>NW_024609880.1:28829583-29540228 GCF_016920785.2 Ixodes scapularis | reverse complement strand
AGAAGTAATCAGATTACTCTTCTGATTACTGCCTAATAAAAGTAATCAACTGATTACAAAATTACTCCAAAAAGTAATCGATTACAAGTAATTTGATTACTTGTAATGCGTACGGTACAAGTCTGCTATACATACAGTATTAACGCACCTTTTACAACCTAAAAAAAGAAAAAAAAAAAAAAGGCAGGCGTGGTTAGTTTTGAGCATTTCATGGCTCCGTGGCTAATGGGATTGCGGCGTTATCTGATAATCACGCCGAAGAACGGACGACGTATACGAAGCAAGAAGTTTGAACACATTGAGCCGCGCCCGGCTATTCGTCAGTTGTCAGCGAGTCAAGAACATTAGTCGCGATTCGCACGTGCATGTGTAAGCTTGCCTCGAATTCTGCAGGCATGCGTGCTATCGTGACCACCATCATCCACGCAACGACCCGAATGTTCGAGGTGGTGGTGCTGCTATTCTTCTGCATCGCCGTCTTCGCCATGCTGGGACTCCAGGTACGAATCGCCTCTTCGAATACGAGAGGACACCTATACAGCAATTTAGGGCACGCCACTGGAGCGTATTTGGTGTTCTTTGTAAACTTACGCAAATGTTTGGATACAAAAAGAAATTAGTTGTAGTTCGGGTGATGCCCATGTTAGTGTTTACTTCGTGTCGATCGCGATATCGGAATGTTTTGAATTGTTGGAAACCATGGCGGCGTTTCTATTGATCGTTTGGACTAATCACTGGAAAGTGTAATTTGAACGTAATCTCAAATTTTCTTTTGAAAACTTAAATGTCAATTATCATTTAGCGTGCATGTTAAAAAAAAAAAAAAGGTCACTAGCTTACTCACTTTAGAATTTTCTTTTTCCCAAGCCGCAGTGATGTGGGGATCAACCAGATTTTCTCGTCACTGCATGACGTGCTTCTCGGAAATATACCTTCCCTAGTTGCTGACAGGACAACCAACGCATCGTATCTTTTCCCAATGACCAGCGTCCGGTACGCGCTCGGTGTTCTCCGTGTTTTGCAGGCGCAAAACACGTAAAACGGCGAAATGCTTTTTTATCGTTTATTCATTTATACAACTAGGCCTTATTAGGGACAGTTGTACACGTTGTAAACAAATACACGGTCGAAATGTCGAATGACGCACTTCGTATTAAGATAACATGGCTCGAATGCAAAGCAGAGACTCATGTGGGATAAAATAATAATACCGTAAGTCATGTAAGCAAAAGAAAGTTATACCCCTGTCAGACGGGCACTTTAAAGGAGTTCCGAATAAAAGTCTTTAAAGAATCGGCCAATCAGCGCACGCCAATGAGCGCAAAATGGCGAGTTGATTCACCGATTCTTTACAAAAGTATATTCGGAACTCCTTGAAAGTGCCCGTCTGACAGCGGCATTAATCCTCACTTAACGCCGAAACGTCTTCTTGCACATGTACTGGAATGAGTTTAAAGAATTGGTTTGTTATTTCAGCGGGTAGGTCATTCCATTCTTTGAATGTGCGAGAGAGAAATGAATATTGGAACGCGTTGTTACGTCGCAGTGGCTCTAACGTACTGCTCGTGTTGGCTACGCGTCTTGGAACGCGTTGAAAATAACGCCCTTCTCCCGAATGATGTTTGTTATGTCGTTAATTATCCATAGCTATACTATAAAAAAGTTTGTGAGTTCACTTTTCTTCAAAACGCGGAGGGAGTCAATCACAGCGAACTATTGAAGAATCCCAGCGAATCACGAAAGTCAAAATACAATTACCCAAAAAGAAAAAAAAAAAGAAAAGAAAAGAGAATGCGGCGTGTGCAGCGGCAATGAGGCATGGCGTTTCACATGGTCAGAAAGGCCAGGTTCGCGCTGGATGTAGGACAACCAAATGCCTCGCCGTGTCGTCCATATCCAGTGACTATAGCGCGGGGATCTCAACAATATATCCTTTTGAACGCCTCGCGATATCGGCTTGGTATTCGCCTCATGCACGCCGCATGGTGTTCGCTCTTCTCTGTCTGCTGTCATGCTCGTTATTCTTCGGCGGTCTATAACGAGCTCGATAGTGGACTTCACTGACATCACTCGCGTGGTCGTGCCACACTCTAAAAAATCTGGAACGCTTATTTTCTCGCGAAACATTTGGAAGAGCCAATGGCCGCAAACTGTGCAAAGGGAGCTTGGCGAATGACGGAGCTGGAAATACCTTGAGAACTTTGAAACTATACATGCGGAAAGCCTCATTGGAGTCTTGACTTGCCCTATTTTTCCATCCTGGTCGTTGGCAGGTTTTCAGCGACTGGCTTTCCAATGTGCACAGAGGAAAATGTGGACGCTCCAGATTTTCCGCAGTGAAGCGGTCATCCGCGGTGTGTTTATGCGTGGTTGAGACAGCGCGTGCAACTGTCTCGCCCAGATGTTCATGTTGGCGCTCAAGCAGCGCTGCGTTGTGAGCAGGGAGAGACTGGGCGTGCTGGACGACCTTCTCTACTCCCAAATGGTCCAGAACACCAGCCTCTGGATGGGAATTGGAGACAGGGACCAGGCGGGGGACTCTGACGGTGGCGGGAACGGCGAGGAACCTCTCGGCTTTGTCTGTGGAAACGTGCTAGCTGCCTAGTATGTCCGCTGCCTACCCCCGCAACGTATTTGGTGTACATATCTCCAGTGTTTTAATAATATCAAGTGATTGTCAACCGCCGGGCCAGTGCGCGGTCAGCAGAACAGCCTAGCAGACGACGCTCGCGCATGAACGTGCTTTGTGGGCATGCGCTTACCCTCGCTTATACCACCGCACTGTTCCGTGATATCCGCGCCAATCGGTCATCCGGTCGACGCCCACTTGATAATGTTTAAGAAGATTGAAGAATTGTACCTGCACATCTGCTTCTTCCTGTTATTGATCGAAATAAATACTGCACGATAGAGCTGTTCGTATATTGTGCGATCAGATATAGAGGGTGTTTTTTTTTTTTTGCCTGTACCAAATTTTTAAATAAAGGGGGGGGGGGGGGAGAGAGAGTTATAGGTCTGCGGTTTTCACTGAACGTTTATATGGATCGGCGGACATGGGACGGGAATATAGCGATCCCTATTATCAGACAACTTAACTAACATTTGTTAATTAACTTTTTTTAAATTCCTGTAATTAGGATATATGTTTATGTTACAAACTTTGGGGTGGTCGTATGCCAAGACTGTTCCATTTTGTAGAATTCGCGTAAGCAGCCCGTGGTTCGAGATAATTTTTATCCACTCAATCCGGCAAACCCACGAAAGTGGGCACTATAGCCGAACTTGCTACATTAGTCGGATAAAAGTGCAAACATCGGGTGTAGCACGATTGCCCCGCGTGCAGAATCCCCGTCGCAAAAGCTCCGCGTCATTAGCCCCACCTTTCAAAAACCCCGCGTTCAATTACCCCGTCCCGTATTCCCCCCGTGCCAAAAGCCCCTTCCTCACTGCCCACGTCCCAACCCCGTTGCGCTTCAACCACCATTTTTTCATGTCTCGACCTAAACTGTTGAGGGTCTGCAAAAAGTATTTTAAGTTAAAGAAACAGCAAAATTACGTTAACTTAAACCGCTGAAATCTTATAATGACGTACTGTGGTCAATTGCATTAACCTGCATAACCAGCGATGAATTCCGCTGTCAAAGAGGTACTCCGACGCATAATTATAGACTTTATCTACCTAAATGAATACACATATTTTAGAACGACGTAAGAATTGAACTGGTATTTGGTGAGTTAGACATAATAAGCATGGCGCCATGAGCGGCGGGTTAAGAGTTCTGACAGAACCCACTTCGTCGGAGCTGCGAGTTCGTGCATGCTTCAGAGTCGACGAAAGCGTTAGTCCGATACTTATTCACAAAATCTGTCCCTTTAAATAAATATTTTGACATGGAGTGATATTTTCTGTTTGTTCTAACTTCCGACGTCACAAGACGCGAATATGTATAGCGTGCGCCTGAAGGACGGGAAGTTCTATCCAGTTATTCCTTACTTGAGTCCTGGGAACGCCATGATTATGTTAGGCAAGCTGGAGTGCAGCGTTACTCTCTCTCCGTTAAAAGTATAATGCTCCTTTATCGCGCTAAAGACCCGGCGTCTTGAGACGGGGGATTCGCGTCATGGGCTCCTGAAATGGGGGACTTTTGAAAGCGGGGCAAAAAGGCCGAGTTGCTTGCAGCGGTGCATGTGACACGGGGCCTTTGACATCGAGTGCTTTCGTGCACCACCCGGTTATATTCCCATTCAATGTTTGCCGAGCCGTATAACTACGCAGTGAAAACTGCAATCCTATAACTTTGCCCCCTTTATTTAAAAACTTGGTGCACCTAAAGTCCGTTGCAACTCAAGAAGGTAGGGTGAGGGAAAAGAAGGACGGGGAGGAGGAAGCAGACGGGACGCTGGAGAGAAGAGAGGGAAACCTCTTCCTCTCTCCAGCGTTTCGTCTGCTTCCTCTTCCCCGGCCTTTCTTTCCCTCACCTTACCTTTTTGAGTTAGAACAAACTATAGAGAAAAAAAATCGGTGTAGTAATAGATATGTTCTAAAATCATATTATTCCTTCGAGCGTCCGGTACGCGCTAATGACCAATTAAGTGTGTGCAGTAAACCATAACAAAGATAGTTTTAGTGGGCAAGTGCGTGGGCGTCCACCAAAACTCGAGTCAGAATAACTCCCGCGATAGCAGTTAAAAGCTGAACTAAAGCTCCCACTTGGTTGAAACAATTAGAAATTAAAAAAAAACGACTACGTCTGATGTTTCTATATCATATTCGATTTAATAATATCGGTATAAATTAGTGTTGTTTGCATCTCAGTACGTTTTCTGGGAGAGTTAATAACAATAAAAACGGTTCGAAGAATTTCGGCCTGGACGAACCTGCTGAGATATTTGTTTGTTTCTTACACCATTCCCGGTACCGATTAGATATTGCTGCACAATATGCTAGAAGAGCTTCGCACTGTTCGCTTCTTTTTTTATGTGAATTGATGGTATTGCGTAGGCCATTACCGTATATCTTGCTTTTCAATTTTTCTCATTGTTGCTGTTCATCTGTATCTACTTGCGCACCCCCCCCCCCCCCCCCCCCCTCACACAAGCACACATACATTTCCTGTAATAACCATCAGGCGACTGTAGTTGGGAAACAAAAAGAAAGGTGTTTGTGTGCATCTGTAAGTCGAACAGAGTGCACAGGCTTTGCCTACTATATGACCCGGACAGCCCTGAATTTGCTAGCACGAAAACTAAACGGTGGCACAGGTGGGCGGAATAGCTAAATATCCGGTCGCCTCTTGCCGATTAGGGTAATCTTCAGAAGAGCCGCCGATTCATCACAAAGACCCTCTTTTGTTGGAGACTGTTGATGCCTCAAAGGTAAACAGATAATTTTAGCACAATAAACCAAGTTACTTGGTACATTGTCTGCGAAAAGTATTCATTGTTTATTTCCATTTTGAGACGGGACGTCCTTTCAACAGCCTTTCCAGAACGACCGCTGATAGAAAAAGGCCGAGCGTAGGTGTCAACTTTAATCAATAGCGTCAATTCTGAGAAGGAAAGTACATAAATGTACGGAAAGAAACTGAGGGAGAGAAGGAGATGGAAGCGCGCGGGGTCGTCAAAGCGCCGAGCTCTGTTTGGAGTGGACAGACGCAAAGGCAAGGGTATCTATTTTTGTCTAGACACTCTGTGTAAACAAGGTCGAACGCCGAATGCCGGCGTCCGGTGTTCGAACGCGAGACAGTCGGTGGTGATAGCCACTAAATGAGCTACGCTTAGAGTGTCGGCACTCTGCTCCCCGGCAGTGTTGTGGGCTCAGCCATCTTGATGCTTAGTGGAGCGCAGGCGCAACTGCCGATCGTAACGATTCAAAAATGAGAACACTTCAGCATTAGATTCGGTGTTAGGAAGCTCACATAATATTGATTTGCATTGTCGCGAACTGTTTAAACATTTGTGTAGGACGGAAAAGCCTTTCCTGCGATTTAAGTTGAAGCTTCAGATAAATGGCGATCATGATTTTGAGTACCAAGATGGGTAAGTGTCGTTACTTTGAAGAGTAGCTGTTTGATACCCTAGTTACACTATCGATTCTAACTGTCATGGAGCCAACGATCGTTGGCATCTCCTGACTATCATTTAACTCAACCAAGTTGTCCCGTGTTCCACGGTACATAGGCCTAACAAACCCAGTTGAGATGCGCTTCACCGGACACAGTTGAAACGCAGACGAAGTCAAAACTAATGTCACACTTTTTTTTAATAAAGTGATACAAATGAAATATATGCGCACCTATCATTCATTATTAACGTTTAAAACTAAATAAAATAAAACTTTTTTTTTCCGTCCCCGTCCTCGATGTTTTATCCTCTCAAGTATTCGTGTCCATTCACCACCACACCCGTTTTCATTTTTTACTTATTTGTTTGCTTGTTTTTAAAGTAAAGCAACGATAATCAGAATGTTTCCCACGAACTGACCCCATACGTGTGACGTCACCGCTCCAAACACACCGTTGCTTGAGGCGTTGGTATGGACAAATACATGGGACTGGATTTCGCTCCGAAAGAACGATCGGTCAAAAAACAGGGACGTGGAATTGAAACGTCTAAAAAGAATAGGGATAGAGAGCCTAGATTTCACACTTACCACTACAAAAGTTTATCTACAATCGGCAGTTTCTGAAATATTTGCCTCGCAACTTCCGGTCCTCGAGACGACTCGAGATGCCTGCTGCAAACGACAAACCCATGACGAACGCACACGGAATGACTGAAGTACGCCGTCTGCAACAGCTTCAATCATTTGCACAATGATAGGGTTTTAATTTTGTATGTACTTGAAACATTTCGGGCCTAAGAAAATTCACCAGGTTGATAAAAACGAATTGTATTTGGGTGCGACGATAGTTCCTAACGAAAATCATCAGACTCACGGAGATCTGCTAAAGTAACAGCGAGAAAAATCATCTGTTTATAACTCGATATCAAATTAGCGTCGGACCCTCTTATTCCTTTTGCAGTTGACATGCGTTGTAATGAAGCAGCAATTTATTTTGACTGTAACTGTGTTTGACTGGTGGGGGTATGAGACCCCAATCTGCGTTTTTTTTTCTGGCTCTCAATATGGGCTTGTAATCATCACACTGAGAAAAAGGCACTACTGATTCTTCAGTTTTAAGTTAGACACCAAATAGTGCAAGTAGCTGGATAATAGTATATATTGCCGCGTGCATGACGGAGAAGGAACGCTTATCCTTAAATAAGGAGGATTCGTGCTTACTCTCAGCCTGAGTGCAAAAGACATATAAGGAGGCCAGGATGACCTCGCCTAGTAAGTCTCGAACATTCTCGGTCGACTGTTCGAGGTGCTGAGTGTTGTAGATGAGGAGCCGGCCGTGAGCTTTGCCGTCTCGCTCGGATTCTCCCGGCGACGAGACCCATTCACTCTCGCTCCAGCCAGTTGTCACACCGGGGCGGCGGAGAAAAGCTCACCGGAGAAAAGCTACCCGGAGAAAAGCTACCCGCAGAAAGGCTAACCGGAGATAAACTCACCGGAGAAAAGTTCACCGCAAAACCGGCAGAAGCGGAGAAAAGCTCACGGCCTTTGAGTGGATGCGGAGAAAAGCTCACCGATTTTTAAAACTTTTCTCCGGTGAGCTTTTCTCCGGTGAGATTTTCTACGGGATTCGTCACGCCGACGCCGCGATGTACGCTGCTGCTCCTTCAACGCATTTATTTTGTTTCTGGTACAAGTTCGCCGATTTAACCTCCATTTTTAGTTTACGCTCGTCGAGCATTTTTCGTCCGTGACATTTCCAAAGGTGATGCGGGGTAAAGGGGAAAGCGGTCTTTCTCCCTTATGCACGCGGCAATATATTTATATAAGGAAGCCATGAAAGCTACATTTATACGGTTTGTGCGAGTGAGTTATACGCCCAGGGGGGCATCATGGGAGTGGCTAATTTTCGCGATAAGTCGGCTAATTAATTAGAATTCGTTAATTAACTTTTTGATGACTGAAAATAGTCATTTGGTACCAATCAGAAATTTGCTGAGTGTCGTTCAAAGCCCCTAAATCAGTAATTTTCAGAAAGACTTTGAGCGCGGGAAAAGCGCAGTAGTGTGCTGAAGTTACCACTCGTGAAGCAGGTACAAGGCTGGGGCTAGACAAGAGACGAAAAAATCGCGCGGGCGCCTTACCGCAACCGCTAGCCTTCTACCTGCTCCATGAGGGGTAACTTCAGCGCACTACGACGCTTCTCACGCACTGAAAGTCTTTCTGAAAATGACTGATTTAGTGGTGTCCGATAACGCTCAGTAAGTTTCTAATTAGAACCATATGTCTATTTTCACTGCTTAGTAAGTTAATTAACGAGTTTTAATTAATTAGCCGACTTATCGCAAAGATTAGTCACCCACATAGTGTCCCCCTGAGCGTATAACTCACTTGCACAAACCGCATAAGTGTAGCTTTCATGGCTTTCCTTACACAAATCTGTAAGAATAAAAAAAAAGCACCGTATATATATATATATATATATATATATATATATATATATATTGTCCAAAGTCACCAGGCTCGATCTAAAATGGACCGTAAAAATCGACATCTGCATGTAGCAATCTAAACTTTCCGTCAAAGGTGTATTTTACAGGTCCGCTTTTGCTTGTAAAGTTACAAGGCGTAGCTCTTTTTCTATACAAAATAGAATCGAGAAACTTGCCAGGGCCAAAGGCGGGTGGTGGCTGAGACGACCAAGTCGAGTAGCGGGGCGGGTTTGGTTTTCGTAATCATAGATGGAGCAACCTCTTAACGAGACTGCTCGCCACCAGCGTGGTTTATTAAAATGAACAATCTTTTTGTAATGTGCCTTTGATTAAAAAAATAAATGCAGACAATAAAAACAAAACTTAAAGAAAAAAAAAAAACTCGTTTGCATAAAGTCGGCGATATTGCAGCCAACAGAGTTTGTCTGCGTGTCTTCTGCTTTCTTTCGCTGGTCGGCTACACCTGCGTACGCTGCTCCCCACGCCATCTATCAACACGCACGCCAAACGCACCCCACTACTCAACTTGTTCGTCGGCGTCGCCGTCTGCCATCGAAGGTACGGCGCGAAGGTGTAGCTCTAAAACGAGCAAAGCTAGTACGAAAGCTCTTGACGTACATGAACTCGCATTCGTGCTTTTATGCAGCAGTGCGCGTGCACGACCCCGTCACGGTGAGAAAGTGACGGAGAGAAGGACATGTTAGTGCGGGAAGACGTCACAGCGCCGAGCTCTCATAGATCGATCTCAGCAGCCAGTTTTTGCTACACCGTTGCTGCCGCGGTGCATCGAGGAACTTGAATCTTTCTGCGCATGCCCAGTGCCGTCACTAAAGGGGCGGGGGGAAGGGGGGGGGGATCCCCCCAGGTGCAGCGCTCAGGGGGATGCAGCTGTGCAGTGAGTGGCGGAAAGAGGGGGGGGGGGGGGGGCTTGCGGTGGGCCACCACCCAACACCACCTAGACAGAAGGCCTCCGCATGGTTTCCTCTCCCCCTATGAAGCGTCATCAGAGTCGGATCGCGCTCAGTCGGCTATGGGACCCGAGCCCGACCTTCGACGCGCTGATTGGCCACGAGCCGCAGCCGAACACTAACGCAGCACTCGTGCCCAATCTCTCGCCTCGATCGATCTGACTATGATGACGCGTGTGAAGGCCTTCTGTCTAGGTGGTGTTGCACCACCCCGGGTGCCGTCGACCCTAAAGTCACTGGATCCTGGGAAAGTAGCGCCATTGCCTTTCCTACCTGCTAGCCGGACACAAACGGATACTAACGTACAGACGATCAAAACGTCGCAAGGCGATTGGCTAATCGGCCTACGTTGCCATGGAAATCGCTATCTTGGCACATTTAAATCTTCGAAGCTTTCAGGGGGTCGTTCTAAACCAGTCGCGCCAAGATCACCATGGAGCATCATCGTACTGGAAGCGTTCCTCTTCAATATAAGAGTCGTTGGCACTTCGTATGCGATCAACTTATTAATCAGGCCCATCTCCATGGATCTCTTACAATTATAGTGTTCTTCTTGCGCATTTCAAGAGAGTAAACGTATTTTTCAGTGCCTCCAAGCACGGACACAGCATCTGGTGGTGGTACGAACGTGTACGCTTGTTTCGCCGGTGTGTGGCTAGCAAAATCTCGGTATACAAAAAACGACTCAATAAAGCTACCCGTCACCAGCGAATCTAGATAGGCTCACCAAGAACGGAGGGGTCAAGGAGAAATTGCTCATTTCATGGACCAAGATGGCGACCACACGCGGAGCTTGGCGTTACTTTCCCAGGATCCAGTGACTTTAGTCGACCCTAGTGACGCGAATGCACGTGCCACACGTTCGCTGGAGCTCTGCGCGCGCAAGCTCGAAACGGCATCCATCTTATTATCGCGAACATCTTCTTTTCGCTCTGTAGTCAATGAGACTGCGACACTAGCCGATATGAATGCCCAAGAAGCAATCATAAATAAAGAACTGTGAACATAGTGAGTCAAGCCCTTCGCTTCGTAAGTTGCGGGATATTATAGTGTCACATCACTTCCTACTTCGTCAAGGTAAGCAGAATGAAACCGATATTTAGAACGTCGAAAATAAACCCTGGCAAAGGGCAACAAGAGGGACAAAGGACAAACACCAATCTCCAACGCCGCTATAGGTCCAGCTCGCTCGCGCCTTTGCATTTAATTACACTTTAATAATTTAGAACGTTACAGTTTTATACAAAGTGTCCCCCCCCCCCCCACCGGCCCCCCTCTCCCCTCAAAATAGAAATAATAATATGTATATATATACATATATATTACCGCGAAAATGAAGCGCGCATCGCCCAACGCTCATTTTCCGCCCATATGTAGCTCTATAGTGGTCCAATCCAGATGCCAAAGATTCAGCAGTATCTCAGTTAAGAATCGTATATGCGATTTTATTCAGCAGTATCTCATTTGAGAGTCGTATAACTGATTTTCTGAAATTGTAAATGTGAAAATGGGGCCCGTTTTCGCACGCTTTTGGTAACTGGCTTTGTTGAAGCTCCATACATTCGAGAGCTACGTAGGCTGCCTTTTTCAATTGAAAAATGCAAAAAATCACTTATCGTCATCATCATTTATTTTCATTGAAGGCCCGTGGGGCCTTCACGGAAAATAAGCATTATACAAGAGGGCGGCAATATAAATAAAAAGATAGAACAGTAAACACAATTATAACACTGTAAGGTTGCTAGGTGTTATATAAAGGAAGGGTAATGGGCTTCAACAAATTTAGTAGTATCATAAATAGAAACGATGTTGTAAGGTAGGGAATTTTGCTCTGAAACAGCTGATGACCACATTGGACATAATTTACATAGGTGATCTAGACGCTGAAAAATACGATGGGGAGGTGATGGCAGGGATTCTTTGAGGTGGCTGTTGTGATAAAACATTTGATGGAGAAGAAAAAGGGGTGATATTTGGCGGCGAAGGGAAAGTGAATGAAGGTTAACTGATTGGCGTAATCCTGATATGCTGGTATATGGTGAGTAGTTGTTCTAAATAAAACCAAGGGCTCTGTTTTGGACAGATTCTAGATTATTTGCGAGGTAGGACTGCCATGGAGACCATATAAATACGTTTTTTAACTTCGATCTTAAAAGGGTAGTATACGCTAGTTGCTTTACGGAGGGTGTAGCAAGTTTGAGGTTACGGCGTAAATATCCGAGAGAACGGTGGGTATCGGAAATAACATAAATTATGTGAGTAGTCTATTATAAGTCCGAGGTAAATGAACAGCCAGGTATTTATAAGATGAGCATGCTATTACTTGAGTGTTAGTGAGGTAATACGAAAATGGTGTGGCACGCGAACTGCGGGAAAATGATAGGATCTACAGCAAACAAAGATTTACAGAACTCGCACTACTTGCACAAAAAGAACGTATTCTTAAAACATAAAAAAAGAACTGACACTTGGTTAATTCACTGACTTTACCAAAGCATTCGACTTTCTCGATCATAATTTATTATTAAAAAAAATTAGACATCTATGGACTTCGTGGGCAAGTGTTCCAACTTTTACAATCATATCTATCCTCCCTTAGGCAGTACGTTAATATAAATGGTCATTTATCTGAAATCAAACCGCGACTGAATCACGCGTTCCTCAAGGAAGTACTCTCGGGCCTATTTTGTTCAACATTTATATAAAAGACATAATATAAGGCCATGAATATACTTTGTTAATTATGGTGATGACGCAAGCCTATTTTTTAACAGTGATAACGCCTCGAATCTTATAGATGATGCGAATGAAACAGTAAAAAAGCTTCATATTTGGAGTAAACATGATGCTTTAAGAATAAACGCGAATAAAACGAAGGCAGTTCTGTTTTGATTAAAAAATAGGGGTGTCAATATTACTAAGTACATTCTTTTTAATTCTACTCAAATTTAAATTGTTGCCAAGTGTAAAACCTTAGGCGTCGTTTTTTAAGAAAGCCTATCATGGAATGACCATATTAATTATAGTATATCTAAATTATCTAGTATAGTCGGTATTGTATATCGTCATAAACACTTCTTACCACGGAGAACAAAGTTAATTTTACATAATTCATTCCTTTATTCTCATTTAAACTATGGTCATCTAATATGGAGCACCACAGCCAACATAACAACCTCCAGAAAATATTTATGTTGCAAAAAATATACTAAGAAGTATATGTAACGTTGACATTGAATGTCAAGTTGGTGACCTTTTTAGTCAACTTTGTATAATACAAAATTTCGACTTATACAAATATCGTTTATGTGCAAAATAGATTATAGAAGAAAATCTATACCAGCGTCACCTCGAAAACCTAGCGAACCTAAAACAAAAAGCATATCCAGCGCGAACTAGGAAACATTGGGAAGTACCCTTTTCAAGAACTAATTACGGCAATCAAACTATGGCATATACGTTACCAACTATCCTTAATCAGCTGACTTGGCAAGATATAGATATCAGCAGTACGTCCGTGAGCATTTTAAGATAATATTTTATTTCAAACCTTATGATCAACAGTGAGTGCTGATTGTGTTGAGTTTACTTAGAATGCACAGTATGTATTAGAGGTGTGCGTGTTGATTCAATCTGTTATTCCTTTGTAAAACGCTGTTTTGTTTGTGTGATGATTTTTCATTTATGTTATGAATTTGTAAAATTTTATTGCATAACTCATTTGGTGCTTGCTATGCGGCTGCTTGTTTGGGGTGGCTAGAGGCAAGTGAAGCTGTTTTTACAGCTTTTTTTCCTAGTCACTTTTTATCATTTTGTTGAAAAAATAAAGGAATTATTATTATTTATTAATATTATTATTATTATTATCTGCCATTTTCACACCCATGAATTACAGACTCGAGGTCTTTCTGGAGGGCATGATGATCATGGTATAAAATAATGGGTGGGTAAATGACAGAATCGTCGGCGAACAGGCGCACAGAAGAAGCTATATTAAGGTGAAGGTTAATTTTACAGATTAGAAATAGAAGGGGGCACAGTACGGTTCCCTGGGAGACACCCAACGTTACGGTAGAGATGGGAGATTTTACGTTTTTAACGGAGGAATATTGCTTACGGTTAATTGGGAAATCAGAAATCTACTTAACAATTAAGCAGTGAATATTAATATCGTTAAGCTTTATTAAAAGACGTTGGTGTGGAACTTTGTCGAATGCTTTGAAGAAGTCAATGAAAATGGCGTCGGTCTGAATATTCGAAACGAAGCTTGAATAAATATCAGTAAGGCAGACGGTTAGTTGGGTTTCACACGAGTAAGATGTATTAAATCCATGCTTATGTTCAAAAACAAGGTTATGAGAGTCAAGAAAGTTTATTATATTTGAGTAAAGTAAGCTCAATGAGCTTATATGAAGCACTGGTGAGAGAGATGAGACGATAAATGTGTTTAGTGTTTATTAATACTTTCGAATTAATTTGGTGGTCTCCAGATCTTGAGGAGACCTTTAGGTTGTCTATTGCTTTCAATACGCCTGCGTGGTCAATTATGATAGGATTTACCTGATGGTGAGATAATGGGCATGAGTCGGAAACGTTTACCCAGTCTTCTTTAGTAAAGATTTATGTGAAGAAATTATTAAGGTAAAGAACGCTATGTTCATCTGAAAGGGGGGTGCGGTTGTCGTTTATGAACAGCAAAGGAAGAGACAGAGCTGAGTTGACCACTTTCCAGAACTTTTTGGGTTTATTTGTTAAAATGTTGGGGAGGTCGTGAGTATAAAACTTGGTTTTAGCATCAGTAATGGCGGTTTTGTATATTTTAGCACACGCATGATATGCATCACACGAGGCTGAATTGTTGACAGACTTCACTCGTTCATAAAGTCGTTTTTTCTTGTTAGCATAACTATGCACTGTTTTGTTATACAATGGGTGACAGTTATCAGATACGATGCGGGTCAGTAGGATGAAGCACCCAACTAAGTGGGTTAGCTTATTTTTTTAGAGCGTCCAATTTTCATCGACGGTTCTTTGCTCGGGATTAACAGAGAATGGTTGGTAAAAATCTTCAAAGCTTGATATGGCAGACACTTAGTCGGCCCTCGCGTAGTCGCGAATGTATTTACAAGAATGTGATTTCCGAGGAAAAGAGAGAGAGAGAGAGAGAGTGTGTGTGTGTTGTGTAGATGACAAAATGGTCGCTAATTCCTGTTAAGTAGGTAACGTTGCTAAAGGAGAAGGTTCCTGACTTAAAGGGATACTGAACCAAAAAATTTAGTGCCCCTAATAAGTGGCGCACGTTCTTTCCACCAGCCAGCAGCCGCCGGTGTGCACGAGCACACGCAACAAAAATGACGTCAAAGACCTCCATTCGCCGTTGAGATGACAGTGAAATGCATGGGCTTCGGACTAAAGGAGAATAAAAACAGGCTTTTCATCTCTACAAGTGAAAGCTACGTGCTTGTTAGACCAATTCATCGCTTACTTTTTACACCAGGCACCACTGTGTAGATAAAAAAACTTGTCTTTATTCTCCTTTGACCCGAAGTCATACATTTCACTGTCATCTCAACCACGAATGGAGGTCTGTGACGTCATTTTTGTTGCGTGTGCTCGCGCACACCGGCGGCTGCTGGCTCGTGGAAAGAACGTGCGCCACTTATTATGAACACTAAATTCCTTGGTTCAATATCCCTTTAAAAGTCGAGTGTATTGCTGCAGCAGTCGGTAATTCTAGTAGGCTGGGTGATAATATTGGTTAGGTTATAATGTAGGCAAAGGTCTATAAATTCTTGAGAGGAAGTGCAAGTGGATGTGAAGGTAGACCAATTAATATTCAGGCAATTAAAATCATCAAGAAGTACAACAGAAGCGTTAGGGTATTGAGTAGCGAGTTCAGAAATACACTTATTAAGCTCAAAGGGGAACTTCTTATTACTATCAGGTGGCCTATAACATACGTCCAGTACAACAGAGGGTACCGTAGGGAGGTAAACCCATACGACTTCTAGTTCGGTAGAAAGTGGAATGAGCCAAGACGTGATTTGATTATTTATAGCCAAAAGTACGCCTCTCCCCTTTCTAATAATTCTGTCGCATGTGTACACATGAAAGTTTGGATAAAAGGGCACTTGATATGTCGGGATTCAGCCACGTCTCAGCAAAAACAATAAAATCGTAGTTAAATGTTTGAATCAGGAAATTCACACCATCTTTCTTTATGATTAGACTTCTAATGTAAGTAAACAATATAAAATGAATAGAAGATATCTTATTGATAACATTGGGTTTTGGAGTTTGATTGTTAGCGGGCAAACGGGAAGAACGCCGGCATTGCTACCTGCATCTTTCAGCAACCAAGTCTATAGCGTCATCGAATACAAAACACTTGCCATCTATAAACAGTTTATTGTGACGCAGCCGAAAAGGCGTTCCCTTCGGTCTTGCAAAATCAAGAAGACGACGGCGGGCAAGCCTTACAGAAAAAGGAAATCTTCGCTAATTGGCACGCGTGAGCCCTTAAGCTTGTGCGCAGAACCAAGAATGCCCCCTTTTATATTTTGAACGGTGAAAACTTGACCATAGTGGGACGACTTCCCTGCGGGTGGAATGCTCATAAACGGTGAGATCTTTCAATTCACGAAATACAACTTTGATACCAAGTTTCTCGGAACACAGGCTTTGGATGAAGCCCTCGGATTGAGCCCAAGTTTGTTTGTCAGTGTCAGCCGTAAAATGACTCTCCTGAAGCTTTTTAATAGTTTAATAGTTTAATAGTGTTTAATGGAGCGTAGAATGACCCCCCCCCCCCCCCCCCCCTCTCCCGAAGCTTTTTAATAGTGTCTTTAAGAATATTGAATTCTTCTATTTGGGCTAGAGACATAGGGCCTGGGTTCCTTTCTACATCGCCGGAAAGCAGTAGTACGACTCCATCAAACTCGATACCCCCCCCCCCCCCCCCCCCCCCCCACCCCAAGCTTTGCAATAAAATACAAAAATGTCGCGAAAGTCGCGAAAGGGTACGTAGGCGCTTCATGTCGCTGGGGCACGGCATTTCAACAGGTAGGGTATTATTTGGTTGTTTTCAATTTGCATTTTGCATGCAACTAACCTGCGTCATGAAGACTGTTAACGCCGGCATGGCTTTGTTGTGCCCCAGCGATTGCAGCGGTGGAAGATCCTTTTGAAGGCAGCCGACGGACGGAAACGAAAACGTACCACGGCGCGCCATCATGCGATTATTGGCGGTGAGGGACCACGTTGGCCGCGTCAGGAGTGAGGCAGCAGGAGCTTCCTCTTGCGCTGCTGAGTCGGCGTTGAACGAGCGCTCCCGTGACCATGACGAAGGGCAGGCCCCATCGCCGTCCGAGGTATTTGGTGAAGCCGTGAACAGGAGCAACAGCATCTGCGTCATGAAGACTGTTAACGCCGGCATGGTTTTGTCGTGCCCCCAATATATACTTGGGTGATTTCATCTACACTTAGGCACGGATTTAGGGTGGAATTTCTAATTTTGATGAAAAAAAAAATGTTTTGAGGCAGTTCCTATAATTAAAAAGATCGCAAACGGCAATTTCGTCGGATTTTTTGTTCTCAAGTTATGGACCGTTGAAGCGGCCAAAGTGGAAACTGACGTTTTTCCAGCTTATCGAAGGTGCCATATTTCACTCTATTCCTTTTTCCTACTTTTTACGCTACATCAATACAACTTTTTGGAAACACTCTAGACATAGGCTTTTTCATGCTAATTAAGCGTCTAAGTCATAACATTCTTAATGATTTTTCTTTTGTTCGTCAAACCGTCTCTCTGCGACGATATTTGACGAAGTTTAGGAAGCTATGCTGTGTGACCTAATCAACATATTTTTATGATCTTTATATCACCATAAAGCTTCAATTAAGCTCTTTCAAAACAAAAATTTCGAAAAACTAGCAAAAGTGGAGTCAATTTAAAAAAAAAAAACTTTTTATTTATTTTTATTTTTTATTCACAGTTAGTTAGTGTATATATAGTAGTCTATCAGAAACGACCAACAGAAATTGTAATATATTGTCTGTATGACCGCTATTAAGACTCGAATCTCGTTCTATGAGCGCTTTGAACGGGACTTCGCACAGGCGCTCTGCTAAGCAGAATTTTGGCCTATGTAAGGTTTTCTAATTATCGCTACCGGTTACCTCAATATTCAACCATAAACATTAATAACATTTGGAGTAGTGAACTTAAAAAAATTTACTTCGAAGTCCGCATCCACAAGTGCGGGCACAGCGCTTACTTCCTCCCAACACGGGGAAATGTAGATCGTTAGAGAATTCCTCTGGGGGCTGCGAAGTCCCGTTCAAAACTCTCTTAACACGAGATTCGAGTCCTAATAGCGGCCATACAAACAATATATTACAATTTCTACTGGTAGGTCCTTGCAGACTTCTATATTACCTAACGGTCAATAAAACATGTCAAAGCTGTTTACGACTCCCTGTAATGCCGAATTAGAGCGCAGCTCTTGAGGAAGAGGAGGGAAGGGTGTACCCCCTCCTGCTCCTCCTCCCCTTATTCTGGAATCTCGTCCGCTCGTCCTGTTCGCCTTCCTTTTTTGTCCTCGTCTTTGTTACGTCTTTGTTACACGTGACCTCAGGGGGAGTGTCACGCAACCTGGGCACGTGACCTGGAGGGGTCACATGACCTCAGGGGAGGGGGGTCACGTGACCTGGGGGGGGGGGGGTCACGTGACCTCGCGGTTACGTCGACGGTGACAGCGACGCCAACGCCGACGCTGCTCAAGCCAGAAACAGGCCCCTAAGAGCTGCGCTCTAAAATGAAAGAAATTAAAGATGATTTTTTTGGAAAGTCAACTTCAAACTTGCAAGTTTTTCTAAAGAAAGACTTGCAAGTTTGAAATCGACTTAAAAAAAAAACACATTTTAATAATTAAATTTTGTATTTACAGTTAGGTAATAAATTAATCTGTCAGGACCTACCAACAGAAATTGTAATATATTGTTTGAATGGCCGCTATTAGGACTCGAATCTCGTGCTATGAGAGTTTTGAACGGGACTTCGCATAGACGCTCAGCTGAGCCGAATTTTGACCTATGTAAGGTTTTCTATTTAATGTTAGTACTTACCTCATTATCTGACTGTAAAAGCCAGCGAAGCAACAATATTTATCCTAACAATATTTATTTATTTGGCACTGGCGTGATTTGCAAGGTGTGATAGCTTCGCCCTATGTATTGACGGAGAAGATACGTAACATCTAGACTCTCGGACAAGCTTCAGTCAAGAGGAAAAAGTCTAAGTAACCCGACATGGATCACTGAAAATAGAAATGAAACCTAAACACATGACTAACACGTTTGAAGCCTTACATGCTACGAAATGCTTGTTATTTTACGAAAGATTCCGTACGCGCACAAAATAAACCGTACTTCCTAAGCGTCAGATACTAAATCGTACATATGTATATGCACTGCATATCACTGCATATTTGTTTGACATGAAAAAAAATAAGACAATCACATGTCAAGTTCGGTATTTCAAGCTCAAAGCCGAAAGCAAAAGGCCCCAGAGGAATTCTCTAACGATCTGCATTCCCCCGTATTGGGAGGAAGTAAGCGCTGTGCCCGCACTTGTGGATACGGACTTCTAAGTAGCTTTTTTTTACTACTCCAAATTGTATTCCTGTTTATGGTTGGATATTGAGGTAACTGCTAACGATAAGTATAAAACCTTACATAGGCCAAAATTCTGCTCAGCAGAGCGCCTGTGCGAAGTCCCGTTGAAAACGCTCATAGCACGAGATTCGAGTCTTAATAGTGGCCATACAGACTATATATCACAATTTCTGTTGGTCGTTTCTG
Organism: Ixodes scapularis; assembly: GCF_016920785.2. Taxonomy (NCBI): domain Eukaryota; kingdom Metazoa; phylum Arthropoda; class Arachnida; order Ixodida; family Ixodidae; genus Ixodes; species Ixodes scapularis. The sequence continues at coordinate 29,520,846 of NW_024609880.1, read as the reverse complement.
ATAGAATGCTATATTAGCTAACTGCGAATAAAAAATAAAAGAAATAAAAAGTGGGACTTTTTTTTAGAAAAATCGACTCCATACTTGGTCAGTTTTTCGAAATTTTTGTTTTTCAGGCATATGTGGCGCATCATATACTTATCGCAAATATTGCCATTATACTAAGAAAAAAGAGACTAATTGGAGCTTTACGGTGATATAAAGATCAGAAAAATATGTTGATTAGGTCACACAGCACAGCTTGCTGAACTTCGTCAAACATCTTCGCAGAGAGGCGGTTTGACAAACAAAAAAGAATCGTTAAGAATGTTATGACCTAGACGCTTAATTAGCATGAAAAAGCCTATGTCTAGAGTGTTCCCAAAAAGTTATATTGATGTAGCATAAAAAATAGGGAAAAGGGATGGAGTGAAATTTGGCACCTCCGATAATCTGGAAAAACGTCAGTTTCCACTTTGGTCGCTTCAACGGTCCATAACTTGAGAACAAAAAGCTGACGAAATTGCCGTTTGCGTCTTATTTCATTATAGAAATTGCCTCAAAATATAATTCTGTTTTGTCAAAATTAAAAATTCGACCCTAAATTTGTGCCTGAGTTGAGATGAAATCACCCCCTTATATCCTTTCAATAAAATAACGGTTGTTTCTGAAACTTTGGCATCTGGTTTGAACCGCTATAGCTCTACATTTGGGCGGATAATGACTGTTCAGCGATGAGTAGTTTATTTTTACTGAAAAAAACAGAAAAACAAACAAAGAAGAAAGTAAGAAAGAAAAACAAAGAAAAATACTGTACATTTATTTTGGTATTTACATAGGAAAGGTTTGGCCAACAGTTGGTCGACCACAGTGACGCATTCGGTCGTGCACATCGCCAGGATAGGTACCCCTATCCTGGCGATGTGCATGAGCTGAAACATCCAAGCCGGCCTTTGTTCTACGTTTCCGGTCCCCACAACTGCTCTATTATGTATCAATATTAAAAATTTTGAAAAGATTTCGAGGCAAGGGACATGAACTTCGCATTCTATTTCTAAACTCGGGGGCAACTTTCTGTGCCATATCCGGAGAGAGGAGGAGAGCGTACTCGCAGCTTTCATCGGCACTGAGTCGGGATGAGGGAACCCGTGTCCGCGCCTTTGACTGCGTTCCCAACGAAAGTTACCTCAGAGCGTAGACGATAACATGAAAGGCGCCTGGCCACGGCCAGGCGCCTTTTATGAACTTTACCGCATGGGGTCTTGCCTCATGTGGTGACGCCCGTGCAATTGCAAGCTTGCAAAAGCTATTTTCACACGCAAACTGCACGTGCTTGCACGCATGGGGCAGCAGTCGGTGTGCCATGCTTGCAATAGACCAATCTCACCAGACGGTTTGACTACGTCACCGCTGCCGCAGTGCGTCGAGGGAACTTTAGTTTTCCTGCACGCGCGGCAACCCCGTTGGAGCTCTCCGCCCCTTGAGCACAAGACAGCAGGAGTCCTCTCGTGCACTGCCGTCAGCATCCTGGGAACTAAAGTTATGGCGGCGTCACGCATGCGCCGACGGCTTCGTGAGATCGTTCTATCGTTCTTTTGTCTGTGCGGAGAGTAGTCATCTGCTTCTTGCGCAGGGGTTGTCCGTGACGTCAAAACGACGCCGAGCTCTGATTGGCTCTGATTGAAAGGACCGTCGCTAAATGACTTTAGGTCTACCTACTATTTTGTTTTTCAATCAGTCAATAAGAACTCGGCATTCTGACATCGTCTCAACCCCGTGCAAGCAGCAGACAAACTTGCGCTCCGGATAGTTTGGCCTGTAGATCCCTCAAAAATTGGCAGGTACGCGAAAGAATTAGGCATAAAGGACTATTTGAGCTTATATTGTCCGCGATAGTGCAATTACAAGTTCAAGCTGTCCTTGAGACGTATAGTGACGGATATTTCGCATGTGCGTCACTTGCAGTCACTGCGAGGTGGGCTTCTCGTGCGAGCCCGTGCTCCAGGTGGAGAATGAGCGCGTGTTCCCGTCCTTCGACAACATCTTCGACGCCATTCTCACCACCTTCAACATCTTTACCCTCGACTCCTGGGAGCTGCCCTACAACATGGTCAGCACTCCGCCACTTCGGCGCTTGGTTAGCTCGGGAGACGAACACAAGCGTGGTTGGGTGAGAGTACGGACATTGATTGAAATTGCCGAAAGGTCAATGGGCAACGACATTAGTTGAAACTGGAATCATCATTGCCTTTTCGAACGCCGCCCGCAACCAGTGGTGCCGAAGCATTTAGGTATAATGCATTTTTTTCTGTTCAGCGCCACAGGGGTAGAGGTTGTGACCCTTGACAACTGACTGGAGGTAGCAGCAATGTTGGGAAAGAAAGAAAAACTCGATAATTTCACCGGCCGTGTTCTCTATGGTAGAAATCGTCATCAAGCTTGGCGACTATTCTAATTTTAACTATTTTCCGCTCTCCGACATTTCACCATAGTGCTGTGGCCGCGAATGCGGAAACTTAGTCCGGCTGAGGAATTAATATGCGCTACAAACCATAGCGGTTAACGTGCTGTGCGGACGTTTTTTCTAATCTCTTAAAATGGGTCTCAAACACGCGGCCCGCGACTCGCTGGGACGCGGCCCGCATTCAACCGGCTACAAGTCCCGAACCGATTTGCATGTCTTGAGCGCTATAGAATGGCATGTGCCATAGTGATCTCATCTCGCCGATTCATTTTCCCTCGAAAAGTAGTTCTGCTTTTTTAACGTATTCACATAGTTTATACTTTTCTGTGTCCATTTACCCTTTGCTTCGCTTTATTTATTTTTTTTTTTGCTTTCCAGCTTTTTTAATGTACAAAAAATCCGCTATTAGGCTGCAAGCGCGAGCTCTTTGTTGAGTCATGCATGTCGGCTGCGCGAACTCTCGATAAGCAGGAGACCCTGCCGAAGATAAATCTGCGAGCTCGATATCCTCGCCTTCAAAACAAACTTCACCATTAAAAGACAAGTGTTTGCTCGGGGTGTTATGATGTAAATCGTGAGGAAAGTAAGATCTGTCAAATTAACTGATTTGGCAGCATGTTGGCGGGCGGCGTCGTTTCAATTCATGTTATCATATTCGTTTAGGGCACAACGTGTCATGAACAAATCAAATCTGAAGATGTCACTGGCAAATCTGCGAGTTTACAAAAAGCATGGAGCACGAGGTTTCTTCCTTTTGGAATTTTTGACCCCCCCTCCCCCTTTAACGTCTTAAGTTGACCGTCGACCTTTCCGGTGTGGGCTATCTGGCACCAGCAGTCGAATGAGTTTGAGACCACTGTTCTCAAGTGTCTCTTGATATATTGCACCCCGCTCTATCCGGACTATTGACATCGATATGACAAATCGGCAGTGGTTCTAAGTAAAAACTGCGTGTAGAAAAAAAATTAAGAAGCTTTACGTTGATTAAGGAGCACATTGAAATCTCGACGGTGAAACGCGCTCGTGTTCAAGAGAGATGAGGGGTTTTCAGTAGGAAGTTCTCGTATATCCTTTTCTTCCCTCTACGCTCCACGCAACGAAGACACCGCTGTTGTGTATGTGCGTCGTTAGCCTTGCCTGCAGAGTTTCGGATTTCCTAGCGGGTTTCAGAAGACGTTGCGGGAGGGGTAAAACTATAGTCGGTGAGCTTAGGAGTTCGGGGGAAGCTCCTCCTACCTCTTTCTACATTAACAGAGGTTCGCTTTGCTAGAGGGAAAAAAGGTGAAAAAAGCTTCCCCTGAATTTGAAACCTGTTATCGGCTATAGTTTGCCACTATGCCAGCACCGTTTCCAGAGCAGAGACAACTGCTACTTTGGGTAAAACTTGTCGGCTGCTCTTGATGGCGCTATCTTGAGCCAGTGTAGCGCAAACTACCATGAGAGGACAGATTTTCGGCACACAAATAAAGTCCACACACTGAAAAGCAGCAGTAAGCAGTGTGGTCCCGCTATTTCAGATTGTTTCTCTCTCAGAAGTGGTGCCTCCTTCCCGGGAAGCGGAGCTGGCAACGAGGCACTCTATCAAAAACGTTTAAAACAAACAAACAAACAAACAAACAAACAAACAAACAAACAAACAAACACACACACACACACACACACACACACACGCACGCGCGCGCGCACACGCACACACACACACAGACACACACACACACACAATGCATTTGCGAATACATGGCATGTACGTGAAGTCACCGGGTCTTGCTAATGGCCATTCATACTTGAGGTAAAAACAGCGCAACTTTAAAAGGACGAAGACAAAAAAAAAAAGACGCGGAGTCCCGTCTGTTCTTGTCCTTTATCCTTGTCCAGTTGCGCTGTTTTTACCTTAAAATGTGAAATAACAAACTAGACCATGCAAGCATTTCAGCAAGCATTTTTACTTGACCTTGCGGGATAAAAAAAAAAAAAAAATGTTGGTGTGAAATGTATGCTGCATAACAAGTATTCACGCGGGGGAGGCTTCTTGGGAAGGGATGTGTGTGACGTCAGTGACCGACGGAAGCAGCGGGACTCCATGCTCGACTCAAGGATTCACACGAAGGGCGGTTGCCGAGAGCGGTCGCGTTCTTGACAACAGGGAAGGGATCTGTGCTCGCTAACTAGAAAAATTGAGGTGTACATGGAACGACAGACCTCATTTTGACAGCAGCGTTGTTAGATGCAGAAGACGACTAACAGCTTCTTGCTAAAATAAAGTTAATTTTTTTTTTTTTTAAATGAGTGGATGCAACACAAACGGAATGGAATCAAAAACCCGTTTTATGAGGAGAGGCTTGAGGACGGCATAGATGTATATCGAAAACTCCTTCGGGTGCGTCGGACGACATGCGCAAAAGCGCAAGCCACAACAAGTCGGGCGATGCCGATTCCACCACCGGTATCTCGATGAGAAAAATATTAGTTGCCAGACACGGCGAACAAAATATTGCCAGTTGCAAAGAGATCCCACGTTAAGGCCGTGAGTGTTTGTGCAGGGCAGCCCGGAGCAAAATCTCTCCCATCCCCCCAGGTCGACGTCTACGTCAGCGCAGCTCCGCAGAAACGCGTGACGGTGTTACCACGTGATGCGTATCCTGGGAAGCGAAGGGAGGGATTTCTTCCGTGTGACTACCCTTTAAAGACCGACGACCAGTTCGCGCTTTCCACTTTTATCCCGCTTCCTCCTCTCCCCCCTTCTACCCTGTCCACCATTTCCTGTTTCCTCCACCACCATGATGACGAGGATCTTCTGCCTTGCAGAATCTCGAGTCTGGTCGTCGACCTTTAGGGAACGCGCTCAGCAGTAAGGCCACCTGAAGGGCCGGAGATGTGACGTCTGTGCAAGCCATGTGTACGCTATTCGCGATCTTGCAAACGACAGAGGGAGACATGTAAACGTTGGTTCACACATTTGCGTTTGGAATGTGCTCGAGTGCGTTGCGTTTCTTTATAACCACTTAACACAATGGAAAACTCATTGGGTCGCTCTGAAACACGTCAGACCTGTGTATGTATTTTTATAATTTTTGTGCGCATCATTTTTTCACCGTGGGTTCTAAATAATTCTGCAAATGTCAGAACCAACTTTAGTGCGTAGATTCAAGCTCACGAATACTGAAACATATTCAGGCCAGTTACACACGCAGGTGTTCCAAGGCTATATCGAACAATAGCGACAGTATGCCAATGCGTTAAGCAGTTACCAGAGAACGCAGCGCACCCGAGCGCACTCAAATGCGAAAGTGTGAACCTGCCTTTAAATGTTGCATGGTGCTTGTTGCGGCGGGGCATATTTTGAACCAAGGCTGTTGGCATAGCCTTCGCTCTGTTGTGGGTAGTGTACCATAGGAAGTTGTACCACTCATTCACTTGCGGTACTTGTCTTATCCGAAGAACAATAAATAACAAAAAACAACAAAAAAATTTAGAAAAATACTATGGTCCCGTAAGACAAAGAAAGACAGAATTCTACCAGAGTCCTTAGCGTACGTAACCGATCGACCGTAAGCGTATATTCGGAAAAGCTTTCGTGGAGTAAGTAAAGAGGCCGATTTTCACACCCTGGTTTGCGCGCTGTCATTGACGTCACATCTTCTGGTTTATGGGGGGGGGGGGGGGGGAAGGGGGGGGGGGGTGGAGGCTCAAATCAACATGCCTCAGTGATTCCCACGCTAGCATTTCGCCGGCTGCCAAATTTTCTTAGCGATAAGCGTAAACAAATCTAGGAACCGGCTGAAGGCAGATATGTACAAGCTACTCAAAAAGTAGTTAAGTTACTGAGTATTGGCCTCAAAAGTTATTTGTGTAGAGTAGAAATTATTGAAATGGAAAGTAAGTTAGCGCATTACTAACTTCCGTAAAAATTAGCGAATTACTTTGTAAGTTACTTTTATATTGTTTATGGTAATAAGAAAGTATATACGTTTTGATCTGTTAGTGAAATTCTGCTAGCCAAATATAAAGCAGCTTGTGTTTTAACAGATATACTTTGATAGCTAGATCTACTTCTGCGTGCCTAATTGTTTCGCACTTTTTTTTTGGTCAAAGATGGGCTGCGGATATCATTTTTACATTTAGGTTTAGCACTGTTTGAGCCATTGTTTTGCAGATAGTGTTTGCTTCTGTACAGGGTTGCGTAAAGTACATCTAACAAGTACGTGAAGTAAAGTACAAAGTAAATGAGAGGTTATGTCCTTTGATCAAAGTAGTAAGTACACCTGGTGCAATCTACTTGAAATAAGGTTTTATAAGTAACATGAATTTCCAATATAAACTACAAGTAGGTATTAACACAATCTTTTATGATGCCTTTTCATCCACTATACTGGTGCTTTTTCTAACTGCTATGCATTTCTCTAGGGGTAATCGGAGGTGTATCAGTTTTTTTTTTCGGAAATAGCGGCAAATATTGGATGAAGTCATTTCATTACAGAGTACTTGTTTTACTCTCGCTGACGAACTGTTTAACAGAATCAACTTACAAGGCACTTATTTCTATTGATCTCACAGCCGCCATTACTTCACTCTGCGAAATGACCAGATGTTGTCTCGAAAGACGATACAGTATTTTCACATGATGATACGCCCTTTTTTAGAGCGCAGCTCTTAGGGGCCCGTTTCCGGCTTGAGCGGCGTCGCCGTCGGCGTCGGCGTAACCGCGAGGTCACGTGACCCCCCTGAAGTCACGTGATTCCCCCAGGTCACGTGTCCCTCTCAGGTCACGTGACCCCCTGAAGTCACGTGACCCCCTGTCACGTGTCCCCCTCAGGTCACGTGACCCTCTCAGGTCACGTGACCCCCCTCAGGTCACGTGACCCCCTCAGGTCACGTGACCCCCCTCAGGTCACGTGTCCCCCCCCTCAGGTCACGTGTCCCCCCCCCTCAGGTCACTTGACCCACCTCAGATCACGTAACCCCCTGAGGCTACGTGACCCCCTCAGGCCACGTGACCCCACTGAGGTCACGTGACCCCCACAGGTAACGACCCATGAGGTCACGTGACCTCCCTCAGGTCACGTGACCCCCCTCAGGTCACGTGTCTCCCTCAGGTCACGTGACCCCCTGAGGCCACGTGACCCCCTGAGGCCACGTGACCCCCCTGAGGCCACGTGACCCCCCTGAGGTCACGTGACCCCCTGAGGTCACGTGACCCCCTGAGGTCACGTGACCCCCTTGGGGACACGTGACCCCCAAGTTCACGTGAGCCCCCCGAGTACACGCGACCCCCGAGGTCACGTGACCCCCCTGACGTCACGCGAGCCCCCTTAGGTCACGTGACCTCAAGGAGCCACCTATCCCTCAGTACACTTCCATCTTCCTCCTCAAGAGCTGCGCTCTAACCGGCGTTACAGGGAATTGTAAACGGCTTCCATTTTTTCTTCAAATTTTAGGAATGTATTGTTAAGTCGGGTGTTGAACTATTCTCAGAAAGACCTAGAAAAAATACTTAAAAGTAAAGTGCAAGTACATTTTCAGAGAGTGTACTTCAAGGAGAGTACAAGTTTTCTAAACCTACTTGAAGTAGTAATTTAAGTACCAGGAACTTAAAGTGCTTTCTAACACTACTTGTTTTGTTTTTCTTTTTGTAAAAACGGTGGGGGAGTTATTAAGATTTTTGGACCGACCTTGGAATCTTGAAAGACCTGCATATTCTGAAATTTGGGAGGAAAGGCAAAGCAAAGAAGTTACCTTGACGTTGCTCTTTAGCACGTGATTCTTCAAGTACGGTACAAAGTACGGGAGCACCAGGTGAGCTTCAGAGCGGGTGCTGCATTTTGTTGCCTCCTCTGAGTGAAGATGCATGTGTACACTTCCTGTAGTGGGCCAGAGTACCTACGTTGGGGAAAAGCGGGGACAAGCCCTTTCTTCAAATTGGACAAGTCTCCTTCAGCTTCGGGACACAAAGAAACGTCAGCCTTCGCACTAATCCCACAGTTACTTTGCCTCACTTGCGACATACCTGTCCGCTCCCCGCGCCTCGTAGCAGGGTTGTTGCAGTGGAGGGCTCGTGAAACTTTTAGGGAGTTTCGGACCCTCCAAACCATCCTCCCCCCTCCCCACCTGCCTAGGCCACATGCTTACCCCTTTTTGCAAATATCAGGGGATCTTCCAAGATCTTGTATCTCTTTGTGCAGAAATGTTTGTTGATAAGCAAACCTGCCACTAAGATTGGAAAGTAATTTGTAATTTAAATAGTAGTTACTCGGAAAAGTAATTAAAAACATTTACTGATTACCAAAATAAAAGTTTAATTGAAAGTAACTAAACTACTCAGAAAGGTAGTTAAACTACAGTAACATGAGTAGAGTAGTTGAACTACGCACAAGTCCGGCTGAAGGCTAGCGCGTGAATTACTGAAGCGTGTTTAGCTAAGCCTAGGCCCCTCTACTCTCCCTCCCCAAGTAAATCAGATGATGTGACTTACGTGCAAATGCTCCAGTCAGAGTGCCGAAATTGACCTCTACACTTAAAACCCAAGCTTTTCAGAATACGCTCCATCCAGAAGACTACAGAATCTGTAACTGTTCCCGGCCTCGTCCTCACAGTGTTCCCTGTGGCGGAGTTCAGCAAAACAGGGAACAAAAATACAAGCACCGAGAAGTTGTTTACCCAACATGTGGCTGTTCTAAATAGCAACAAATTTTCCGTCGAGGCTTGTCCCGGCACTTGTGTAAGTTCAAAGGAGTGACGTCTGCCTGGAAGTCTCTCAACCGCGAAACACGCAGTGCAGCGAAGGGATGTCAACACCTTCGTCGCCTCTTCTCGTATAATGACGCTGTGGAGCAACTTCATTGCGTTGCATGCCTGCCGAATGCTTTAAACACGTGATAAATCTTTTTTTTTTTTTTTTTTTTTTTTTTTTGCGGAGGGTGTTTACGTAAGTAGATTTCTATCCTGAGTCCTGCGGGGAAGCCGTGCCGTTATGTGTGCAGGCTATCTTCCTTCTTGTTGACCGAGGAAGCGGAATGCGTTCTTGTGTGCGGCTTTGCGGCTGATAAGGTTTCTTCCGGCATAGTTTTCCTTGAACACAAATTGAGTTTATATGGCTGGCACTCAACCGTTCCCGGTTTCGCACTCGAGCGACGGAAACCGTCACGCGAGCTGCATCAGCTTTCGGTGGAAACTAGAGTTACTAAATGAGCAACTCTCAGAGTATCGGCACTCCGTTCCTCGATCTGCTATAGTGAGCGCCGCCATCTTGGTGCTTAGAGCATAACAGATGCAACTGTCCATCGTCACAATTAAAAAATGCGACTTCCTCAGCTTTAGACACGGTGGTAGGAAGCTCAGGTGATATGGTTTTGTTCTGTTGCGAACTGTTTTAACATTTCTGGAGGACGGCAAAACGTTTCCCGTGATTTCAAATGACACTTCAGATAACTGGAAGCTTTGACTTTAAGCGGCAAGAAGCTTGAAGGATGGTTTGCGAGATTTTTTCCCGCGCTGACTGCTCTCCTCCGGCCGTTGCATTCGCCAGGATTGTTACTGCGGGGTGCTTGGTGGCGTTCGCAATCGAACAAAGCACTACAAAGAAAGAGCCGCAAATTATCTTCCCCATTTATATCGCCGGTCTACGGAACTTAGGAACAGCCCGAAGAGTGCTCCTCGCCTCTCGCAGCAACACACGTACCTTTGGTAAGGAAGAAGTTGACTTAAATTTGAAGGTTCATCATTTTGAAGGGCGAAAGAAGTAAAACAAATGCCCATATGTTTGTTTTAAAATAAAGTAAAAGAAAAAATACGGTGCGTTTAAGCCTTTTAGTAAAAAACAAAAAGACGAGTCAATCAAAAACAGGAAGGGGAGTTAAAATACAGATTCGCACTAAAGCACCCATACTATTATTATGACGAGAACAATGAAAATGTAAGCTTCACTGCGTGAGCTCACACTAGGTAGCGTTTTTTGAGGCGATTTTGTTTCCGTTTCTGGTTTGGTAATAAGCGCCGCACATAGGAGATCTAGACGACTGGCTCGACTAGCTTTTTCTGTTATGCAGCCGAGCGCTTGGACTGGCAAGAGCAAAGCGCGCGAAATACCCCGGATGCCGTGACTGAAGTGTTGTTACTCTTATGCATAACTTATTTAGTAGCTGTATATATTGTGCTACGTTGTCAATACTATCGTAGCTTACACGGTGCTTCAGCCCATCACTGCGTGCTTCGAGAGCACGCGGCTGTGCCTTGCGTCTCATTTGCATGTGGTCGTGCAACTTGCTCTGCCAGATTTTGAGCACAGCGAAAGCTACTCTAGCCTTGGCAACGTAGCAGAAAAAAGTAAGTGAAGTAAATTTGAATGTGTATGTTTATACAGCCTGAACTTAGTGTGCCTCACCGCGCGACTCGTCTCTCTGCTGTAAATGAGCAACTTAGCCAGTGCGGTAAAACCGCTATCCTAGGGTCTTTAACGTGCGCCACGCAGTAGGGATACAAGACCGCACGCCGGTACGATGCCCATCCAGATAGAAATGGGCAGGGGTGGGAATGGAACCACAAAATAAGTAGTTTAATGGTGATGCGTCATCTTGAACTTACACAAATAGACGTTGAAAGTAGGGCTTGCCAATTGATTGATTAACCTACCGAGTAATCGATTAATGCTTTATGAACAAAATGTAAGGGCGCAAACGAGCTGGTGTACATTGCACATGGTTGAAAAAACCCCGAGACTGCGGGTAAACGACACAACACAAAAAACTCTCTATATAGAGTTTTTTGTGTTGTGTCGTTTACCCGCAGTCTCGGGGTTTTTTCAACCATGTGTAATGCTGTAATTGCAATTAATTTTTTTAGCGGTTAATCGGTAAAATTTTGACAAACCAAAGGAAAGGAAAATTACACGCTTTCACCATGCAGACCTGGACGAGCACACCAATATGAAGGGCAAACTTTTCGTCAAATTTTAGCCTAAAGTAAAGTGTAGGGGCGAGATTTGTGACTACAGGCAATTGCAGAAGGTTACACGCATCCCGGTCACTTCAACGCCGTTCGAGTGTCTGTTTAGCGCAGCAGAGATAATTTTGAACAATCAAAGGAGGTCGCCTCTTGCCCCCCCCGGAGAAGGACATCAACCAACTTTTTTGCCTCATGCAGCTGAAGTAATAATCTGCAGGTGCGTGTGCCTTTGAACATGATCTGAACCACACATCGAGGTTGACCCATTATTAAAATTGTATATGGCGCTCCTGACCACCATTTTCGGCAAAAACAATATATATATATATATATATATATATATATATATATATATATATATATATGTATATTGCTTATTTTAAACATTTTATGGTTAAAACTGGCCGACACCGATTAATCGATTAATTAATCGATTAAAGGGTGGCGATTAATCGGGCTAAACCATTTAATCGACGTCCAGCCCTAGTTGAAAGGACAGTGCAATAGAGAACAGATGACTAACAACGTTGCTTTAGTACACTGCTTCGCATGCGCAATGCGCAATCGTATTTTTTTTTTTACGAGCTGTTCATATATACACAAATTAACTCTTGTTTTTAAATAATATTTACAGGAGTAAATTAATAAATTTACAGTTATTCGCTTTTTCTACCATTTATCTGGGCGTTGCACACCGCAACGGCTCTTTTTTTCTTAGACGGGGATAGTGATGGACGAGGTACTAACACAGTCTTCCCCGAGGCTCGAGGCACTGGCCACCGAAGAACACGGCGAAGAATGTGTTAGCACCTTGTCCATCACTATCCCTGCCAAAGAAAAAAAAAACATATGCGAAGTGGAACGGCCGGATCACTTGTCGGTCACAATCCACTGCAAAGAAAAACACTATTAGCGGTGTGGAACGCCCAGATAACTCGTAGGGAGAGCGGGTAACGCTAAATTTAATAATTTTCTTGTGTAAATAATATTTAAAACTAAGAGTTAATTTGTGTATATATGAAAAGCTTGAGTAAATACAATGACGCATGTAATGAATAAGTGTACTAAAGCAAAGTTGTTAGTCAGATGTTATCCATCGTCCTCTCCTTTCTACGTCTATTTCTGGAAGTTCAAGATTATGCATTGCTAATATGTACCGACTAGCTCTACCTAGTGCCACTAAATAAGCTACGCTTCAGAGTAACGACACTTGGCCATATTGTGTCTTAAATTCATGGTTGCCAGTTATCTGAAGCTATATCTGAAATCACAGAAAACGCTTTTCCGCCCTTCACAAATGTTTAAACAGTTCGCGACAGAGCAAGGCAATATTACACGACCTTTCTAACACCGAATCTAATGCTGAGGAAGTCGCACTTTTGAATCATGACGATCAGCAGTTGCGTCTGCTCTGCATACGAGCCAAAATGGCGGCGCCCACAACAATGTCGGGGAACGGAGTGCCGATACTCTAAGCGCAGCTCATTTAGTGGCTCTAGCTCTACCTAAGCCTGTAATAAAAAAAAGTATGGTGCGGTCACTGACTGAGCACGAGTGTCAGCCGAACTCTGACGCACCGCTCGTGTTCTCGCCGATCGGGCGCGAGTCTTAGGTGAACACCGCAGCAAAAACAAACGTCCGATATCCGTGCCACGTGCTGGCCTCCGACAGGTGCACCCTACACAGACTTGTACGGCAATCACTGCATGGAATCAAATTATTTGTAGCCGATTACCTTTTGGAGTAATTTATCATTCTTGGATCACTTTTATTAGCAATTAATCGCGTGAGTAGCTGATTACATTTAAAAGTACTAATAACACTTGTAACCGTTTATATTTTCCCCTCCCCTTCTGATGACGCGCGTCGCTTGTACAGGTTCCCTACCAAGGAATCCTCGAGAAAAAAAAAAATCCGACAAGAAGATTTTTTACCTAAACTGGTGGATCAAAAAAATAAGTACTCTAAACGACTTAATTTTCGTGAGGATCTAATTTTCGCGATTTTCGCGAACTTCCTCGAAATCGCGAAAAATAGGTCCCGCGAACGATTCCGGTAAAATGTAAACACATTGGAATGGATCCCACTGCGTCGCGAAAATTAGTGCCCGCGAATTATTCCGAAGCTTCAGCTTTGACCTGAAGCGCGAAACATTGAGCCCGCAAAAAAAAAAAAAAAAAGTCGTTTGCAGTAGTTTATAATTCGGTGACCCTAATTCAATAATACAGTACGCAGACCCGTTTTGAGACGGGCAGAAACATCTGTCGATCTGAAAATCGGAAGCACTCGGAAAATGTAATGGTTACTTTTTCAAAAAACGGGAATTATTCTTTTTAAGTAATCAAGTAATACAATTGAAATCTTTTTAACCGAGAGTAATTTCAATTGTTATCTATTACTTCTTTTTGAATGACCTGTACAAAACTGGCCCTAAACACTACATCAAGCTACATTACGTTGACTGTGCTCCAAATCTTGCTATAGTGAATTCGCGTTAATCCCTCGGGGCAACATCTAGCGAAAAGCGAGAATCGGTTCTTTTTTTTTTTTTTTTTCTAAATTTTATGGTGTATTTTTTTGGATTAGGAAGTTGGCTGAGAAGCCGCTGCATGGCGCGACTGTTCCGTATTTTCCGTTCCGATGCTGTAAAACTCTAAATTTTCGTGAAATTCGCAAACTTTAGTGAGCGAGAATATTTCCATCGTCTGCAGCTGCAAATTCCGGCCTTCAGAATGATGCGCGAAACGTTTAATGGTCGCGAATACGACCCCGCTATTTAATTCGCGAAAAATAAGGGCCGCGAAAATAAATGATTTTACAGTATTTCTGATAAGAAACTTTTTCGTTTTTTTTATGGTCTACGATGCTAATCTTTGGCGCGTCTCATAGGGTTGTTACTGCTAACAGGTGACGAGACAAGTTATACTCGTTTTCAGATCAAGGAAAAGGGAATTTTCACGCATTATGCATGCGCCGCAGAAAGTAGTTCTTTAAAGGGTAACTGCAAAGAAAAAAAAGTTTTTTTTTTAAACAGCCTAATTGGGACAAGCATGTCACAAAACAAATGTTCCGCGAAAAAAATGATTTTTTTTTATCAATATTTACGCCACAGGACGTAATTTAGTAGAGTCAGAACCTCTCCACATTTGAAACTCCCGCTCTTTCGACCACCGCGGAAGAGGAGTACGCCCCGCCCCTCACTCTTCTTGCGTTGCGGAGTTGAACGACGCAGCGTCTCGACTTCCGGCAAGATCTGGCAACTACGTCAGGCCGCGGTATTGTTTTGGTTTGACGCGGTTTGCGAGCACATGTAGCGAAGACGTAACCGGAGAAGTGCCCCTGTGATGTTCCCGCAAGACGGAAAGTATCGTTCGTAATCGTCGTGCGCGCTTTGAAAGCGAAGGGAGTCACAGAATCCACGAGTGCGCAACCACAAGCCAAGGTTCACGACAGCGCTGCGTTGGTTTCGGCGATTTCGTTCTGTTTGGTGCAACACGGCGATGCGACAAAGGGCTGAAACGTTCGTGGTGTGTGTAACGCGGTGCTAACACGGAGCGCAAATTGGTTGTTGTCGGGTTGACGTTCAACCAGTTAAGTCCCGTCGTCATCAGCTGATCCAGTCAAACTGGTCCGGGAGGACGCTGGGAGCGTTTTTAAAAGTAAATCTGCCTCGTTCTGTTTCAAAATGTGGAAGTTTCCCGACGCATACCGTGAGTAAAAAGCTGCGGGCGTTTTCAACAAAATTACGTCGTTTTAATTGAACAATGGACTCCGAATTGTTGTCCTAAATCTGCCGTTTTTATGCTTCGTGTTGGATCGTGCGGTATGAATAAATTTGGGCACGATTTCGTACCTGCCTACAGATGCATGAACTGAGACCATTTTTCCGTAGTGAACATAGTGCTTTTTTATTTTCTGTCTAGTCGCGGACGTT
This sequence comes from Ixodes scapularis, assembly GCF_016920785.2. NCBI lineage: Eukaryota > Metazoa > Arthropoda > Arachnida > Ixodida > Ixodidae > Ixodes > Ixodes scapularis. The sequence continues at coordinate 29,505,532 of NW_024609880.1, read as the reverse complement.
AGGTGCACACGGGGCGAATCTCGACGGCCTCCAGAGCGATATGACGAGAACGTAACTAGACACGTCGGTCGCTACGCGAACGCTCGATTGCCTCCAGCCAAATAGCATTCCTTTCGGGGCGACATGGCTGCTGGAAGGCTCACTGACGGGATCACGCATCTGACATCTCCGAGAAGTCAGGATTTGCACGCGCAAACAAGCAAAACAAAAAAAAAAAAAAAAAAAAAAAAAGCACGCTAAGCAAGCAAAGAGGAAAACGAAAGAACCGCGCTATGAAAGCCAAAACCCCGCGTCGCTTCCTATCACTAACACCTGCGACAGCTGCTAAACACACACTACTTCACTTCAAGAAGTCTCACTCAAGCACCTGGGTCAGCACGAAACGACGAAACACTGATCACTTCGGCGAAACGATTCGTCGAGGTAGGCGAGACAGGCGGGAGCAGAGATTTCGGCGGCCATGAAAGAATGGCGAAGCTTTTGTTTGTATGAATCCAAACGGAAGTGCCCGTCTTGTAAACCTTTTGTAAAGAATAATAACTCTCATCACATGGGTTATTCTTTAAACGTAAAAATATGCCGCTCAAAAGGAAATTGCAACATATAACAAAGGCTTAACGACCAAGATCTAAGCTGTCAATCACACTCTTAGCCAATGAGAACCTTTTGGGATTGACGTCACATAATCACAACTTCGTGGCGCGCGATTTAAAACGGACGAAATAGCCGCAAACTAAAATGAGTCTCACGCAATAAATATTGCTCTAAAAAATGTTTTTTTTCTCGCGGAAAAATTGTTTTTTGACATGCTTGTCCCAATTAGGCTATTTTATAAAAAACTTTTTTTCTTTGCAGTTACTCTTTAAAGATTTGGTTGTCGAAGGAAAATAAAAAGTACCTCTTGGTGTTTCAGACGTGAACGCTTTGATAAAATGACATAAAGGTAATCTTAAGTGCACGTAAATATACCCGAACTCATCACATCAAGGGCGAAATTAGTAACGTACCTCAAAAACCGAACTTCCTCAAACCTTTTTTCCTTTTATTGCTGAACGTTTATGGGCTAGGTTTTCAGGTAAAGTGAAGCGTCGAAAAACGCAACCGCGAATTTCACCGCTGAATATAGGGGGATAAATGGCGCCACATGGCTTCACGTCACGTGACCTAGGCAAAAGAACAACTTCCTCGCTAGATTTTGCGGAAAAATAGACGTCACGTTGCCTCAACACGAATTCAGTGTTCTGTTAAATTGAGAGGGTAAAATAATGTCACGTGACTTCGTGTCACGTGAACTATACACATATTCAGGTTCCCCGCTAAATTTAGCGAAAAAATTGACGTCCTGCGACACGATGTCGCGTTACTTATACGTAGAGTTCAGTGCTTTCGGAGTTCATTTTTCGTTCACTTCTGAGAGTATTTTTCGAAGATCATTTTTTTTTTGCCGAAACTTCGGTGTGTATCGGAGTTTATTTTTGGTTGATCTGGTTTCCAAAATTTTGAGTTTTAATCTTTCAGTCGGTTATATTATGAATAGATAAATAAATTAATAATATACGGGTGTAACGTATGCTAAAAAATAGTACGCGCTAGTATCAATTAATATTTGTTCAGCTGGATTCAACATTGGTGTCATTTCCATGGCCAATAATAATTTGCCTCCCAACAAAGGTTGCACAGAAATGTTGCTCCGATAAACATCGATACCTTAAAATCAATAAACTCCTGGAAATAGTTGCTGGGAAGCTCGTATTCATCCCATCCTATTCCGTCAACTTACGCCGTGGCCGTGCGAAGTGGAGTGGTAAAGGGCGTGATAGAGATAGAGAAGTTTACACGCCCCTCTTCCCCATCCTATCCAACGTCTCTGGTGCATAGCTTTCACGGTTACAAAAACACAACATCTCCTTCCTCTAGAGCAGACATAGTATGGCCCCCGTGCTGCCAACCCCGGAGATTGTTCCTTTCCCGATTTTTATGTGAAAATTCTCTAGATTTCCCCAGATTTGCTGAAAATGTTTATTTGCGTCAATATTTCGATTATCTTTATGAAGTAGCTTAAAAATGAATTCTTGTAGTTGAGGGGCCATTTAAAGGTTAAATTTGCTTCGATGGAACCTTTTTACCTAATTAAACTGGGCAGTAAAATCTTGCAAAGAAACTTAGTTAGCTTCTAGAACAAAGTTAATTCAAGATATAGGACCCATTCATAACAACAAAAGCAAGTAATGATCTAGACTGTCAGTTTGACATAAACACTAAAAGCCGCTTTACACAAAGATAGGGTGCCTCAATGTGCGTCTGTTTCAGAGTGAAGATGCCACCTGTTGCATCGATGTTCCCCAGCGCGCTCAGAAGCAAACAAAGATAAACATGAAAAGGCGAAATGGCACAAAAGCACCGCCTAGAGTTAAGCGCTCCAGCGAAAAGAAGCCAGAACTCGTGCACTTACAAAAAACACACAAAACACATAGGAAAGGTAGAATGCCTGCGTCTGGGCGCGGGCACGCATCTACCATTTGTCGGCCCACAACTCCCGGCGAGAAGTTTGAGTATCGCCGCCTGGAGGAATTTTTTCACAACCCAGAGTAAAAATGCTTCACTTTCCTCTGCCGGTGCAAGCACGCGAGATAGCAAGCTTCTATGCACTATGAGAATCAAAACATAACCGTATGGGTAGCACGTGCACTACCCATAGTGAGGAAAACAGAAGCGCCCCTGGCGAGCTTCTCGCCGCGTATAAGCACCCCCAAAATGGTTTTTGTTACCACCGGGGATTATCTCTCGCCCCGAAAATAAACAAAGAAATACACAACCAGCTCGCCTGCACCCTTGCTTTGAATTCATTACAATGAAACCTTCTCTTTTCGCTGCGCACAAGTAGCCAAAAGTGAAGGGACTTGTTTCCAAAACTCTCCAAAGGCCATTAAAAAAAATCCTTAGATTTGAAGACATTTTCCTTGACCCCTAAATGATGACGGAAATCCCAAGATCTAAGGAAAAATACATAACGTTGGCACCACTGTTAAATCTCTAGGGTTCATAGCTTTCACCGTCACAAAAAACACAACCTCTCCTTCTTCTAACGCACGAATGGTATGACTCAAACTGAAAACCAAAACTGTAGCCTTTGTCGTGTCCCGAAAGTAAGATGATTTGTTGCCCTCGATGAACCTTAAAGAGATAAGCGGTAAGACCCGCTTTGACAAGGTACATGATTTGAAAGATAACTGTGGTGGAATTTCCCAACACTGTTGACCCTGTTCGCTGATCAACCATAATAAAAAAATACAATTTTTTTTATTTATTTATTTATTTATTTATTGGGGGGGGGGGGGGGGGAGGGGGGCGGTATTGACACATCGAAATTCGGAGTTTATCGAATAAATCCGAATTGACCATAATTTTACCGGCGGTAGTTTTTCGAAGTTTTTTTTTAATTTATTTATCTGAAAACACAACTCTTCTTTCTCGCAAATTTTGTTTCCCCGCTAGATCTAGCGGTAAAATTGACACACGTGATTTGCACATAACTTGAGTTTACTCGTTACCCGTCGCTCCCCATACTCTCTGAGCACAGACCGTCTCAACGGGGAAGGTCAATGAGTCAATGGGGCGGAGAGGAATAACTGGAGTCGTTGGGGTGCAGAGGAGTGGCGGGACCTGGAAGCACAGCTCGAGAACAAATGCCTGGAGTTTACGAGCGCTAAACGAAAAACGTTTGACGCAGCAACATAGTGGGGCAATTTGCGATTAATTTTTTTTCCCTACGAATATTGAGGTGAATACGAGTATAGATGGCTTTGAGCACGCACTAAATTCAAGCATCTGCTACTGAGCCATTCATGTCTCATCCAGGTGACAATGACTTAAATTTACGATGAGACCGTGTTAATGACCAGACCAGCATGCTGTCAAGAAACACCTGTGTTGAAGTGTGGAAGTGCAGCGACAAGAATGATGATAATAATAATATAGTAATAATGATAATAATAATAATAATCATAATCATAATCATAATAAAAAAGATCTGTCGAGAAAAAGTTATGGAATCAGTACATGCATAGGAACCAAAAATTGTCGTTAGATGTGCCCTCTAAGTAAGAGAAGCATTCTCCGAAATGTTTTTCTTGGCTAAAATGAGAAAGCAAAAAAAAAAAGAGCAAAAAAAAAAAAAAAAAAAAAAAAAAGGCACCGGCGAGATTCGAACTCGCGATCTCCTGTTTACTAGACAGGCGCTTTAACCAACTAAGCCACGGCGCCTCGTTCAGTGTTTGTTTTTTCTTCTTTATTCAACGAGCCACCGCGCCGACGTTTGGCATTTGATGGCGGAATACTACCTGTCACTGGCTTTCAGCCAGCAAGGTGCATACGGCGGCGATCAGTAACCAGAAAAAAATGACACTTGTCATTTTTTTCTGCTTACAAGTGCTTTAACCTATTAAGTCACGGCGCCGACATGGAAGCTAACATTGAAAACTTTTTTTTAAAGAAGTTGTTTTATTTAGATCGGCTTTCGTAAATGCATGACACTCGGTATTTTTTTTTATAACGTGCTAGTGGAGAAACGTGCTTGGTTTGCGAGAATGGGACAAAGAAAGAAAAAAATAAAACGCGATGCTTTTATTGTTGAGTAATTTGCCCTATCCTGCCAACAGAAAACCGCATTTTCAGGGCTATAGTCCGTGGATTATGCATGTTTAAAGGTTGAAACTTTTGGCTGTGCGGATTATCTCCGCGTGCCGCCTGTACAGGAATTTTGTTGTTCAAGGTCGTTCATTGTGAGGTCACTGAGGAGGCATGACTGATTGTGTGAATGAAAGTGTATGTTATTGATGATTTGTGTATAATACGAGCCTTTTAGTGAACTAAGAAAGCAGACATTTGTTAAGGTGTGGCATGTATGAGAAGATTTCGTGTCTACTAAGCACCAGGTGCGGACTATGCGTGGCAGGTGGACTATGCACCGGGTGCAGACTACATAAGCACAAACTTTTACTTTTGACCCCAAATTTGCCCCTGCGGACTATAGCCCGAAAAAGACGGCACTAGATTATCGAACGAACAGTGCACGTTTTTTTTAGAATAAGATTGATATAAATCGCAATTTCATGAACTCTCGGACTTTTATCTATCGTCATGTAGGACATAGATTTATTGGAATTTACAAATTCGCTTAGAACACTTATGCTCCCTTACACTAATATTTCCTTTTACTAAAAAATTAGAAAGAGCGCGAGGACGTTTGAAGGACAGCCAGAAGTAGACAAACAAAGCGCTGACTGAAAAATTATTTTTATTAAACCAACACCAAAAACGTCGTGAGAATCAAGACATTTCTACAACGTCATCTCTTTCTGAAAACGTGTTGAATTCACTGGGTAAAGATAGATTTTTGTCAAACAAGTCTACTGACGCCACATTGAAACAATTACCTCCTTAGTGTGGCGTCCGTAGCTCTACTTCGCCACTGAATCGAACGAAAAATATAACTCTCCAGGCAAATTTGCCTAGTATATACATACTAACAAGGACAAAAATAGAAGACACAGAGAATGACAAACACAACGATGACTCGCAAGTCACGTTTCATCTTATATTTCTTCGTAAGAAACAGGACCATGGTACAAAGAAAACGACAAAACTAACAAAAACGAAGAGGCATCTTGCAAATTTGCGCTTATCACATTGATTTCTTCGGCAAATAGAATTTTTTTTTGCCGAATAAAGAAATAAAAGGGGCGCTGATACTCTTGTCATCGAGTCGCACGATTCTCTCTGCTTCAATAATTTCTTCAAATAAAGGGTCGCCACTCCGCGCCAATACAGTGCATTTAGTGAACCGCAGATCACACTTTTACAGTCTCGGGAGCGAGTTCCTTCATGGCCACGTAAGTCTTGTTTTTGTTGTAATGATGCTCTTGCAGCCGATCGTTGCGACATCTGCCACTCTGTCCGTTGAGACAAACCGGCAGATGTCTCAACTTCTGCATATACCGACTGACCGATGTCTCAACATTAATCTCTATATTTTAGATTATTTACTCTTTGGAGACCACGAACATTCATGAAAGTACCCGGCGATATACTCAAACGTGGCTCTTCATTCACGCGGATGATGATAGCGTGTCTCTGATGCTCATAAAAACAACAATGATAAATGTACACCTGACGATACCAACAGTGAGAGGAATTCTGGAGCACAATCAGCGCGTGCCACGTACCAGCAAGCGTCGTCCCGCATTCTACTCGGCGACGTGTGCTTCCAGAGCACCTGTGATAGGATACATTTAGTTTCTATGCATTAATTAGAGAGATAGCGAACGCCAGAAATACAAGGTGGAGCGATCGATTGGTTAGCACACCCGACCGGATATTGTGAGGCCCGGAGTTCAAATCCCGGCTCCGCCAAAGAATTTTTCTTTCGGTTGCATCGTAAACTTCGATCATTCTATCAAGTACGGTTCACTCGTCGGTACATTTTAGATTATTTACTTTTTGGAGACCACGTACGAGGATGAAATTGCCTGTTACTTATACATAGTGCAGAGCGAATGACTTTATTAGCCATAGTTACTAAATTTGTTTTGGCTCCTTCGTGTTTGCGTCGCTTTAGGCCTGCTTTCGCTGTTGCGTACTGAGTTGCGGTGAGCGGACGTGTTTCCTGGTTCTCCTCGAGCATCCGAAGCTAAGTGCCAGTTTTTCTTCTTTTCTCTCTCTTTTTTTGAGAGTTGATTGGAAGTGACTATGCGGTAGCAGTATTAGGTTTGAACAGCAGCAGTTAACGTTAGTTTCGCAAAGTAGGCTCTGTTTGAATTTTTGGCGGGAAGGGACGGTTTGTTCCCGGTCTAGACATGGGTCTAGATTTGGGTCGGCATGACAAGGGTGGGGACGAGTTGGTGCAGTGCGAGGGGTGTGGGAGGTGGTGTTACCTGGAGGAGACGGGTTTCGGGAGCCTGGAGGTGGCGGCGGAGGTGAGTTTCGAGTGTCGGCTTTGTGTGAAGCTTCAGCAGGTAACTGGGGAATGGGAGGGTAGAGTTCGGGAGATTGAGGCCCAGCTTAAGGCAGAAGGAGAGAAGCGGGTGGGTCTCGAGGCCCAGGTAGAGGAGCTGACTAGGCAGCTTAATCATGAGAGGGAGCAGCGGGTCGGCCTCGAGAAGCAGGCGGAAGAGCTGGGGGAAGTATGGAAGGCGGGTTTAGAGGAGCGTAAGAGGGAGTGTGACAGTAGGGTAGAGCGCCTGGAAGGGGTAATTCGAGCGAGTGAGAGTAGCGAGGGAAGAAAGGAGGAAGTGTCAGTTCTAGCGGGACGAACCGCCAGTCTGCAGGCTGGGGTCCCTGGTGGTCGGGAGTCCGGCCTGTTGGCAGGCGGGCTCGACGACGCTGGAGAGCTGATTGAACCTCAGCTCAATGGCGCCTTCGAGCAGCAGGCGTCGGGCAGTCAGGTGACAGGAGATAAGTCGCAGGACAAAGGCGCGCAGGCACCAGGGGGATCTAGGGTACTGGTAGTGGGGAGCTCTAACGTAGCACGGGTTAGGAGGGGTGTACATAACAGGGTGAAGGGAGACCAGAGGGTAACCGTAGAGGTCCAGCCAGGGAAGTGTATGGTGGATGCTATGACCGCAGCACGTGAGGGGGTGTGGGATAACCGGGAGGGAAGGAACCTAGTAATAGTTCATGCGGGGCTTAATGATGTGCTGAAGGGTAGGAGCCAGAACCTCGGAAAGCAGCTAAACGTGGGAATACGTAAGCTGAGGGACGTGTCTGAGAATGTGCATGTGGTTGTGTGCACCATTCCAGAAGTTCGGGGGCAGTCCGGGTTAACGGAGAGGAGGGTTGTCGAAGCCAACGGAGTAATTAAGGGTATGAGTCGACAGCTTCGGTACGACGTAATGGAAGTAAACAGAGAGGTGTACGAGGCTGGCTCCCGCCCTTTTGCAGATGGCATTCACTACAGTGAGGCCACGGGTTACAGGGTGGGGGATAGGATGGGCCGCACGGTGACTGCTTTTTTGGGGGGACCGAGGGCCCTGGGGGCACTGAAGTAATTGAAAAGCCAACGAAGTCAGGAGAGGCACCCAGGGTTAAAATGGGGAGAAAACGTAAGAACAGGTATAAAAAAACAGCACAATCAGACATTGGGTATATTAACATGCAGGGTGGTAGAAATAGGTTAAAATGGGAAGAGGTAGAGGAGCAACTAAGAAAGGAGGATTTAATGGTGTATGGGTTTGTGGAAACACATCTCAGAGACATGGAGCAGTCACCTTGCAACCCTGACTATGTGTGGGAAGAATGCAACAGAATGGAGGGAACGAGGAAGGGAGGTGGAATTGGAGCATTTATTAAGAAGAATATGAACTTTCAAAGGATCAGAAAGGAGTGCGCCGAACATTTGTGGCTGAAAGGGAAAGTCGCTGGGGAATCAACAGTCCTTGGAGTGGTTTACTTATGGACAGGAACAGGTGCTAAAGAGGAAAACAGAAAAATGATTGATTGCATATCAAGAGACATTAGTGAACTAGGGGAAGGCTCCGAAATAATTATTATGGGAGACATGAATGCCCATATTGAGGGTCTGGATGGGTATACGGACTCAACTGGAAGCATATTACTAGAACTGGTGGAAAAACATGACTTAGTTTTATGTAATACCAGTCAGAAGTGTGACGGGCACATAACTTGGAAAACTGGCAATCTGCATTCAACTATAGATTACGTACTCATGTCACACAAAATATATGGTAAGTTACAAGTAATGAAAATAGATGAAGAAGGTTCCAAAAGTCTTGGTAGTGATCACAAACGTATTAAGCTGAATTTTGCCAGAGAAGTAAATGCTGAAACTAGACAACATAATTCAAAGCAAACTTTCTGCAGCGACAAAGAGTTGGAAATAGTTGTTGAAAGAATAGAGGCAGCAGTTTCAGGGCAACGGTATGCAGATTGGACCTATGAGAGCCTAACTAGGCTTTTTGCTCTAGAACTAGACAAAGTGAAGAGTAAACGAAAGGGGAAGCAAGGACATAGACCAAAAAGCTGGTGGGACAAAGAAGTAAAGCAAGCGATACAAAAACGTCAGGAAGCCTCTAGAGAACACAGGTATTCCAAGCGTAGTGGGGAGTCCGAAACGGAAGTAAAAATAAAATGGGACAATTTTATAACATGTCGCCGAGAGGCATCCAGTTTGATCAATGCGAAAATTCAGAGAAAGGGTGAGGAATGGATGAGTAATGTAAGTAAGAAAGATAGAAACGCTGCTAAGAAGTTTTGGGAGCACTTGAACTCACTCGGTGAAACAACGCAAGCTAGACAGAGGTTCATACTCTCGCATCAGGGAGATCAATTAGAGGGAGATGATGCGATACAATATATAGGAGCAGTGATGGAGGAGAAATTTTGGGAACGGTTACATGTGAAAGATAGGAGAACCGAAGGAAGTAGCAGTCCAGTTTGTGACATCGCGGATTTTGGACAAAGAGAATGGGAAAAGGCGGAACGAAGAGTCCCTAGTGGCACGTCGACAGGCACAGATGGTATCCCTATCAAGCTGGTGAAGAATTTGGGTCCTAAATCTAAGGCAAAACTAAGGGAGGTAGTGAGTACCATGATAACAAAAGGAAATATTCCAGATGAATGGAGGCTTAGTAGGATGAGTATGATATATAAGGGAAAGGGAGATAAGTCTGATATTAGGAATTATCGTCCTATAACCGTGACACCGGTTATTTACAGGTTGGTAATGCAGATTATAAAGAACAGACTGGAGGAATGGGTAGATTGCGAGGGCATACTGGGCGAATTACAGAAAGTTCATATGGTTTCGAAAACAAAGAAGGTTGGAGGACAATTTATTTTCTCTAACACAGTGTATAGAAATAGCGCAAAAAGTAAACAGACAGCTCTGGCTGGCATTTCTGGATATCAAGGGTGCCTATGACAATGTGAACCAAAGAAACCTGTGGGACATAATGGAGAACTTAAACCTAGATGAAGGACTAACAGCACTATTAAGGAACATTTACAAAGATAACAAGGTGATTATAACATGGGAAGGAAAGGCGACAGGGCAAATAGAGATAAGACGAGGCCTTAGGCAGGGGTGCCCGTTATCGCCTTTGCTGTTTATGTTGTATCTGAGAGGATTGGAGGATAGACTAGAGAAGAGTGGGCTTGGGTTCAACCTTTCTTACAGTAAGCTAGGCCAAAAAATTCAGCAATCCTTACCGGGATTGATGTATGCGGATGACATTGTACTAATGGCTAACAACAGGACAGAGTTGCAGGAATTAATGAGCATCTGTGGTAGGGAAGGAGAGGAATTAGGTTTAGAATTCAGTAGCGAAAAATCGGCAGTCATGATTTTTAACGAGGATGAAGTTGAGAGGCTGAAGATACAGAATATTACAGTTGAGAGAGCTAGTAAATACAAGTATCTAGGAGTATGGATATGTGATGGTGCAGAATATCTCAGAGACCATGAAAAGTATATAATAGGTAAGGGCAACAGAAATGCAGCTGTAATGAAAAATAGAGCACTTTGGAATTACAACAGGTATGAGGTGGTGAGAGAGATTTGGAAAGGGGTCATGGTGCCTGGCTTGACTTTTGGAAACGCAGTGCTATGCATGAAATCCGAAGTGCATGCGAGACTAGAAATAAAACAGCGCGGAGTAGGTAGACTGGCTTTGGGGGCATATTGCAAAACGCCAAACCAGGGAGTACAAGGAGACATGGGATGGGCATCGTTTGAGAGCAGGGAAGCGGTGAGCAAGGTAGAATTTGAGGATAGGTTGAGGCAAATGGACGGGGAGCAATGGGCACGAAAGGTTTTCAGCTATTTATACATGAGGAGTGTAGACACACAGTGGAGACAGCGCACTAGGAAATTAAGAGGAAAGTTTTTGGGCTATAGCGAAGATACGGAAGAGCAAGTCTCAGTGAAGAAGAAAGTTAAGGCCACAGAAAGAGATTGGTGGCTAGAGGGAATGCAGACAAAGACGGCTCTGGAAAGCTATAGATTAAACAAAAGAGTTATTGCCAAAGAAAGCATTTATGACAATTCTAGGGGAAGCTCATTGCTGTTTGAGGCAAGAACGGGTGTTCTGCGAACCAGAACATACAGAGTGAAGTACCAGGAAATTGATACAGTGTGCACTGCTTGTGGAGAGGAGGAGGAGACGGCTGAGCACTTGATACTCTACTAACAGCATAAACATGTCGTAAGGCACACCCCCTTCGTTGTCGACAGATAGGAATCGAATACCATAATTTGTTAATGGTAGGTCCTTCTTCAGGGTACGTTGCAGAATGTCCCACAAAAAAAACAGCATCCCAACAGTCCAGGAAAATATGTTCTACAGTTTCGGGTTTTCGACATAAGAGACAGTTAATAGACCATGGCACAAAAAGGCCTTTTTCCTGCAGCCAGGGCTTAACAGGAAGGGTGCCACTGTGTAGCTGGAAAAAGAAGGTCTTCACAGTTGGCCTAACCGGCATTCTTTTAACCCTTTTTAAAACATCTTTTCCTGGGCCTTCACAATATAAGGAGCGGTAAAAAGGTATTGGCAGCACAGTGTCAACCAGATCTTTATATAAGCGCTTCCGATCGACAACACTTAAATACTCCAATGAAAATCGTACTTTTAAAAACCGAAAGGCTCTGACCACTTCATACAAAAAACCACGTAGTCCCACAAGTTGAAAGGTACTAGTAGATACAACAAACTCGGGTAATGCATGACACAGCCTGACCTGCAGAACAGTTCGCAAGAAATCATCTTTTTGATCCCGAAGAAAAATAAAACGAGAAACCACCTGGCGAAGAAACAAATGAACAAGCCCAATCCCACCATTTCGCGCAGAACGAAACAAATTAGTACGACTGCTTCGCTCCCAACCCGAACCCCATACGAAAACCGCAAACACCCTATGTAACCTCTGAACATTCACTCTCGACATCGACAGCACTTGTAGCACATACCATACTTTTGCCACAATAAACAAGTTGCAAACTAATGACCGCGCAAACATTGAAAGATCCTTACCACCCCACTTTGCTGTTTTTGCCCGTACTTGCTCCGTCTGCTCCCTCCAATAGTCTCCGGTGTCACGATAATGTTCTAGTGGCACGCCAAGGTACTTGGGGGGCAAAACAGTAAAGTGAATGTTTTCAAAAATAGCTGGCATGGATTCCCAACAACCGTGCCAGAATCCAACGCATTTTTTTCCAATTTATGGCACTACCTGCCATCTTACAAAACAAGGCAGTTTCTTTCACAACCTCACTAACACTTTCTGTATCCTTACAAAACACAGCTATATCGTCTGCGTAAGAAAGGAGCTTGACTTCACTTGAAACCTGCCTAAAACCACGTATCCTTTGACTATGAAGGATCTTTAAACAAAATGGCTCGAGATAAATGGCGAACAACAGAGGAGATAAAGGGCATCCCTGTCGGACCGAGGAGCGAACTTCCAATTTTTCACTCACTTCCTTATTGACGATTAGGCTTGTAAAGCACTTTTCATAGGACATTTTTACACCATCTAAAATAACTGAACCTACATTCACGTGTTCCAATATCGAAAAAAGTATATCGTGCGCTACCCTATCAAAGGCCTTTTCTAAATCCAGTTGCAGCATGGCCACTCTACCGCCGAAAGCGTCACAGCACTCTAAAATACTTCTGGCCACGTGAATATTTGTAAGGATTGTGCGCCCTTTAATGCCACAGGTTTGGTGAGGCCCAACAATGGATGTTATTATAGTTTGCATTCTTCTCGCCAAAATTTTCATAAAAATCTTATAATCTACGTTGGTAAGGCTTATTGGGCGATATGACTTAACCGATAATTGTTTTACAGGGTCTTCACTTTTGGGAATCAAAATGGTATGGGTTCTCCGGAAAGATGGTGGCATTTCTTTTACCTCGTACGCTTCTAGTAGCACACGGTGTAGAGCCTCAGCCATAGGTTCTTTAAAAGCCTTGTAAAAAGCTGCTCCGAAGCCATCGGGTCCGGGAGTCTTTCCTGTGTTTAGATCATCAATAGCTCTTTTTATTTCTAGCACACTTATCGGCACTTCGAGGGCTGTCTTAACCTCTTCATTTAATTGTGGCATTAACGGTAAAAACTCTTTTTCAAAACCACCTTCAACACTTATTTTGTGCCCTAAAAGATCTCGATAATATTCAAAGAAAGCACGTTTAATAATCTCTTTATCGCGGGTGATTTCGCCGCCGTATTGTATCTCTTTTATTTCGTTTTGTATTGCATATTTTTTTTCATCACTCAGTGAGCGCATAGTCGGTGTTTCTCCCGCCCACAATCGTTCGGCTCGAGCTCTTATCACAGCTCCTCGGTAGTTATCTGCATCGATAAGCTCTAGTTTGCTCTTGACTTCGCTAATTTCTTTCGTAAACTGTCCCGGTTGAGCGCTCTCCATACATAGCAGAAACTGGAGCTGACATTGCAGTTCTTTTTCTTTTGCCCTTTCTTGCCTTTTCAAAAAACTCGCCCGTTCTATCGCATTAATTTTTACTTCTTCCTTAAATAGCTCCCACAATGTTCTAAAGCTTCCAGTCTCAGCCTCCAGCAGCTTTTGTGTGCTTTCCTTCACTCCGCTCATGAAAGCCTCATCTTTCAAAAGCTTATCATTAAATTTCCATAAATCCCAGTTAAAGGCCTTTGTATTTTTTTTAGTTCCTAGTGTGAACATAACCAAGCTGTGATCACTGAAAGATACATGTTTAACGACATAGTTCTGGCAGAGTGGGACAAGTTCTGCTGATATATAAGCCCTATCAAGCCTGGCGTGGCTTGCGCGTTGGTGATGCGTGAACTGGGGTACATTACTTTTCGACAGAACCCACCCAACGTCCTCTAAGTTACATTCTTGCACTAAGGTATTCAATAACATCGCGCTCTGATCACGTATCGGCAACTGCTGTACTCTATCTTCTGGAACGCACACACAGTTAAAATCCCCCAGGAAAATATTAAGTTTATCAGAGTTAAGATAGGAGGCAACTTGTTCAAAAAAAATACCACGTTCACTTTGCTGATTTGGCACGTAGACACATATTATACGCCATTGCTTACCGGAAAAGGAAAAATCGCATACAATCAAACGCCCATTCGTACAAACAACAACAGACTCTACCACAATACCTACGGAATTGCGCAAAAATAAAGCACAACCGCCAGATCTACCAACGGAGTGGCATACACATACATTATAGCGAGCGCTGAAAGGCTGAAGCATACGGCTCGTTTGCTCTTCGCTCTCTACTTTCGTCTCTTGCACAGCCACTACGTCAAGGTCGTTATCCAGAAAAAGGCGGCTAAGTTGGTACTGCCTGCGCCTGGCCGCCAGGCCCCGTACATTAGGCGTGGCGACACGTAGGGCTGTATCGAGATTACCTGCCCATTCTGAGCGAGTAGAACGGAGCTGCTTGGTGCTCACCTCGGCTCTTTGAGAGACGCCTAACGACTCACTGTCCCGAAGCGCTGGCCGGCCATTTTCGCCAGCCGAAAAGTCCAAGGCGCTACAGGAGGTCTCCGTCTCGGCCACGTCGTGTTTACGTCCCTCTAGAGTTCCGAGTGCCTTGCAGAGCGCGAGGCCTCACTACTGCGTGGGCGGCGTCACCACCGGACTTCGGTCCGGTGGTATGTTGGGCTTGGGTCTCAGGCTTGACCGCCGCGTCAGAGGCGCCTTCGGGGGCGGCTCATCGGGGGCAGCCGCTCCGGAGTTCTGGCTGACTTTTTCACTAAGTTCACGGGCCCGCTTGGGGACCGGGGCCGTGGGGACCTTTGTCTCGACGTCCTTAGGTTCAACCTTGTCAGTATGCGGCGTCTCGATAGCTGAAGACTTCGCCAAGCCGACGTTTTCCACACTCGGTGCACCGCCCACCGACGTCCCCGCAGGTAGCCTACCGCGGTCACCGTCGCTTCGGCTTTCGTCACTGCTCCCTAAAGGGCCAAGGGGTGCTGGTGCCTGCTCGGGTAGCTGACTCGCTCCTCCGCTGGCAGCTTCCTCGGCGTCAGCCACGTCCATGAGGTGCTCCGAAATATCGTCGCTCCTCACGGGCCCTGCGACGCTCGCGTAAGTGCGGACGCATTGGCTCTCACTGTGGCCGAAACGTCTGCAGGACGCACAGCGTGGTACTCTGCACTCCCGGCGTATATGGCCCTTGCCCTTACACCGAAGGCAAAGCGGCGCCCTGCCCGGCACCACCACCAACACCAGGTCGCCAGCGATGCGCAGCTGGTGAGGGATGTCCTCCACCGTGACGCCGGCTGCCAGCTTGAGGGTCACCGAGCGTGTCGTCGACCCCATGTCCATACAGCCTGGCACGTGCCACTTGTCTCTTGTGATCCCCGTCACCTTCCCAAAGGGCGCCAGGGCCACACGCACTTCTTCATCTTGGACGTGGTGCAGCAGCCAGTGGAGCTTGAGTCGCGTGTCCTGGTTATTCGGGTCCACCACGACACAGCGGCCTTCCTTGACTGTGAAGCCGTCGGTTGCGAGCAACTTCTTCTTGCCCTCGGCGCTCCTGAAGGTAACAGCCCACACGTGGTTGTACTGGTACGCCCCCAAGGCGAGCACTTCAGGGAGAAGTGCCGCACGGGCCAAGGCGTCTCGGAAATGTTCCAGGCGGTAGGGCCGGGCTCGCACATCGGCGTGTAAAAAAATCGTGTTCTGGACAGACGAGCCAGTAGGCAGCGTAGGCATTATCACTTCGTAGTCCTGCGATGCAGAGTCAGCGTTCCTGCTTCCGCGGCCGGAAAGGGCCGCTGATACCGCTCCGACGGAGCTCATGATAAGTACGTCCGATCTGCTCGGCAGCCGGAAGTCGAATTGACTACACAACAAGCACGGACATTCGCGTTTTGTTGATAATGCTTGTAATTCAAAATGAAAATTATAAAATGCTTTACAGTTTACTGCTGTCTGCTGTTAAACTTTATTGATTTGATCAAGTACGGTTCACTCGTCAGCCATTGTTCGATCATTCACTTTTTGGAGACCATGTACAATGATGAAAGTGCCCGTTACTTATGCCTAGGGTTCGGAGTTTTCGGTTTAAACCGATAAAAACCGTTAAAAGTAGCCAAATCCATTTTCAAAAATTCGGTTTTAACCGAAAAAGATCGTACTTTAGGTTCGGCATCTCCCATTTAAACCGATAAAAACCGATAAAAGTTCGTCGAATTCATTTTCTAAAATTCAGTTTTAACCGGAAAAGGTAACTTTGACCTTCGAGTCGTACCGCAGAGCCGTGGCGAAAAAGTGGAACGACAGTGTCTATCGAAACGTGTACGAATACACGGACGGCATCACGACGTTTTAGTTTAATATGCGCATCATCGATCGGAACGTGAAGTCCGAATTGCCCTATGTCTTCGCCATGTACGAGCGTGTTTTCAAACTCGTTGCAAGGAAGACTGACTTGGCGCGAGCTCTGCATGTTGTGTTGTGCTTCAAACGTCGCACCGTGTCTCTTTCGGCGATCACGATTGGTTGATTGGCCGATTTTGGCTCAGGCAGCGCTTCATCTCCCCAGCCTGCCAGTGTCCAGTGTTAGCGTTCAGAGGGCGTTCTCGAAGCTCAGGGTCATATTAACAGGAAAGAAAGAGTGCGGATCAAAGAGGAGAACCTGGGAAAGTACATGTGTGTGTAGTATATTGAGATCACGTATTCCCTGATGTACAGAAGGTGAAGTTCCATGTTTTTTGGGCGTTATCTTCATATCTGATTTCTTTGTACTTCTGTGTATTTTTGTTTTCTTTTACAGTTGCACACATTTGCCAAATAAATTGTCCATTTCTCTTTTAATTTATCTGTGCCGTTATTTTTTGAGTGATCACAAATATCAGAGCTACGTACAATGATCATCTGATCCGGTGTCCATTGGTGTTTATTTTATATTCACCGAAAAAAACCGATAAACGTTTGTGGGCATAAATATACGCCGAAAAAAAATTGATTTTTAATATAAACACCAAAAAAAGTACGCCGAATTTCGAAAACATAAAAACTGAAAACACGGAACCCTACTTATACATAATGTAGATTGATTGACTTTATTAGCCTTCGTTACTAAATTTATTAAGGTTCATTCGTGGCTGTATCGCTATGGCTCTTCCTTGGCCGAACTGGTACCTAAATATATTTGTAACTTGTAACTGCATATGTAAGTTCATCCCACTTCAACGTGACCAAGTTAATTGGCAAGTCACGTGAGTTGATATAAGTAAAACCGCATTATTATCAGCATAATGGTTTTTTTTAGTTTAATTACAGGTTAGCTAGCTTATTCGAATTACGTTTTGTTCAGATACAGCAAAAGGTAATTTTAAGTCAGAAAAATTTAAAGGATAATCTAAAGGCCAGCTGGACTTATCGAGGAACGAAGTTGTCAACAAAAGCAGGTGTGTTCCTTTTGGTATGAGGCAAAAGTTTAGAATGTGCCTGCCAGGGATCGAACCTGGGACCTTCCGCGTGTTAGGCGGATGTGATAACCACTACACAACAAGCACGGACGTTCGCTTCACATTGGTATAGTGCTTGTAATCCAAACATAAAAATTATAACTGGGTTTACCGCTGTCTGCTGTTTGCATGCACACAGCAGATATTGTCGTAAGTAAAATTGTATAAATTTTTCTATTACTTCGCGTCTTTTTTACGCTTGATGCTCCACTCTTTCACACCCATGATTTCCGAGAGCTGCTGTTCATGCCCGAATCTTGGAAATAATGATGCATTTTAAGGCGCATAGTTAAGCTTAAGGAAACACAAGATCTTTTTTTTTTTCGATTCTAGAAAAAGTGACGTTGATCCTCACAATAATGCCCCCCGCCCCCACCCCCCCCCCCCCCAAAAAAAAAAAAATACGACACAAAAAAGTAGATATTTATTGTAGTCCGTACAAAATAGTGGACGCCTGTGGCTCATGCCAGTTTACAGACAGGATTGAGGATCACCTTTCTGGTTTTGCTATTGGCGCCGAGATGTTTCGGTGGCGCCCTCTTATGGTTTCCCTCCGTGACGTCACGACTCGGATTTGCCTCGCCCTGACGTCACCAGTTGTTATTCTGGCTACTTACCATCGGGAGCAACGACGAGTTCGATGGTGTGTTTAAAAAGCACAGTAGGAGCTAGGAGCCATCACAATCCGAAACTCACACCGTCAAAGTTGATAATCTGAGAGTGCTCATATGCCCATGGTTTGGCCAATCGTGGAAAACTTACCACAGCGACGCTTTTGGCCGCGCGCATCGCTAATACTCCGTTGCACCTTATGCTGTACCGCAGCGAAGGCTAGAAGCGCGAGCTCATCGCGTTGGCAGCTGCCCTTAGTGCACAAGCGCTTGTGCAGCCGAGGTGTGCCCTAGAGCTAAGAACTCGCGCTTGTAGCCTTTCTTGTGGTACATCATAAGGTGAAATAGAGTCTAGTTGGCGTAGCTGAAAAAAAGAACGAAGAAAAGGTAATGTTTTATCTATAGTTGTTTGTTGCCCTTACTGTTTCTTTCCGGGCGGTGCTCTTCTTTATCGGGAGGCACTTTTGAGAGTACTCTTCTATCTGTTGGTAATAGTAGACCTTTTTCAAAAGTGCGCGCCCCAATTGGATTCCTGCCTAATCAAACGCTTCGTGCCATAGAAATGGCGACACCGCCAATGTTGCTTGAAGAACTTGTCACAAAAAAATTATTCAGATAACACTTTTTTTTGTTTTTCATTTCCCGATCAAAGCAAACCAGAACTTGAACAAAAAGGAAAAAAAAAAATCGGCTTACGTTTTTTAGAGCAATTTGACAATATTTCTGAGACGTCCTTTACAATTACAGTACTAAATTGCAATACCCCTGGTGTTATTGAGAAGAATTAATATTTAAACTCAATGCACTATCAACTAAAATGTCTCAACATTTCGGCGTAAAGCGTTAGATCTAGCAAAAATATATTACCTAATATATCTCGGAAATATAATTATTTTTTTTTAATGATTGCGTTCACAGAATGAATGCGTCCACAGAGATTTTAGTTAATCCGAACGTTGTTTTGATATTGTTATTTTTTAAATATTTGAAATTGTTTATTTTTACTGGACCTGTTTTTAAATAATAACGTTCATAAGAGTCCTTTTTTGCAATATACACCTCCACAACCGGCCATTCCAAGACGTGATTCGCTTGTTCTGCCTGTTAGTTGAGGGGGTGAACGCCTGCTCGTTTCTTTTTCATTTGTTTATGCGACTTCTATTTCGTGGGGTGAAAAACGAACGCGAGTCTTATAGGTCATTAACTCCAGGAATTCGTTCTAAAAATCTAAAAAAATATTTGCAAAAAAAAAAAAAAATGTCGCATTTTTTTTAAACAGCATTGTAATTGTTCCGTTTGATCGTGCATTTTGCGCCGTTCTTCTTTCTGACCTTAGCTGATGTCATCATAGTGAGATCGGGTGCAGCCGCAGATTGGACGCGAGCACTGCGTCATCATTCGGCTGGCAGTCGTGTCCAGTCAACGTGTCGAAGGACGCTCAGCATCACGATCAGACCCAATCGTCGAGTCTGATCATGTTCCCTGGAAGATGATGATGTCGTTCACAATCGATGATCATTCTAGACCAGGGGTGGCCAGGCTGACCCGGCCTGGGAGCCGCAAACAAAACCACCAAACTTCTAAGAGCCGCGGGGGGGGGGGGGGGGGGGCATATGTTTGTTTAGGGCCTTTAAGCAAGAGCTTGCCCCCCCCCCCCCCCCCCCCCCCCAAGAAACATACACAATGAACCAAAAAATAGAAACAGTTCAGTGAAGAGCGTGGCAGCTTTGTTTATTTCATTCATCTCGGCTGCGGGCACAGTGAATTACACTAATGAAGCGGTTGCTCATTGTGTATCTGTGTTGGGCTTCCCCATTCGTAAAACAAGCCGCTTGAAGTTCGGCTCGAACGACGTCGTTGCGCTCCGGAGCAGCTCAGTCAGGTGGTCGTCCGTAAGAGTCGCGCGCTGTTTTGACTTCACCGCTTTCATTGTTGAGAACACAGCCTCGCAGCAGTATGTTGATCCAAATATGGAGAGGAGTTTCTGGCCCGCGAGCTTGACGTGGGGATACCTTGCTTCTGGCACCTGCCCCCAGAATACTGCAATTTTCTGAGACTGCAGGAACGTCTTCAGCCCTTCGTCTTCTTGTAGTTCAAGCAGTTCCAGTTCCAACGCTCCTACATCTCCTGCCAAGTTTTTCATGGCTGGACAGTCGACACTCAAGAAGGGCAAAACAGGGCTTGAGTTGGTGCATATCTTTGAACCGGGAATGAAAGTCCCTCTCGAGTTCCTCGAGCTTTACGAAATATTCCCTGAGCTTAGCATCGGTCAGCTCAAACTCGGGTTCTGCATCCAGCATGATCTTCAGCTGCGGGAAGTGGATCAGGCGCTTTGTTTTCAGGTCGTTTTGAAAAAGTTTTAGCTTGTTTTGGAAGCTGAAGACTGTTTGGGCGAATTCCGATACTATTTTTTCTTTCCCTTGCAGCGACATGTTTAGAGTTTTAAGGTGCTGAACTACGTCAGTGAGGTAACCGAGATCAACACACCAACCTGCGTCATGAAGTTCAGGACATGGCTTCTCTTTCGCCTCCAGAAAAGCTTGAATTGGCTTAAAGGTGTACTCCGCCGATTTTTGAGCTACCTCAACTAACTATATTTTTTTACTCCCAGGCCTTTACCCTTTCTGGAATGCTATTTAATATCGTGAAATTCATAATAGTTATTGCGAAATCGGCAAATGAAAATGATGCAAAAACAGACATTCAAATATACCCGCCCTTTTCAGGGCCGTGACGTCAGTGGAAGTTCAGCTTGCCAGTCGGGCGAGTAGTCTAAAAAATAGAATATGCCAATTATTTGTTCCGTGCTGGAGCGCGGTGACTGGAGCGAGCTTCCAAGGCATTCATTTGACACCATGAAACTGCTTCAAATCAGCTGGGAACAAATTCTACAGTCCAAAGAGTGAACCCCTGCACTTCCAATGACGTCACTTTTTCATTGTTGCCAGTAGAGACTTTCAGTTTGAAAAACACGGTGAGGACCAAAATTGTAAATTCAATAACTTCGTGAAAAAAAATTATTTTGACCTAATATTTGGGATACTATTTTGGCGATGTTGTTTGGCGAGTTTAGCAAAATTTAAAGCAAATCGGGGACCATGAAGAAATCGGCGGAGTACACCTTTAAGGAGATCCACAAACCTTGATAGTACGTTGCTCAGTGACAGCCAGCGTACCGCACAAAAAAACGAAACGTCGTTGGGCGCTTCATGAAGTTCCAGTTCTTCGAGGAAGTTGCGGAATTGCCGATGGGTTTTTGCATTTGATCGTATGTAGTTGACGACTCGAAGGACGGTGCTTATAACGTCTTTGTAGCTGAAGTGCTTCGCCACCAGGTGCTCGCGATGGATAATGCAATGAAATGAGAGAAAATCTGGAATGGTGGGATCGCTCCGCAGAAGACCTACCAAGCCCACATTCTTACCAAGCATAGCAGGCGCACCATCAGTGGCAATAGCGACAAGTTTCTGTAGAGGAACGTCGCCAGGATTCGAGGACACGAGCGCGCCGACACTACTTGCGCCATCTATCGGCAGCGGTGGCGGCACGGTCCGTAACTCAATGGGACGAACTATATATTTTTTATTTCACGAAAATCTAAGCGTCGCATTATTTTGCTCTCAGCGACCTTTTTTAGTAGATACCCTTTTTGTTCATTGTGCTAAATTTAAGGACTGTATGTCTATGATAAATAGAGCCAACTGGCAATCGAAAAAAAATGCATTATCCTTATGGGGGTGCTGTGATTTACAGAGAAATATTTGAGTTCAAACTTGATTTACAAATTAACCACTCCGTATCGCGAGTTGCTCTCTACGGTTATATAAGCTCCAGTTCCCCAGCTACATCATGATACTATTTTCTTTGCGATCCGATAGTTCTACGAAGTGCCCTCGTCATTAAAAGAACAAAAGGCAGGGCTCTCCAAATGAATTCAGGGCCGTTTAGAGCAGTAAAAAGCTGTTTCTCGCGCATAATGACAAATTAAATGAATTAATCTTACCATGTATACTACATGATAAATGTGCATCATTAATTCCAATCACATATTTACCAAACCCCGGGGTTTGAACCTGGAGTTCCTGAATAAAAAAAAATATAAATGAAATTTGAATTAGTCTTACGGTGGGGCAAGAACGTTTCTCCGGAAGGTAAAAGCATTTCTCTGTAAGGAAGATACGATATTACATCTAATTTCTCAAATCAAGGTAAAAAATATATATTTATCAAGCAGCACTAACGCCACGCACACGAATAGAAAAATTATTACGCGGACTTCAACCACGCAGTTATGATAATGATGTGATTTTAAGTGCACTAGAGACTACATTTTTGACTTGCCGTTCTTGAACGAGTTATTTAAATATGATCTTAATATAATTAACTAAAATTCATCTTAATCCTTTGGGCATACTCAAGACAGAAAATGAGCAGCGTGTTATGAGCTGCGCTGGGTATTTGTTTGAGATTTTTTAAACCCTTTCGTAGGTACAATATGTCCGATGATCACGTGGTTGGGGCACGTGATGTCACAGTGTCGCGTCATAACGTCACGTCACGTGACACAATGTATAGTTATGTCATAGTATCTTGACATCTTGACATCGTGATTTTTAGTGTCAAGCCTAGGTGTCAAGTCATGTGCATTGTGTAGTATTGCGTGACGTTGTCACATGGTTAGTATCACGGGACGACGTTATGCTGATGAAGTAACGGGGTGACACCTCGCTTATAATGTCACGTGACGATCGTGCGCTAAATTTGGCGGGTGATTTAGCATTTCTGCAATGCATTCTGTAACTTTTACATAGCGGGACCTAATTAGCTATATTTTGTGGGCGTTTGACGGTTTTTAGAGCCCGTTCTCGTGACAACTTGTCACGCTTTCTGAGCACAGCGGGATTACACGTATGAAATTGACCGCCTAAACGCGAAATCGCGCGAGCCGCGGGAGGTGTTGCCTTTGAATATGTTCTCGGCGAAAACGCTCCGCGCTCGTAACACGCACGAAAAGATGGTCGCTTTGCATGTCAGCTTCTTGGCAGTAGTGGCAATACAGATCTCTATTGTGTACTCCGTTCACCCCTGGGGTATCCACACGAAGGAGAAATCCCCCACTTTCCTCCGAGGATCGCGCATCACGTGAGACATACGTCATCGCTTTTTGACGCCTCGCGTCGCCGTTCTCCCGTTTTCCTCCGTGGCGGAGGCGCGGAGGCTTCGTGCTGTCAGCACGAAAGCTACCGGCCTGCGGTCGTGTATCACTACTGCGTGATGCACGTTAAAGACCCCAGGCTAGCGGCTGTACCGCACTGACTAAATTTCTCATCTACAGCTGGGAGACTCGTCGCCCCCGTGAGGCAGACCAAGTTCTAGGCTGTATAAACACACACACAACCCAATTATTATTCCACATGTGCACGCGGCAGAGCCGGGGACGGAGTTTCCCGGGCTGTTGACGTCATGACATCCGTCCGCGGAGTTCTCCTTCGTGTGGATACCCTAGAATCTCCGCCTTCAGCACGAGCTTGCTCGCTTCCCCAGAGCTTTAGTTGCGCGTTGCGCGTTCACACTTGTGTTAGCAAGGGCAGTAAGCTCGCGCGGAAGGTGGAGCTACTAGTCTCAGCTTAAACGGCGTATAGTAGGCTGGAATGCGGATCAGGGGAACGTCGGTGGCGCCACAGGTGGACATTGATTGACCCCAGGTGATACACACAAGTCTAAGGGAGAAACACAAAGAAGAGGAATATTGAAGCTTGTACGCGGTGCTCGAAGGCAAGTATTTTATGATGCGCTGCGATCATTATATCAGGTGTTTGGAGATCGAATCGGTAGAATTCAAGTATTCGAACGCAGATTAAAAAAAAAAGCGCCAGAGCACCACCGATTGTGCCGGCGTCGCTTGCTTCAGTTGCTAAATAAATGACACGTTCAGCAAATGAACGGCACGCTCCAAGCTTTAAATCGTCAAAGAAGCCCTCACTGAAGTTTAAAGCAAAGGCTCGCCCCAGCAATAGTCTGTGCAAGCTCCCGAAACGATGCAAATGTCCTCAGCAAAGGCCAACTTACCGCTTGCTAGCCTCTGACGACGTCCAGATCATGAACGGCTCCACATTGTCTGTCGGCAACTCTTGTCTAATTGAACCGCATCACAGTTTACACCCAATAAAGCCGCAACCCTCGACCCTAAAGCACAAATCAGTTATTAAAATATATTAGTATTGTATCGCTTTTGATAATTGCGACGGGAATATTAGCTTTCATTCCCACATTACATAAAAGTCTCATCGTCGAGAACAGCTTACTAAGGTAAGAAGTAGCCGTTTTCCCCCGTTTTTCCCGTAAAGTTTCATGCATTCCCTTGTGGGAAGCAATAGGTGACGGTGGTGCCGCTCGACCCCAGCAGTAAAAAACGGTCGAAAAGGGGGCGTGGTCTGCAAATATTGGGAAAAGGTACTGCTGTCAGGAACCTAGGGTCCTACCCTGAGTGCACTCTAACTCCCCACATATGATAGCAGGCTTCGTCAAATTTTAGAATCCCGGAGAGCATTTTCACAATCGCTTTATTTCTCGAGTTACTTTAATCGGAACATGGTCTCTCACATCAGAAACGGTCAAAAAAGGGCGTAGTTCAAAAATATGGGCAAAGGCGCCGCTTACAGGCACCTAGGGTTCAACCCTCAGAGTACTCGAGCCCCGCACATATGAGAGCAGACATGGTCTAGTTTTAGAATCCAAGGGAGCATTTCGGGAATCGGATTACTTCGCGAGTTATTTTAATTAGAACATACTCTCTCCCTTCAAAAACGGCCAAAAAGAGGGCGTGGTCCGAAAATTTGGGCAAAGGCGCCGCGCTCAGGCACCTAGGGTTCAACCCTCAGAGTACTCTAGCCCCACACTAATGAGAGCAGACCTGGTCTAGTTTTAGAATCCAAGGGAGCATTTCGGGAATCGGATAACTTCGCGAGTTATTTTAATTAGAACATACTCTCTCTTTTCAAAAACGGCCAAAAAGGGGGCGTGGTCCGAAAATTTGGGCAAAGGCGCCGCGCTCAGGCACCTAGGGTTCAACCCTCAGAGTACTCTAGCCCCACACATATGAGAGCAGACATGGTCTAGTTTTAGAATCCAAGGGAGCATTTCGGGAATCGGATTACTTCGCGAGTTATTTTAATTAGAACATACTCTCTCCCTTCAAAAACGGCCAAAAAGGGGGCGTGGTCCGAAAATTAGGGCAAAGGCGCCGCGCTCAGGCACCTAGGGTTCAACCCTCAGAGTACTCTAGCCCCACACATATGAGAGCAGACATGGTCTAGTTTTAGAATCCAAGGGAGCATTTCGGGAATCGGATAACTTCGCGAGTTATTTTAATTAGAACATAATCTCTCCCTTCAAAAACGGCCAAAAAGGGGGCGTGGTCCGAAAATTTGGGCAAAGGCGCCGCGCTCAGGCACCTAGGGTTCAACCCTCAGAGTACTCTAGCCCCACACATATGAGAGCAGACATGGTCTAGTTTTAGAAATCAAGGGAGCATTTCGGGAATCGGATTACTTCGCGAGTTATTTTAATTAGAACATACTCTCTCCCTTCAAAAACGGCCAAAAAGGGGGCGTGGTCCGAAAATTTGGGCAAAGGCGCCGCGCTCAGCTACCTAGGGTTCAACCCTCAGAGTACTCTAGCCCCACACATATGAGAGCAGACATTGTCTAGTTTTAGAATCCAAGGGAGCATTTCGGGAATCGGATTACTTCGCGAGTTATTTTAATTAGAACATACTCTCTCCCTTCAAAAGCGGCCAAAAAGGGGGCGTGGTCCGAAAATTTGGGCAAAGGCGCCGCGCTCAGGCACCTAGGGTTCAACCCTCAGAGTACTCTAGCCCCACGCATATGAGAGCAGACATGGTCTAGTTTTAGAATCCAAGGGAGCATTTCGGGAATCGGATTACTTCGCGAGTTATTTTAATTAGAACATACTCTCTCCCTTCAAAAACGGCCAAAAAGGGGGCGTGGTCCGAAAATTTGGGCAAAGGCGCCGCGCTCAGGCACCTAGGGTTCAACCCTCAGAGTACTCTAGCCCCACACATATGAGAGCAGACATGGTCTAGTTTTAGAATCCAAGGGAGCATTTCGGGAATCGGATTACTTCGCGAGATTTTTTAATTAGAACATACTCTCTCCCTTCAAAAACGGCCAAAACGGGGGCGTGGTCCGAAAATTTGGGCAAAGGCGCCGCGCTCAGGCACCTAGGGTTCAACCCTCAGAGTACTCTAGCCCCACACATATGAGAGCAGACATGGTCCAGTTTTAGAATCCAAGGGAGCATTTCGGGAATCGGATTACTTCGCGAGTTATTTTAATTAGAACATACTCTCTCCCTTCAAAAACGACCAAAAAGGGGGCGTGGTCCGAAAATTTGGGCAAAGGCGCCGCGCTCAGGCACCTAGGGTTCAACCCTCAGAGTACTCTAGCCCCACACATATGAGAGCAGACATGGTCCAGTTTTAGAATCCAAGGGAGCATTTCGGGAATCGGATTACTTCGCGAGTTATTTTAATTAGAACATACTCTCTCCCTTCAAAAACGGCCAAAAAGGGGGCGTGGTCCGAAAATTTGGACAAAGGCGCCGCGCTCAGGCACCTAGGGTTCAACCCTCAGAGTACTCTAGCCCCACACATATGAGAGCAGACATGGTCCAGTTTTAGAATCCAAGGGAGCATTTCGGGAATCGGACTACTTCGCGAGTTATTTTAATTAGAACATACTCTCTCCCTTCAAAAACGACCAAAAAGGGGGCGTGGTCCGAAAATTTGGGCAAAGGCGCCGCGCTCAGGCACCTAGGGTTCAACCCTCAGAGTACTCTAGCCCCACACATATGAGAGCAGACATGCTCCAGTTTTAGAATCCAAGGGAGCATTTCGGGAATCGGATTACTTCGCGAGTTATTTTAATTAGAACATACTCTCTCCCTTTAAAAACGGCCAAAAAGGGGGCGTGGTCCGAAAATTTGGGCAAAGGCGCCGCGCTCAGGCACCTAGGGTTCAACCCTCAGAGTACTCTAGCCCCACACATATGAGAGCAGACATGGTCTAGTTTTAGAATCCAAGGGAGCATTTCGGGAATCGGATTACTTCGCGAGTTATTTTAATTAGAACATACTCTCTCCCTTCAAAAACGGCCAAAACGGGGGCGTGGTCCGAAAATTTGGGCAAAGGCGCCGCGCTCAGGCACCTAGGGTTCAACCCTCAGAGTACTCTAGCCCCACGCATATGAGAGCAGACATGGTCTAGTTTTAGAATCCAAGGGAGCATTTCGGGAATCGGATTACTTCGCGAGTTATTTTAATTAGAACATACTCTCTCCCTTCAAAAACGGCCAAAAAGGGGGCGTGGTCCGAAAATTTGGGCAAAGGCGCCGCGCTCAGGCACCTAGGGTTCAACCCTCAGAGTACTCTAGCCCCACGCATATGAGAGCAGACATGGTCTAGTTTTAGAATCCAAGGGAGCATTTCGGGAATCGGATTACTTCGCGAGTTATTTTAATTAGAACATACTCTCTCCCTTCAAAAACGGCCAAAACGGGGGCGTGGTCCGAAAATTTGGGCAAAGGCGCCGCGCTCAGGCACCTAGGGTTCAACCCTCAGAGTACTCTAGCCCCACGCATATGAGAGCAGACATGGTCTAGTTTTAGAATCCAAGGGAGCATTTCGGGAATCGGATTACTTCGCGAGTTATTTTAATTAGAACATACTCTCTCCCTTCAAAAACGGCCAAAAAGGGGGCGTGGTCCGAAAATTTGGGCAAAGGCGCCGCGCTCAGGCACCTAGGGTTCAACCCTCAGAGTACTCTAGCCCCACACATATGAGAGCAGACATGGTCTAGTTTTAGAATCCAAGGGAGCATTTCGGGAATCGGATTACTTCGCGAGATTTTTTAATTAGAACATACTCTCTCCCTTCAAAAACGGCCAAAACGGGGGCGTGGTCCGGAAATTTGGGCAAAGGCGCCGCGCTCAGGCACCTAGGGTTCAACCCTCAGAGTACTCTAGCCCCACACATATGAGAGCAGACATGGTCCAGTTTTAGAATCCAAGGGAGCATTTCGGGAATCGGATTACTTCGCGAGTTATTTTAATTAGAACATACTCTCTCCCTTCAAAAACGACCAAAAAGGGGGCGTGGTCCGAAAATTTGGGCAAAGGCGCCGCGCTCAGGCACCTAGGGTTCAACCCTCAGAGTACTCTAGCCCCACACATATGAGAGCAGACATGGTCTAGTTTTAGAATCCAAGGGAGCATTTCGGGAATCGGATTACTTCGCGAGTTATTTTAATTAGAACATACTCTCTCCCTTCAAAAACGGCCAAAACGGGGGCGTGGTCCGAAAATTTGGGCAAAGGCGCCGCGCTCAGGCACCTAGGGTTCAACCCTCAGAGTACTCTAGCCCCACGCATATGAGAGCAGACATGGTCTAGTTTTAGAATCCAAGGGAGCATTTCGGGAATCGGATTACTTCGCGAGTTATTTTAATTAGAACATACTCTCTCCCTTCAAAAACGGCCAAAAAGGGGGCGTGGTCCGAAAATTTGGGCAAAGGCGCCGCGCTCAGGCACCTAGGGTTCAACCCTCAGAGTACTCTAGCCCCACGCATATGAGAGCAGACATGGTCTAGTTTTAGAATCCAAGGGAGCATTTCGGGAATCGGATTACTTCGCGAGTTATTTTAATTAGAACATACTCTCTCCCTTCAAAAACGGCCAAAACGGGGGCGTGGTCCGAAAATTTGGGCAAAGGCGCCGCGCTCAGGCACCTAGGGTTCAACCCTCAGAGTACTCTAGCCCCACGCATATGAGAGCAGACATGGTCTAGTTTTAGAATCCAAGGGAGCATTTCGGGAATCGGATTACTTCGCGAGTTATTTTAATTAGAACATACTCTCTCCCTTCAAAAACGGCCAAAAAGGGGGCGTGGTCCGAAAATTTGGGCAAAGGCGCCGCGCTCAGGCACCTAGGGTTCAACCCTCAGAGTACTCTAGCCCCACACATATGAGAGCAGACATGGTCTAGTTTTAGAATCCAAGGGAGCATTTCGGGAATCGGATTACTTCGCGAGATTTTTTAATTAGAACATACTCTCTCCCTTCAAAAACGGCCAAAACGGGGGCGTGGTCCGAAAATTTGGGCAAAGGCGCCGCGCTCAGGCACCTAGGGTTCAACCCTCAGAGTACTCTAGCCCCACACATATGAGAGCAGACATGGTCCAGTTTTAGAATCCAAGGGAGCATTTCGGGAATCGGATTACTTCGCGAGTTATTTTAATTAGAACATACTCTCTCCCTTCAAAAACGACCAAAAAGGGGGCGTGGTCCGAAAATTTGGGCAAAGGCGCCGCGCTCAGGCACCTAGGGTTCAACCCTCAGAGTACTCTAGCCCCACACATATGAGAGCAGACATGGTCTAGTTTTAGAATCCAAGGGAGCATTTCGGGAATCGGATTACTTCGCGAGTTATTTTAATTAGAACATACTCTCTCCCTTCAAAAACGGCCAAAACGGGGGCGTGGTCCGAAAATTTGGGCAAAGGCGCCGCGCTCAGGCACCTAGGGTTCAACCCTCAGAGTACTCTAGCCCCACGCATATGAGAGCAGACATGGTCTAGTTTTAGAATCCAAGGGAGCATTTCGGGAATCGGATTACTTCGCGAGTTATTTTAATTAGAACATACTCTCTCCCTTCAAAAACGGCCGAAACGGGGGCGTGGTCCGAAAATTTGGGCAAAGGCGCCGCGCTCAGGCACCTAGGGTTCAAACCTCAGAGTACTCTAGCCCCACGCATATGAGAGCAGACATGGTCTAGTTTTAGAATCCAAGGGAGCATTTCGGGAATCGGATTACTTCGCGAGTTATTTTAATTAGAACATACTCTCTCCCTTCAAAAACGGCCAAAAAGGGGGCGTGGTCCGAAAATTTGGGCAAAGGCGCCGCGCTCAGGCACCTAGGGTTCAACCCTCAGAGTACTCTAGCCCCACGCATATGAGAGCAGACATGGTCTAGTTTTAGAATCCAAGGGAGCATTTCGGGAATCGGATTACTTCGCGAGTTATTTTAATTAGAACATACTCTCTCCCTTCAAAAACGGCCAAAACGGGGGCGTGGTCCGAAAATTTGGGCAAAGGCGCCGCGCTCAGGCACCTAGGGTTCAACCCTCAGAGTACTCTAGCCCCACGCATATGAGAGCAGACATGGTCTAGTTTTAGAATCCAAGGGAGCATTTCGGGAATCGGATTACTTCGCGAGTTATTTTAATTAGAACATACTCTCTCCCTTCAAAAACGGCCAAAACGGGGGCGTGGTTCGAAAATTTGGGCAAAGGCGCCGCGCTCAGGCACCTAGGGTTCAACCCTCAGAGTACTCTAGCCCCACGCATATGAGAACAGACATGGTCTAGTTTTAGAATCCAAGGGAGCATTTCGGGAATCGGATTACTTCGCGAGTTATTTTAATTAGAACATACTCTCTCCCTTCAAAAACGGCCAAAAAGGGGGCGTGGTCCGAAAATTTGGGCAAAGGCGCCGCGCTCAGGCACCTAGGGTTCAACTCTCAGAGTACTCTAGCCCCACACATATGAGAGCAGACATGGTCTAGTTTTAGAATCCAAGGGAGCATTTCGGGAATCGGATTACTTCGCGAGTTATTTTAATTAGAACATACTCTCTCCCTTCAAAAACGGCCAAAACGGGGGCGTGGTCCAAAAATTTGGGCAAAGGCGCCGCGCTCAGGCACCTAGGGTTCAACCCTCAGAGTACTCTAGCCCCACGCATATGAGAGCAGACATGGTCTAGTTTTAGAATCCAAGGGAGCATTTCGGGAATCGGATTACTTCGCGAGTTATTTTAATTAGAACATACTCTCTCCCTTCAAAAACGGCCAAAAAGGGGGAGTGGTCCAAAAATTTGGGCAAAGGCGCCGCGCTCAGGCACCTAGGGTTCAACCCTCAGAGTACTCTAGCCCCACACATATGAGAGCAGACATGGTCTAGTTTTAGAATCCAAGGGAGCATTTCGGGAATCGGATTACTTCGCGAGATTTTTTAATTAGAACATACTCTCTCCCTTCAAAAACGGCCAAAACGGGGGCGTGGTCCGAAAATTTGGGCAAAGGCGCCGCGCTCAGGCACCTAGGGTTCAACCCTCAGAGTACTCTAGCCCCACACATATGAGAGCAGACATGGTCCAGTTTTAGAATCCAAGGGAGCATTTCGGGAATCGGATTACTTCGCGAGTTATTTTAATTAGAACATACTCTCTCCCTTCAAAAACGACCAAAAAGGGGGCGTGGTCCGAAAATTTGGGCAAAGGCGCCGCGCTCAGGCACCTAGGGTTCAACCCTCAGAGTACTCTAGCCCCACACATATGAGAGCAGACATGGTCCAGTTTTAGAATCCAAGGGAGCATTTCGGGAATCGGATTACTTCGCGAGTTATTTTAATTAGAACATACTCTCTCCCTTCAAAAACGGCCAAAAAGGGGGCGTGGTCCGAAAATTTGGGCAAAGGCGCCGCGCTCAGGCACCTAGGGTTCAACCCTCAGAGTACTCTAGCCCCACACATATGAGAGCAGACATGGTCCAGTTTTAGAATCCAAGGGAGCATTTCGGGAATCGGACTACTTCGCGAGTTATTTTAATTAGAACATACTCTCTCCCTTCAAAAACGACCAAAAAGGGGGCGTGGTCCGAAAATTTGGGCAAAGGCGCCGCGCTCAGGCACCTAGGGTTCAACCCTCAGAGTACTCTAGCCCCACACATATGAGAGCAGACATGGTCTAGTTTTAGAATCCAAGGGAGCATTTCGGGAATCGGATTACTTCGCGAGTTATTTTAATTAGAACATACTCTCTCCCTTCAAAAACGGCCAAAAAGGGGGCGTGGTCCGAAAATTTGGGCAAAGGCGCCGCGCTCAGGCACCTAGGGTTCAACCCTCAGAGTACCCTAGCCCCACACATATGACAGCAGATATGCTCCAGTTTTAAAATCCAAGGGAGCATTTCGGGAATCGGACTACTTCGCGAGTTATTTTAATTAGAACATACTCTCTCCCTTCAAAAACGGCCAAAAAGGGGGCGTGGTCCGAAAATTTGGGCAAAGGCGCCGCGCTCAGGCACCTAGGGTTCAACCCTCAGAGTACTCTAGCCCCACACATATGAGAGCAGATATGCTCCAGTTTTAGAATCCAAGGGAGCATTTCGGGAATCGGATTACTTCGCGAGTTATTTTAATTAGAACATACTCTCTCCCTTCAAAAACGACCAAAAAGGGGGCGTGGTCCAACAATTTGGGCAAAGGCGCCGCGCTCAGGCACCTAGGGTTCAACCCTCAGAGTACTCTAGCCCCACACATATGAGAGCAGATATGCTCCAGTTTTAGAATCCAAGGGGGCATTTCGGGAATCGGACTACTTCGCGAGTTATTTTAATTAGAACATACTCTCTCCCTTCAAAAACGGCCAAAAAGGGGGCGTGGTCCGAAAATTTGGGCAAAGGCGCCGCGCTCAGGCACCTAGGGTTCAACCCTCAGAGTACTCTAGCCCCACACATATGAGAGCAGACATGGTCTAGTTTCAGAATCCAAGGGAGCATTTCGGGAATCGGACTACTTCGCGAGTTATTTTAATTAGAACATACTCTCTCCCTTCAAAAACGGCCAAAAAGGGGGCGTGGTCCGAAAATTTGGGCAAAGGCGCCGCGCTCAGGCACCTAGGGTTCAACCCTCAGAGTACTCTAGCCCCACACATATGAGAACAGACATGGTCCAGTTTTAGAATCCAAGGGAGCATTTCGGGAATCGGACTACTTCGCGAGTTATTTTAATTAGAACATACTCTCTCCCTTAAAAAACGGCCAAAAAGGGGGCGTGGTCCGAAAATTTGGGCAAAGGCGCCGCGCTCAGGCACCTAGGGTTCAACCCTCAGAGTACTCTAGCCCCACACATATGAGAGCAGACATGGTCCAGTTTTAGAATCCAAGGGAGCATTTCGGGAATCGGATTACTTCGCGAGTTATTTTAATTAGAACATACTCTCTCCCTTCAAAAACGGCAAAAAAGGGGGCGTGGTCCGAAAATTTGGGCAAAGGCGCCGCGCTCAGGCACCTAGGGTTCAACCCTCAGAGTACTCTAGCCCCACACATATGAGAGCAGACATGGTCTAGTTTCAGAATCCAAGGGAGCATTTCGGGAATCGGACTACTTCGCGAGTTATTTTAATTAGAACATACTCTCTCCCTTCAAAAACGGCCAAAAAGGGGGCGTGGTCCGAAAATTTGGGCAAAGGCGCCGCGCTCAGGCACCTAGGGTTCAACCCTCAGAGTACTCTAGCCCCACACATATGAGAGCAGACATGGTCCAGTTTTAGAATCCAAGGGAGCATTTCGGGAATCGGATTACTTCGCGAGTTATTTTAATTAGAACATACTCTCTCCCTTCAAAAACGGCCAAAAAGGGGGCGTGGTCTGAAAATTTTGGGCAAAGGCGCCGCGCTCAGGCACCTAGGGTTCAACCCTCAGAGTACTCTAGCCCCACACAAATGAGAGCAGACATGGTCTAGTTTCAGAATCCAAGGGAGCATTTCGGGAATCAGACTACTTCGCGAGTTATTTTAATTAGAACATACTCTCTCCCTTCAAAAACGGCAAAAAAGGGGGCGTGGTCCGAAAATTCGGGCAAAGGCGCCGCGCTCAGTCACCTAGGGTTCAACCCTCAGAGTACTCTAGCCCCACACATATGAGAGCAGACATGGTCTAGTTTCAGAATCCAAGGGAGCATTTCGGGAATCGGACTACTTCGCGAGTTATTTTAATTAGAACATACTCTCTCCCTTCAAAAACGGCCAAAAAGGGGGCGTGGTCCGAAAATTTGGGCAAAGGCGCCGCGCTCAGGCACCTAGGGTTCAACCCTCAGAGTACTCTAGCCCCACACATATGAGAGCAGACATGCTCCAGTTTTAGAATCCAAGGGAGCATTTCGGGAATCGGACTACTTCGCGAGTTATTTTAATTAGAACATACTCTCTCCCTTCAAAAACGGCCAAAAAGGGGGCGTGGTCCGAAAATTTTGGGCAAAGGCGCCGCGCTCAGGCACCTAGGGTTCAACCCTCAGAGTACTCTAGCCCCACACATATGAGAGCAGACATGGTCTAGTTTTAGAATCCAAGGGAGCATTTCGGGAATCGGATTACTTCGCGAGTTATTTTAATTAGAACATACTCTCTCCCTTCAAAAGCGGCCAAAAAGGGGGCGTGGTCCGAAAATTTGGGCAAAGGCGCCGCGCTCAGGCACCTAGGGTTCAACCCTCAGAGTACTCTAGCCCCACACATATGAGAGCAGACATGGTCTAGTTTTAGAATCCAAGGGAGCATTTCGGGAATCGGATTACTTCGCGAGTTATTTTAATTAGAACATACTCTCTCCCTTCAAAAACGGCCAAAAAGGGGGCGTGGTCCGAAAATTTGGGCAAAGGCGCCGCGCTCAGGCACCTAGGGTTCAACCCTCAGAGTACTCTAGCCCCACACATATGAGAGCAGACATGGTCTAGTTTTAGAATCCAAGGGAGCATTTCGGGAATCGGATTACTTCGCGAGTTATTTTAATTAGAACATACTCTCTCCCTTCAAAAACGGCCAAAAAAAGGGCGTGGTCCGAAAATTTGGGCAAAGGCGCCGCGCTCAGGCACCTAGGGTTCAACCCTCAGAGTACTCTAGCCCCACACATATGAGAGCAGACATGGTCCAGTTTTAGAATCCAAGGGAGCATTTCGGGAATCGGACTACTTCGCGAGTTATTTTAATTAGAACATACTCTCTCCCTTCAAAAGCGGCCAAAAAGGGGGCGTGGTCCGAAAATTGGGGCAAAGGCGCCGCGCTCAGGCACCTAGGGTTCAACCCTCAGAGTACTCTAGCCCCACACATATGAGAGCAGACATGGTCCAGTTTTAGAATCCAAGGGAGCATTTCGGGAATCGGACTACTTTGCGAGTTATTTTAATTAGAACATACTCTCTCCCTTCAAAAACGGCCAAAAAGGGGGCGTGGTCCGAAAATTTTGGGCAAAGGCGCCGCGCTCAGGCACCTAGGGTTCAACCCTCAGAGTACTCTAGCCCCACACATATGAGAGCAGACATGGTCCAGTTTTAGAATCCAAGGGAGCATTTCGGGAATCGGACTACTTCGCGAGTTATTTTAATTAGAACATACTCTCTCCCTTCAAAAACGACCAAAAAGGGGGCGTGGTCCGAAAATTTGGGCAAAGGCGCCGCGCTCAGGCACCTAGGGTTCAACCCTCAGAGTACTCTAGCCCCACACATATGAGAGCAGACATGCTCCAGTTTTAGAATCCAAGGGAGCATTTCGGGAATCGGATTACTTCGCGAGTTATTTTAATTAGAACATACTCTCTCCCTTCAAAAACGGCCAAAAAGGGGGCGTGGTCCGAAAATTTGGGCAAAGGCGCCGCGCTCAGGCACCTAGGGTTCAACCCTCAGAGTACTCTAGCCCCACACATATGAGAGCAGATATGCTCCAGTTTTAGAATCCAAGGGAGCATTTCGGGAATCGGACTACTTCGCGAGTTATTTTAATTAGAACATACTCTCTCCCTTCAAAAACGGCCAAAAAGGGGGCGTGGTCCGAAAATTTGGGCAAAGGCGCCGCGCTCAGGCACCTAGGGTTCAACCCTCAGAGTACTCTAGCCCCACACATATGAGAGCAGACATGGTCTAGTTTTAGAATCCAAGGGAGCATTTCGGGAATCGGATTACTTCGCGAGTTATTTTAATTAGAACATACTCTCTCCCTTCAAAAACGGCCAAAAAGGGGGCGCGGTCCGAAAATTTGGGCAAAGGCGCCGCGCTCAGGCACCTAGGGTTCAACCCTCAGAGTACTCTAGCCCCACACATATGAGAGCAGACATGGTCTAGTTTCAGAATCCAAGGGAGCATTTCGGGAATCGGACTACTTCGCGAGTTATTTTAATTAGAACATACTCTCTCCCTTCAAAAACGGCCAAAAAGGGGGCGTGGTCCGAAAATTTGGGCAAAGGCGCCGCGCTCAGGCACCTAGGGTTCAACCCTCAGAGTACTCTAGCCCCACACATATGAGAACAGACATGGTCCAGTTTTAGAATCCAAGGGAGCATTTCGGGAATCGGACTACTTCGCGAGTTATTTTAATTAGAACATACTCTCTCCCTTAAAAAACGGCCAAAAAGGGGGCGTGGTCAGAAAATTTGGGCAAAGGCGCCGCGCTCAGGCACCTAGGGTTCAACCCTCAGAGTACTCTAGCCCCACACATATGAGAGCAGACATGGTCCAGTTTTAGAAACCAAGGGAGCATTTCGGGAATCGGATTACTTCGCGAGTTATTTTAATTAGAACATTCTCTCTC
This sequence comes from Ixodes scapularis, assembly GCF_016920785.2. Taxonomy (NCBI): domain Eukaryota; kingdom Metazoa; phylum Arthropoda; class Arachnida; order Ixodida; family Ixodidae; genus Ixodes; species Ixodes scapularis. The sequence goes on along the minus strand of NW_024609880.1, from coordinate 29,469,005 downwards.
CCTTCGAAAACGGCAAAAAAGGGGGCGTGGTCCGAAAATTTGGGCAAAGGCGCCGCGCTCAGGCACCTAGGGTTCAACCCTCAGAGTACTCTAGCCCCACACATATGAGAACAGACATGGTCCAGTTTTAGAATCCAAGGGAGCATTTCGGGAATCGGACTACTTCGCGAGTTATTTTAATTAGAACATACTCTCTCCCTTAATAAACGACCAAAAAGGGGGCGTGGTCCGAAAATTTGGGCAAAGGCGCCGCGCTCAGGCACCTAGGGTTCAACCCTCAGAGTACTCTAGCCCCACACATATGAGAGCAGACATGGTCCAGTTTTAGAATCCAAGGGAGCATTTCGGGAATCGGATTACTTCGCGAGTTATTTTAATTAGAACATAGTCTCTCCCTTCAAAAACGGCAAAAAAGGGGGCGTGGTCCGAAAATTTGGGCAAAGGCGCCGCGCTCAGGCACCTAGGGTTCAACCCTCAGAGTACTCTAGCCCCACACATATGAGAGCAGACATGGTCTAGTTTCAGAATCCAAGGGAGCATTTCGGGAATCGGACTACTTCGCGAGTTATTTTAATTAGAACATACTCTCTCCCTTCAAAAACGGCCAAAAAGGGGGCGTGGTCCGAAAATTTGGGCAAAGGCGCCGCGCTCAGGCACCTAGGGTTCAACCCTCAGAGTACTCTAGCCCCACACATATGAGAGCAGACATGGTCCAGTTTTAGAATCCAAGGGAGCATTTCGGGAATCGGATTACTTCGCGAGTTATTTTAATTAGAACATACTCTCTCCCTTCAAAAACGGCCAAAAAGGGGGCGTGGTCCGAAAATTTTGGGCAAAGGCGCCGCGCTCAGGCACCTAGGGTTCAACCCTCAGAGTACTCTAGCCCCACACAAATGAGAGCAGACATGGTCTAGTTTCAGAATCCAAGGGAGCATTTCGGGAATCAGACTACTTCGCGAGTTATTTTAATTAGAACATACTCTCTCCCTTCAAAAACGGCAAAAAAGGGGGCGTGGTCCGAAAATTCGGGCAAAGGCGCCGCGCTCAGGCACCTAGGGTTCAACCCTCAGAGTACTCTAGCCCCACACATATGAGAGCAGACATGGTCTAGTTTCAGAATCCAAGGGAGCATTTCGGGAATCGGACTACTTCGCGAGTTATTTTAATTAGAACATACTCTCTCCCTTCAAAAACGGCCAAAAAGGGGGCGTGGTCCGAAAATTTGGGCAAAGGCGCCGCGCTCAGGCACCTAGGGTTCAACCCTCAGAGTACTCTAGCCCCACACATATGAGAGCAGACATGCTCCAGTTTTAGAATCCAAGGGAGCATTTCGGGAATCGGACTACTTCGCGAGTTATTTTAATTAGAACATACTCTCTCCCTTCAAAAACGGCCAAAAAGGGGGCGTGGTCCGAAAATTTTGGGCAAAGGCGCCGCGCTCAGGCACCTAGGGTTCAACCCTCAGAGTACTCTAGCCCCACACATATGAGAGCAGACATGGTCTAGTTTTAGAATCCAAGGGAGCATTTCGGGAATCGGATTACTTCGCGAGTTATTTTAATTAGAACATACTCTCTCCCTTCAAAAACGGCCAAAAAGGGGGCGTGGTCCGAAAATTTGGGCAAAGGCGCCGCGCTCAGGCACCTAGGGTTCAACCCTCAGAGTACTCTAGCCCCACACATATGAGAGCAGACATGGTCTAGTTTCAGAATCCAAGGGAGCATTTCGGGAATCGGACTACTTCGCGAGTTATTTTAATTAGAACATACTCTCTCCCTTCAAAAACGGTCAAAAAGGGGGCGTGGTCCGAAAATTTGGGCAAAGGCGCCGCGCTCAGGCACCTAGGGTTCAACCCTCAGAGTACTCTAGCCCCACACATATGAGAGCAGACATGGTCCAGTTTTAGAATCCAAGGGAGCATTTCGGGAATCGGATTACTTCGCGAGTTATTTTAATTAGAACATACTCTCTCCCTTCAAAAACGGCAAAAAAGGGGGCGTGGTCCGAAAATTCGGGCAAAGGCGCCGCGCTCAGGCACCTAGGTTTCAACCCTCAGAGTACTCTAGCCCCACACATATGAGAGCAGACATGGTCTAGTTTCAGAATCCAAGGGAGCATTTCGGGAATCGGACTACTTCGCGAGTTATTTTAATTAGAACATACTCTCTTCCTTCAAAAACGGCCAAAAAGGGGGCGTGGTCCGAAAATTTGGGCAAAGGCGCCGCGCTCAGGCACCTAGGGTTCAACCCTCAGAGTACTCTAGCCCCACACATATGAGAGCAGACATGCTCCAGTTTTAGAATCCAAGGGAGCATTTCGGGAATCGGACTACTTCGCGAGTTATTTTAATTAGAACATACTCTCTCCCTTCAAAAACGGCCAAAAAGGGGGCGTGGTCCGAAAATTTTGGGCAAAGGCGCCGCGCTCAGGCACCTAGGGTTCAACCCTCAGAGTACTCTAGCCCCACACATATGAGAGCAGACATGGTCTAGTTTTAGAATCCAAGGGAGCATTTCGGGAATCGGATTACTTCGCGAGTTATTTTAATTAGAACATACTCTCTCCCTTCAAAAACGGCCAAAAAGGGGGCGTGGTCCGAAAATTTGGGCAAAGGCGCCGCGCTCAGGCACCTAGGGTTCAACCCTCAGAGTACTCTAGCCCCACACATATGAGAGCAGACATGCTCCAGTTTTAGAATCCAAGGGAGCATTTCGGGAATCGGACTACTTCGCGAGTTATTTTAATTAGAACATACTCTCTCCCTTCAAAAACGGCCAAAAAGGGGGCGTGGTCCGAAAATTTGGGCAAAGGCGCCGCGCTCAGGCACCTAGGGTTCAACCCTCAGAGTACTCTAGCCCCACACATATGAGAGCAGACATGGTCTAGTTTTAGAATCCAAGGGAGCATTTCGGGAATCGGATTACTTCGCGAGTTATTTTAATTAGAACATACTCTCTCCCTTCAAAAACGGCCAAAAAGGGGGCGTGGTCCGAAAATTTGGGCAAAGGCGCCGCGCTCAGGCACCTAGGGTTCAACCCTCAGAGTACTCTAGCCCCACACATATGAGAGCAGACATGGTCTAGTTTCAGAATCCAAGGGAGCATTTCGGGAATCGGACTACTTCGCGAGTTATTTTAATTAGAACATACTCTCTCCCTTCAAAAACGGTCAAAAAGGGGGCGTGGTCCGAAAATTTGGGCAAAGGCGCCGCGCTCAGGCACCTAGGGTTCAACCCTCAGAGTACTCTAGCCCCACACATATGAGAGCAGACATGGTCCAGTTTTAGAATCCAAGGGAGCATTTCGGGAATCGGATTACTTCGCGAGTTATTTTAATTAGAACATACTCTCTCCCTTCAAAAACGGCAAAAAAGGGGGCGTGTTCCGAAAATTTGGGCAAAGGCGTCACGCTCAGGCACCTAGGGTTCAACCCTCAGAGTACTCTAGCCCCACACAAATGAGAGCAGACATGGTCTAGTTTCAGAATCCAAGGGAGCATTTCGGGAATCAGACTACTTCGCGAGTTATTTTAATTAGAACATACTCTCTCCCTTCAAAAACGGCCAAAAAGGGGCGCGGTCCGAAAATTTGGGCAAAGGCGCCGCGCTCAGGCACCTAGGGTTCAACCCTCAGAGTACTCTAGCCCCACACATATGAGAGCAGACATGGTTCAGTTTTAGAATCCAAGGGAGCATTTCGGGAATCGGATTACTTCGCGAGTTATTTTAATTAGAACATACTCTCTCCCTTCAAAAACGGCCAAAAAGGGGGCGTGGTCCGAAAATTTGGGCAAAGGCGCCGTGCTCAGGCACCTAGGGTTCAACCCTCAGAGTACTCTAGCCCCACACATATGAGAGCAGACATGGTCTAGTTTCAGAATCCAAGGGAGCATTTCGGGAATCGGACTACTTCGCGAGTTATTTTAATTAGAACATACTCTCTCCCTTCAAAAACGGCCAAAAAGGGGGCGTGGTCCGAAAATTTGGGCAAAGGCGCCGCGCTCAGGCACCTAGGGTTCAACCCTCAGAGTACTCTAGCCCCACACATATGAGAGCAGACATGGTCTAGTTTTAGAATCCAAGGGAGCATTTCGGGAATCGGACTACTTCGCGAGTTATTTTAATTAGAACATACTCTCTCCCTTCAAAAACGGCCAAAAAGGGGGCGTGGTCCGAAAATTTGGGCAAAGGCGCCGCGCTCAGGCACCTAGGGTTCAACCCTCAGAGTACTCTAGCCCCACACATATGAGAGCAGACATGGTTCAGTTTTAGAATCCAAGGGAGCATTTCGTGAATCGGACTACTTCGCGAGTTATTTTAATTAGAACATACTCTCTCCCTTCAAAAACGGCCAAAAAGGGGGCGTGGTCCGAAAATTTGGGCAAAGGCGTCACGCTCAGGCACCTAGGGTTCAACCCTCAGAGTACTCTAGCCCCACACAAATGAGAGCAGACATGGTCTAGTTTCAGAATCCAAGGGAGCATTTCGGGAATCAGACTACTTCGCGAGTTATTTTAATTAGAACATACTCTCTCCCTTCAAAAACGGCCAAAAAGGGGCGCGGTCCGAAAATTTGGGCAAAGGCGCCGCGCTCAGGCACCTAGGGTTCAACCCTCAGAGTACTCTAGCCCCACACATATGAGAGCAGACATGGTTCAGTTTTAGAATCCAAGGGAGCATTTCGGGAATCGGATTACTTCGCGAGTTATTTTAATTAGAACATACTCTCTCCCTTCAAAAACGGCCAAAAAGGGGGCGTGGTCCGAAAATTTGGGCAAAGGCGCCGCGCTCAGGCACCTAGGGTTCAACCCTCAGAGTACTCTAGCCCCACACATATGAGAGCAGACATGGTCTAGTTTCAGAATCCAAGGGAGCATTTCGGGAATCGGACTACTTCGCGAGTTATTTTAATTAGAACATACTCTCTCCCTTCAAAAACGGCCAAAAAGGGGGCGTGGTCCGAAAATTTGGGCAAAGGCGCCGCGCTCAGGCACCTAGGGTTCAACCCTCAGAGTACTCTAGCCCCACACATATGAGAGCAGACATGGTCTAGTTTTAGAATCCAAGGGAGCATTTCGGGAATCGGACTACTTCGCGAGTTATTTTAATTAGAACATACTCTCTCCCTTCAAAAACGGCCAAAAAGGGGGCGTGGTCCGAAAATTTGGGCAAAGGCGCCGCGCTCAGGCACCTAGGGTTCAACCCTCAGAGTACTCTAGCCCCACACATATGAGAGCAGACATGGTCTAGTTTTAGAATCCAAGGGAGCATTTCGGGAATCGGACTACTTCGCGAGTTATTTTAATTAGAACATACTCTCTCCCTTCAAAAACGGCCAAAAAGGGGGCGTGGTCCGAAAATTTGGGCAAAGGCGCCGCGCTCAGGCACCTAGGGTTCAACCCTCAGAGTACTCTAGCCCCACACATATGAGAGCAGACATGGTCTAGTTTCAGAATCCAAGGGAGCATTTCGTGAATCGGACTACTTCGCGAGTTATTTTAATTAGAACATACTCTCTCCCTTCAAGAACGGCCAAAAAGGGGGCGTGGTCCGAAAATTTGGGCAAAGGCGCCGCGCTCAGGCACCTAGGGTTCAACCCTCAGAGTACTCTAGCCCCACACATATGAGAGCAGACATGGTCTAGTTTTAGAATCCAAGGGAGCATTTCGGGAATCGGACTACTTCGCGAGTTATTTTAATTAGAACATACTCTCTCCCTTCAAAAACGGCCAAAAAGGGGGCGTGGTCCGAAAATTTGGGCAAAGGCGCCGCGCTCAGGCACCTAGGGTTCAACCCTCAGAGTACTCTAGCCCCACACATATGAGAGCAGACATGGTTCAGTTTTAGAATCCAAGGGAGCATTACGGGAATCGGATTACTTCGCGAGTTATTTTAATTAGAACATACTCTCTCCCTTCAAAAACGGCCAAAAAGGGGGCGTGGTCCGAAAATTTGGGCAAAGGCGCCGCGCTCAGGCACCTAGGGTTCAACCCTCAGAGTACTCTAGCCCCACACATATGAGAGCAGACATGGTCTAGTTTCAGAATCCAAGGGAGCATTTCGGGAATCGGACTACTTCGCGAGTTATTTTAATTAGAACATACTCTCTCCCTTCAAAAACGGCCAAAAAGGGGGCGTGGTCCGAAAATTTGGGCAAAGGCGCCGCGCTCAGGCACCTAGGGTTCAACCGTCAGAGTACTCTAGCCCCACACATATGAGAGCAGACATGGTCCAGTTTTAGAATCCAAGGGAGCATTTCGGGAATCGGACTACTTCGCGAGTTATTTTAATTAGAACATACTCTCTCCCTTCAAAAACGGCCAAAAAGGGGGCGTGGTCCGAAAATTTGGGCAAAGGTGCCGCGCTCAGGCACCTAGGGTTCAACCCTCAGAGTACTCTAGCCCCACACATATGAGAGCAGACATGGTTCAGTTTTAGAATCCAAGGGAGCATTACGGGAATCGGATTACTTCGCGAGTTATTTTAATTAGAACATACTCTCTCCCTTCAAAAACGGCCAAAAAGGGGGCGTGGTCCGAAAATTTGGGCAAAGGCGCCGCGCTCAGGCACCTAGGGTTCAACCCTCAGAGTACTCTAGCCCCACACATATGAGAGCAGACATGGTCTAGTTTCAGAATCCAAGGGAGCATTTCGGGAATCGGACTACTTCGCGAGTTATTTTAATTAGAACATACTCTCTCCCTTCAAAAACGGCCAAAAAGGGGGCGTGGTCCGAAAATTTGGGCAAAGGCGCCGCGCTCAGGCACCTAGGGTTCAACCCTCAGAGTACTCTAGCCCCACACATATGAGAGCAGACATGGTCCAGTTTTAGAATCCAAGGGAGCATTTCGGAAATCGGACTACTTCGCGAGTTATTTTAATTAGAACATACTATCTCCCTTCAAAAACGGCCAGAAAGGGGGCGTGGTCCGAAAATTTGGGCAAAGGCGCCGCGCTCAGGCACCTAGGGTTCAAACCTCAGAGTACTCTAGCCCCACAGATATGAGAGCAGACATGGTCTAATTTTAGAATCCAAGGGAGCATTTCGGGAATCGGATTACTTTGCGAGTTATTTTAATTAGAACATACTCTCTCCCTTCAAAAACGGCAAAAAAGGGGGCGTGGTCCGAAAATTTGGGCAAAGGCGCCGCGCTCAGGCACCTAGGGTTCAACCCTCAGAGTACTCTAGCCCCACACATATGAGAGCAGACATGGTCTAGTTTTAGAGTCCAAATTTTAGAATCCAATTCGTTCTATGTGGTATTCACGGAAAGTACAAAAATTGTTGCACCGACACTTTGAACGTTTGTTTTCTATTAGAGACTTTGTGAGAGTCATTGAAAATCCCTAGATCAGGAAATTTGAGGACGCGTGGGAGGCGCGGGAGTTCGCTAAAGTTAGCACACGTTCAGCTTGCTCAAGGTCGGCGATGCGAAATCACGAATGGCTTTATTATCGCTTATATCCTCGCAGACAAATATACGCACACACAGAAACGCACACGTGCATACACACGCAGGCACACACACACACTAACATGCATATTCAAAGACGGGATTGTTGATGGACATACACACACGTAGATATCTGAGTGGAATCACGGAAAGACAAATAACCAAAACAAAACAAAATTAATCTTTTCACCATAAACTACAACATCCGTTAAATCCGCTCCCCACCCCCCCCCTCTCAGTGCAATAGTTTTGCACCCTCTCATAAACGTGACCTCGTCAATGCAGGATGGCAGGGATTCAACCCGATACATTTCTTGGTTACTACTCTCCCTTTGAGTTTTCTTTTTTTTTGCTATGTCTCTACCAATAAAGGTGTACTGACAGACTATATTTCTACACTTGTAATGTCGTAAATGCGGTCAAACCCTTTAGGAGATCGCGTTTTCAGGCCACACGATTTGTAGCGGGAGCTCGCGCTGCGACTTCGATGTATGCTCTGAAGCAGGCGCTGGGAACACGCGTCCATACTCACAAACGCAGACGCACATACGCACGCACGCGGATGCCGGACGCCGGGCGCAGGTCCGTTCAGGAAAAAATGTAAGGAGTGTGTGTGTATGGGGGGGGGGGGGGAGGGTTACGAGGTCGCAGAGACTACATCAGTCGCTCTCTGTTTCTGGGGCAAGCGGTCATGTTCGCCGCCGGCCTCGCCAAGGTCAGGTCTTGAGCTTTTTTGAGCTGAGCCACCTGGTCTCGAACGAAACTAATCCTAAACACAAGGGCACAAGGAGAAAAAAACGTATTGTTAGGCAGCAGGGCGTGTACTCGAATAATGCACGTTGGACTCATCCCAAGCCGCGTATTTCGTTAACCCGTCATCACGTAAAATAATGAAAAAAGCAAATCTCAGGCATATACAGCCTGGACGAAATGGATTGAAAGCACTTCAGACTGACTGCATAAATTGGTTAACTTGTCGCGTTGGGATTTACTAGAGACGTGCTCGAAGCTGGTGTATTCAATAATTGAGAGTATGGATGCATGAAATCTCCGGAGTCAAAAGAAAGAAAATAGAAACTGGGTTTGTCTATGAACAATTTATCGAGAAGCCTTTTATCTCAAAATCATAAGACCATCGTTATGGGCTATTCTGGCGTTTACTACGATTGAAAAATTTGTCAAGTGGAAAGAAAATATTATTGACTTACCTATTCTTCACTTCGTTTTGCTGAAACAAGCGCCACAATAAAACTTACTTTTGGTACACCTGCAAAGTATAATGAAAACATAGTTTTTTTAAATTTTTTTACTTACTCGGGTGATACAATCTTTCCACGATTTTACCGAAAGCCTCAACCAACTTAAGGCATCTCTGTAGTAAATCCCAGCGCGATAGGTTAAGAAACCTACTTATGCGGTCAGTTTAAAGTGAGTTCAATCATTTTCGCCCATGCTGGATATACACCAACACAGAAGCCGAAGTGTGCTATGCGCGAGGCTCTCAACGCAAATAAACATTGCCGTTTTATTTTTTCTCTCCGCGCTCGAAAAATGTCATCAAATATGTTAGTGCGCACCTGCAGAGCCGTATATGTAGCTGTGCGCATCTGGGCACTACACTAACCGCTTATTCACCCTGGAAGCGGATCCGCGTTCGCAAAGCAGTTGCGAACGCGGTTGTATAATGATCCAGTACAATTGCACGCGCACTCGATGACATCAAGTGAGCGTGCAATTGTACTGGATCTTTATACGACCGCGTTTGCAACCGCTTTGCGAACGCGGATCCGCTTCCAGTGGGAATGAGCGGTAAGGGATACAGTGTGACGCCCCACACAATACCCTTTCAGAGTAAAATTCGAAGATGCGCCGTGGCAGCGCCCTTCGCACTCTTTTTAGATTGTCGAGATCCAGAAAGCCACAGCGCGTGGTTGTTCGAACGAGTTCGGGACCGCTTCAGTCCGGTTTCATAAATTAATACGCATTAAAATTGATATTGCTTTACGTAGATTACGCTGGCAACCACCACTGTAATTTTACGTTGTACTAGACGCTTTATTTCGCCACTCTCTGGTTTATGAACGGTCAATATCTGGCGTTCGATCATGCGCTTTTATTCAAATTTTTACAAAAAAAACTCGCTACATCTTCAATGCAGTGCTGCGTTTGTCGTTGTGCATAGCCACATGACCACAGACTCAGAGTCAATCTTCACTAAATCATGGTTGAAAAGAATTGCCGAAGCACAATGAGACACGGGCCATGCTCTGTGATGAGTAAACGCAAGAACAAGCTACCGTTGAGGAGGCCAGCACGTGCAGTGCGTGTAACCATACTCCATCTCATGAGTTACGTGCAGCAGAGGCAAAAGCACAGACGCGAGGGCCTGGCTTTCATATTTGCTTTCCTTTCACGAGCACTCGCGAAGAGAAAGCAGATCTGAAAGCCACGTGCCCGCGCCAATGCCTTTGCCTTTGCTGCACACAACTCCTGAGAGAGTATACTTTTGCAGCATGCTCCTTGATTCCTGGGGAATTGAGAAAAACGTGTGCACCACCTAGAAGACAAGGCTTACGCCCCCGTCTCATGGGTCATTGGTGATGGATCCAGGCAGCCCCATCTCCTTGCGTCAGAATGGTCGTTAGCGCGTCTCGCAGCGTTTCCAAGAAGCGCGACGCTATCACGCAGTGACGCCAAGACGGACGCGTGTGCCGCTTTGCGGTCGCTCTCGTCAAACGTGTTTGCCGCACGCGGCGGGTCGGAATCAACGTTATCTGAATAATTAACTAACGATAACGATAACTAGCTATGACCTCCGACGCACAGCTTTTATTGATTACGTCCATGCGCTTGATTGAGCAAATAGGCGCCTGGACGGCTCTACGACGACGCGAACCCAGGAGAAACTTCCTATCGTGAAGGCCGGACGCGCTTGCACGAATTACCGGAAAAACTGAGCTCGCAGCTCCATGACGTATAAAATGAAGACTAACTCGAAATTAATTATTACATTTTGCATGAGACAAGTTCGATTATATGCTAGTCCTAAGCAACGACCGTTAGTGTTCCCGTGTAATAACATAAAAAAAAAAAAAAAAAACGAAAGGTAAATCTCGAATATGTTTACGCGACTACCATGGGCCCCAATATATTGTTTTCATATAGCCGGTCGTAGCATTTCAATCTGGGTATCTGCCGTAGTAAAAGGTAGCTTAGAGCATGAAAACAGATATTTAACCTCGGAATTTCCAACCAGGCTCCAAAGGGCGCTTTAATTTCAAAGGCGTGTACATCGCGCAATTATGACGTAGTCATCTTTGACACCAATTTTGTCAGGTTTACGTAAATGCCTAGCCGTGAGAAATTCGTTTACACATACAAATTTCAATTTATTTGATATTGAAGTTCGAAAAAAAATGTAATATTTCGAATTTTTTTCTAACTGCAAAGTCGAAAGTTTTTTAAAGGTTTGATTTCAAGTTCCAAGTCTGAATTTCACGAATGAAAATCGAATTCTGCACGAACTAAGTTTTTATGAATTCATCTAGAAAGTTAGCGAAATGTGTTCCAAATTTTACTAAAAACGTTGCCCAGATTATTATAAGCTTACATCAGCTCACTCGCGCCCTCCACGTTGTGTTATAAAATACTCATTCCTTCTCAGTGCTGTGGTACTGACGGTATTATCTGTATTGCTCCCTATTTGTCGAAACTTATGAAACAAGCGTTGAACTGGTTGAGCGGTTCATCGAAAAAACCCGACGCGGTCGGGTGAACGTACTTCCTACTTGCGAACTAATAGCAATCTGTTGAAACGTCGCCTAAATGCAACGCTGGCATAAGACAACTAAATATGCGGTACAACGCAGTCACATAAAGGCATCCAGGCTTCTCAAATATTTTCAGTTGCACTGGGCGTTTATTTTCGGCAGGATGACCCGTGGGATGGAGAAAACACTGAACACAGGCACAGCACCCTACACTAGTCAGGGTATAGGAGGCAACCAGGCTCAATTAGGGATCCCCAGGACTAATACAACTGATCAGGTCACGATCGGTTGTTCTCGACCAAACCATAATGCCGCTCCCTGAAACTTTTCTTATTCGACGAATGGAAATATTGGACGCCCTAAAATGTAGCCGGTCACTAATGATAATGAAGTAAGCGCCGGTTCAGCGTTCACTGCAGCGCATCGGTGTCACTCTCCGCGCGCGTCTTCCCTTGACGCGAGGGAATCGTGGGACTCGCGTTAAAAAACAACTAATGCTACGAAGGACGCTCCCAGCTAAGCGCCCCGGTTGAATTTTGAGCATGCAGATAAAGGATCTGTTGGCCTACAGGCTACCTCGGGGCAACCTACGGAGTTGTGCGCGCGAGAGGCTCTGCGCGGAAGTCAAAAGAAGAAGGTGCGGGGTACGAGGCCACCCTAAAGCGATGAATCGGCGCTTTACAAGCATTGGGGAGGAAGTGGCCGAGTGGGCTAACGCGTCTCAGCTCGGAGCGTGGAGCGAAAGCTTCCGCTGGGAACCTCCTGGGCTCGAGTCCCCGCCGCCCCCGCCCGTTTCGATCTGGATGAGTTTCGTACCGGCACGCGTTCGTGTGATGCCTACTGCGTGATGGACGTTAAAAACCCCAGGTTAGCGGTGGTACCGCACTGGCCAAATTTCTCATTTACAGCTAAGAGACCGATTACCCGTTGAGGCGCATCTCCATCAAGGCTGTATAAACATAAAGAGCAAACCAATTTTTTACAAGCATTTCGTTAGTGGCACGATCAGTTAACGGTAAGAATCTGAGTGCAGTTTCAACTTCACTTCATACATTGACATCTCGCATTATTGATATTTGTTGCCTCGAACGTATACGTTCGAGGCAACAGTTCACCCCTATATATAGGGGTGAACTGGGTTGGAACTTTCTCGAACTTTTGTTTAAAAGTTCGAAGTTCGTTGAACTTTTGAATTTAGCAGGGTCGAAAGTTCGCAAATCGTCGAATTTCTGAGCGTAGTAAATTCAAAACTGTCGAATTTCATAGCGCGAAAAATTGGAAGGTTGAAAACAATCGGAAACCTCAGCGCAAAAAAGCCTTTGCCATCCTTTCGAAGCTTCGCAAAAAGTTCACGGAATCTCTAGTTCTAATGTCGCATACATGATGTGCTCGGATCACCGCCGCCGAAGCAAAATGGCCGTTCAGTCCGTCATTAGCCCTCACAAGTCGTAACAAATATTTTCACGCGAAGGCCTTAATGATACCACGTGGAAGAGTTTATTTACTCTGCGTATGAACTTGTAAATCGAACAGGAAATGTGCCTTCAATATAAGCGGTGAAAAATGCGCATATTATTTGTTTTTCTCGTCATTTTGTTACCTAAAGTAAATGCCTACTGATATAATATTTAGTGTGCCATCATCCATGGCACGTCTTGTGTTTAGCTTGAGTTTCTTTTTGTTCCGATCGGCTCAGTGACGTTCATGCTCAGTGTCGTTCTCCTGAACTCAACATGGAGGGTTCGAACCGCGGGCGACCCTTTGCCAAGCAGTTTTGTGAGCGTCGCTCACAGCCTCGGTATCCTTGCAACTTATAAGGTCCTCATATCTTGTCTTTTTTGTTGTTGTTATTTCTTTATTTTTTTTTTAATAAATATGTATTTCCGGGCGTTTATTTTGAAAACTCTGAATAAAACAATGTAATATTGTTACATCGTGATAAAAATCGGTGGTGGGAAGAAAAACAATGAATAAAAATAAAATGTACTTGGCGCACTCATTGTGAAATTAATAGTTTGTGCGCCTAAACACTGCTCCATGAAGTTCACATCAAATCTATATGCATTGAAATGACTAAATACACGTCCTACGGCGAAAAAGTCTCAGAGGAGCTACCAATCCATAGTGTTCCCGTTTTTACTACAGCAGTTCAGAGCATCCGGGAAGGGTGCAGAAAAAAATGTGTATCCGCTCCAAACTGCTTGTAAGAGCAGAAAGCAGACTGGCTGCTTCGTTAGTTATTTTTTTTTTGTTACCTTTTCTCCCTTCGGTTATAGTCAACTTCCCCCGATTGTGGACACGCGTATTGTACAGTCAATAATAGATAATTCACAATAGGGAGTAAGCACAATAAAGCAGAAGATTATGTCAACGTAAGCTCTAAAGCTTCAAAATCCGCGTACTACCTGGGTTCTACTCTGTTGACCCTTAAGCTGAGAGTACGGTAGAAGCGACGGGCTTGTAGAATCAATCACCCGCCTTTCTTTCCTCATCTGACTCCCCTCTCTGTGCGTGAGTATAGGCGAGAACGTGATTACGTGGCAAAGAGATGACGGTATGAGTGGTTTAACAAGCGCGTATCTTCCACCCCATTTTCAGCCTACGGCGTGAATAGGGTATCGGGAAAACAATCCGCTTAGCGTACACCGTCCGTCGGGCCAAGGCTGCGAAGAGAACCGACGAAGCGAATTTCACTCCCAGTGGTATTTCCGAACAGAGGAGGAGAGGCTGCGCACGGCTTAAATTGTTACAAAAGCGTCCTTCCTCGGGCGACGGGACCGCTTCTCAAGTGTTGAGGCGGGGTCGCCATCCTGTAAGTCAGATGTCCTTGTGAACAGAAATTTGGCGTGGGATGGCTCTTTCTTCTTCGTTTCGCTCTCTGCTACTCTGAGTACATGATTATTTGCGTCGAAGGGCCATCCGCGTCCAGAAGCTCCTAAAGTATGAAGTCTCGGCAGGGAAGTCGTGGGCATAGCTAATGACACCATAAAAAACTTAGAAACTTGGGCTAGTTCAAATAATCTAAAAATAAGTGACAATAAACCGAAAGCTCTCTTCTTTCGCCCCAAAACTAAGTATTGTGACCTTCCATGCGATATTTCGTGAACTCCTCTCCTGTCGAACTAGTAAGTTCCTTTAAAACATTGGGGGTGTTATTTTCGAAGTACATATGTCGTAGATCAAACACGTCGACATAGATCGTAGACCGAAAACGTCGAACGACACCGGCAAGTTTCTAAACTCGCTTGTGTCGTTAACACAAGGCGTGGTTAGACACTTGGTAGCACTCCATTTGATGTCGAACATGTAAAAACTTCCTGGGCCTACATATTCACATAGTTGTCTCGATATTATTTAAAGGGGAGGGAGAAAGAGGGGTGTATCTATGTGTGTGTGTGGGGAGGGGGGAGGGGGGAGGGGGGAGGCGCCCTACCAAGTCTGAATTACCCGGCTTCCATATCAGGGGTGACAGTGGCAACGGCCATTGACGGTGGTGATAATGTGTGTGTACGTGTTAGGCGAGTCGAGAGCGTTTTTCTGGCCCCTCATCGCATTGTTTACTTCGAATTTTTGCAATTTTTATAGGAGGAGAGGGGCGGGCTATCGAACCCGTCCCTTCTCCCTCTGTTCAAACGCCACCCCAAGGTACATAACGTTTTTTTTTTTCAATATCATATTCATATGTTACGTTCAGTCGTCACAATACAGGATTGTTGTTAGCTCTTTAGTCGGACTAGCCGTTACCCTTTTATAGGCTTCACAAGGCATATTAGCTGTTAGCTGTTTGCAAGCATAAGGAAGGGGTTTGCTTTGTTTCTGTCCCGTAGGAAAGTAGGTTGAGGACAATGTAACCCTAAAGGTCGCAAAAAAGCGTTGTGTCTTGTTTTTCTTTCTTTTCTTTACAGCAAACTGCTTTTCATCCTGGAAGAAAAACAATTAGGCAAACTCGCGTCTTAGTTTTGGATAACTGACCGCGTATCAGAAAGTTTTCTTCAACTTCAGCGGTCGCAACTGTAAAATTCAGATGTAAAACTTTCTTTTTATGTGCGAATGTTTTTTTTGTTTTTTTTCCCCCTTAGAAGCTAATTACGAGTTTTGATTGTTTACTTCCATCCAGAAGAATGAAATGTGAATAGAATAAATGCTAAAATTTTGTGCTCATGGAAACTACGTAGTGGTCATCAGGACATCACAATTTGTAGCGCGTGATAAAGGGGGCAAAGCTAGTTCTTTTAATGTTGAGACGTGAATCTGATAAGCTCATATAATATTCACAGCGAAGGCCTAAAAATCCGCTTTGAAATTGTAACGATTATAAATTTCCTAACCTGAACATGAATAAAACAGCGTTAAGCGATTAATAAGTTATCCGATGAATCCACGTTCAGTAGAATCTTTAGTACCCCTCTAACAAGAACGTTATTCATTGGCCTCTTTATGCAGTATAATAGCACCGACATTACTAGTGTTCTCTATACAAAACACATGCTTAGTTTGCAAAGCTTTCGGAGTCGGATATTTCAAGTGCGGCCCCTGAAAATCTGAGTAAGAAGGTCTTGCGTTTTAGTTGCAAATCCAGGTTACATGCGTAAGCATATACGCATATATTCGGAAACAACCATACTGCATCTTGATCTTCAGACCGATACACTCGAAAGTCAATGTTGTTATGATATGTTTGAAGTTTTGTGTTGTTAGGCACGCATTATTTGCCTTTAAATTAGGAAAATATAAGTTTGTCAGAGCTGACGGACCTATATCAAATAAAAGTAATATTCTTTTTCAACATCAGCAAAAAAAAAAAAAAAATCCCTGCCAGAAACAGTAAGCGGCTGGTTGCTTAGAACACCTTCTTTTTGAAGCGATGTGCTCCTGTGCCCGACGGCTGGACCGCACGACCAGCCGACCCAGTTGACCACCGCCCACCCCACCCGCAAACTTCTCTCTCAATTCGAGGGGAGAAGGAAGGGGAAGACGAAGGGTGCCTAGCGGCGATCATCGGCTCAGCGCGTCCGACCCCGCTTCCCGCTTCTTCGCTTGTAGTTACTTGTAGTCCGCTCATCGCGCCATCTGGGAGTTCCTGGGGGAACTAAAGCAAATGTCTCCCAATCCTGGCCTCTCTAACGTTGTTAACAATGCATTCTTAATGTCAACACCGCGAGTGGTTTCCTTGAGGGCAACCATGTCCAGAAGCTCTTCTCTCACGCTTTCGTCGGATGAGACATAACGGACGAAGATTGCAAGCTGTGGCTTGTCTTGTATATCCGTAGATTCATCAAGGGCTAAGCTGAATGCTTTGCAGCTGTTTAGGCCCTCTTGAAGCTTGTCGACGACGTCGGCGCTTAGCTGTGAAATGCGCCTTTCGACCGAATGTCGTGAAACTGGGACTTGGTTCACCAACCTTTGAAGATTCTTGTTGTTTGGATCCAACAATGCCACGACGTCGGAGATGTTAGTCTTCACAAATTCTCCTTCCGAGTAAGCTCGCTTGGTACGAGCAATGTTCCACGCGATTGCAAAGCTTGCTTCGGCTGCTTCGTCAGATTCCTTGGTGAAGGTCTTCATCAAGCACTGCTGATTCTGAAGTCGCGATTTGAGCTGGGCCAGTTTGACTTTTCTCAAATCAGATGAAGCTGGATAGTCCCGAGAAAAGGTTTTGTGATTGGTCTCATAATGCCGTCTAACATTGCTTGCCTTGTGGTGCGAAATTGCTGCATTGCAGATGAGGCAGAGGGGCTTACCGTTTTTCTCAGTGAAGGCGAAATATTCCTCCCACTCAAGAAGGAATGTCCGATGTTCATCTTCGTACTTGCGTTTCTTGTTGGTAGCCATTGCGACGACGTCCGCAGAGCCTCGTCACAACTTCGCCAAGGGTGGTTAGACGTGGGCAAAAGTTAACTTCTTGTCTCGACAGAGCAGGTAGAACACCGTAGAGGCAGCTGGAAAAATGATGACCTCCTCGCATGAAATGCAGACAGTCATTTAGAACTTTTTTTATCATCCGTATGCACATGACTGCTTTTCCAATCGAAGCACGACCTTGATACAGCAAACGTTTTGCCCTTCCATACAAGTGTTTTAGACACGCCTTCACTAACCGCTGGCTAGTCACCCCCTTCTCCCCCTCCCCGAAAGTAGAACAAAGCAGCCTGCGGGTTACAACTGTAAACCGGTAAAAATAATGAGAATGTTCTCGGTCCTTTGTGAACTTGAACATAACACCCGTGACTAGTGGAAGCTATGAATGAGGTCAACCCGGGCTTCCGCGACCCTCAACAATAAACGATATGGGCGAAGATCCATTATCTCAAGGGGGCAAGTATCACCGGCAAGTAACAAAGGCCGCGAGACAGAACATTTCCTCGACCCCAAGCCAAAGTGCATGCATCGTTTGACAATCCCAGTCGCTGATGCATTTCCCCCTAGGGTCCAGCAAACGCTCTCAAACAATGAAAGGAACAGGATCTGAGGAAAGATACGAGTGAAATGCGGTTCGACCGTACCTATGGTGGCACAAAGCTGCCAAAGTGCAAGCTAGCTGTTTTTTTTTTTTTTATTCTGAAACATTTTCTTTTTTTCCTGGGAAAGGAGGAAAAAATGTCCTTCTTTCCCCAGGTAAGAAAGAAGGAAAGTGGCGGGAGGGCGGGCGGGCCGGCCGGGGGGGGGGGGGGGGGGGGTACCCTTATGAGGGATCCGCGAGCCGCACTTGGACCAGCAAAGAGCCGCATGCGGCTCGCGAGCCGCGGTTTGGCCACCCCTGTTCTAGACGGTGGTTTTGAAAGCGCAAAAGACTAAGAAGAGAAGGAGGGGACAGGCAGAGCGCTCCTTCTCTTCTCAGTCTTTTGCGCTTTCAAAACCACCGTCTAGATGTTCAACCAACTAGCCCCCCAATTAACTCTGATGATCATTCTGAATGGCGTTTGGCCGAGGTGAGAGATGTGTATATCCTGGAAGATAATATTAATAGAAAAAAAAACGAAAAAGAAAGGCGTTCAGTGCTTACTTCAAGGCTGCCGCGGAACCGGTTTTGGACAGGAAGTCGACGTTGTCAACGATCTCTTTAATATTGATGAGCTGAAACCTGTTTAAAATAAGTCTAGGAAAACTAAATCTCAAACATTACCTTTCTTTGAGCTGAAAAGTTGCATTTAAAAAAGAAGAAAAAAGTAAAGAAACCAAGAACAAATTTACGGTAGGAAAAAACTAAAATTAAGGGCGTAAAAAACAATGGTGAGAAGGATACGGGCAGTTCGAATGCTTCACTCTCGTCTGTCGAGCCCATGCGCTCTAAGGGCTCATTCACACTGGAAGCGGATCCGCGTTCGCAAAGCGGTTGCGAACGCGGTTGTATAAGGATTCAGTACAATTGCACGCGCACTTGATGACATCAAATGCGCGTGCAATTGCACTGGATCTTTATACAACCGCTTTCGCAACCGCTTCGCGAACACGGATCCGCTTCCAGTGTGAATGGGGGGTAAAGGCGGGAAGAACCTTGCGAAAGAACTATGCGTGAATCAAGCATATTTTAAAATGCAAAAAAAAAAAAAGAATTCTACGGCTTTTTTTTTTAACGAACCCAATTTTTTGATTGATATTTATTGCACAGAAGTTTCACACACGAAATTAAGAATGACGCATCTTATTTATTTCAAGGAAACACTATAGTTTAAAAAAAAAAATATCATAAACCAATTTTCACACGTTCCGAATTTTGTACGATTATGGTTAATTTTTTGTACATCTGTACATGCGCGAAAAACAAACTAGCATTTACTCTCGCACCATGCTCTGAAAAACAAACAGCGCCTAGAGGATATTCAGCGCGCATAAATTGTGCATGTTTTCAACGATGGCATATGCACGATTCACGCACAGTGGATACCACCTTGTTTTCTTAAAAAGGTGTAACTTAAAACAATTCTCTCAGCGTTCCGAATTTCGTGCACTGTTCGGTTGGGTTTGTTGCTAGCGATGTCCAAGCCTTCAGAATATTAATCACTGAGGTCTAAGTGGGGTAAACGACGGTTCCCTACCGAAACGTTTCGACTTAGAGACGACATTGCAGGGTCCCGTAGGGACCCTGCAACGTCATATTGATAGTTACATTGCAGACTTCGTGTTTCACCAAAAACTTTTCTTTTTTCCGTTGTTCTGCTCAATTCATTCGTTAATGACAGGACCCGGTGTCACGGGCACTTCGCGAACTAGGGTTTGGTTTTCGTATTCTACTATAATTATTTTTTCAAGCGTGGCGTTCTTGTGTCGGTTTCTATTTGGAAAGTTAAGTTTCCGATGTTCCGGTGATTATATACTTATATAACTTTTTCCGAGATTTTTTCAGTGATATGTCGGTATCTCTATTTAACCAAAAACCTTATAAAGTATTCCCTTTGCTTGTCGTTTTATCGGCATTGGGCGCATATTGAAACAAATGGTTGCGTTTGGCACCGTGCTGTACCCTAGTCCTACCCAGCATAAAATAGGACGATCCCGAAGATAGCTGTCGAGTCAATAACGAAGTGAGTCACAATGTCACCCCTCCTATTGTTGTTTGTGAGTGGAACAACCACAAAAAAAAATAACACACACACACACACACAAAAGTTAAGTAATTACGCTCAGTTACTCCGAAATACTGATTTTTTTGTTTAAACCCGAATTCCGAGAAATGAATTCGGCATGCGCTTACGGGCTTCCCTCAATGATTAAAACCGAACACTTGGAACGATACCACTACTACAGGAAGCAGCACTATGGTCGTTCATTTGTTGTGGAGTCGCGTAACGCACTTGATTTTTTTTTTCTTTTGGATCAGTGGCCCATCAAGTAGATTGTGCCACCCAGAGACCTTTCACGTCCCTGGCTTGCTCAAAGTATCAGAGTTGCTTGGGCGACCGCCCCGTCGCACACTCAAATCCTCTCCCTAGACGAAAAAGTAATCCAATCATAGGAAAGATTCCGATTCCCATCTCGAACATTAAAATTACCACGCAAATGCGACCAAACGAAGACAAATAAGAGCGCATGCGCTCTGGAGGAGGATGAACGATCGGTGTCGTCACTTTTCTTAACCAAGGCTTTGTGCGACGCTTTAGCAATCTTGAGTCACGCTCGTAACCCGAGAACAGGGGTCTCCAAACTGTTTTGGCTAAGGGACCGGATGGCGGGAATATGTCGCAGTCTCCAGGTCCGGAAAATAAATAAGCAAATATAAACGAGGAAAAACTAAATACATAATCTTAGGTAAGCATATACACGCAAAATTAGGAGATAAATAGTAATAATACAAGAAAAAGATTCTAAGGTGGATGAAAATATGTACTTTATCTCGAAAACCAATATCTAGAAAAATTATGACATTACACATAATGGGACCCAGAAGACTCAACATGAATAAATGAAAGCGCGTAAGAACATTGGCATATACACGCAGGACGGAAGGCTAAAGAAAATAATAAGAAATGCCGAGCATTTGCGATAGACGCGGCACAGTACACACAATATACACTTGAACGCGAGGGAATTTTAGCATACCGTTAGCGCCGTTAGTTACCCAGATATGGAACTATGGAACTATTATTATACAAATTAGAGCACATGAATTTTGACACGACTATCCTAAATTGGATAAAAGCATATTTGTCATCACGTCTTCAGCGTGTTGTTTTAAATGGTAAAACTTCAAATACTGTTATGGTAACATCTGGTGTACCACAGGGGTCCGTTTTGGGTCCATTGTTGTTTCTGATATTTGTTAGTGATATTAATGACGGTGTTAATTCACAGGTACGATTGTTTGCCGATGATTGTGTTGTTTATACATGCATAACAGACGAGGGAAGTTCCACGCGGCTGCAGTGTGATCTGAATCGAATAGAGCAATGGTGTAAAAAGTGGAAGATGGAGTTAAACGTTAAAAAATGTGCCCATGTTAGTTTTACCCGCAAAACCAAAACAAAAGTTGAAACATGTTACCAACTGAATAATGAAACCGTAACAAAACAGCAAACAGTTAAATATCTTGGCGTCACTCTGTCAGCTGACTGCACCTGGAACGCACACATTAACGACGTTGTTATGAGGGCCGGCAGAGCGCTTGGTTTTTTAAAACGAAATTTAAGAAAATCAACTAAATCTATCAAAGAGCTCGCCTATCTATCTTATGTGCGCCCAGTGCTAGAGTACGCCTGCACCGTTTGGGATCCTTCTCAGCAAAACCACATTGATGCTTTAGAAAGAATTCAGAGTTGTGCCGCTCGTTTCGTTTTGGTGCGGTACGGCCGCTTTGAGAGTGTAACCGACATGATAAAAGAACTGGGATGGTCTACATTGGCACTAAGACGAAGAAATTTGCGCTTGAAGTTTTTATACAACATTTATAACAATAAAACTGGCATTAATAGCTCATTTTACTTATTACCACCAAATTATATCTCAAAAAGAAAAGACCACATTCATAAGATTAGAGAATACCGCACCAGGACGGAATTGGGCAAAAATTCTTTTTTTGTTAAAACAATTAAGGAGTGGAATGCCTTGCCCAGTGCGATTGTGTGTGCCGCGAATTCAGAAATGTTTTTTCAGAGTTTATTCGCCCCCTGCGATAACGCCTGATGGCGCTGCAGGACAATGATGAATAAAACAGGGAACTAAGCAGATTAATGCTGGTTTCGACGATGTCCAATGAATAATAATATGAGAGGACAGGCGATGGCAGTTTTCCCTCCTTTTTTTTCTGGTACCTTCGTTTACTCGTTTGCTACATGTTGCGGCGTTTTCTTTTTTTTACTCGCGTGACTGGTCTAGCGAGTGACTGCAAACGCATGGAGACGATGTGCGCAGCGACGATGCACTTTTTGTCACAGTTTTATGGGCTACACTGAGTCGTGTGGGCCGTGGTCTCAAGAAAGGTTAAACGGTGCAGCGCATTAGTGCCATGATTGTTTGGCCAATCTTGACGGGCGTCTGGTGGCTTCCAAATGTGGACGATCTGCGCACGCTCCAGAATACAACTGCCATTCCTTACCAAAAAAAAAAAAAGAACTGTTGCTTTTTTGTTGAAAGGCTGTTGAAACAGTCATCAGGGGACATGAAATGTCAACAGCTTTCAATTTTACTTCGCCTTACTTTTCTGTGGACATTCTTTCGAATATTGGCCTACTATGTAATAAAAAGTCAACAGACATTTTGTCGCATTCAAGATGCGCTTCTTCTGTAGCTTTTCAATTGAAATGCTACAACCGTTTTTAAAAGAAGTTTTACACCTTAGCTATTCATTCAAAAAAGTTTTGGAGGCTTAATATAACTTTTCACTCTGCTCCACATAAGCTGCCTTAAAGATAACGTAAAGAAAAAAAGATCGCGGAATTTATTATTTTTTATTTTGGTAAGCTATGGTGTCTTTGTGCAATTTGAATGCACTAAACACACCCCCCCCCCCCCCAATATACGCATAAAAAACAATCACAAACACAACCCCCATGAAGCACTTCTATTTAGCAGACTTGTGCACGTTACTAAAAAAAAGTAAGGAATTACATTTACAATTACCCATGGCCAAATAGGACTAATTACAGTTTCAATTACACTTCTATAAAAGTAAGTGACCGTTACTTCAAAAAAGTAATCCGTTACTTTCTTTACCTTACTGTCCTAGGGTAAGAAACGAGACAAAAGTGTTATGGAAGTGTTTATTGTTGCCGCAACTCACACTTTTGTGACTTTGAGCACCATCTGGCTCTCAGAAAGTCTTATCGAGCATTTTACCTTGTTTTTATGGGAAGATGTCACCCGCAGCACTAAGCATCCTTTCAGTCCACCTTTTCCCAAATAGGTGCTCCTACCTAAACGTGCGACTGAGTGTCTAGAAAACAACGCGTTTGCCAGACCTCCCCTACCCGTTCGACACGCAAAACGTCATCTAAATCCTGTTGGCTCATTAAGACGCCGCGTCCTAACTACGGCTCCACCGAACTTCGCTTTTCTCCCCAGTGTACATTATCTTGGTCCCTGAGGTTGATACAAAGAAGCCATCTGCTCTCTCTCTCTCTCGACCAGACGGAACGAAAGAAAGGCTGAAGAGACAAAAAGAAAAGACACGCACAGATGACTACATCTGCAGCTCGCATGCACTTTAACGTTTTTTTGTATTTATTTTTTGTTGCAAGGAAACACTTTGAACTCGGAAGTTTGCCTAATATTGTTTGCACAGAGAGTTCGGTTCTTTGTATCAGTGTGCTTCCCACTTCGTTGTGTACGAGCATGCTAACAAACTTCAGCTTGCAAAAAAAAAAAAGCATTGTTGAGGTTTTAGGTAACGTGGAGAAAGACTGTGAGCATCTAAAGAATGTCAGGCCTTGCGTTTTGTAACTGCAGGTGATAGTGTGATTGTGGTAAAACTTACCTTACAAAAAAAATGTAATGTGTATTCTTTACGACTTTTTTTTTTGTCACTAGTTAGGAATTTCGCATTTTTTCTGCGCGAATGAAAAAAACATAACGGATTACAACCATTCCCTTGCGTAAAAAAGTAAGGAAATTACTTTACAATTACTTTCTAAAATATATAATTATTTCCTTACAAAATTGCTGATAAATCTAAGGGATTAAAAGTAATTTCGTTACTTGTAACGGATTAAGAATAATTCTTCTGTTGACTGCTCCAGAGCCTTACACAGCCTACATATTAAAGGTAATCATTTGGTCGGTGACGACCTCAGGATTTATTAAGGTTCGAAGTAACCGATCTCCTTCTCAGGAGTTTGTCAGATGGAAAACAATGTTTCGAAGTTTGTGGAATATTTCTTGGTAAAACAAATCATAAATAATTCGGCGTACTCACTAAAACAACATCCACAAAGACGGCTCCTAGAGAGAATATTATCGCTTCTCTGCATAGCACCACTCAGGGCAAAGCGAGTCAAGGAAGTTGCTCCACTCCAATATCGTTCTTTTTCTTTTCTTTACTGGTTAACTAGCTTAATAGGGTCAATAAAAAAGATCGAGGTACACCTAAGCGTTTCTTATGAGTCGTGAATGCGAAAGCATGCAAGCCGCTCGTCCGCTCCATTTTTCGTCTGCTGCGTACTCTTCGTCGCCGGTCGGCGCGTGTGCTCCCCTCTTGACCTTGGACGCTCCGCGCTAATGGACACGCAGAGCCATGAGGTGAGAAGTCGTGAAACTGACGAGCGCAGCCAATAAAACCGAAGGAAACTATCTGTGAAAAGACAGTGAGAGTGCAGGCGAGCTGGTGGTAGCTAATCATGTCGTATTACACCTGAGACTGCGGTGGAAGAAATCGGAAGAACTTTCAGTAGAAGGAACAGACACAGAGAACGTCTCAAACTCAGCTAACTGGTTTATTTCTTAAACAGCCTTTAAGTACCCACGGAACTTTTTCCCAACCACACTCTACAGATAAACTCCTTTGTTGCAGACATTTCAAACCGGATGGATACAAAAGATACAAAACAACCCACACATGAGACGAGGACTTAACAATGGGACACTGCAGATCATCGCAGTGACCTTCACAGAGATATGTCCCGAATTATCCTAACAGTCGCGTCAAAGCGCACAAAAAAACAAAAAACACACAGGTGGCCTCTAAACCGTGGCGACGCACCCAGACAAAAAGAAGCCACAAAAAAACACTTTTTTTTCCTTCCTTCCTTCTCTTTTTTTTCTTTGGGAAAACACACCCAAGTGATCTCGAAATCGCAATCACAAGAACAAAAAAAAAAAAAAAAACATTTTTAGATGTATATACACATATACATTGTCTCTCCCCCACCTTCTTCTCGTAAACCGAATGCGTTCGTTCAAAGTCTGAGAAACTTTTTGGAGTTGCGTCCAAGTTGCATCGATGCTTGGCTTATGCAGTTTCCGATAGAACTTATTCTTATTGTTTCTTTAATGACCCTCTTAATGTCATTTCGCTCTTTATGCAGAACTTCTGTCTCTGACCAATGCGCATTACAATTATTGCATTCCTCTATGTGCTTTGCTATTTCGGAGTTCGGCGCATGCGTGCGTACATTTCTCTGGTGTTCTAGTAACCTGTCATTAAGGCATCTTGAAGTTTGTCCCACGTACCTAAATCCACATGTCAACGGAATCTCATATACTACACTCTCTTTGCAAGGAACTGAAGGTTCCCGATGGGCCTTCTGACAACCCTTGTGGTCCGACAGAAAGGGCGTCAACCTGCTCAATTTTAAATCTGAAGAAAAAACTACGTCCACGCCGAACTTTTTTGCGAGAGCCTTTAGGTTGTGGGAGATCCCGTGGAAATACGGGATTACTGCTATCTTCTTTCTTGCTTCCTTTTCCCGTGGTTCGTTGTTAAATTTCAGTTCTAATTGTCTTTTAATGAATTCTTCTTCATAACCTGCAGATTCTAGCCTCCTCCACTGTTCTTTCACAGCACTACTCATAAAATGAGCGCATGATTTACCCAACGCGTTTGTTACTAAGGACTTAACTACCCCTGCTTTAACCGACTTGGAGTGACAACTCTTTCTACTTAACACAGGTTTTCCGGCTTTTTTCCCGTATTCCCAACAAAGACCTTCTTCGACATGTACTCGTAAATCTAGAAACTGCAGGATCCCATTTTCAGGTTTTTTAGTTGTAAACCTAAGCTCCGGAGCTGCTCTTTTTATTATCGATTCCAAAACCTGAGCCTCATTCTCTCGAAAAGCGCAAATAAAAATATCATCCACGTACCTTTTAACAATGCAACTATTCAAGTTATTTTCTTTAAGTGTTTCACTTACGCTACTATCTAAGGTGTTAAGATAGATTTCTGCTAACATCGGAGCCACCGAAGATCCAATGCATACACCATCTCACTATCTGCCGTTTTCGCGCTTCAGACTGGTGACGTCACCTCGCTCCCTGAGACAGTTAATGCTTTCGCATTAAAATACTGTACTCACCAAGTTAGACCGGAAGGGCGTGTCTCTCGAACGCCTGGCCTCCAGCACGCGCTCCTTGCCTTCCGCCGTGCTTTGACTGCGCGCGGGCGCTCGAGGTGCGCGAAACGCCGAAGCGTTGTCAAGGGTAGAAGGCTCGCGCTGGAGGTGGGACCAACTGAAGCTCCTCCCTCTCGCCTCGCAACAGATTATTAATGGCTTAGCGACTTTTGACATATAGTAAAGCTGTACTATCTTCAATAGAATGTTGACAGAAAGTATGTATACCTTTTCTATTGACACTGGCTACAGAGTCAACTGAACATTTTCAACACGAAGTAAACAACCTTTGCAGTTTTTCTGATTATTGTCAGCAGAAAGTCAGCAGAAACCATCAATATAGAGTTAATAGAAAGCTAACAGCTTTTCTTTCAAATCAGGCTCAAGAAAGTCATAAGAAAAATTTCAACACAAAATCAACAATCTTTCTGTTTAACGAAGAAACAGGAAGCCAAAGTTAAAAGAAAGTAAGCAGAGTCATCAAGGCGTCAACATGTTTCCGACAAAAAGTCAAATATCATTGTTATACGAGTTTGGTGACCTTCTTTTGTCTTACCGAGATACCGAGCCACTAAAGCGGGCTCTGACGAGCTTTCACGGGGCCAATGCTGTGGAGAGAGGAACAAAGTCATATCTAAAATGGCAATAATAGCCTATCTCTGGCCGTGGTAATGATAGAGCGATAAGAGGAAACAAAAACTGAAGGTCGGTTACGACGGCGCCCGGCCATGCACATCTTCTGCGAAGCGTGTATTCTTTTCCGCTGACGAAACAGATTGGACTCCCTTGCGAAAAATGTTCTCCGAAATAACACACTTTCCGAAACGTTACACCGTGCTTTATCACCACCGATCGATGGCTAGCAAAGTTAGAAAACAATCGTCGTGCCGTTGAAGATTGCTCCGCTAGCGTCTGGAGAGCTACCCCTTTCTCCCTTCTCGTTGAGAATTCCTGGATGCTTTGTTGAATATGGCCAGCTCAAAAACGCACAGCATGGTTTGCTATCCTAACAATTCTCGTAATTGTTGGGATAGGTTCTTCGCGATTGGTTCCTTGACGTTCTTATCAACTAGTATTGCAATCGTATTGGTTGTGAAGTGATAATAAAACTCTCGGTTCTCACTACGCCCTTCAATTCTCACGCCGTCAGTGACTGCACACTTTAAGAACTCTGCAACGCCTACTTTCCCGCAAAGCACAGTGGCGTGTCAATGCCTGCAATTTATCAAGGGAACTCGGTGAATGACCAGCCTGATCATGTGCTTAAACTAATGCTTTTAAGGCACTTTAAACAGCCTGCAAAAATCGGCTTCTCAACGTATTGCGCAGCAACTTACATTATCGAAGTGCAAGCAGGAAATGGAAGTTTAAAACAAATTTTAAAAAAAATCAAATAGTGAGCTTGCCTCGTTCAAAAGCAAAGAAAAAAAACGAGAACATACTTTTTCTCGACAATTTAGGCCGCTACATCGCAGACGATGCACACGTAGTAGTGAGAGGTAGAGCCAACAGATGGCGTACGCTGTACTGAAATAGCACCGTGCGTAACGGGTTATTTTGCAGTTTCCTCTGCTATGGTAACCCGAATCTGTCGGCCCTCCCTCAACGCGGCGTACGCCATCTGTCGGCAGCACTTTTCACTATGCGTGGATCGTCAGGGAAGTGGCGGCGTAGGTCCGTAGGTCGCGCAGAACAGGTTTCTGTTTTCGTTTTTTTAACCAAGTTTTTTTTAAAAATCCTTTAGTATAAAATTTTACTACCTGCCTGCACCAGTGTAGTAGATCGTAGCGCAACACATTAGGAAACCAATTTTTGCGCGCCGTCTAAAATGCCTTAAAAACGTTAGTTTACATGCTACAAAAAGAAAACTTGTTTGCGCAGTTACACCGCCTTTTTCGTCGTGCTCATTGTGACAGTACATACTGTTTTTTTTTGTTTTTTTTTTTTGGTCTAAACAAATTATTAACCTCGTCCATCACCGGAGTCTCTCGTAGATTTCCGAGATTGGCTTTCCAAGGTGCTTTGTGGAAACGTAGAAGCTAGCTCCAGATTTTTTAGAGTATAGATACAACAAAATCACGGGCGCGCCTGTAAGGAAACGCAGAATGGAATACTGACGAGCTTGTTCCTGTGTAGTTGCTGGAGTCGGTGGGGCCGGCCTGCTTCCCGCTCTTCCTGTGCACGGTGATGTTCGGCTCGGCGTACCTCATCAACCTCATGCTTGCCGTGCTCGTGCACACCTACGTCCAGGAGAACAACGTGCAGCGCTGCATGGCGCACCAGGTTCGGACAACTACCGCTGACGTGCGCGGGCCAAAAGCGTCCCCGGTGACGGCAATTGCGATTGGTCAAGCGCTCATTACAACGTCTTGATTTGGAGTAATTTTGCACTGATCGGCGGAAATTATAAACATGCCAGATATGTTTAGCAGGCAATGAACTAAAAGGAAACTACCAAGCAGACGTATTCACGACTGAGCAAAAATGGCTTCTGCGTATTTCTTTATAAGTAGGTTGAAGGTGATGAAAAGTATTTTTTTACTTACAAATTTTTCATTAGGTAAGCGTGATAATCTACTTTCTGGGTTTTTGTTGTTGTTTCGAACAGTTTCTTGCCACTTACCCAAAAAGCGGAATGACCAAGGATCTCAATGATTATGTTATCTTTTGGTAATTCTGATCATCCAGGCTGTACATAACCAGCGAGTTTGAAAAGTCTTAAGAGAAATCACCTGGATGCTGTTATGAACTTTGTGCAGGCACGTAGCCAGGTTTTTGTTTCGGGGGAGGCCCACCCATGACAAAATGCTGTATGAGGGGGATGGGGAGAGGAGGACCCATGCAAAATGGAAGATTTCGGGGGGGGGGGGCATGGGCCTCCCCCCTGGCTACGTGCCTGACTTTGTGGGCGCCCTAAAAGGACGTATCTAAAGTATATCCTAAAGACAGTAAAAAAAAAAAAAAAAAGATTATCAACATAGACGGTGCTTAGCATTTTATTTTTCGTCCCTATATGTCTTTAACTTTACCACACATGTAACTTGACGTGCTTGCAGCTGGAGAACTCGAGTGTGGTGGACCTGAGCCTGTTCCAAAGTATGGCGGTGTTCCGAGCAAACCCGGACAGGCTGTACATCAAGCCTCTCACCTCCCTGTTGCAGATTCCCAGCGAGAAACAGGCGAGCCCAAGCTGATTTTGTGCTCGTTCTCGCCAGCAGGCAGCGTCATGCTTCGCAGTCATCTGAAAAGTTGCATCTTAGTGGGCGCATGGGCTGTGGGAAAAACTATAGCTTAAAAATGCAAGTGAAAAAAAAATATTTTTTTTTTTTTTTCAAATTATGACATGCTTTCTAGCGCTACCAAAAACGCTACCCAGAATGAATCCCAATTTTCGTCCGTCCGTCGGTCCGTCCGCGCATTTCCCGCTAAATATAGCGGGGAATTCGATATCACGAGACCTATACACGAATGCAGTTTCTCAGCTAAATTTACGTCACGTGACTTTGACGTCACGTGACTTGACGTCGAAGGACATGCATTCCAATTCAGTTTCCCCGCCAAATATAGCGAAAAAAGTAGGTGACGTGACCTATAAGGAGTATTCACTGGGCGCCATATTTGTGGGTGCTGTCTAGAGCGCACGCTCAGAACAAGCCCACATTAATAGGCTGCTAAGGCCGGCAATCCTGATGGTGTGGAATGCACGTTGCAAAAGAACCGTGGAAGCTCGCCAGCAGCACGCGCTCAGCAGTCGCGCACACAACTATGGCCGCTAGTGAATACTTCCTATACACCAATTTAGTTTCCCCGCTAGATGTGACGGGAAAGTGGCGTCACGTGACGTGGGGAAATCAACGGCGCGTGACCTGTATGTCAACTCAGTCTTTCCCTTAAGTGGAGCGGGAAAATTCTCGTCTTGTGGCCAAAACATCAATTCATTTTGCCCGCTAAATTTAGTGGAGCATTGACGCCACCTGACCAATGCACCAATTCACTTACCCGCTAAATTTAGCGGGAATATTCGCGCCACGTGGCCTAGACACCAATCTAGTTTCCCCGCTGAATTTAGCGGGGGAAGTCGACGTCGCGTGGCCTGACGTCACGTGGCCTATACAACCATTCAGCTTCCCCGCTAAATTTAGTGGGAAAATAAACGTCACGTGACATACCAATTCCCTCACCAATTCCCCATAAGGCATTTCATGCAATACAGGACTTTGAAGGTAGAGGTTTGCCATTTTTTATTGTCACCGACGGCTTAAGGAAAGCAGGGCGTGGCGGAGTCCCGTGCATCTCATTAATTATTGCTCTACAGCCAGTCAGAGCGCGCCATGAGGCGATAAGGACGCCGAAGTACCAATCCCGAAGCTAGAAGCGTGATAAGCCACGCCCTGCGTTTATTAAACTCTCAGTGATTATATGGCGGGTTGTGCATTAAACAAAGTAAAAAAAAAAAAAAAAAAAAATCTATTAGGCACGTTCTGTTTTACAGTACAGCGTTTTAAAGTTTTAGTGTTGTTGTTTAGTTGTCGAGAAGGCTTTGCTCAATAAGATACCAGCCAACAGTCGTGGCCACAATTGTTCCCAAAAATCACGCTAAAAAAAGAAAAAAGTGCGCGTTTATTAATTTTTTTTTCTTTTTTATTTTTGAGAGCACGCAGATTACCGATTGATGCGAACCACGGAAACATTTGACGTAGTCCCTGACTGCCTAAAAAAAAAAATAAGAAAAGGGCATAGTTTCTTTATGATTATGCTGAGATTCCGATTAGACTTTAAAACTGCGATCTGCACGGCAACAATGACCAAGACGTGTCACTTTTTCATTGCTCCTGCTCACTTGTGTTTTAGAAGTACAATCGTATTCCGAGCCTCGTCGTTTGCTGGGATTCCTTTTGTTTACTCAGTGCAATGCTACTTTCCTGATGTATCCCCCTTCCCGCAGAACAAAACACTTTTTTATATATACAGAGGATAGCACGTAACCGTTTTTATGAATAGCACGTAACCATTTTCGGTTCGTACCTCAGAAAGAGAGAACAAAACACCGACTGGCCAGCCGAGGCGAGGGCTCACGCAGCGCTTGTCTCCTCTCTGACTCGACAAGAGTGTCATCAGCTGAACGTCTTGCTCGAACATCCGAATTACTCCCTTCACGCGGATTATACCACGCGATCAAACATAGAGCGTCGCTCAACTACCAGCTAAACTCGTGGAGCAAAACATTCTTCGCTTTTTGACGTAGCGGGGGGAGTGACCAAAAGAACGCCGCAAAGTTTCCTCCTCCCTGCGCGCTCAACTTCGCAACTTTTGACGAAAAATCCCCCACGATCCCTAGACGCTGCACGAGAGCACGAGAGAGCGCGGGGAGGCGAGCGTTCACGCCGCTCGCTGTACGCTGTCTTTGAGTTCTCTAGTGCCGACAATCCCGTCATGCTTCGCCCATACAAGGAGCGAGAGCAGACGACGAGAGTTCGTCTGCTACGATGTGGCATTCGCACAGCGGAACTGAAAGAAAAAGTTGGTTTTCTGCTCGAAATCGCGTCCCGCGGGCCGCAAACTCAAACGCGAGCTTGAATTGTAAGCGTCTGCTATTTCACGATGTGAGGAATCGACGGACCTTGTTTTATTTGCAAAATTTGAGTCGTTTTGTAGCTGTACAGACGCTGAAACCTACCAGTGTGTAATGAAAGGCCCAGGACAACCACAGAGGCCGCGAGATCTAGCATCATTTGTGTATGGGTGAAAAGTGGAACATTTTTCGACAAAGCTCCCAGAGAAGAAACCTATGACGCATTCACTCAGCGTCCGGGAAGGCTAAACATGGAGACGTTGCCCGAGACTCAAGCAAAGTCATATTTGAACAACAGCTATCTTGCCCCGTTATATTTTATTTTGAGAAAGCTCTCGTCTCAATGCCTTCACCAGGGAAATAAAAAGTCTTACGAAACGTATTGCTAGATGTTCCAAAGAACTAGATTTAAGCCGTATCCTTTCAGTTGTTCACTCATAATACTATGCTTAAAACGAACCAAGCTCTTGCGCGTACAGTGCCATGAATTTTTTCAAGTGCATGCTGTTTTGTAGTCAGCTGGTTTCGGAAACGTACACCGTCTGTAGATATCTCTGACAGCCGAGTTGCGTAATTGGAAGTCATTGCAAATATAAGTTTCACGTTGCATCAACCAATGTTTATAGATAAACGATGGCAGCGACTGGCACTCTCGCATTCCTACCCATCACGTCGAACAAAAACGCGCTAGTTTCGGCTCGAGGTCGGTACTTTTCTACGACATCTATGGCGACAGCATCAGTCTGCACTCGGTGCATTCGGCAAGTTCGTTCGGAGCCTGTTCTCCGTGCAGCACTCCGCGGGTGTAATGCATTAGAACTCTCACAGTGCAAGTCTGGATCGCCAATCGGGAGCCTGTCACTGGCCTCACCGGCAGCCATTGCTTGACGACAGGCAATACGCCGCGTCCTGTCTAGTTCTCCCTTCGTTTTCGTCCTTGTTGTTTTGGCCTATTACACCATGAGGCAATACACGCAACTCTAAGAGAGAAACACGCAAAAATTGGAAGTTTGTACGCGGTGCTCGAGGGCGAGCATTTTATGACGTGCTGCGATGATTATGTCAGGTTCTTGGAGATCAAATAGACATTCGTCAAACGTTTGAACATCGATCAAAAAAAAAAAAAAAATCAACGGGAGCACCATTGACTTTACCGACGTCGCTTGATTCGGTTGCTAAATAAATGTCACGTTCAGCGACTGAACGGCACTCTCCGAGTTTCAGTTTGTCACAAAAGCCCTCACCATGAAGAAAAAGCTTTCACCATGAAGTACTATGTACAAGCGGTTAAAACGATGCGTATGTCCCCAGTAAAGGTTTTCTAACTTGTCGTTTGCTGAGCTTTGATGACTGCGAAATCACGGATGACTCCACAATAGCTCTCGGTAGCCCTTGTCTCATTAAACACATCACAGTTCCGCGCATCAAAGTCGCCCTCGACCCTCAACCACACAGCATTTAGTTAAACCAGATTGGTATTCAAACGCGTTTAATATTCTTGCCCACAATATTAACTGTTATTTGCGGAAACACGATAGAAGTTTAATGGTAGCGAACAACCTACTAATGTAATAAAATTGAGTTTTCCCGTTTCTCCTATAGCATGCATAAGATCGTGTCAAGCGATGACTGCCGGTGGTGCCGCTCGACCCCAACAATACAGGCCTCTATCCGCGATCTAGCCTCCTAAGAAATCAGTGGTGCCAGTGCTATTAGACATAAATTGTTTATTTGGATCAGTACACCCATACCTGCCGGATGTCGGGACGAGGCGCAAAAACGTACATCCGACCAATATTGAAGCCGGTTTTCGGCCGAAATTGCCTCGACACTCGCCAAGAAGGAACGTGCTGTTTCGGCGACTCGTTTGTGTAATTTACTTGTTCAGTCATTTTATTGGGACCCGGGCCACTGTGTACACCCCAAAAAAGAAATGTACTGTGGTAATTACACCTTGACGAGAAGCAGGCACTTAGCCAAAATTTTGTTTAAGGGGGGGGGGGGGGGGGGCGCCCATGATAAAGTGCTCGATGAGGGGAAGGGGGGAGAGGAGGCCCCAGCAAAATGGAAGATTTCGGGGGGGGGCATTATGCCCCCCCCCCTTCCCCTGGCTACGTGCCTGGCGAGAAGGGGTATTGTAGTTTTACATCTTTATGAAAAGATGTAGTGCATTATTACACGTTTTAAGAAACGTTTAAAAAATCACACATTTTCAAAGGTGTGAGGTTTACATATCTTTTATAATGTCCATCGCTACACTTATAAGGTGTTAGTTATGGGACACCCCACTTAGATGTATAAAGGTGTGAAAATGTTTAATGTGTATATACCTCTAACGGAAGAAAATCTCTTTCATGCGATTACATCGCGTGCCGATGAAACGATCTGTCGATAACACGTCGTTCGATGAACTGATTTGACCGGCAATGAGTGACGACTGCCAGTAGAATTTCGGGGAAATAATTCTGCCGGCGGCCGGGAGACTCGGCCCTACCCATGAATTACCCCGGTTCTTGTTTGTTTCCCAACATTCTGAATTGTATACCAGCTTATTAGTACCTCTTCGGATACTACAAAAAAGAAAAAAAAAAGTAGAAAACGATGGCGGCCGCAAAATCTCTGACAGCCCGGCTCACAGTCATGTGGGAGACTGACAGGTGCTTGTCAGTAGCCACCATGCCTTGAAAGCTACTGGTTCCGAAGAACCGGAGCGCGCAGAGAACTTGTTCCACGGTCATGGTAGACGCGATTGTCCGCCGCCTGGAAGTCCGGGCGCCGAATGAAGCTCGTGGCAGAGACAACGCACAACGGCTTTCGATAGCCGGTACTGTCGCTGAAAATCGTCGTCGGGGAGTTGAAAGGCGTCCCCGGTGGTCTCAGTAGTGACGCCGACGGTGACGCAAGATAAGCTCGGCCGCAGCGTACGGCACCGCCGTGCTGGCAAAGTTTAACTTCGCCTTGATCCGAAGCGAAGATCTCGAGCTCAAAGCACGGCTCTCGCAAAGTTCGGGAACGTCACTTTGACGTCAGCGACAACTTCGACCAACGAGGTTTTTTTTTTACACAAACTTCTGAAGGTTTTTGAGCGTCAGCAGGCCGCCTAGGGACATGCTGCAGAGCATTCAGTTTAGCGCGGTGTAGGGATGTAGGGACGAATGGGCGCTACGTCATCGGCGAAGCCGTTCAATCAGCGGGCTCCTCGCGCCCCTCACGCGCCGAACGCGCGCCTCGATGAACTTCGCTACGATCTGCCTCTCTCAAAGAAATGAGCGTTCGAATGATTGACACCTCGCTCGACTCGACGTCAGCGTCGCGAGAGTCCAATTAGCGCGTTCCACAAACTTCGGGCACAGAGTTGTGCTTGACGAGTTTAGCGACCCCGAGGCTAAAATGCGAGCTCGAGCAGAGGAGTGCACACTTGGCTGAGGTAGTTCAAGTGTTTGTTAGTTTCTTTGTTTTACAACTCCCGACGGCGGTTTCATTCTGTCAAATAAAGTTTGAGAAAAGTTATACTCGTATTGAACTCGAGAAACATAATAAAAAATAAAAATAAAATCTCCGGCTCCTCGCCGAGCCATCATTTGTTGAATTATGATTTATGTAGGCCCATTTTTTGGATTAACTATACGTTATATTTTACCAAGGCGTAAACGTTTAAAGAATCAAAAGCGTTGTTTCTTTTCCAAACAACCAAAACTTTAAAAAAAGAAAACTACTTCGCTCAGTTTCTGAATTAATACGCGGAAAACTTAGTTGTTTATCGACGTGGGAACGAGTACAGGTATAGACCTTGCACGTGATGTTTTCTATGCGATACAGCGCCGCGCACCAATCTTGGTGCTGCGTCGCAATTTGTGATTCCACTGTATTTTTCACGATACTGGGGGAACCGTCGATCTTTTTTTCAGAAAACAACTTTTACGTTGTGAGTCTGAGGTTGAAATATTCGGGTACTTTCGCATTCTATCAATAGCTCGCTACGGGCAAAAAAACAAAAAAAAACAAGCAGTTTGTAGGTATCGCAAGGTATTATACTTTATCCAGGAAATAAAAGATGGAAGACGTGTAGGGATTAATGCAGACGGATGCCCAGTAAGTCCCGCGCTTTTATTTTCGTTAGATTTACGTTTACAGTTTCATTAAGTTTTTAAAATGTATCGCGATACTAAGCCGGAGCCCTAGAGCGAAAAACATTAACAACCGACACCGACAAGCTTCGAAACGTGCCGCATGCACGCGAAAGTGTCTTTGTCAGGTTTGCAATAATTGGTGCTTACTTCACGAGCACCAAGGGACTGCAAGCCTGCCAAAGGTACCATCGCGTGCCTGCTGCGCGTGCCGGTTGTTTCTCATTGCGTGGCTCGTCAGTGTCGATTGTTTCTGTTGGTCGCCCTAGTGTGACTCGGGTATTTGAGCGCCGCAGGGTCTCACGAGGCATCTATACAGTCGTGTAAAACGATTTCGGAAACCGTCAGTATCCCATATTTTGGTGATTACATGATGATATGAAAATTACTGCGTTCAGAAATACCAATCTTCCCATTTCCCCCAAATTTCTCATGAAAAAACCTTCCTCTCTCTCTTTATATATATATATATATATATATATATATATATATATATATATATATATATATATATATATATATATATATATATATATATATCATTTAGAACTTTTGAATGACCGCTACTTATAACACCTGCTCACACCCACGTAAAAGACAGTAGTGAGGCACTGTCACACAGCGTGCCTTAAAGTTGATGCCACTCTTTGGTACCCGATGCCAACGGGACGAGATAATTGAAAACGAAAATACAATAAATAACGTAACCCTATTAGCGGCGATATGTTTTGGTTGCGCCCTCGTATGGTTACCTTTTGTGACGTCATTACCTTGTGAACAACAAGTTCGATGGTGTTTGTAATAAGCATGGTGGAAGCTCGAAGTCATTGCGCTCTATAACCAACATTGCCACCACCGTCAAAATTGAAGTTCTTACATTTCACTTATTTCTGTCGATGCGTAATCCTTTGCTGACGTCAGAGTCAGCATTCGGCCAATCGTGGAAGGTTGACCACAGCGGCGCTTTCGATCGCACATGTCGCCAATAGACAGCCGATTGTAAGCAAGGCGACTGCAGCCACCGCCATGTCTCGGCTCGTGCCGGAAAGCCCGTGCAATTTCAAGCTTGCCAAAGCTATAGGTTCAAGCGCACGCTTCACTTGCTTGCACGCATGGGGCAGCAGTTGGGGTGCCATGCTTGCAATTGATAATACGGCACCATTCCACTGGTCAAAGCGAAGGGGACAAACCAAAAGACGCCCATTCACGCGCTCGAAAGCAAAGCGAAGACGTTGTTTCACAAAATGACTTGAAATGATTCCTTACGCCCAGTGTTGCCATCGTTAGGCATCAGACATCCGCTAAAAAACAACAAGAAATCCGCCAAATTCTAAAACACATCCGCTAAATTTTCCACCACAACCTATTAAAAACAAAACAAAAAAACAATGAATTTTTGTATGATTTAAACCTGTATCATTCTTAAAAGCTCCTCAAAACTGAGGTCTCAAATAACATAGAAGTGTCTTCGAGAGAGAATAACTAGAATACTCGAGGCTTCTGTGCCGCGGTTGTCGTCTACCTAATCACAGGTCAGGCTAAAATAACTCGCACATCACAGAAAGACATATAGAAGAAGTCTTTGTCAAGGTTGACGTCGTCTGACATCATCACCACAGGACCGCTGGTACTTGTTGAGTGACCAAGAAGGGGACCTGGCTGCACATGCGTTGCAGATGTACCGACTGCACGTAACACCGTCATAGAAAGTTCGTAATCAAAACAACTTTCCTTGTGCAGCTTCAGCCCTGCTCTTACAACGAGGATGGCGCTGGTTGTTTCCGGCTTCAGCTTGTCACTCAGTTTGGATTTTACTATGTTGAAGACCGACCAACAACCAGAAAGGAGGAAACGCTCCCTCAATTCCCCTTTTCCATTCGAGAAAGGGGGAGACCCTTCTCCTTTCTGAGTGGTGTAGCTCAGTTGTTCCTGTAGGGAGAGGTGGAGTGAAGTGTGCAAGAAGGAATCTAGAGAAGGAAGCTGGGAACCAGATTTCTGCCCGGCAGAAGACGATTCTGTACGTCGGTCTTTAAGCTGACTAAACGTCCTCTCTACTTCGGCATTTGAGCAAGGCATCACCAGCATCGACGTGGCAAGCCAGCCATCATGGCGAACGGGTTTTCGCCACCACAGTGAACTTCACACCAGAAGGGCTGCGTTGGAGGTATTGGCTACCGTTAACGAGGGTGCTTTTGCTCCACTGGTTTTGCATTTTTTTTATTTCTTTATGGGGCGCGCCGAGTCCACCGCTCGGGTGCCTTGCAGCTTGTCCGCTTTGTCTTGCGTAGAAAGCAATCACCGTTCTGAAGTCGCTTGTCTGTTCAGTAGGGGAGGAGGGATTCCGGTCGCTTGTTGCACCGGTTTAAATTCGGTGTTTCTTTAGAGGACTCGAATATTTTGTTTCGAAGTACAATTTTGAGTTGGCGCACTGCGTGAAGCACCCGCTAGAAATCCGACATGTATGAAAATGGCCCGCGAAGAAATCCGCTAGCCGCTAGACTAATTTTTTCCTCGTCCGAAAAAATATAACATCTGTCAGATTTAGTGGAAAGTCTGCTAAATTGGCGTCACTGGTCCCATGTTTTTACGCGGGACTAAGCGGCTGCGGGACCAAGCGGGACCAAGGGACCGTGACAAGGCCGTCTGCTGTGATTGGTCAGTGGCGCGGCGCTCACCAATCGCAGCAGACGGCGTTGTTCCGCTCCATTGGTTCCACTTGGTCCCACCGTGTAGCATAGGGTCCCCGGCGTCATCATTCTAATACCCCTATCAGACTTGCAACTTAGGTAATGTCATTTCCATCGAAAGACATTTGGGCGATCGGCTAATAAGCGCGCGGCACTCGGGGCGTAGGGCAAGCCATACGCGCGACAGATCGCGAGCCTATTCGCCGATCACACAAATGTCATTCGATGGAACTGACATTAAATGGACAGTCTATACGGGGTATAAAAAACAAGCGGGTAAACATTAGAGCACTTTTCTGCAACTGCAATGTACCATATTTACTCGAGTAATAGCCGCACTGTTTATGAACAAGGCCCTTGCGTCTGCTTTCCCACAGAACACAGATTGAACCAATCATCGCGTTGCGCATAAATAACATAGCGAATAACTAGACCGAGAACACGATTCTCCATACAAATGCACTCTTCACAGATGGTATCGTCACACGAAGACGTTATCTCTATCCTGTAAGCCGCTGGAATCATGCTGTCGATCGCGGTGATTGACAAGCCGGTGCTCCGCGGAAAAGCGAACTCTCAAGTTTTCTTAATAAACAGTGCGGCTATTACTGGGGTAAATACGGTATCATAGTCACTACACTTCGTTTCAGCTAAAGTCCAGAGGCAGCAGATGCTACGAGGTAATGGGGCCAATCAAACAGACTACAACGCGCAAATCACTGGGTCTTTGTCGTTTGTGATTGGTTCAGCGATGATAGGACACCTGCAGAAAGTTGACCACACCAAATGGTGCGTTTTGGACGCTGTATGATTGGTCCCATGGCTCGTAGCGTCCGCTCCGTCTGGACTTAGAGTTACACTAACAGGATATTTATGCTTGCCAAAATCTTTATTTGTACATGCCATATGAGAGCTGTACAATCCAGGACACAATTTGCGCTTCGAAATTCGTTTTCTTTCAGCCTGAAAACCGCCGATTGAGAAATGGCCGGCTTGAGTCGCGCTCACTCTCTTTTGCGTGGTCCCGTGCCGTTCTCTTTTGTTTAGACACACACACACACACCGAATAGGATCAAAGTCGTGGGTCATCGAAAGTACACACTGAATATTAAGAATAGAAAAACAAAAAGAATATTACACTAAGTTCTCATTTATGGATTTTAAAAAGCTGCAAGTACGTTGAGTGACAAAAAAAAAAAAAAAAAAGAGGTTGCGCAGAGAACCGTAAGCATTCTGCGCATTCTCCACGTAATTCGCAACATGGCGTCGTATCGCGGGACTCGTGGGCTGGACGACTGAACGAAGCGAACTAAGCGATGGCAGCAGACGACGGGTGTGGGACCACTACTTCAGAACTGTTGTTCGCGGTACCGGTGCATCTGTCGAGCTTCGAAAGTTAAATCTTTTACCGATGAAAGCATGTCGGATTTATAGACCCCTTTCAGAGTAGAGCGCCACCTTTTGCACGCAACTGCAACTAGATTCGCCGCCATCACGCAGAACCGCCTGCATCTTACCGCCTACAACGGTGCTGCTTACACTTTGAGTCCCAGTCTGCGCGCGCCGCATCAATATGCCATCGCATTGCTGCGTACCTTTGTGTACGCAGGATGGATACGTTGACGGAGACGGAAAATAGGTAGCTGTCAGACAAGTTCTAAAGTGTTCAAAAAGAAAAACCGAGTCCTCGCGTCGTTTACAAAACTTTCGCGGGTTAGACAAGAAAACGCTCTTATCATCCGTAAGCGGAAGCATCGCAAACGATTATATGTTGTAGTAGTGTGGCCGTGTGTCGAGCCCCGTCTTTAACTAGAGAGGTACGGCCGCGGTTCAGTGCGCGGCTCGCATGCCGAGCGGCTCCCTCCTTCAGTGCTTCTGCACTGCAACTGAGGCCATTTTAGGTACTTGTTCGGCGTGTAGATGCACGATTACTTCTTCCGCAAGTTCGTTTCCTTTACTCACGCCGGTAAAGAGTTTCCCAGGAAACAGACGTCGGGTGGAGGGGTGTACAGACTACATGCAGTGTACACCGAATCTGAAGATCACTCGAACCCGCCTTGCGATCGTGGGAACTTTTGGAGTGGTGGCCTGAACAGAGTGCTAAGGCCGTACCGCTAGACGTTTAGGGACGTTACGCTACTAATCAGTTCGGAAATTTGTGAGAATGCAGCCAAAGAGTTGGTGTTTAGAGCATGTTCAACAATTGTTATTCTGTTTGACGGTTTTTATTCCTGAACACATTGTATGTTGTTCTTGGGTCTTCCTCTTTGCTTCGGTAGCAGGAACCCTTGATGAAGAAACTTCCTGCACTGAATGGGATAAAAAAAGAAATATATATATATATATATATATATATATATATATATATATATATATATATATATATATATATATATATATATATATATATATAATATATATATATATATATATATATATATATCGCTTTTACACTCAAACAGCTGTGCATATTTTCTGTGCAAATAAAGATTAGTTCCAGCACCCTTTTTTTTTTTTTTTGCAATGTCGCATTTCGAGTGGGTTCAAACAAACGTGGTACGTTTACAAAAGCCGTGAAATAAACCAAATACATTAGTGGTTCTGGAAAGTCTACTCTGTAGCTTTGTGAGCAATGCCATAAACCGCTTAACTTCTTAGTCTTTAAAAGGTTACCGAGGAAGGAATTTAAAATGCCTGCCTGCCACCCACCCGTACAACCTTTTCTGCTGTTCTGTACGATTTGCGATTGCGATTTCTTGAACACTCAAGGTTGTGACTCGTGAGGCACCTTTTGCAGTTACTGGTACGCGATCGTAGGTTTATTGGAGGGGTACGAAAAACGAAACGAGCGAGTTCTCGGCCGTCACCGAACGACAAGGTCACGACGGGGCAGCGTACCGGGTCGTTCGGAGTGGCCACGCTAAAACCTCGATCACTATGATCAACTGTATTAAAATTATGGAATGTTACCAAAAAAGATCACTACAAAATAAGAAATAACTTGCCTGTTCCGTGAGTAGTTTGCCCTTACCGATGCGTGGACCACGTATGCTTCGACGAAGAAGTTGTAGCTTCTTTCTATGCACCGGTTTGTGCCTGACCGACTCCTGTAGAACTGCTCCACCTCTCTGTCACATATGTGTGGCAGTATCGATAGATCATTAGCCCAACAAGTGATAGGGAAAACACCCGCACAAGCCACAGCCCAAAACGCTACGGCGGCTACGCTGCACGCCGACTGGTCGAACGAGTCGAACCCTGCGTAATGGCGGCGATCACCCAATGTTGCTAGATGTTTTACTATTCCGGCTAAATTTTTTTTAGTGTTGCCAAAATTTGAAAGGGGTCTATTCCGTATACGACACGCCCGACCGCCAAGTTCATTTGCACGAAGACGTCGCCGAGTCGTCGCCCCTTCTCCTGGCCGAAGACACCGCTCGCCTAACGAACGTGAATTGATAAGAGCTTGAAAAACTCGCAAACGTCAACCACGAAGTGCCTGATTTGTGCGTGTTTTTTTTTTGTCTGCAAACAAGAAAAAAAGAACAAAAGAGAAAAAAACGTGCACGTCGCGTGCAGGTTTTTTGTTTTTTTGTTTTTTGTTTTTGTCTGCTTTGCACAACCGGACGAACGAAGCTAAAAAAATGCGCAACGATCACACGACGTGATGAGTTTAGAGACAGCTACAGTTGTGCTGTTTATTCTAGGATACAACGATGACGATCGATTGCCATTGCACCGATCGTGCGTCATGCTGTGATTTGATATTGCAATGACGTTGCGTTGATTAAGCGTCGATACGTTGTTGATAAATAAATGATTATTGGATGAATGGGACGACTGCAGTAAAGCATTTCATGCTTTAAAACGAAACTAGCATTAAAACACGCGTTTCCTGGTGCACTCGCTGCCTCTGATTAATATTTTAGCTGCCGGTGCGTATTGTTGACAGCTGTACTCTCTAACAGGTGTGCACTCTCCCGTTCGCGGTTCCATTGCTAAACGGCTTTGCGAAGGGCACACAAAACACGCTTTCTGCTGTGTACAGCATTTTTAGACTAAAGCGTAGATTTTCTTTCCTGTTTCGGTCCGCTTTAGCACTTGTTTTGCTGGGAGAAAGTCACCCTTAGCTAGCGTCTTTTTGGACAAAGCTCCGAAGCGTGCTCATACGGCAGGCCGTACACTCTAAGCCCTCTCCCACTTAGTAAGAGGGACATTTCTTCGATTTTTTCCCCCTTAACTTTAAGGGGGGCGACAGACCTCTTAATATTGCATGGAGATTCTCCCTCTTAATTAAGTGAGACACCAGCCCTCTTAAAGTAGGCGATATGGCGTCTCCCTTAAATTTGAGGTCAGAGTCCCTTGATAAGAGGGACATTTTTTAGATATTTTCCCCCTTCAATTTGGAGGGACGGTGGCCCGCTCAAAGTGCAGGGGTATAGTCTCCCTTAAGTCGGGGTCACGCTGCTTATACATCATACAAACTACATTCTGCAGACATGTTCCGGAACGAGTCGCCGCGACATCCGTGCCTCGTACGCCACGAGGCAACCAATTCAAGAGGTTGCTTTGTCACGTGGCATACAAAGCACGGATGTCGCGGTGACTCGTATTGGAACATGTCTGCAGAATAGTTTGTATGATGTAGCAGCGTGACCCCGACTTTAGGTTATCTCTTTTATTGTATCGTAGAATTTCTGCTCCTTCGTGTTTGGATAGTCGGGTGACATGCTGCACTGCAGTGATATAGTTCTCGCACTTTCGCTGATATTGTTTCACCAAAGTTATTCTGTGCTGCGTAACAGAATTGAAATTTGATCTGTATATTATGTTTGATAAACGGAATCAATGTGTTAAATAAAACAGTGGCAATCTTTAAGAGTAAACACGTGTTTTATTTGCCATGACACAAGAAAATATTTTGAAATGTCTTTATCAAAATAGTAATTCTATAGCGATGTTCTGGCAGCTTTTACGGATAAAAAAAGACGTTAGAACGACGCCAGAAATCGGCGTTTCTTAGAAACTATCACACAAAAAATTCCGTGCTGCAAAGTGACTCCTTTTGCCTATCATAGACAACAACATAACAATCGTGTTGAAATTTTTTATTTTTTTTTGCGGGTAACATAAAAAAAAAAAAGAAATAAGTATACATTTTTTTCCCCACAACACTTGGAAAGAAAATCAGCATAACTCTCGGAGGAAGCTCAGCGAATGTAGATGCCGAAACATATGATATTATAATGTCACAACTCAGACTGGGTTTTTTGGTCTAATCTTATCTTTCGGCATCGTGATTCGCTGAGCTGCTTCCGTGAGTTACGGTGATTGACTTCCCAAGTGCTGTTCCGGAAAGTAGATTCCTGTGCTTTTTTTTAGAGCGTAGTTACCTACTTCATAGCGTTAAAAACGAATTATTCGGCGTCTTTTGCCATCAGCAGAAGCTCAGAATTTATGTTGCTTTTGAACGGCCATGAG
Source organism: Ixodes scapularis (assembly GCF_016920785.2). NCBI lineage: Eukaryota > Metazoa > Arthropoda > Arachnida > Ixodida > Ixodidae > Ixodes > Ixodes scapularis. Next base: position 29,424,938 of record NW_024609880.1, on the reverse strand, counting down.
CAATTGTCTGGGCTTCTCTGACATAAACTGAATCGAAACACTTGATTTTCAACGAGCAGACCCTAGAGGAGTCCAAGGGTTTGTCCATATGCCATAGGGTAGGAGAGTCCCGTTATGTAATACACCCATAAGCACATGACTGGTGCCCCCTCCATAGTCGTGCTAGCGGAGAGTTTCACTGACCGGTTCCCAGAAACGATCCGTTTCTCCGAACCGAAGAAACTCTTGGGTCCTGGAACTTTTTCGTCAGGGGTAAAATCGTCCTGCAAGCAGCAATTGTTAAAAAAAAAAATGCGTCAGCGTCAAACTTACATTTCTATTTTTGCATTCGCTTTTTCACATACCATAAGTGATGAGAGAACTTCTGGCCAATCGAGACCGGAGAATCGTCTTAACGTTCAAGAATGTTGTCGGGTTGTCTCCACGAAAGGCCCCTTTTACCTCCTCCAGTTTTCCCAGCATGGTGACGATCGTGTTATGGAACCGAAGCTGTGCATCCACCTTTAGCTGAATGAAAGACCATGTTGTGGTGCTTTACATACAGAGAGTGGGAATTAGAATGAAGGTAATGAAGCGCTTTCACCTGTTTCAAGCAGTCGGTAGGAAACAAACGCGAAAATAAAGTGCAAACAGCTCAAAGATTCGGAACCCAATCTGTATACGATGAAATAGCGAGTGACATTAGGTTATGACGTAACTTCTGCTACTATTAATATTTGGTACGAGAATAGACTGCTGTTTTAAGTAATTTACGAGAATCGTTTTTGTATTAGCAAGACAAAACGAAAACGCATTTATTAGTAGATGAACATTAGAAGCCCCGCCCCGTGTGCTTTAAAAAGCATGGATTGCATTTGCGGCTCGAAGCTGCAGAAGAGATCTAATGCATGTTTTAGAAAGCAACATAATCAAATAAAAAATTATATTTCTGTAGACATTTCGGCGCTAGCCATTCATTTATTCTTTTTTTTTTTTTCAGAAGCAACGCATATGCCAACAGAACGTGAATAGAGCCTACCTACATACCAGAATACAAAAAGTTCATCATTACCGAGTTCGTTGTGGGCCGTGTGCGGGTGGCCGCAGTAAGCTCACCACTCAGGGTGGTGCGTTCCACCGTGCAGAGGGTCCCGGTAGAGCTCTTTACACGAGCAATCCGAGCAGAACCCCCGTCTGATTCCCTTCATGTCAACGTTCGTTGCCATTGCCTCACTCTGAAAACAAGATTTTTAACGGTCAGTCATTTAACGTCCATAGTCAACCTAGCCCTAAAGCGCCTAAGAAAAAAAAAAAATAAATAGAAAGTTCTGTTTATATATATTATGTTTATATATAAAATAAATAGAAGTTCTGTTTATATATTTTTCGCAGATGTACCACACAGAAAAAAAAAATTCAAGCAGCTACAGAAAACAAAGAGCATCATAGACATCATGAATAAAACCTCCAAAAACAGAAGCATAATCAACGCCGAAAAAAAAAACAAAAAAATGGTAGCTTTGTCGGCGGAACCGTCAAAATATAACGAACAAAAAAGTACGCCAAGGAAATATTAAAAAAAAAAAAAAAAAATTTACTCCCGGGTTTTTGTTCCACCCTTCCCCTCTTTCCGCAGACGCCGCGACGCCGACGCAACGCAAAGGCGCGAAGAAAAAAAAATTTTTTTTTCTTTGTGGGGTTTGAATTAGAAGCTCGTCCACCTCCCCCCACCCCTTTTCACATACATACACACACATTATGGGTTTTTGATCGCCGCCCACTTGAGAAAAAAGTTCATAATCACTGCAACGCTAACGATGTCTACAACATAACGTTGCAGTGTAAATTGCTGTAATGAATTCTGAAGGCGAACAAACGCAAAATCGCGTACATTGTTTCCGTCAATCAACGCTCTCGGGCAGTCGACCTCAAACATTTACAGTGCACACCGAGAAACAAATCGGCGAGCCAAGCTTACAAACACTGACAGCCCCAGCTAGGGAGCCTTTATGTTGGCTATGCCTTAGGGAGGGCGATGCCATCCTTTGTAGTACTCGATGCCGACAGTATACGCTCACGGATAAAATAAAAGGAAATTGCCGGTAATAAAATGCGGGCGTAGCAGTGCCAAAGCTAGCAGCTCGAGCTGGGAGAAGAGAGAACGCGCGTTCAAAATTAAAAAGTAGACAAAAGCGCCGGACAGAAAATGGTCTGATATCACCAGCCTAGGACATACGCGTACAAATTGGGACACCCTAACCCGCTAAAAGTGTTTTGTGCGAAAGACAGCCCTGCGGCTCACGGCAGGGCAAACGAATCCCGGACAAAAGCTCACCGGACAAAAGCTCACCGGACAAAAGCTCACCGGACAGAAGCTCACCGGACAAAAGCTCACCGGACAAAAGCTCACCAATTTTTTCACAGACCCGGACAAAAGCTCACCCATATTTTCACAGACCCGGACAAAAGCTCACCACGAGAAAATTTCGTGTTGGTCTTAACACGAGTGCGGACAACTTAGGTGCATGCGTGCGACACAAAAAGGCAACGATAAATTAAATCTGACAGGCGCATGGTTTGTTGATTTTAGTAGGAACAATTTATTTATCGATTGGTTAGAAGCGAATGCAGTGCCCCACTAGCTCCAGCAGTCTTGGTAGATCTCGATGTACATGCAAGCCCTCGCAAATATTTCTAAGACGATTCTGCAGGTTCAGAGTAATTTTTCCCACCCGCTTTACGGTGGGCTCACCTCTCCGGGCTTTTGTCAATGCCGTGGCAACGAGCGCCTGATTTTGCTGTAGGCATTCAACCAGCCTCAAGACGCTTGGATGGGCGTGGCCGACGGGCTTCTGGAACCCGGTACTCTATCTTTCGCAGGTGTTGCTCATTCGGTCTTTATCTTGAAGAGTGGTGTCGTACATATTCCTCCGTACCGGGGGAAACTCCGGTCGCCGTCGGCGCAGAGTCAGGCGAAGTGAAGCATTCGCTCTGGGTGCCGCCGCAGATGGAACACAAGCATAACGGAAGCGGCCGTTGAAATACGTGCAATCAAAATAGTCCAGTAGGTAGCGATGTCACCGGTAGACTTTTCCCTGGTGGTCAGTTCTTGTGGAACAAGCTGTGGTGGAAGGAACCCGAGCCTATCTAAAATCCCGCACAATTTTTTAAATTGGTCATCTGTCTTGTACTTTTCCAAAAGGCCGAACTCCCGTTCTTTCAAAGTATTTTTAAAAAAAATTCTCAACTCAATGGTGGATGAGGTACAAGTTCTCCTAAAAATGGTCCAATGTCCATTGCGTCCGCACTTTATTTCAACCCGTGTTTCGCCCGGATAGTAAAAGAAAAAGAAATCGAGGTGAGCTTTTGTCCGGGTCTGTCAAAAAACGGGTGAGCTTTTGTCCGGGTCTGTCAAAAAACGGGTGAGCTTTTGTCCGGTGAGCTTTTGTCCGGTGAGCTTCTGTCCGGTGAGCTTTTGTCCGGTGAGCTTTTGTCCGGTTACCGGGCAAACGATTAGCGACGCTTTGTCCTTAGCTGAACGAGCAGATCCAGGAAGCGTCCGCGGACTACAGCTGAACACTCTATCTCTACATGCGAAGGTCGTGCATCTCACAGCGTGAAAATATTGATGGCTCGTTATTCCCACCCGCAATGCACCCAAAACAAAAGCGTCAATATGACAGGATTACTCACCCGAAGGAAGTCAAACAGCAGTATGACGCTTGTGGCTCTCCGGCAACGACCGTTTCCAGCTCTCCGTGAATTGGCGCGAAGCCTCAGCACCGTCCGAGCTCTTTGCCGTGGATTAGTGCGCCTGCCCCTCTCCTCCTGACCGAACTACATTGGTCCAGTTAAGAGGGACCAGTCTCCTCTTAATATGAAGGGAGACGCGTGAATCTTTCTGTCGGTCTTTCCTGTTCAGAGGGACCAACGAAATGGTTTCCTTGGTCTCTCTTAATATGTTGGTGGCCCTCTAGATGTTGCTATTGTATTTTTCAATTTCCCTCTTAAAAAGAGCTGTCCCCCTGAAAGCATTGTTGTCCCCTATAAAATCAGAGGGACAGCGTTTTTTATGAGAGACCGGTTTTAGAGTGTAGCCACTCACTCAGTCCGCTGGCTGTCATCAACGCCTCCGCTGTTCTTGTCACTCCCCATCGTTCTAAAAACAAGAAAGGGAAAAAGACGATAATGAGGAGGTGAGGAGAAAAGTCGTGCTGTTTACGTGGTTCATGTGCTCACTTCAAAGGACGCGCGCGCCCACACGTTCACGTTTTTTGATAAGCGTGCAGGCATCCTTTTCCCGTGCACAGCAGAAAGCGTGCTCTGTTTGGACTGCCGTCGAATCAGTAAAGTTGTGAAGCAGCGTGAGCTTGCCTCCCGGCGCTGTCCCAGGTGCGGCAGCTGCGGTTCCGGCAGCGGCTTCGCAGGGGCGAAGGCGAGGCCTTAGCGCCGGACTTCGGCGTCATCGCAACTGAAGCGCGTCAGGACAACGCCGCTCCGGCGGCCCTCATGGCAAGGCGCAAGGCTGCGGTGCCCGTCAAGCCCCAGGTAGGGAAGCTTTGCCCTCTCCTGCTGCGTACACCGTACAAACAGAAGCTGGTTCAAAAGTTCCCGGACAATGCTGGAATTGTCGTCGTGGCTCTGGTCGCTACAAACTCTAAGAAATTCCTGCGCGTCTAATTACCTGCAAAACACTTGAAGAGCCAATATCTGCGATTTATGAAATCAGCTCATCGAATGATGAGGCGAAACATCTGTTTAGACCTCAAAATTAGGTCTGCGCTGTGCAATGCAAAGCACCCTTTGCATTGCGTAATGCCACTGTACAGGCTTCATTTTTAGGCCTAAACGGATGCTCCGCCACATCATTCGCTGAGCTGATTTCGTAGATAGCAAAGATTGGCTTTTTGAGTTTGCAGGTAAGTAGGCGCGCAGGAATTTCTTAGACTGCATCTTGCCAGGCGCGTCACCGAGCGAGGGCGTGCGTCGTCGAATGGTTTCCGTGTTCGGCTTTCGCGCAGAGGTCTCAGGTTCGCTTCCTGGAAACGGAAGCTCCCTTCATTTATTCCTTCACTTTAGCGTTCTCGTAAGCTCGGCAACCTTGTCGTCTGATCGAGGTACAAATGCTCTGCGCCGAATGTTCCAGAAGCCCCCGCGTGTACAGTCGGGGACCAAAGCTCCCGGGCCAGGGGAGCGGCGGCCGATAAGCATTGCTGAGTCCCCTGATGGTGCGGCGCCTGCTGCCAAGACCGGCGCTTGGCGTATGCCCGAGTCTTCCCGAGTTGCAGGGATGCCGATTCTTTCGTTTCCGGCAGCCGTGCTGCGATTTTCCATAACTAGCCACGTGGCGCGGCTTTGGAAGCATCCGTATTCTGCTCCAAGCTGCGGCAGAGGTCCGCGCAGAATTAAGCCGCGCTGACCGACTGAGCTGGCTGGCCGGCTGGCCGCGCCTGCCCGTGGATCAGCGGGCTTTCTTCAGTCATTCGACGCCTCGTCATTTGTAATTCGTGACAATTTTCTTGTGTAGATATAACGATTCCTCGGGCGTCATATCTACACCGTTTTACGCTCACCTAACACCCTACATCAGTGGTTCCGTCGCAATCCTATCACCCTCAACCGCCAAGTAGGCACATCCGGTATGGGCGACGAAAAAATATCAAAACGTTTCAACGTGTAAGTAGTAAAAAAATAGAGGAAAGGTAAAACGAGGAGGTGTGACGGTTACGTTTATGTCCTAATTGCCTTCTATCGGCGTGGCGGCAGCAAAACAATGTTTTCGCCCATACTGGAGGAAGTGACGACAATTCAAGATGGCGGCGCCCTTGCGAAAAAGGTTTATATGCCGGCGGTGCAAGATATGCGCCGAGAAACTGAGAGAGGAGAATACGGGAGCTCGCACAGAGACGTCAGCACGCCGGAACGATTAGTGGGTAGATGGAAAGCTAACTGCCCTTTGTCTCAACACTCCCTTCAAACGCGTTCGAATGACATATGCCGGCGTCCGGCGTGTGGCGTTCCCGTTCTAACGCGTTCGAGCTAGCCACTAATCATTCCAGTCAGATCTGGGCGTTTTGGCGTCCTTGCGCGCGCTTCCCTCTCCTCCTCTCTCTCAGTTTCTACCCGCATTGTCATTTACCGCTTAAGAAGCCCAGGACATGCCGAGTCTCGAAGATCTCATTATCGCACGGCAGCCAAAGAGCGAATGTGGCGCCAGTGGATAATGACGCCACAAAACGAATCACGCAACAAGATCCGTAAACATGATGACCTGGGTTTCTTAGTCTGTTGGTCACTATGGGGAGAGCGAGTCGTCCGCTTCTTAAGCAGGAGTTGGCGGTGACGTCAAAACGACGCTGAGCTTTGATTGGCTTTGATTGAAAGGATAGTGGGTAGGCCTCAATGCTAGGTGCCTCGAGGTCTATGCACCACTTTGTTTTTCGTTCAGCCATTAAGAGTTTGACGTTCTGACATCATCGCAACACCTGTGCAAAAAGCAGACAAACTTACGCTCCGCGTAGGTACGAATATCCAGAGCTGTCATACTTTTCATAATTTTCTTCGAGCCTTTAGAAATATTGGGACAAGGTCTGCACGCTATATCGGAACAAAATTACAATGACTGGTCTTCCCTGAGTCAGTACAACTCAAATGTGGTTTCTAGGATGCTCCAATAACCACGCTGTCTGAGAGGCGAAATTGGTGGACGCCTATTTGTATATTATTGCATATGTATATTATTCATTGGTTGTATATTATTCATTGGTTGAACCAGATCAAGGAACACCAATGGTTGGTGGTCATTATTACATCGTGGTAGCAGTATTCATGTGGAAGCTTCTGAGACCTTCTTGAAGTTAGAGTAAGGTTTGTCTGCTCCTCGCAGGTGGCTCCCGAAGTGTCAGCTGCCGCTCAAGTAGGATTTCGCTTGCGAGGTGAGTGCATCAGACCGCCCTTTATCCTAAAGCACGAGGTTCGCGCGCACCACGTCATCGTTTGTAAACATCCGACCGGTCCCAAGTGGCGAACACGCTAACGCTCGACTAGAGTTCGTGACAAGGAGACAGACGCGCGTGCTTCCGGGCGTCGTCGGACCAAAGAGGGCGCCTTGTACATGTTGCTTTTCCACAGACCTCGTTGTTCACCCACCGCAGAGGAGGTGGACTCGATTCTTCACGCCATCTCCCTCGATCGCGGGCGGGAGCACAAAGTTGGTACGAGTGCCGCGTAAGCGTTCGGCTGAAGCTCGCGCTCAAATTTGTTCTTCATCCATTAAACACTAGCCCCAGAAGAACGCTCATGCAGCGTTCGGCTAGACGTAAGCCTAGCGCTGCGCCAGAAACCTGAGCAATTATTCTTGCTGCTCCGATGGTTTCGATTGTCAACTTCTCCGCTAGGGCCCTCACGGTGGAATCTCCTGCCCCATAGTAATAACTATAGAAGAACTTCTGGACGTTATGGTGTTTAAATCGCTAGCAAGTTTATGTACACTATTTACAGTCAGAAAAGGGACATCGGAGCTAGGCAGAAACGGTTGTAGCCGGCTCGTTCCCCCCGCTCCTCGTGCTCATCTGGTCGTGCTCGAGCCTTGGCTTGTTCAGTCCGCTGTTTTGTCGTCTTCTAGACCGCCGTGGAAGTTTTTACACAATAACTTCAGACGAAAAGAACGCCGCCCTTGTCTTCTATGACCACCGGAAACTGAAAAAACAAAGGGTGTGACTCAACATGTTCACGCTCCCTGATTGGCCCTTTCCAATGAAATTGGCTGCGGATCATCGGTCCGCAGCCAATTTCATTGGCTGCGGACCGATGATAAGATGCTTGAAAACTCGCCGCGCCCCCTCAGTTACTTGAGGCGTCAGTTTTGCTACCCATGGTATTGCATCGCATCGCTGCATGGAGTGTGGCGGCAGTGCATAGCGCGGTGATGTTGAGACTGGTCGTGCAGCCGAAAGGAAGACGCTGGTGCTCATCTGCCTGGAGATAGAGCAGAACCCGGTCCTGGACCTCACCAGCCACGTGCTCATCATCCTCAGCACCGTCTTCCTGGCGCTCGACAGCCATGGATCGGGACCCGTGCTCAAGAGCGTGCTCCGGTGGGGAAACATGGTAGGCGTGTTTGATGACGGCGAGCAACAAACGATCGTTTCCTCGGACCGAGATCTAGACAAAACAAAAATGCGTTCGTGACTGGTGATGAACTCAAGAAGAAATCATCCTCCCTTAAAGATGTGGTTCACACACTTGCGTTTAATTGCAACCCAGTGCGTTTTGCAGCCTCGAGCTCGCTTACGACTGGAGCACGCTGGCGCCGTCTATCAAGTATGCCAGGAACACTTGCCATTTGCTTATATTTTCCACCTTTTTTTTGCGAATAATTTTTCCACCACGGGCTTGAAAAGAAACCTTTGGCAATGTTATAAACGACCATTTATTTCAGATAGAAAAACACATTTGATATCTGAAGTACTGCCAACCTTACTCTAGTTAAATGGGGTTTCAGGGCTACATCAGAGATGGCACTAGCGTGCCAGTCTTTTCTCTCGTCGTAAGACTGTGCAACGCATTCAGTTCCAACCAGAATGCAAAAGAGTAAACCAGCTTTTAGAGTGGCAGCCGTACATTTCGCTAATTTTACTTCAGGACGGTCTAAATACATTTAAATCTTAGCGAAACCTTGGTCGCCGCATTTTTTACATAGACTTTCGACTCTGGCCATTCCTAAGCCTAAATGAACGCGATAGTTGTCGGCATGGCAACGTCTTTGGAAAGTAGATTGCCTTGACTCAATCGGCCAAGTACTGATAGCACACAAAAGCAGAGAGCGTTCCGATAGACCTTTTGCTAAATTTCAAAAGCACCGAGGTGCATGCTACGAGTGTAGTTACACGCGCTGCGCCTGCTGGTGTCTGCAGTAATAACTGTTCTGAAGCAAAAAGCCTAAAACAAATTTTGCCGTGCACGCGCATTCGTCAAAGATTTATTATGATTATTTGCTTTAAACCTTTTATAAGTGGAAGGCCAGCGCGCGCGGATCGTAGAATAGCACTTCCAGCGTTCTTCTCGATGTTTGGGTAATTTACTAATAGGTCAATTTTCGGTGGAGCCGAATTACAGGTTTTTCAATCTACGGCGGTGTTATATACAGTTCTTACATGATGGCCAACAATGCTGCCGGTGTACCGCCCGTCTTTCACTGTGCACTTCTTTCTCATCGTTTCTAGAACTCAACTTCGTCGTCCTCTTTTGAACACGAAAGGAAATTTCAACGAGGCTTTTCTTCACTTCATACAGCCAAATATTTCGAAAATTTCCAAACAAGTGTTAATATAGTTTTACGTTGCCGGTTATATGTACCACGAGCAATAAAAATTGTTTCTTAAGCTCAAATGTATGCCGCGCTGCGTCGCGAAAACCAGCCAGCGCGCATTTTTGGGTCCCCCCCATTTCGGGAACCTTTCCACGGAAGTCACGTATATTCGCTACAGCTAGTAGGTGACACCAGCTACCACCCCATAATAAAACACGGAGCTATCGCTCATCCAGCCGTCGTCACACTTGGCTAGGTACTTGTAGATACCTAGTAGGTACCTACTTTTAACCGCTGTTAAAGTTAACGTGCTTCGAGCAAACGGGCCCAGGAGTTAGTTCATTTTTTGACGTTTTATGCACTTCTGTTCTTTCGAGCAGGATCGATTAACTGAGTAGGATTAAGAAGCAAAAAAGTTAATTTAACTTTTTTTTTAAGACACAATACCTCACAAAGTTTTGAAAGTGTAGTCACTGACACCATAAGAATCGAACGGTTTGGCGAATCCCTATCATTTGTTCAGTGCTTCAGCCGATAAGGTTGTGGAATTAGCAGATAAAATTTACGAATAATCAGTCACGAAGCAAGAAGAGTAAACATAATAAGACATATCCGGCATTTCTAATGCTTTAGGAGGCTATAGGAGATAGATCACAAATCTGCAGCTCTCGCAAAAAAAAAAAACAACAACAAAAAAAACAGTGACAGGACGCAAGCAAAAAGAAAACGACCGACACTTCAGGTGAGTTGAAATGATAACTTCTTGAATTCCTCTGTTATGTGGAACAAATTGTATGTATAATTACGTTATGATTCTGTGGCTTATCCCCTTTTTGGGGATTTCTTTGAGTGTTTTGACCAGGCAGTCAGAAAGAATTTTTTTTTTCTGGTTTTAGTTTTGTTTAAAGGAAAAACAAAGTTTCGTAAGGGTTCGTGTTTGCGTGCGAATAAAATTCAGAACAAAGGTCAAAGAAGAAAGCGAAACGCTCATCTTTTAATAAAAATAGGTGGGTTAAAAGTTCTAGCAAATGTGCACTCTTTGCAACGATATAAAATTCAAGAGTCAGGGTAAAGGACACAACGAAGAACAGCTCAAAGCACCGAGCCTTGAATGCACGCCCTGCGCTGACCTTTGTGGCTGGTACACAAGGGGCTCTAAACTCGTCAAGCACAAAGTTGGGGCAGCAGTTCACGGAGCGCACTGATCTCAACGATGACTTCGCACTTTTGTCACCAGCGTCCAATCGGCGCGCTCTTCAAACTTTCGGCTCCAACTTTGTGTTTGACGAATCTAGGGCCCCATGGTTTACTTGCGCTCAAGTGCGCGGTTGCAGTTGGCATTCCTTTTGTTCTTCCCACAATGTCGATACATTCGGGATTTTCGGAAGGCGGGGATCCTGATCCAGCGTCTCGAGCAAGCATGCTACGTCCAGTGGCCCTGTAGCAGCCTCCAACCTCGCTGCATAAAACGAACACGGAAATACCTAAACTTTTAATATTGAACCGAAGACCGATAAGAATTTTTGAATGCGAGATTATTAACTGTCCCATGGAGCGAACCGACGCCAGCAGCTTTGAAGCCGCGCCAAAGGCACCTAAGCTCCCCTGTCTCAATGGCACGAAGTAAAGCCGATTTCTGATTGACTGGCTTCCACTGGCTGACGCGCGTCATCAAGGAACGAGGCTCCCATTGGATCTCGTGCGGCGTAGTTCGAAAAAACGCCACCAGAGAATCGAACGCCACCAGAGAATCGAAAAGGGCAAATAGGAGATAGCATAAACCCTCCGTGGCGGCGCAACGCACGCAACGGCCCGGCCGCCGGTAAGAACTGCGGCGTTGCGGGCTTGGCCGTACAGCCTGCCAGGGCAAACGCCGGAGAGGCTGTACGGCCGAGCTCAGCACGGCGCGGCTACTTCACGAGAGCGCGCGCTTGGCCGGCGGCCGCCGAAACGTCGCTGCCCACTCCACTACGCCGCAGACGAACTAACCGTTCATTCACACTGGAAGCGGATCCGCGTTCGCAAAGTGGTTGCGAACACGGTTGTATACAGATCCAGTACAATTGCACGCGCACATGATGTCATCGAGTGCGCGTGCAATTGTACTAGATATTTATACAACCGCGTTCGCAACCGCTTTGCGAACGCGGATCCGCTTCCAGTGTGAATTAGCGGTAAGGGTGTCGAAGAACGACATTCATGCTTTCGCATTCACAACTCATAAGAAGTGTTTAAATGTCCCCAGGATTTTTTTTTTTCGGTTTTACTCTAAGACAAAATAATGAATCATGTTTCGATTACGCTTTCGAATTCGAAACATTCGCCCGTTCTTCTTCTCTTGTAGGCAGTCAGCGCCGCCTTTTCGGTCGAGATGGCCATCAAGGTCACTGCACATGGCCTGGCGTTCTTTAAGAGGAAGTTCCACGTGCTCGACGTGTGCGCCGTTCTCTTCAGCGTCGCTTCGGACGTGCTGGTTCTGCTTCGCTACCAAGTGGGCGTCCAGATACGCTTCCTCAGGCTGGTGAGCCGTCCTATTCACATTTGCAGGTGGGATCCTGGCCTAACCACGGACCGCTCGGGGCCGAGGCTCTAGCCGAGGTGAGGGGGACATACTCCCCATCCAGGACGTTCGCTGCTCGTCGTACAATGTTTTCAGGCGTCTCTCGCTGAAGTAGGCGCTACTGAGCGTCGAGAGACTTAAAAAAATTGTTATAAGACATACAGGTGTTGTCTTCGAGCGAAAATAAGGAAAAGAATTAAGTGAAACACCCGAACCTGTGATAAATTAATAGTTCAGAAAAAGAAAAAATTGAAGTCTCGAATTACGTATCAGAATAAGCCAACCCCCCCCCCCCCCCCCCCCCCCCCCCCCCCGCTTTCTGCCACCACGCAGAGTTCTTCCGAAAGGGCAAATAGCCCACCACCAAGGCGCCCGTCGCGCTGACGTCTTTGGGGATCAGTGCTCACTGCTTACACGCAAGTAACTGTACCTTAAATAAAGGTACATGTAGAAGTTCTTTTTATTACATTAGGCTTGTTTCTAAGTTCACTAGTTCAATAGGAGATAGCATAAACCCTTCTAATTTAAGGTTAATTCGATACGTACTACGGGTTATTTCAAGTGCCTGTATGCGGTTTTTTCACCAGTCACTTGGAAAACCAACCTAGGGTGAGCTTTAGTGATCAAAGGCTCTACCGATGTGTATCGGAGTGCGGAAGTGTTTTTGGGAGGGAAAAATGCCCCCCCCCCCCAAAAAAAAAAAAAAAAAAAAAAACATTTCTGGACGATTATTGTTTAAGGTTGTTTTTAGTTATAAAAATACCTTCTGTAAGTGTAAACCTTATTAAAAAATGTAGGGACATTCCACTTTACGTTAAGATGGAGAACCAGCCAAGCTGTTATCTTTACGACGTCTAGGAGAATGCCTAGAGGACGACTTCTAGGACGACCCCAAGATGACTTCTATAACGACCTCGAGGACGACCTCTAGCACGACGCCTAGAGAAATTCAGCCTTTCCACTCTGGTGAAAACCAGAGTGAAAAGGCTGGAACGGTTGCCTCCATCTATGAGCTACGACGGCAACCAGACAACCGGCTTGTTGCCATCGTCGTTTATATATGGCGGTAACTGTCTGGAGTTTGTGTCGACACTTGTTTATCCACGGACACGATACTGGAAGAACTAGCTCTTAACAGCTCCGCTGTAAAAAAGGCTGTTCATACTTGATTTGTTCACTACACGTGTCATAACATATGTGAACACTGTGAGACGTGTATACACGCTTTGTACGCTCTTACACGTTTGATATATGTTTATTGGATACCTTCAAAAAGCTTTCTTTCACTAGTTAAGCATGTTCTCACTCTAGTGAAACGAGCTGTACTAACACATCCTAGAATAACCAAAGCCTGCGAACATCCTCGCTTTCCTTCGTGGAACGTCATCATAGTCTAATTCCGACAACTCAGCAACTGGACCCAAACCCGATGCCCTGCGTCATTCGACGCTTTGGTGGCACACGAGACCCATCCGAGCACCGACACAGCAGTCGTAGCCAATCTGTTTCTTCACTCAATCTCACTGTCATGACGTCACAATTCGAGTGCACAGGCATTGATTACTTCAGTCGGCGTAGGCTACACACTGAGGTAACCGATTTGTGCTGGCCGCTCCAGCTGCAGAAAACGCGAACATCTCCGAGAACTCCCTCTCGAACACTCAGGATCAACGTGTCGTTCTGATGAATCGAATGCTCCGCAGTTTCGCCTCGTGTACGTGGCGCGTAGCTGGGACACGCTGTTCTACCTGCTCAACATGCTGATGTCCCTCTTCGAGCCCCTGATGCTGCTGCTGGCCATCATCAGCCTCGTGATCGTCGTCCTGGCCATACTCGCCGGGGACGTCTTCGCCGCGGGACCGCTGTCGTCCCTGTCTCGGTGCGCGTTCCGGCAATTATTGGGATAGCCTTCGCACAACGTCACAGACCCACGTAGTGCTGTTTCTTCTAAAAAATAGTGAAGGCTTGAAGGGCCCTCCGCACGAGGCGCGTGTTCAGTTTTGAACAGCATTTGCTGAATGGAAGCGGAGGCCTATCCCCTCCGTTTCCGTTCATTGCTTACTTCGTAGTATGGTGCCCGGAACTGGTCTCCTACGACTGGTGTGTTTTCCGCGTCCTAAAAAGTGGTCCACCGATTTCCACCTGATGACGTCATAGAAGGATCCTGCTGTCGCCGGTCGCGATCCTGGCGGTGTCCCAGAAGCGGTGGTGTAAGTGGCAGACGCCTGTTCTGCTGCAGGTCGCTCTACAGTTTAGCTGTACGGAAGCTATGGCAGCCATGAGTTGGGACGCTCCGACGACAGCGACACTCGCATTCACTCGTGATTTTTTTTTTTTTTTTTGCTGGGAATTTTGACGTTAAGCGCCAGGATCGCGATATCTGACAGCGCGACAGTCCGGCTTTTCTGACGTCAATTCTTGCCATTTCGGGAACTTTGATGTATGCATGCACGCTGGACGCTCGAAAGATGCCAAAGTGATATCGAAGCTCATGCTGTAGCCGGGACAATACAAGAACTTCCTTGTCGTTCTAATCTTGTCAGCGACAATACTGTTAAGTAATGTGTATAAGTAGCGTTGCGGACGCTAGTAGTCACCGTGTTTTGAACAGCCACACTATTTTTTTACCCTCGATGTAAGCCGAGTAAATTAGCCCCCGCTATACTAAAACGTCGTAGTCAGCCCTAGTTCAATCGCGGAAGCCCGACCACGGTAAATATTTGATCGCGCAGGTCGTACCAATGCGGTAAAAGCCAGTGTCGTTGCTTTGTCGCCTTCCAGGTGGAACTACGGAGACTTCTTCCACAGCGTGCTTCTGATCGTGCGCGTGTTCTGCGGAGAGATGTTCGAGCCGCTGCTGGACTGCTTCCACGCGGACCAGGGCCGCGCCAAGTGCGTGCCCTTCTACGTGATGGTCCTCTTCCTGGGCAACTATGTCCTGCTCAACGTGTTCCTCGCCTTCCTGCTGAGCAACTTCAACGTCGAGAAGATCGTTGAACGGGTGCGCCGCTGGGAACAGCCATGTAGCTATACCGCTCTTGAATATCAAAGCCTTAGAGCCAGAAATCTTAGATTACTTGGTCTGGGATCTCTTTGTTATGCTAGTGAAAAGTTGTTTCAGGGGATATTTAAAACACCAGAGTCGCGTTTCCGACACTAGGAGTCAACCAAACAGATGACTCGAAGGACCTAACGGTTGAACTAAGGTTTGGAGAAGCCACCGCGAAGAAAGTCGATGGATACGGAGCCCAACCAACCATTCGAAAAAATTAACGATTAGGAACGTTCTCTGCACGAGTACTTCCTACTTAGGGATGATAATTCAGAATAATTTAAACGCCACAGTAAAAATACTACTGATCTTTATATATATATATATATATATACGCCTTCGGCCTCCCGCCACCATGCCCGTTGTATATATTTATTTATATATATATATATGGAAGTTTCACGACATTTTTAAATATCTAGTTTGTTCACTTCTCTTACTTTTACATGAATTAGCACCGCGTGTGGTTACGAAATTCACCAAGGTGGGTAACCGCCGAAGTTCCCAGATGAGTAAGTATCTTATCTAAGGACCCAGGTATAGCGCTGAAATTTTGGCATCACCCAAAAAAAAAGGACAACTCGGGGCACATATCGGAGACGAATGCCGCGTAAACGTTCAGCTGAGACTCATGTCGCGGCAAAGCGCTAATGCAGCAGTCGCATCCAGTCTGTACCGGCGTTGGCCTTTGTAAGGGGACGCCCAAAATTCAAAACCACTTTTTGTGCTATTAAGGAGGTGTTGCTTGCAGCTCTATCTCTCTCTCTGTCCCTCTTGCTTTGCTTTAATATAATGGGGCATTACATGCCCCATTACGCGAAATTCCGGCGGCGTCGGCAGCATGACCAAGCGATGGTACCAAAAAGGGCCTTCGGCGCAGAGAGTAAAAACACGTCAAAAATTCTCAGATTGACGTGAAATTTCTCAGGGAGGTTCCTGTAAACAAAGCAAATTAATGGCTTCAAAAATAACATATTGTACATTTTGGTCTGGATGGTAACTGAACCGGCTGGGTGCGAGACGAGCACGCTTCCCCGACACCACGGCGACTCCACGGTTCTGGCTTACTAAAGGTGCGCCTAGTGCGTGCGTCACCGACCACAAGGCAATGGTCCTCTCAATGGAGCTCATCCCACCACCGTCGATACCACCGCAACCGTCACGACGCGAAGATTACACGCCAAATGCTTTCGCATTCCCTCACGTAAGCTGTTATAAAGGCGCGCTAAAGACGTTTTTGGTATCGTCTGTTCTTGGTGATAACTTATCTTACGGGCTCCAAGAGTCCCAGAAATCGAAAAAGTATGCTTGTGCGACGTATATTTCCCTACTAAAAATGAGATTGAAGTTCGTGCCGTGCCCCTCCAGAGCGGAAAAATCTGGAGCACAGAGTTCAACAGAGGTGCCCCGGCGTGATGACGGGCGCGCGTCAGCCAATCGCAAGCCGCCTTTCCGAGAGAAGCGGCTTGAGATTGGCTGACGCTTTTCACGGGATTTTTTTTTAACAGCCTGTGAAACCTAGGAAAGCACCCTGCATATACATAAAACATTATTTCGATCAACAACCAAAAGGATGCACACAGACACAAGCACAAACACGTGCCTTGAAGGCAAACAGGAATTTGTTCGACAACGTGAACATACAGCTCGCCGCCGAACAGTGTTCTCGGTGCTTTGTCGCTGGAGGCCACGCGTCTACTCGCGCCAGCGTTCACATCCCCAAAGCGCATTCCTGCTTCCTCATGCAAACTTCCCAAACACGTCTCGAACGTCCACCAAAAAGCAAAAACAAAACACACAAAACAAATTTGTTACATCTTTTACGAACGCCTGCCTGGAATGCGTTTCTCTGGTTCGGCGTCGACGAGAATTCCCCTGTTTCCGCGGGTCGTTGTTATATTATTTCGTTTCATCGTACGATGAACCGCAACGGACCAATCAGATGCCGTGCGGGTCTCACGTGACTTTGGGGAGGCATGCAGGCCACACACGACGCATTGTTGGTGTGCGTCTGTGCAGATGTGTAAGAAGTTTGTGTGGGCTGGGGAAACAATAATACGTATGGAGACATAAGATGGTTTGGGTGAAATTAGAAAGCAGCAGACAGACTCGATGCGAGTTGCATTCGGGGACGGCGGTGGCGGTCGGCTCTCTACTTAACTTGCAATCGGTCGAATAGACACACACCTCCTTGCTTGAGATCTCTTTGTGTGTCCCATAGTGATAGGGTTTTTTCAAGGTGACTCGGCCGTCTTTTATTGACGCGGTGAGCGTCACATTGCAAAAAAAAAAAAGGGCCTCGGATGTTCTGAGGATAGTAATTATAGCATATAGAATACCGAGGACACAAAACGAATCGGTAAATGTTAGTTTTGGTTTTTTGCTATTTACGTTTCTTTGAATTTTGAGGATATGCCATAAAATTTGTTGTCAACTTTCGATAGTGCTGAAAAGATATCAACTAGCAATCTAAGTAAAAAAAAAACTAATACTTTAAGGCGCAATTCCAGTAAATATTTTCAAATTTGCAATTACGACTGTATCAGCTTAGTATACCTGAGTTACGAGGTATATATATTTTTTATTGATATTTTGTGCAGTTTTCTAAATATCAGAATTCAAATTTCGGTTTCGGGCGTCTACGGCGAAATTGCAACTATCCGAAAGGGACGGCAACACTGATAAACAGACGCCACGTCGGTGCTGCGATATGTCGTATGACATGCAGGTGACCTAGCCAAATTATCAATTTCGATCAAAATGTAAAGCAACGTTGCTAAAACACTCAGTTGGGGAACTCACCCTTCAAACCCGTACCGGACGCATTCACCGAGACCGAACTAGATACGATTAGAGCGCCACCATTTAGCGGCGAATCAAAACATGAAAGTTGCTTTATATAGCTACTGCGAGATGGCACTGCGAGATGTTGCTAACGGCCCTTGCGCGACTATACTGAGCCGGTACGTGCAGCCGTGCAGTTCCCGGAGCGATCACTGCGAGAGAAATGGCGGCGTTACGATCGCGTCTTGTTCGGTTCTTGAGTACCGGGATCAGAGCCACTTTTTGAAAGCAGGCACCTAGGCAGTTTCGCCACTAAGTTGTTCTAGTAACGCTGATGTAATGTAAGCTGCTTCTCTTTTGGTCTGCTGCGTCGTACATATACAGCGTATGTAGGAAATATCGGGGCGTATTTATTAAGCTGGCGGCTATAAAGCGAATTCCACGCGCCGCGTAATTGAATAAAAAAGCCCTTCACGTTCTGGCAACACCTTCTACAAACTGAAGCCCGCGCGCTTCGTTTATTTACGTCAGCTACTTCACTGCTTGTAGGCCAAGCGAGAAGAGCCAGCAGAGGGATTTTGCCGCCAAGCATATTCGACGGTGCTGACAGAGCACTCCGGATAGCCCAGGGAAACACTTCTTTTAATGCTCTCTTATTTCCGTTGCGTTCGCTCTAAACTTCAAAAACGGAATTTTGTTATAGGTTGTACTTGTACCAACTAAATCTAAGAATAAAAAAAAGAGGATAACGCAACGTGATGGCGGAAGTTTATAAACGGCAAGCTGCTCGCAAGTGAAGAAAAACCAGACATAACGTGGAGGTCTTCGGGCAACGTAGGAAGTCGTTGGAAATGCGGAGACGGGACGCCTGCGAATACACTGCGTCCTTCGGCAACCAGAATTTTTAGTGTTTTACTGTGTAAAAATGTGAGGATCAATGCTTTATATGTGATGTGTGTCGTGGTATCGGAAAAAAATATGCCGGAGAATCGAAAGTTCCCATATTCGTCTTCCGAATCAACGAACAACGGCGTATTTAATGGATTAGGCAATTCCGGAGAAAGTAATTCAAGTCACGAGCTCTTCGAAGGTATGCTGGTTCGGCAGATTTTTGTTTTATCCTTGCACTCTTGTGCTTCCGAATTGGCAATGTGTCCCGAAAGACAACACTTAGAGTAAAGAACTCCGATTTTTTTTTTGTTTTGTATTCTGAAGGAGACATAGTAGTCAGTTTCAGAAAGAATTACCAGTTCCAAAGTATTATAAAATATTTTCTTATTCCTACCATGGGAGTCACCTGTGCAGAGCATTTTGCTTTGTGTTCTAGTTTTTGCATTTGACATCACCGACAATGATTTAGCAGCGCTATCGCCCAAGACTCCTATTTCGACCTACGTAGCTGGACACTTCGCCTCAGTGACCATGAAAACATTGAAGTGCGGATAGAGCAGAGAAAATTTGGGTTTTGGAGAAGACACTTTCTCATGATGCATGCTATGGTGAACCAGCTGACAGATGCTTTAAATTGAGGGGGACTGCACCTTTCAATACAACTAATTGTCAGCATGGTAGGGAACGCTGAAGTTGTTGTAAACAAGCTTATGTCGCCCCAGCACATCGCTTAGTTATTGCGGCTACGTGATCAGCGAAACGTTTCTCAAACTCTGGAAGCGTACACTATGTACGCTTCCAGAGTTTGTAGAGTTAGGCACTTGGGCAAGGGAGTCGACAAACATTCTTCTCAACAATGTCTGCAAAAAGAAACATGATGCCTTGAACCGGATGTAGTGTTTGCTCCAGCCGAAAAGCAACTGTCTGTTTTTACTAAAAAGGTAGCATTGTTTTAAAGATGAAATGTCAAGGAACAACGACATCTCTGTAGACCGACATACTAAAACACAAAACGGAGGTAAAAAGGAAGTTGTCTCATGTGACGAACTATACATTTTGTCACGTTCATTTATTACATGATGGCCTCCTGGCACATAGTCAATCAGTCACAATTTGTGTCGCATGCGCTTGTTTCTCTCCATAAAAACTACCTTTATTAAAGCAATTGGCTTTTTAAGTAGTAAGCCGTCACTTATTTTCGTACATTTAAGAAACAAAAGTGGCCGTTTAAGTTATGGTGTGAAATTGAGCGTGCTGTTACTTTAATTTTATCTTTCATGAAACTACCTGGAGAGCGCCAGACGTAAAATTTTATTTTACGTATTTTCTTGTTGTGTGGTAAATATGAACGTCACGTATACGTTTCAAATTAAAGTATTTGTAATTGCAGAGCATCGCCTTGGTTTCACAAAGGACATTAAGTTAAATAATTGTGGAAAGTGTGTAGCCCATAATATGGTTCATGAATGTTTTCAGTCGTTTTAACTTTATAGATGAACTGTAGAAGTTGGAGTTGTGATATGCTCTTCTAATCTTAAAAGACCATATTTCGAGTAATTATGTCGTCATCACGCGCGGGTAAGTGACTTTCGTACAATGTTTTCAATCAAAGCTACAGACCGGCGCGTCGGCACGTCGGCACAGCGAAGCCCAGCGCTCAGCTGTTTGTCGCATTCCGTTCGCTGGCCTACCTACAGTGACGTCACAAAGCGGGCTCGCAGGCTTTGATTTTTAGAAGGTGTCGATTCAGTGCCAGCCACTGGCCGGCGCAAGGCGTGCTGTGTGGCTGCATCACCATAATTGGGGGCAAGTTTGTGGGGTTATAAAACCGAAGCTATGGGTGTCCGTGCGCTTGAACACCTTGAGCACTGATAAAAGCTGTGCACGCGCACTCTTCACTTCTAAAATGCCGCAGAAAGCTGATCCTGAGCATATATTTCCGATTCTTGCTGGGAGAATCGAAGTCAATAGTATATATAAAAGGAGGAAGTTGATACTGCTAAATTGTATACGATTGAGCGGCGTGAGTTTCACACGTTGTTTGACTGTTTCTAGGTGCACTCTAAAAAACCTTGTTTTTGGAAGGATCTTTGAAGCCCCAAGAACTCTTTCAGCACTAGAAAGGCAACTTGGCTATGAAAAACACTATCGCTCCTAAAGAGGAGCTTACAAGAATCCCATGTAGGTTTTTCACGAAGAAACAATCTAGGGGGTGCTTAAAATAACTTTTTAGGGTGGAAAATATGAAGAAGCCGAAGAACACCGAAGAGTTCTTTTACGACCAGAGTTTGTTTAGAGTGCTTGCTCGCGGAGTTTGCGCACTATGCACACGAGTTTGCGTGAAAGAAGGTGGGGGGGAGGGGGGTATAGTTAGCCATATCGCTAGTTTGACTTAAGCTCGGAGAACCCTCACGAAAGTGTCATACTTAAACTTGAATTGAAAATGCGAGATCTGAACCGGATCCAAAATTAGGGCGGGTCGGGTCCGGTCCAGATCCGGCCTGATTTTTGTTCCTGCTCCAATTTTGGAACCGAGTCAGATCTCGCTTTCATTCCTGACTGGCGTGCTTCCAGGCCTCCAGGTCGAATACGGCCCTCGATCCCGACAATAGACTAGACCACGGTTTACTAATAGAGGTCCACCCGCTAGAAGCACAGTATCGCCGCACGCCGACGGCTCACACTCGAGACATCTGGCGTCGTTTGGCGAGCGGCGCCGTTTGACATCGAACGAATGGCTGGCTGGGCGAATGGATGCATGCTAACGGCTGTACCTTTTATATCGAGCGGTAGCTTGCGCCACCTAGACTAGAAATTAAGAACCAAAATTATGGTTTTTCCTTTCGACATTATACCTACCCTCTACAATTTTGTAACTATCACCACGCGGTGTGGGATGTCACCAAGATGACCGTTGGGGAATCGGGCAGAAAAACTAAACGCTTCAACCTCCGCCTCTTCCCCCCGGTGAGGGAGTCGCGAATTTCGCCACCGGAGGGAACTAGATGTTGCCAAAGTATCGCTTTCAAAACCGCCCGCTGTGACTGTTCTATTCAACCTTCGACCTACCATTTGGCGACAAAACAGATACGATTTTCCAGGCCTACCCCCCTCTCCTAAGCGGACGCACCGCCGATTGCCAACAAAGTTGGGACGCCCCCAGGTCGGGACGTGCTACCTGAAATCAACAGTGAGACATGGTTGTATAAAAACAATATTAATTGGGCCGCAAAATCTTGTGAACTGAAATTTCATTAAATCGTCATGCTCCTGTCTTTCTGCATTTATCCCCAATAAAAAATACATTAAGAAAAAAAGTATCGTTTGCTCTTTCGCGAGAAACATGTGTTCTAAACGCTGAGCTTGATGAGAAACGCTTCAAGAAAAAAAGTAGCAAACTGGATATCTATCCAGTTTGTTCACCTCGTACTGGAATCACCACAGTGAACACTGATAATGCCGGAACGCCTAGATTGGTTCTGGACTGGATCCAGTCCTTGGCCTGGACTGGATCCAGGCAGGGGTTAAGGAAGCCCTGGTTGGAGCATAGATTCAAGTAGGACACCATCTGGTCGAGGCCGATTCACGCCGAATATGAAATCTTTTTAGGGAACCTTCGGCGGTTTCTGTCGTACGTCGCGTCGTGTGCAGTGTTCTCCACTGGGGAGACGCTCCTTTCTGGGGTAATTCATGATGGTAGCTTTTGGCGCGTTCATGCGGTGGCGAAGTGCGGAACAGCGCAGCTTGATTGCATATTTTTGCGGAGAGGAGCATTATATATATATATATATATATATATATATATATATATATAGAACAGCACCTGAGAGCAAAAGACGGCACTCGAGAGAAATATATTCACAGAAATATTTGTCCTTAAAAGAGTTGGTCGAGGAGGTTGCCAAAAAAGTGAGCTTGAAACGTTTCGGGCCTGGTAGGCTCTTCGTCAGTCAAAGTAAGAACACTTTGACTGACGAAGAGCCTACCAGGCCCGAAACCTTTCAAGCTCACTTTTTTGGCAACCTCCTCGACCAACTCTTTTAAGGACAAATATTTCTGTGAATATATATATATATATATATATATATATATATATATATATATATATATATATATATATATATATATATATATATATATACCGGGTGTTTCTGCGAAGACTTTCAAAAATCCTAAAAATTAGGGCGACTGAAAAAAGAAGAAACTCTCTTTGGGAACAAACTACCAGCCACGGCGGACGTCAGGAATTGCCAAAAACATACTAATTAGCCAAATAATTAATTAAAACTTGTTAATTAACTTTTTTAATTAGGGAAAATAGATATATGGTTCCAATTAGAAAGTTGCTGAACGTTATCGAAAACCACTAAATCAGTCATCTTCAGAAAGACTTTGAGCGCTTGAGACGAGTAGTAGCGCACTAAAGTTACCAGTCGTGGAGCAGGTACAAGGCTAGCGGTTCCGGTAAGGCGCCCGCGCGATTTTTCCGCCTCTTATCTAGCCCCAGCCTTGTACCTGCTCCACGAGTGGTAATTTTAGTGCGCTACTACTCTTCTCAAGCGCTTAAAGTCTTTCTGAAAATGACTGATTTAGTGGTTTTCAATAACGCTCAGCAACTTTCTAATTGGAATCATATGTCTATTTCCACTAATTAAAAAGTTTATTAACAAGTTTTAATTAATTATCTGGCTAATTAGTAGGTTTTTGGCGATTCCTGATGTCCGCCGTGGCTGGTAGTTTGTTCCCGAAGAGAGTTTCTTCTTTTTTCAATCGCCCTAATTTTTAGGATTTTTGAAAGTCTTCGCAAAAACACCCGGTATATATATATATATATATATATATATATATATATATATATATAAGGCTACACTGGAGGTCCACTCCTCCACCGGTCCCCAGTCTTTGGCGAATAAACACGTCTACTACTACTCTCAAAAACAGCAAAAACAAAAAAAAAAACAAAACAAAAAAAACGCAGTTGTAATTCCTACTTTAACAACGAAGGAAAGGCATAGGAGAAGAACCAAAGCACCAAAGCCCTGTCTCGCCCAGTGTTGCCTGGCTAGTGAGTCGTGACTAACCCGTGTTGGCAGCTTACTAAAGAGCATCTGGTCGCATCTCACTTAATATTTCGGCTGTGATCACGTTTTGTGCCTCTAAAGTGATACCAGTAATTAATTTTGGTTAGATTATGACCGGAGTTGCGGTTTAAGTTATTCAGAATGATAAAAATGAAAACCATCAAAATATTTGATGAACCTGAAAATCCTCATTTTAGGAGCGATAACGCTGCGCACAAAAGGGCTAGGACACGAAAATTAAACGATGTAAGAATCAATTTACTAATGTTTATCAATTTCGTCTGGCGACCAGGCAACGCTGCCTATGTCGATCACGCCATGGTTCCCGTAAAACCATCTGCTCGTGATGTGTAGATGAACGCTGCCTCATTCTAGGCGCCCCCATGCTCGCATCACCGCGATGGCTTCTTGATTTCGCACCGAACGCTACCGGCTACACCAACGCTACTCTCGCTCTCGCACACTTGCCCCTTGACCATCCATCCTGCATGCAAGTGCGAGATCGTCGCGGTTGACGGCGAGCTCGTCCGTGACGACCTTGTTGTCGTCCATGGATCTGGTCGCCAGACTTTCGAAGTCGAAATGACCAGCGTCCAACAACTCTTGATAACAATTACTCTCATGGCTGCGGTGATCAGTGCCGAAGACTCGGACAAAGCGAGTGACGCCATGGACGTCATAGTTGCGAACCGCCTGCTCAAAAGGTTGAAGGTAAACGAGGAAGTTGAGACGGCTGAAACACTCTCGCTACACGCCGGACGAGTCAAGTCTGCGAGTGCGTGCCAAGGGACGCCGCACGTTGGGCGAGTGACGACACCGGCTCGCCAAACATGTCGGCCTTTCCGAATAGGGTGGATCTGACTGTCCCGCATAAAAATCGATTTACCCATGATACTATCTTGCCATCTACAATACAACTTAAAACTAAATAGGAACATACAACGGTACCTTGCAGTATATAGTTATCACGTATTTTTTTTTTGCCGTGTTCTAACACCTTTAAAGCCCAAGTGTATACAATGATTTAAAAAAAAAACAAAAAAAAAAAAACGTTTTTATATACAGAAACTAATGCGGCATTTTCTTCATTAAAATCGAATGCATAGGAATTTAACTCGCTACTCTACTTGGGTGACGGTCTAATGCCAGCGTTGACGGCGTTGCGTCTCTCGCCATTTTATTCTTCAGAACTCCCCTGGAGAGGTGCTTTTCGAGCGCATCGTGTGTCGCGTGAAGGCCAAGCTGAGAAGCATCACACACCGCCTGTTTGTAAGTATGCTTGATATAAAGAAATAGCGGAACATGTTCTTGCTTACTCTCGACCGGTTCATTAAAAAAAACTGGCACGCCCCAACTACGGGCTCGGTGTTAATTTAAATCACCTGGACTTTTGTTATGTTTGACCTAAATGTCTCTTGCCGCGTAGCGATATCCCAATATATAGAGTGACCCAAGTCACCAGATGAACCGTAAAAATCGACGCCTGCGTGTAGCAATCTAAACCTTTTGTCAAAAGTGTATTTCATTGGTATGTTTTTTCATAAAAAATTACAAAGTGTAGCTCTCTCTCTGTAAATATATAGGGTCAAGAAACATGCCTGGGTCAATGGCGGGCGGCGACGCAGACGACCAAGTCGAGTAGCGGGGTGCGTTTGCCGCGCGTATTGATAGATGGCGTTGGGAGCAGCGTCCGAAGGTGTAGCCGACCGGCGAAAGAAAGCAGACGACACGCAGACAAAATCCGTTGGGAGGAAAAGTCTTGTAGTTGTGCAAACGCGTTTTCTTTTATTTTTGTTACTTGAAGTGTTGCAATCATTGTCTGCATTTATTCTTAATTCAAAGGTAGATTACAAAAAGGTTATGTTCGTATTAATAAACCGTGGTCGACGCAGGCACTTTCGATATTTCTTTAAAAGCAAGACGAAACAAGGAGGTAGCGCCATCTATGAATACGAGCGCCAAACATATAGCAACTCGCCTTGGTCGTCTCAACGCCACCCGCCATTGACCCTGGCAAGGTTCTTGGCCTTATTTTTTACAGAAAAAGAGATTCGTTTTTTTAATTTTACAAGAAAAACTGACCTGTGAAAAATACCTTTGACGAAATGTTTGAATTGCTACGTGCACGCGTCCATTTTTACGGTCCATTTTAGATCGAGACTGGAGACTTGGGTCACCCTATATACTAAACAAAGTTTTTTTTGTTATGTTGTAATGTAATTAATATAATGTAATTAATCTAATGTAAGTGTAATGTTAATGTAATGTATTTGTAATTAAAACAATGTTGTCAGCCTTCTTTCCCCTGAGGCCAATGCAGTTCCAGTGAAGGACGTTGAAACTGGAAGGTTGGGTTGCGCCTTTGGGCTAAGCGGTTGGGCTACTACGGGTGCTGTTGGGCTGGCCGGCCATATTGGTTCTGTGGGGTCATTGCTTTTGTTTGTGACAGTACTTGCGCAAGCATTTGTGGTATTGCCTGTGGGAATGACTGGAATTGCTGTTGCAATACTTGCTGTTGTGCTTGTTTGCCGTGCTGGTGGGCTTTTTGCAGCTCTTGCCCGGGGTTCTGTATGTCATTGGTTTTATCGTCATCTTTGTTTGTTGCGGTCGCCGCGGGTTGCGCCTGCGTCTGTTTTATCTAATGCGTTTGCTTGAAGAAGTTTGGAGCGACGACCTATCGGGACGTAGCTTGTCTCTGTTCCGCCTGCCTTTCGCTCTCTTCGCCCTGCTTTTCTTTTTGGCTTCGGCTGCCGCCTCCTTGGCTTTGGCTTGTTTTCGGCGCCTTTCTTCTTGCCTGGGTTGTCCTCTCTGTTCCTCTTGTTGTGTTAATCTGAGTTGGCTGACGTATGCGTTCGAGTTCGAGCGTGGCTTGGCCCGTATTGCTCTTTCCACCGTTGCGTGACGAGAAGAATGTTTTGTGCAATTTCATCTTTTGGGGTTAGTTCATAGTACCTGGCTGTATGACGTCCCTTGTCGCGCAGAGTTTGCGTGCAGTTTGACGAGGGACTGGTACTTCTCTTTTGTGTAAAGCGGAGTGAAACGTTTTTCTTAGCTTTGTTCTTTCTTATACAGTATTTTGGGTATGCCTGTCTTCTTTTTTCGCCGTCACAGATACGTGTGTCTGCGACCTTGCTTCCTTCTCCGCGTGGTTTCGGTGAGGCTCACCTGTTGATGTCGCCGTAATGGTAGATCTACCTGCAGCTGCTCTCTTTTGCATGCGCTTGTCCGCTTGCGTCCTATATGGACAGCCGACTTCGAGCGTCGTGTGCCCGGTGACTCTACAGTTGGCGCAGAACTCTTCTCTGCACTGTTCGTTGTCGGGGTACGTCTCACCGCACTGTTTGCACCGTTGTCTGCGGGTGCAGACCATAGCGTTGTGCCTCTGGCCGTGACACTGGAGGCAAACTACAACCATGGGCTTGTTTTGGAATACGTTCACAATTTTCTAAGTCGCACACTTTTGTTGAGATCCCTTTCCCGTCGAATGTCGGCAAACAAAGTACCCTTGCGTCCAATCGGGCGCGCGTGAGTCATGTTGTGATAGTCCGAGTCGGTGTTTTTGACGACTTTTTCGGCCGTCATGTCGGGCGATACACCGTGAATCACGCATCTGGACACGGTGGCGGTAGTGGATATGTATGCGCACACCTATATTTTTTTTGGGGGATCGTCAGCTTGGACCTGGAGTGCGGTGATTTTGAGCAAGAGCGCGCCTCCCGTGGTACACGGTGATCGCGACTGGTTGGTGCATGCGCGTGCATGTGGTGAAACCACGGTGTAAGATAATGCCCTTCAAGTGAGGACAGCGCGCTCCTCGCGACGTGCCGAAAAAGTTCGCTTTTCACTCTGTCTCTTTCTCTCTCTCACTATGGTTTTAAGCGGTGCGGGCAGATGACTCGTCGACCCGTGGGCACGGTGTAAGACGCAGGAGGCAGGCGGCAGTACACAAGACGGCTCGTGCCGCCTCATGCTCCACACGTGCAGAGCTCCAGCGAGGTTGTCGCACGTGCAGAAAGACCAAGGTGTACCGGGGTGTCATGGCAACGAGATAATTTTTTTCGCTCTCACAGTTTCGCCGTTTGGCCGCCGGCGACACTGTCTCCCGCGGGCACAGTGGCCGCGGAATGTTGCAGCCTTTCGGATGTCCGTCGAACGAACGCTATTTGATTCCTCGCGCAGCGCGTTGAGCCGCGCCGTGTCCTCACCTAAAGAGTGTATCTTACACCGTGGGTGAAACTGAGCCTGCTGTTTTCACGCGGTTTGGTAAGGTTTGAGCTTAGCGTCTTGGTGATGAGCTTGGACTCGATGTTTGTGATGCTTACTGGTTTGACAATCACCGTAATTCTGGGCAAGTCGAAACGCTCCGGTCTGGTTCCTTTCGTCGGTTTGGATTTCTTCCGGCCCATCTGACGCTATAGGTTGCCTTCTTTATCGCTACTGCTGTTCCCGGGTGCGTGCGATGATGTACCATTTTCTACTCTCCTTCGCCTCCAGCTAGCTAGGAGTTCGGGCCTTCCTTGTGCTGTAGCGTTTCCTCCGAATATCTTATTCTGGTTTTTACCGTATGCGGGCCTTCCATTTTCATGTCGTTGTCCTGAGTTGTCTTCGCAGCCATATCGCCCGCTGCAGCGAAGGATGGAGTCGCCACTGCCACCGCCGATGCGGTGTCGTTTGAAACGCTTGGCTTAGCTGGGAGGCACAGCACCGGCGGCCGGACAGTCGGGCCGCCGCCGCCGTCCTTTCGATAGTCGCCAGTCAAAAATCCCTCACCGATGGGTCCTGTTACTCCGCCCAGAGCGGTCGCTGACGTTTTTCGCCCTTCGTATGAGCGTTCGGTCTAATTGAAGGGTCCAAATCCAATCGAAGGCTCGAAATTGCCGAGCTTGAGCGAAACGTGACTGCTCACCCGCCGTCATTTTTCGAATCATCATCTCAATCATTCTCCCGCCGGATCGTTTTTTTTTTCTTTGAAGTGCGCGTTATCCGTTGCGACTCGGCTTGAGCGCGTAGCCTTGATTAATGCCAACGTTAGTAGATTAACTCAGTTGAAAAACTGCCATGGAGCCTGCTTTGAAAAATCATGAGTCATTCTACTCTGTGAAGGTAAATGACCAGCGAAACTGTTTAGCACACGATAGAGACCCGCACTGAGAAACCGTAGAAAACTAGACACGCGGGACGGGACCGCTATGCCGGGAGAGCGGGAGGAAAGGAAACTAGGCACGCAAGCGCTTGGAACGACGACAAACAGAGGGCGGGCGGCGCAAGCGCAGACATGGCCGACGCGGGTCGCACAACGGCAAATCTCTGAGAAACCTTTATTTTCTACCGGAGAGTCTAATGATCTTGAAAATGATGCCTGATGATAACGAATCTACTGAATAAACCTATTGCTAAATTATCCAAGCATCAAGGAGATTGGAGGGAATGGTGTTCCACGCACCGCACGTGCCGGCCTCTGTAGCAGTAACTTTTCTGAAGTGAAAGCCTTAATCAAATGGCATCTTGCACTTTACTTTGCTTTATTTTGGTTATTTACTTCACATCTTTTACACGGCGAAGGCGTGCGCGTGTGCCGCGTGTGACGGTGAGAGCGTAGAGTTTTTGGGCGCTCACACGACGAATCCCCGGAACCCTAGCCATAAACAGCTTCGCTGCTAAAGTGGCTTTGATCCTTACTCGAGAACCGAAGTAATGGCGATCGCAACGCCGCCATTTCTCCCGCAGCCGCCACTCCGGAAACTGCACGTCTGCACATATCGGTTCAGGCCGAGACGCGCAAGGGCGGGTGGCGCCATCTCGCAGTGCCATTTCGCAGTAGGAATATGAATTAACTTTCATGTTTTGACCAGTCCCTAAAGGGTGGCGCTGTTATCGTATTTAGTTTGGTCACCGTGGATGCGAGAGGTCCGGGTTTCGAGGGTGAGTTTTCCAACTGAGTGTTTTAGTAACGTTGGCTAATGCTTAGACTCCATTTTCCCGCAGACGTCACGTACTGAGTGCGCCAGCGCGTCATGCGTTGGCACCCTTAGTGTACAAAGGATGTCTTTACCTTGAAAGAGACAGACATCCTAAGCTACACTCTGCATGTCTTCAACTTTATCGGTAGGATTACTTTAAATTGATTACTCGTTTCTCCTTTGGGCACTCTTGGCCTAAAAATCACGATAAATTAAATTTGATCAAATTAGGAAAGGCGGAGTGGCTTCGCGTTGTATATATGTGCGCTCCTCCACCATTTTACAGAGGTCGGCCAAGCCAGCGTTGCCTCGAAACAAGGAAGACGGGAGCCCAACACCGAGTACACCGGGGTAAGCCCATATACAGGCGAGCGCTGCTTCGTGATTGCGTGTCAGAGTTGGGACTTTCTATATGGTTACGGACAGTTCCAGAAACTTTGAGCATGGCACATTATGTATCTTGCTTTGTGATTCGCGTTTTGGAGGTCCTTATTGGCTAATGCCTAATAGGATTGAATGTGTAGGAATAATGACTTGCAAGAGGTTCGCCATGCGTTGAGTTTTTTTTTTTCTTTTAAGCTGCCATTGGCTGTAAGGCGAGCAAGTGCTCCAAAATTCGTCGCTGGCTCATCGGAACGCAAAGAGTATACGCTAATCAAAGGCCAACATAAAGAACGTACCGGAAACGCGCGATGACGAGGTGGCTAAGAGTGCGCTGCCATAGGTTGAAGTGGAGGGGAAACAAGGGTGCATGGGCGCATTTAAGGGGGGCGGGCGGGGAGAGTTAAACGCACGAAGTCGACAACGACAAACGACCTTGCACGCCGTATACAGGGCTTGCACTGACGTCACATCAGCGACCATTGACATGGCCTTGCTGCTGGACGTCTACGTTCTGCGGCACAAACTTCCCGCCACCAAACTTGTTTTTATCGGCAACGAACAAACAACAACAAGTATATACGAACGACACAGGATGACTGCCAGCACGAAGCAATCACGTCACGTGCAAGCCATGTGTATAGCCAGTGACAACTTCACAAAATAAGGGTGTGGGGAGTCTCATGCATCTCATTAGCGCTCCCCAGCCAATGAGATGGCGACATTAGCCGATAAGAACGTCGAAGAGCCAACTAGGAAGCAAGAGGCGTGAACGTCATAAGCCACGTGATGGGCTTCTTGAAATGTCAGTGACTATGGTCATAGTGAACTGAAAAAACACAAAGAAAAAAATCACGCGCATGAATGATTTCATGTGCCCATGCTTCTTTGTTTGTGATGTTGTCTTCTGCGTTCTCAGTGGCTCGTGCTGCTATCTCGTTGGTTGCTTGGCGATAACAGGATTCGCGCTACTCGCATCGTCCTGCTTTTCTTAACGGGGAACTCCGGCCAAAACTCAAAACGAACTAAAATACTGGTATCGCTGTAGTGACAGAAATACGACCCCAGCCAAAGTATTACGTCAGGGGTACGCCGCATTCTCAACTAATGCCGATAATAAAAATGCGACCCGCCGCGAGCCGCTGTTCCTTAGCGGGCGGCCAGCGGGTTGCCGATCGCTAAAGCAACGTTGGGCCGTGACGTCAGGATCGGTCTCTTTTTTTCCTCCGGTCCGGACGGGTGCACCTGTTGCGCGGTCGAGCAGTGTAAAGTGCGCTTCTTTAAAGGGGCACTGACACATCAAAATCATATTTTTTTTTTATTATCCGAAACGATTGAAAACGATGCCGGGACATTACCCTCAAAATTTGAAATTTGGGAATTCAGTATTTGTGAAGTAAAAAACAATTTCCAAATGCCGAATTCGAAGTTCCCGCGCTATCTGCCCCGGTGCGTTGACGTCAAATATTGCCGAGTCCTGAGAGTCCACTTTCTTTCACGACTCCCTGCTGTTGCCATGGCGACCCAAAGCGAGGAGGAAAGGAGCGAGCGCCCGACGGACCGGTTTTGAGCGGTGTCGCCTGTTTTCCGTCGGAGGATACAAATCCAGGAGACGGCACCACAACGAACTTCCGATTTTTGGTATTCCAAAAAGAAGGGCCGTAGTGCGTTCGCAATTGTGTTAAAAAACATGTTTTAGGATTGCCGTTATTAAATGTTATAGAGATGCCGCCTACAAAGCTTCTAAATTTCATGATTCTTGACGTCACGAATCAAAAGAAGCGAGAAGGCGAAGGCGGGAGAATCAAACGCCAAAAATAAAAAAGCGCGCGCGCGCGCGGCAAAATTTTTTTTCGCGATGCGGTTTTTTTTTGCGTGTCTATGACTGCAACTTCCATCGTTTTAGACAATACAACAAATGCGACCCTTGGTGTGTCAGTGCCCCTTTAAGACGCTACCGCCGCTACTTCAGCTGGTGCTTGGCGTGTTTAGCCGTTGCTTTAATCTGTAGCCGGTGTAGCTTCGGTATGGCCTTTTTTTTATTTGCTTGTCAGGACTCCAAGACTCGTTTTACCGAGCAACTCGTTGCGCCCAAGACTGCCGAGCTGTTCTTCGAAAGATGCCGAGTACAACTTGTAGCGCTGTGGGCTGCTCAAACAACCCGCTGCACAACCCGGAAGTGCTTTTTCACAAGTTTCCAACGGACCGGAAATTGAAGAGGGTTTGGGTGAATGCTGTTCGACGAGTGGACTTTGCAAAGTCTTGGACGCCGAGTACGGCACTGAACGAGTTCACTCGTTTTCCAGTCGCTAGCTTTTGGGTAGGGTTGTGCGAATATTCGAAATTTAGAATAATAGTTTCGAATTATACCCTATTCGATATTCGAATAGGGTATAATTTTCGAAGTGTTGATTATGGCGGGTTAGCCCCGTTGAGTACGCTTCTTACCTAGCAGGGGTGCACTGTGGAGAAGCAATACCCGCGGAAGCGAGCTCCGCGGGTATTGTTTCTCCGCAGTGCAGCGAGCTCCGCGGGTATTGCTTCTCCGCATTACATCGATGCTCGGTAGGAAGCGCACTCAACGGGGCTAACCCGCCGCAATAAA
The DNA here is from genome assembly GCF_016920785.2 of Ixodes scapularis. NCBI lineage: Eukaryota > Metazoa > Arthropoda > Arachnida > Ixodida > Ixodidae > Ixodes > Ixodes scapularis. The sequence continues at coordinate 29,392,335 of NW_024609880.1, read as the reverse complement.
CAATTGGAAAAGTATCAATATCGCAATTGCGTGCTTGGAAGAAAACCATACATTCAAAGAGGGATGGTGCACGTGTGCCGGCTGTATTTGAAAATAAATGGAAACTTTGTGAATATGTATATTGTAAACCCTTTATTTTCGCTGCCCCTTTTTTTCGCGAATAGGTCACAGAAGGCATAGTCGCGGCCACTATATTTCGCGAATTCCAGAGACCTGCATTGAAATTCTTTAGGACCTAAATTTTGTGCCTTTAAATTTCGCGAATTTTCAATTCGCAAAAATTAAGGGCTCGCGAACAAAGAGGGGTTTACAGTATCTACACTGTAGTAAAAGTTTCAAAATTAAACTGACGGTTTTGCAAGAGTATATGCTAGGCAGAGATGCCCTTACAACCTGCGTTCATCATGCACAATTAATTATTTTTTTTTAACTTTAAATTAAAAAAAGAATATTTAAGATTTGTAAATTCGCTTAATTGGGTATAGTTGGCCATTTCTATAAGATTATTTTTATGTCAATCCCGTCTTTCACTTACCATCCATAGACATCAGACCTTCTGAGGTCACAGTTCATAAATATAGATAGATTAAACTTGGTCGATAAATGAACAAGTGGAACAACCTTCACAAGTGTAGCTGGGTTTTTTGTCTAAGCATTATGCTAAGGCAGTGAAAGGCGTGGAAAAACTATTTGATATTCGAATCGAAAATATTCGGTCAAAACCACTATTCGCTTCAAATTTGCTTGGAACTGAAAATCCACTATACGCACGAGACTACTTTTGGGTATACAAGCGACGAGTACGGAAGACCGCACGCGCGGCGGCGGCCGCCGAGTACGGCACCGAACGAGTTTACGGGTTTTCCAGTCGCTAGCTTTTGGGTATACGCACTAACTCTTGCTACATATGCTGGATAACTACCACGTATACAGAATTGAAACAAAGTCAGCTTATCTTCTATCTTTGGACGGCTAGCGCAACAGAGGTAGGTGCCGCTTCGCCCGCGTACTCGTTGAACGAGTGCGATCCTGACGTCAAGTCCAAATAGCGGCTGATTTTCAGTGTTGCCGTGGCCTCGAGCGGCTAGTTTCGGTTTTGTCGGCCGCGACACAAGCAAAAATTTGAGGCGTCGATATCTTTAAAGCTACGCACAATAACGAGAAAAAAAATACACCTTGTAATTCAGGGACGTTGACTACCCTAAAACAGTCATAATCCCAAAATCGAAAGTATAGACTGGAGTTGCCCTTTAAGCGTCAGTGACTATACGGAGCGAAAGTTCGCCCACTTCTTGCGCAGGGGTTGCGGTGACGTCGGAAAGCCGAACTCTGATTGGCTCTGATTGAAAGGAAAGTGGATAGACCTCGATTCTAGCTGTCTTCGCGCTTCGAGTTTACACACTATCCTTACAATCGGGGCCAATCGGGGCTAAGTGTTCTGACCTCACCCCAAGAAGCAGGCGAACTTGCGCTCCGGATAGACATTTAAAAACGCTTATCACCCGGGCGAAATATGCTGAGTCACTGAGCTGTGGACGAATGGGCAGTGTTTGTTATGCCGCACATCAGTTACGGCGCATTCTCAGAAGGCGTTTCACAGCCCAGCAGACAGAGACTGAAGCGCACAAAAGGCGATTTTGGGAAGGTCTAGTGGAGTGTTTCGGTGTAGTGTTGGCGCCACACCCGTTAAAAGAGGTTCCCACATTTGCCTTTGAGTGCGACAGAGCGCGTTGTGCCCCCTTGTCATCGCTTATACGACGAGAGAGCACGCCGACAAGCGCTGGAAGCTTGACAAGTGAGGGATCTCACTGCCGTTCTAATCCAGTCAGTAGGCATTAGCGTCGAGGCTTTTCGGTAGCGCTCGCTCATAGTTCCCATCTGTGATGCCACGACCAGGATTCACCTCTTTGTGAAATCAGGAATTTTAATTCTGACTGCTTATTATCGACTGTGAAACGACAAGTTTTTTGTCGAAAGAAGGGTACGCGCGCAGGTGAGCTGCTGAAACGTCGACGTAACTTAAACTCGAAACACGGAAGGAAAAGAAAGACAGATTAAATGGGGGACAACACACGACGTCTTTATGGTGTTTGTAAGTAAGACTGTGGAAGCCTGGAGTCGACACCGTCAAATTTGACGGTTTTACATTACAGCTATTTCTGTCAATGAAAGCAAAATTATTGAAAAGTAAAGATGTCTCGGTCAGCGTTTTGCAAAAAGGGTGGATCATTGGCCGAGAAGTGTTATCGTTCCGAAGCTCGGAGCGCGTGGAGCGAATGCTCCCGTTGCAGAACCCAGAAATACTGGTCTCCATCCCCACCCCTACTCGTTTCGATTTGGATAAGCATCCTACCGGCGTGCGGTCGCGTATCATTCCTGCGTGGCTCACATCAAGGACCCTAGGATTGCGGTTGTACTGCACTGGCTAAATTGCACATCTATACATATGGGAGACAATTCGTGCATTGAGGCTAAGTAACTTCCATCTGTTTACATAGAAACGCAACGCAATTACAATTATTTTTGGTCAGCAGTGGAGTGCAGGCCACGGTGACGCTTTTGGCCACGCACCTATACAGACACTACAAACTGAGGAACTGTTTGTGCCGTTACCGTTCCTTCCGGCGGGGTTCGGAAAAACAAGAATGCCTAAAGGGATGGTGAGCCGAACATTTCAGTGTCTATAACAAGCGGCGCACTATCTTTTCATGAGTTGGCAGCCGCCGGTGTGCGCGAGCACACGCAACGAAGTTGACGTCATCATATCCCCCGTTTGAGCTTATTGAGCGTGAAGGGCGATATGGTAATAATAATAATAATAATAATTAATGCTTTATTTCCATCCTTTATGATGGTGGGGCCCAAGAAAAAAAGCTGCAGTAAGCAGCTTGACGAGTCCCTGGGCCCCTACAATGGACAGCAGGAAGCATGCGGGAAAACAAACAAAAAACAACATAATAACGTGCTAGAGGCTATGATGTTACAAATCAGTACACAAAACTAGAAGCACCTTTTGCAAATGTTAAGAGAGAAAAGGATCATGTACAAGCATATAATAAGCGCAAGTCTCTAAAGGTTAGATTTTCTAGATCAATGTTATTGCTGTTAAGGTTGTTTAACAAATGCGGGAGTGTGGAGCTTAACATTTGAGAGCCATAATTTGTTCGCTGCGTGACCATCTTCCATTTCTCTGAGGACGTCAATTTCGTTTCGTGTGCTCGCGTAAACCAGGGGCTCATAAAAAGATAGTGCGCCGCTTATTATAGACACTGAAATGTTCAGTTAACCAGGGGGGGGGGGGGGGGAGTGTTGAGATACGGGAAAAGGGGTAAATGTCCATGCGTACTATAGGGGAAAAGACTCTCCCTTTAAAGTATTCCAAATTTGATGCAGCACATGAAGTCTTAGGTCGTGGGGCATTTTTTTAAAATTTGTTTTTATTTTACGTTTATAATTTTTTTACTCGTCTAAATTTGAAACTCTGCAAGAGTGACCTTATCGTCTTTATTTTTTCTCCGGCATCAGGCGCTTCTCCAGGTTGTCAATGGCGTACAGCAGCGCTCAGCGAAAAGCCAGGAACACCATCGAACATCGAGCCTTCCGTGCCTTGGTTGCCCTCCTCATTGCTCTCAGTAGCATTGTACTGGTGAGATATATAAACTTTTTCAACAATATTTGAATTTATAAAGTCCTAAGCAGCTTAAACAAAAAATTAAAAAAAAAAAAAACGCGAAGCGTTTTTAATGATTTAACGTTATGTTAACTGTATGCTTTAAGACTGGTTCTTTTAGCGTTCTTACCAAATTAGCTCGCAATCTTACTGGTTGCGTAGGGGTCATTATATTGTCACGAATTATAATTGATGAGGTGACGAACATTGAAGCAAACTAAACGTTTAATGGGGCGAACTTGTGTCCAAAAGAAAAAAAAAAGAAAGAAAAAGGCTAGTGTCGTGGGCGTCGATGGCGACAAAACAGCATTTCGAACGCTGGGGCGCGGCTAGCACTTCGGACCCTCGGAGGGGTACGCTGCATGGGTTGCACCCCGCACCTCCACCAGGATCTACTTGGCCCTTTTCCGCAGTCAACCCTGTAGAACCGTCGGATAATCCGTGGCCACAATTATCCAACGGTTTCCCAGGATCGACCGCGGAGAAGGGCTAGGTCGATTCATTTCCATCTGCTGGAACGTTGCACTTGGTGGATGAATTAGCTGCGGGAAGCCTGCCAGCTTCGTCGGTGGTTTCTTGCGTCGCTGTCACTCGCGGCATGGCCGTGGCTCAATATGAACGGTCTTCGGAAGCTTGAGCCAGTAGAATGTTTTACAAATTCTGGCAAGTGTCTTGTTGTAGCTGATGTGCCCCCAAGGTTATTGCACATCTTTCTGCATGATCATGATCGGAACATCAGGTGCATCCCATTTTCGACCTTGAAGGGTTTACTACATTTCACTCTTACGTGCCTATTAAAACCATACACCTATGATTAAAACTGTTTCTCGCTACCACCGGTAGAGGATTCTTTTCGGCTTTTGGTTGGCCAAGAAAGCATGTCAAGGCCTTTTTCTGCGACTGGTGCACGCCCTGGCTGTGCCCGCGCCTCCCATTGACCAGGCTCTCTCTATAAGCGGCTTTGAGTTTATGGTCACGAACACGAAAAATCCACGGAACCCAAACCATAACACTCTCGCTGTAAAAAAAATAAATAAATTGTATTCCCGTTGGGCTATGCATTGTTGCTTTGATAAAGTGCGCTGGGGCACATGTTCTTAGAATACAACGTCCCAGTCAAACATAAAATCATTATCCGTGGTTTTAGGTTCCTTATATAAAATACAGTCAGCTGGACCTGCAAGGTATTTGTACGAAATAATAATTAAAAAAAAAAAAAAAAAAACGTTTTTACAGAAGAGGAGATACAGATGCTTTTTACCCGTCTGAGCGCGTCCTTGCCCCCGCTGCAGACGGCAATTCTATGCTTTGGCGTCAGAAAGGAGCTTATAAACAGGTCATGCCTCAGCATTTTCTTGCTCACTGTAGAAAAGTGCTCATAGAACAGGGGGAAGATAAAAAAAGAAGAAAAAACGGGCTGTGTCAAACCTTCTTTTTTTTTTCTTAAACCTACGCGTTTCGCTGTTTCACAGCCACACAACGAGGCAAGAAAAAAATGGAAGGTCAAGTTAGGGTCGTTTGAATGGATGTACGTAATGAATGGTGCTCTTGCTCACGTGTAAAAAACAAGCAGGACACCAGCTGTCGCACAAACAGATTCAATGACAGGTCCATGATCATGTACTTGGTGAAACAGGTCACCGCGCCTCATCGGCTCCCGAAAAAAAGTACAAGATGCATGGCAAAGGCGCGAATAAAATTATGCACATTCACGCGGCACAACGGTCAGCGAAAAATTTTGGGCAATCATTTCAACCGATTAAGCTTATAACAAAAAACATCTCAAATACGTAAACAAAAAAAAAAAGAAATAAAATAAATAAAGGCGCCGATGAGATTTGATTTTACGATCTATTGCTTACTAGACAGGCGCTGTAACAACCGAAGCCACGGCGCCGACGTTTGTCACTTGTTTGCCGCATCCTAACGGGAATTGTTTGAACTCGGCCAGGTTTTAAAGGTGAAACTTCTCAGAGGTGCAGAAAAGCACCGGTGAGATTTTAACTCACATTCTCCTTTTTTAGTAAACAGGCGCCTTAAATAAATAAGTCACAACGCCATCTCTGTGTGATAGCAGGCAACCCACCCGCTGTAGCACATTTAATTATTTCTACTACACCATATCGGCAGACCCGTTTCAATGGAGCCCCACCGCTCCTGTTTTCTGGAAACCTTTCCATAGCAACATTAAGACTCCAGTCCAGGTTGGCCACAAAATGTCTGCCTCGCACGGATGTTGCTTTCTACCATTGTATACCAAGCTTGCCAGAAATCGCATGCAGCTCCAGCACCACCATAAACGCGCAGCACAATTGGGGAATGACTTTCGCCATTGAGACACAAAAAGTTTAAAAGTAAACACGTTCCAGTTAGTTTCAAAATCCACGTTGGAAAAACTAAGGCCACGGCGCCGACGTTCTCAGCGTTCAACGAAATTTTGTAGGCCAATGTTCTAAAAGCAATGGTTATAAGGTAGAAATTCTGAGATGAGCAAAAAGGCACCGGTGAGATTCGAACTCACGATCTCCTGTTTACTAGACAGGCGCTTTAACCAACTAAGCCACGGCGCCGACGGAACTCCAACATAAGCTCTCCATTTTTCTACGCCGATACTCTCAATGAAACCGGTTTCAGGGAACTGGTTCAAGGGCAGGCACGAAGGAATGGAAATCGAGCAGGCAATCGACTGCTAATTTTTTTTTTTTTTTTTTATGTTTAAGTTAGAGATTACACCTTTGCTGCAGACTCTCACATAATGCTTTGCAAACACTTGAAATACATTCATAGGCATAAATATATTGATTTACAATTTGTTTTTGTTTTTCTTTTGCTGCAGATACCGGTCACTTAGAGGTCGGCACATATGTCTACCTATCTGACATACTCCTCCTTGAGCCAAATGCCTTTGCACCATTTATGAGGTAGCCTCTCCCTTCTCTGCATTCTGTAGATACCAATTTTTGGGCGTGCCTCACACCCACGCCTAAACAGCTGCTTCCAACGCATTATTCACCGCAAAATGGCGTCCTCGCAGGGGCTATTTCATGCAATTCGACATGTGGCAACCACTCAGGGTCCGGATAGGCCATGCCCAAGCGTGATCAAACGTCCGAATGATCATCCGACGTGCCAAAAAGACGGCTGAACCCAATCAGGCACCGGCGATCACGGCCTCACGTTAATGCACACGACGCAGTAGTGATTAAGCGGCACCTTATCGGGTTTGGCCGTTTTTTTCTAAGATGTCGTAGGACCCGTTGGACGTTTGGTCGTGCATGCGTATGTCCTAACCAGTCCCCCAGTGGTAATCATCTCTTTGTTTGCATAGAAAAGAAACCCTGCGAGGGCGCCATTTTTCACTTGTAGATAAGATGGAAGCAGCTGTCCAGGCGTGGGTGCGGGGCAGTCCTAAAAAAGGGTTCGAGCAGGGCACGGAGAGGCCGCCGCACAGGTGGTCCATGGGCATTCGGATACTGGGAGAGTCTTTCGATAAAGTGGACATATGTGCCAAAATCTAAGTGACCAGTGTTTGTTGTAAAACAAATTAGTTTGAACCAATATGGTACGCCCCTGCTTGTAAAATAAATAAATTTATCCCAACGTTCGTGGCCCGTAGACATGCCACCAATAATACATATTTTGCACTTTTTTTTTTGTCTAACCATACTACATTGGTATTCAGAATTTTTTTATATCATTTCGATTAAAATAAAGTGTGATATGTTTATTTATTCACTTATCTGGAATACCTTTAAAAGATGCTCGAAAAGGTGAGTCATAAAGGTGTGATTTCAACAACCCATTTTCAAAACTGCAGCAAGAAACAGTGGCAGTTGCCATATTTGGGCGTGAAGCGTATGTTTAATTGAACGCCCCCCCCCCCCCCCCCCCCCCCCCCCCCTCTGAACGCTCACGCAGCCGCCGTCCTGTCCATTTCATGTCGGAGTACTTGCGCAAACAATGGCGGTCCCGAATAATTGAGGTAGTCACTAAATAGAACTCTATTATTGAATGGACCCTTTTCCAAAGTGCAAATGTTCGACCAGAACATTCGCACTTCGTACTCTGAAATAACGTTTGCACAAAGTGCAAACCTTCTTTCGGCAACGTTTTCAAAGCCTAAGGTTTATTTATCTTTTTATTCATGATACCTTACATAATCATTAAGAGCATTGTGTAAAAGAGGGGGGGGGGGGGGATTTAGATAGACACAGAAATAAAGGACATGACAAATAATAATACATACAAGTACACTACAGGTGCCACTCCATTTGTACAAAAAAAAAACAGTTGAACGATGCACAATGAATACATTATTGAACATGTGACAAAAATCGATAAAATTTACCAGATTAATGAAATAAGCGTAATTAGGAAAGAAACACTGTAGATAAAAAGAAAACAAGATAAGGTATTCAAGAAATAGGGTGGCGTCAGTAATGGTGAATATGGATCCGCACATGGATCCACGAGGGATCTATATGCGGATCCCTCGTGGTGCAGCTGAATTAATGAATCCGTTTGTTGAAACAATGAAAGGTTGAAAACTTTGCTCTTTGTGGTTCGATTGGATATTCTATTTGGCGGTCTAAGGAAAGAAGTGTTGGTACAGTCATGTCTCGTTAATATAGATACCCAACTATATGTTCACCACTTTCGGGGACAAACTGGGAAAATACACACAGTTTTGTCTCGTTATTATAAACAACTTACATTATGGACAATTTTTTTACGGAAACGGAGGTCTCCATATTAACGAGACATCACTGTATATCAATCACAGTAATATAACATATGGATTATGCATATGAGAGAGACGGTACGACACACTTTAAGCAAAGGTAATGAGCACTGACGTTTGAGAAGAGAAACAGTTACTTTAAAGGAATAGGATCATGTTATGGAACGTGCTACGCCATTTTGAAGTGCTTCGATGCGAGTCGTTAAATACTTCTGATATGGGCCCCAGATAGCTGATGCAAATTCTAGTTTGGGGCGGACATATGTTTCGTAAGCCGATTTTCGGAGATGATCAGGGGCTGTTTTAAAATTACGTTTAATATAACCGAGAGTATATACGTTTTATATAACCGAGACGTGCGCCGGCATAGTGAAACGTTTCTGAAAATGGCCTGCTAAGCTCGGCGCCGGCGCGCACGACACTTCCGACATCTATCGGCAAAAGATTTAATTAGGCGAGCACGGTCATGACGTCGTCTGCCAATGCTGAAGCAGATAGAAAGAAACCGGTTTTTCTTCTTTCTTTGTTGAACAAGATAAGCTCATCCGCTGATATGTTTACTGCATGATTCCGCCACCTTGTGGCACTGCTGTAGTAAATCGCAGCGCGATACGTTTTGTTTTCTGGGCCGTCTAAAGTGCCGTAGAAGCGCTAGTTTACATGTTTCTGTGCGGTGTGAGTAAAACTCTGCTCTATGCAATAAAGAATGGAGAATTGTTAAATGATTAGCTTGTGACGAAGTACGGTCGTTTGGTGGGACAGGTTATAAAACGAATTGAAGGAAAAATTTATCCGCAGCGCGTGAGCGACGGCAGATAAAAAAGAAATCAATGCAGAGTAGCCGCGAGTGCGGTGATGGTTGTCCAGGACTAAGTGGAAGAGCTAAACAATTTTGAGCAGATTAAAAAAAAATTGATTCAGTTCGATTACCTAGGGTCCCAGACTGTTGAGCAATATTTTTATTTTGAACGAAATAATGTTTTGTGCGAAATATCCTATGCATGTTAAAGTCCTTGGTTGAAGCTTTCTTAACATACGGTTGGAACCCTTTAGCTAAGAACTAGAAACGCATTTTGTAAGACGTTTCAGACGTTTTATAAACACCCAAATACACTCTTTTTAAAAATGTGACCGTTAAGATGGTGCGTATAACCAAACATTAAGCACTCGACGCGTTTATAAATTTACACTTACACTGACCGCTGTTCGCACACTCCATGATGAAATATAAAATACAGATTGTAACACAACAATGCTAAATGTGCCAGTAGTCTTCAAAAACTTTCACAATTAGCAGCCAACAGGACTATATACCGTTTTATCGTGGGTAGTGCCATTTTGAGAGCGAGAGAGAAATGGAGAAAGGGATACCGGTACTTTCGCCCTTGCTGGTCCGTTAGAAAGAGTTCCGCATGAGGGGGCTTCGCCGCTGTTGGGTGTATGCAATGCCCGAACTTCGTTCGCGCTTTATTCTCTGTTTTAAACTCACAAACTTAATTAGTTTTTGGATGGCGAGAGTCCCCCGGCCATCGGGATACAATTGCTCGGTAATAGGGTGCACGAATAACGACAGAAAGCGTCGAATACAGTCCGAGGACCTAAATAGCATGCACGGAATACGGCAAGGGGAGTGCGGCTGCAATGCATTTAAGTTTTAATGAAAGTGGTTGAACAGAACCAACCTCTTTCATTCTTGCTTCGCATGATACTTGTTAATTTATCTTACTTGTGCCCATCTTTGTATAAGCTCTAATGCGGAACTGCGTACGTATAGAAGCTAACTCAGATTTCGCGAGCGTCCGTTGTACACGTCACGTAGCGCGGCAAAAAATACTAAAGCTTTCTCGCTAAAAAAAAAAAAGAAAAGGAAAAAGGCAAGAGGCAGAAAAGGAAGACGAGCCGACGCAGCATCGATTTGAGAGTACATAGTCAACTCCGAAAGAACTCAAAAACAAGCAAAGCATTTCGGAAGTAAGGGACGAGGCGACGCTTTAAAAAGACACGGTGAGGTGTCCACGGAAAGATCAAGACTGCATAACAGCGGCCGCCACGTTGCTCCTAAAACACGATTTTTCACATGAAGGTTTGATCGAAAGATGAAAACACAGCTGCATTGATTTAACACAGAATGTATTTTATCCGCCGAATTTTCCGAGAAGACAATCACGGAAAACCGTCACGGAGAACCACCACGAAGAACCGTCATAAAAAATTGTCATGCCGATTTCCCCGCTAAATTTAGTAGATAAATTATTGTCACGTGACATCAATTTTTTTGTTAAATTTAGCGGGAAATTGACGTCACGTGACCGCGTCATACGACCAAGTCACGTGACGTCACATGTTACCTCAAGTCAACGGGCGTCAATTTCGGCGATGTGGATCTGCGGGGTGTTCGTTTACATAGAACGCACCAGCAGCTGAGGTGCAGCCCATCATGGAGGCAATCACAATCCCCCATCATTACATTAAGTAGGCATTCATTCACGGCGACAGCCAGAACGCAAAAAGAAACTTCAGAGAAGCGGAACTCCCTACCCACGTACACAGCACCCTACAAGGCTACCTTCACACACACCTCGAGCTACACATCACGATTGAATGGGTGCTGGGCCATCAGAACCTGAGAGGGAATTCAAGAGCTCACGAGCTCTGCCCAGTAGTATACAAAACGGGACCTTTCACTCTTTGGCCTGATGAATACGACCCATTCGAACATCGCAGACAGTGGGGAATCGTAGTAGAGCGTTTCCGCAGCCCGCTAAGCACCCGGATAGCGCTCCGTAATCCGCCACATGACCTTGAACTATGCAGAGAAAGCTGGCGGCGCGCGTGCGCAGCTGCGGCGTTTTCTTCACGGACACCGTAGCGGAGGAGAAAAACGGTCTACTACTATTCCCTAACTACACAAAAACGGACGCAACACACTCAACGAGCTGAGGCCCATGCAGGTCACCCTTCCATCCCCTTCCAAGATACGTGAGCGGGCGGAGGCCTGAATTATCAAACGAGCCCAAACTCACTCTCTTTTCTGCCCACGCTTCCAACATAATATTCAAGGTCGCACGGGTACAACCTAATGCTCACACTGCTCGGGGTACCCCAACAACGTGTACACATTAAGGACATGCCCCAATATACAGCCTTCCCTCTCCACAATATTCGTTTCCTCCCCAATCACGCCCTGGCAGCTGGGAAGAGTTGGCCAACCGCCCCCCCCCCCTCTCCCCTGGAGCTCTCCAACCACCCATATTGTCACTCCTCCTCACCCGACATGTCAAGGACGTGCTCGGAGAGGAGTGGTAGGAGAGTACCGGACGTGGCGCATTAAGCAATGTCAATTCTTCTTATCTCTCTCTCACCGCACTCCCCAATATTCGTTAACACGACCGAGCGTGTGAAAGTCTTCCTGCCTTCCAGTGGATGGAGAACGACGACGACCCGGAGAGAGTGCGTCGGAGGCTGGCGCTGATCAGCTCCATGTTCACCGGCATGCTGAGCGTGGAAGTGATGCTGGTGCTTTTGGCCAAGGGCCCCAAGAAGTACTTCACCTCCGGATGGCACCTGCTCGACTTCTTCGTGCAGACGGTGCGCTCACCTGTTCGCCGCTGAAGGGGGATTCACGCATTGCGTTTGACTCTGGCCGACTGCCGTTGTGTTCTCTTGTAACCACATAACACCCTATCATATTGGTGCTATTTATTGGACAGTCTCTAGAACTCTTCCGACATGCGTATATATTGGTAAAACGTAAATATTTATTAAACGAAGTTGTCGGTCGCCTGATTGGCGACCAACGAGGGGGTGGAAACTGCTTTGCAGACTACGAGTGAACGAGACAAAAATAAACAAATCGTAAGTACCGACAACAACCCCGCACGATGTGACATTCAATTAAACTTTTATATTATGCCATCCGTTGTGATACCAATAAAAACAACGATCGAAAAATATAACCGTGAAGTGTTATGGTTCAAATCTAATTTCTATTAAACTAATAAAATGTAGGTATGGCACCTTGCTAGTCAATTGTGTTGCATACGTGAATCGTTCTAGCAGTCACCAACGTTTATATTATCGTTTAGCAGCACGTTCAGCCCGTTGAGTCAGGCGCTTTCGTTCACAGCGCTCTTTATCAAATAATTTAAGGCATGGCATATGTACACTTAAGAGGATAACTGGGGACCTTCCAGAACCTTCTAACCCATTCCCCCTTTCCCACGTCGCCTGTCCGCCTACTTCTCCTCCTCACACCACCCCTCGTCAAATGACCTTCCCATTAACCAATCAGCGTCGAGCACCTAACTCCTCTTTTCTCACCCGTCAGCCAATCAGTGCTGAGCCTCGCGGCTATGCTTTTATCAGGCTTAATTTTTTTGTTTCACGAGATGCCAAACACCTAACCAAAGAGCGCCTCACGTTCAGAAAACAGTTATGAAGAACGCACTGCGGAAACGACATTAAATGGAAGACGTCCACTGCTTTGAATGATTTGGTGTAACATTATGCGAGGGACACATTATCCTTTCACTGTGGGCTTGAACTAATTTAGGCAAGGTTATAAGAAGATATTTTTCATTGATAATGCGTTGATTTGATCTCAAAAATACTGCCAAACATAGAGTGTTTGGAGTGAGAGTCTAGCTGTAGGAGTGCTGTCGTGGAAAGAAGGTGATTGTTTTCAAACTTTCTTTCGTGATGTTCTGTTGTTTTGTGGCATTTTCTTTTTAAGCATATTTCAAGTGAAATAAATTTTCAGATGTGCTAGAGACTTCGTGTGTTCGTGTCGTCATTGCTTGCTGGAGCTTCGGGCTTGAGTTATGTCTAGTAGTCTCCACCAGCTCGTTTGCGGCCTCACTATCTATTCATAATGCCTATTTAGACACATGTTAGACGTGTTAGGGTTCTACAAGATAGATGACGGCAATGTGCCAGTGGATTAAACGGTTACAGAAGATCCCGAGGAACTCGGTCACAGTCTAACGCAAATGTGTGAACGCAGCCTTAATTGGACGGCGAAATGGTGTTAGATTTTAGGTTTAAGACCTTTATGCGCTGTGTAGCGTGTGGCACGAAAGGTAGTATTGACGATCGCTTGCGGAACGGTTTTCCAACTTTAATGTTTTTTTAACCGCCTAGAAACTGCATGGCGGCATATTTTGGCCGGAGTAGGTGTGGAATATTTGGGCGGTCAGAACTAAGCTACTCTGAAATAATCGTGACTTGGCACCAACGATGCTAATCAACTAATTTACAGAACTACTGCGGAAACTAACCTACCCCCTGAAATAGAAAAGAAAGGGGTTTAGCGTTTTTAACTACAAAATTATAGTATGCATTATCTCGCCGCCCAAATGCATCCTTAGCGGTCCGGAGGAAATGCCAAAGTGTGAGCTTTCCGTTATTTGGCTCGAAAATGTATAAAGGATTCTTCGAAATTTTAAATGGGAAAATGGCGGCGGAAAAAGCACACGAACACATAAAGTTGAATGGGGTCAGCTGACAAGAACGGGCAACGTTTTCCTATAAAGGCTTTAGAAAATCACACATCATCTTAAAAATATTACGGTTTGTTTTAAAAATTTGGTATGTGGTTTGGACCACTAGCGCTACATTTAGGCGGAGACTAAACGTTCACTAATGGGCAGTTTATTTTTTGCGTCGAAATAAACAACACTGTAAAGTTGTTTTCGGGCATACAATGTAGATACCTCGACGCCTATTATTTGAAGCCTCAACTTTCGTGCGCGCTTTGGCGCGTCTTACAACTGCGCCTCTCACCAGTTCTCAGCACCTCAGAACACTGCCTTAGCGTGCAAAGAAACACTGCTCTTGAAGCAATTTTTGTAACAACCCCGAAAGGGCGAGCTAGCACTTTAGACGTAAAGAGTATTAGCACTGGGAAATAGAAGGTGATTAGGGGATAGTTAAACACGTGGATAGAGCATCTTTGGTGTGTTTTCTATCTGAGAAATTAAGTAATTTTGCTTGGTACCGTTTAGGACACCTCCATGTAGAAGAGTCACGAAAGAGTGGAGATAAATGCAGCCGTTTATTCATGTTTTTATAAGTAATTTGTAGCACCAAGTCTAACTGAATGTCCTACAAGTTAGTAAAACGTAGTCAAATGCAACTGTGTGAACGGGCCCTGCCAGCACTGGCCAATGGACACGGTAGAAATAGACAATGACTTTGTCGGGAAGACTTCCATCAAAATAAAACCGCGAATAACCGGAACATCCGTGCTTCGTGTGAGTCGTGATAGCTATGCGGAGAGTAAGTTCTTCTGTTTCTTTCACAGGGGTTGCCATGATGTCCGAATGCCGAGCTCTTATCGACTGATTGAAAAAAAATAGTGGGTGGACCCCAAGGCATCTAGAAGTGAGGTTTACTCACTATCCTTCCAATCAAAGCCAATCAGAACTCGGTGTCGTTCTGACGGTGCCGCAACCCCTGCGCAATAAGCAGGCGACTTTCTTTCAGCATTAATTATAGCAATGCCAATATTTCAATCAATAATTAATTCATATAACAGAGTGCCCTAATCTAACTCAGTCTGTTTGAGACTCTTTGGACGACTATTGTCCAAAAAATGAAACAATAGGGCGGTTTGTCCAGCTCATTTTCCTAAAAAGCCAAGATCAAAGAGAGGATCCATCTCAAACCAAGGGGATCGCATACAGTTTAATGGGACCCCTCCTGCGGAAATTGAACGCAAGTACGCATGCGCCGTGTTTTTGCGTGGCGAGGAGGAAACCAGGAAGAAAGGCGGAGGTGTTTGCAGATGATCAACGCTTTCGACACTACTTCAAGATCGTATGGCAAGCGCGGCCCAATAATCACTTGACCCCAATCGAGCAATTGGGGACTTTCCATGATGCTCCTAGATGCACTCTATGTTTCTCACAGAGCTCAGTTCTTCACAAGGCGTCACCTTCTTTGATCGAGTGGACTGGACAGGAGTGCCGCGTCACCGTCTGGCCGGGCCTTGTGCTCAGTCGGTACTTCACCGACTGAAGACGAGCCCGAACCGAATGCTGACGCAACGTTTGTTCACGTCAGTCGAAAGCTGCGTGAGAAACACGAACAAATAATTTTGTCGCTGTTCCCATGGGCTTAGCCGTCAGCTTAGCCGCTAGCGGGTGCTACGGTTGGATTTTCAGGAGCTCAAGTTCGTCTGCTTCTTGCACAGGGGTTGTGATGACGTCAGAAAGACGCCGAGGTCTGATTGGCTCTGGTTGAAGGAGAATGGTATAGA
This sequence comes from Ixodes scapularis, assembly GCF_016920785.2. Lineage (NCBI taxonomy): Eukaryota > Metazoa > Arthropoda > Arachnida > Ixodida > Ixodidae > Ixodes > Ixodes scapularis. The sequence goes on along the minus strand of NW_024609880.1, from coordinate 29,376,666 downwards.
CCTCAGGGCAGCTTGCTTCGAGGTCTACCCACTATCTTTTAATTAGAGCCAATCAAAGTTCGGCGTCTTTCTGACGTCACCACCACCCCCGTGCAAGAAGCAGGCGATTTGCACTCTGCATTGTCACTCACAAGGCGTGAGCGGTAGGGCGCGTCCTTCGAACGGCCGGCTTCCAGCACGGTCTCGTTTTATTTCGCCGCGCTTCGGCCGCGTGTGCACGCTGGTGACTCGCAACACGCCGAAGCGTCGTCGAAGGCAGGGAGCGCGTGCTGGAGTCGGGACAACTGGATTCCTCCTTGCCGCCCTTAGTGTGACCCTTTTGTTTCTGGCCCTTTTTTACGTGTTCCGCAGTCACAGGCTTTTGTTGGCAAATGAAGCAGTTACGGGCTGGCGTTTGTGAAGCCCAGTGATGTAGTCAACGGGTAACTGTGTTCACGCGCAGACTTCCTTGCTCTACGAGGTTCTGGAGATGGCCGGTCTGCAGGGTTCCCTCACGCACACTCTCCGAGCTACCCGTGCTCTCCGGCCAGTGCGCATGATTTCGCTGCTGCCAGGAATGAAGGTGAGGCCACGTCGCGATATTTCTACTGCCGCTTTTTTATGAATTGCGGTATAGGGCCCCCGAATAACTGCTATAGTAAAAATGCGGATGAAGCATCCAAGTCTAGCACGCGCGCTCGTTTATTTCCTTCGTGTTTTGGGTTGGTGTGCTCACAAGACGCCGTAGTGTTCTTGAAGGTATAAAGCTCACGCTGAATACACAACTCCTACTGAATCCTTAACCGATTACCTACTATATAATTCCTAAAAACAACCTTTAAATCCTAAAAAAAAAAACGGTGAAAAGTGTTAATTATTTGTACGTATTGTGTCCTACCCTGTGCAAGTTACTGTGCCTATATCTGAGAGTACTTCCAACTGCTCAATCAGAGTCGCGTAACTTGTGGGCAGCGTTTACAGTACGAACCGTCAGGAAGAGGAGAAAACGTCAATCGTCTTAAGCGTCTCCAGGTGCTGCTCAGCCTCTCTGTCCGTTATCCTCTTTCGGCATGCATAACTGTACGAGTGCGCATAAGCAACCAAGCTTCTGAGGAGGTGTCCACCATCAAATTGCAAACGCTCTTCACAGTTTGACCCCCTCCCTTTTTTAAATTTAGGCTTCCAAGAGAACACGCTGGGACACTGACGCCATTCATTAGGTAGCCCGGAAGCTGCGTACAAGTAGACAGATTGTTTTGGGGAATTTCGAAGATCAAATTGACGGACTATCCATGAGAGACGGTCGCTTCTAACGTTGTCAGAATGATTTCGAGCCCACGCTATTACAATGAGGCGTAACAAATCATAAAATATATACGATGATTTGCCAACCCCTGTGCAACCTTCATTTATAATGTGTTTTTTTTTTATACGGCAAATAGGCTATCTAATAGGTAGCGCAAGTTTGGCCATGTGTTTGAGTGTGAGATCTCGTTGTCAGCTGTTACAAGCGAACGCGACGAACACGAACACACTCAAATGCAAATGTGCGAACAAACTAGCAATTTAAAAAAAAAAACAAAAACAAAAAAAACGCTGATGGTTTGTTTGTGCTAACTGCCTTGTCGTGCTCTGCGCAAGTAAATACTCGAGTATGAGAACACACTCTACTACACTCAGTTGCCTTAGGCAGGGCAACTAAAGCGCGACCTCATCCCATTCCGGAAAGGAAAGCTTGAGTACTAGAGACATCGCACTGTCCACGTTGTTCCGCTCTCCCGCTGCACCGAGCGAGAGAAATGCCAGAGAGGTACCCGAGAACCCTCGACAAAATTTCTTCGCGTTTCTCAGAAATACCCCCAACCGTCGTTGTGCGAACGTGCAAGACGCGTGACACGAGATACGAGTGGTCTGCCGCCATTTGCTTCCAAGGAGATCCCACGAGGTACGGGCCTCGTGCAATAACGCATTTGGAGCTGCTTGCACGACAAACACGAACACACCACGGCCGTGTTCCAAAATATACTCGATCTCACACTAGGGTTAAAGGTTCTGTACCTTGGCGTTCCAAAACACTACCCGCGTCCATCGTTGTTACATCTGTCCTGTCACACGTGGCAAGATCCGTCAGAGTAACTTGGATGCATTCGAGTAAGATTCGGTTCACACACCAAGGAGCTTTTCCAATACTACCCGGAAAACAAGGTTTGCGCGTGACGTCATCGTTAGTGGATCCCCGACTCACCCGAAGCGGCAAACACGCCCAAGCTCGACGATAGCAGCCACATACCGCCTTGACGAAGTGACATGCTAATATAGAGTTTTATGGAACCGTTCTTGCACATCCGATTTGCTACGATGGGCCCTCAGGTGCGCACTGCGCATGTGCGAATCTTCTCCGGTAGCACATGAGCAGTTCGTACCGGAGGGCCCATCGAATCGTATCGAATGTGCAAAATGGTTCTCAAAAACTCTCCAACGTCGCACTCATGAGACGCTGCAAAACGCGCTGTCAGCGATGCTGACGCAAGTTAGACGGTGCTGACTCAAGGCCCAAAGTGGCGCGCTTCCAGCCGTTCCATCGAGGCAAAAGTAACTAGTGTCAACGCCATTGGATTCTCGCGGAGTAAGAGTTATTTCCTAGCTAAGTTCTCGGCGCCCAAAAATCGTTCCGTCTTTTCTTCGACGTCAGCTGCTGGTGGACGCCCTCGCCGCGTCGGTGCCCTCGATCGGGAACGTGCTGATCGTGTGCGCCTTCATCTGGGTCATCTTCGGCGTGGTGGGCGTGAGCATGTTTTCCGGCCGGCTGTACAGCTGCGTCGACGCGGGCGGGAAACCGCTGGACTCGGACATTGTGCCGGACAGGGAGACCTGCCATATGCTGGGCTTCGCCTGGGAGAACGCCCAGGTCACCTTCGACAACCTGGCCGACGCCTCACTGGCGCTGCTTCAGGTGGTCAGTGGCTTCCTTTGTCCGTTAAGACCCCATGACACAGTGAGGAAACACGCCGGCGACATCAACACAACCTGTTGATAAACAGTCGGGCAACATGTTGGTTGTTGAATTTGTTGCCCAACAGACCGTTCACTTTGCGGAGACATCAGCGCAGTATGGTCGACAACGACAATGCTGCCTCGCTGTGACAGCTTTCGGCAACGTAAACAGCAGCAACTTGTGTTAAACAACGCGAGTCGCCCGGTTCGGTGGATGACCGAATTTTGAGCCGACAAGATAACGACGGATATCGCCTCGGGCGTGAAACAGGCCATCAGTAACCTGTATCTTTAAAAACATTTAGCCAAATAAAAAGCTAATAAATTCTAATTAACAACATTCGAGCTTGGTGTGCAGCTGAGATAATATGAATAAAAACATGTATACGTAAGTTACGAAAAGCGTTACTCAAAAATGTCACAGGTACTGTCCGGAGTATTCAAACAGTCAGTCGAGATTTTTATTGCCGGAAGTTATAAACACACATACCCCCAGAATGATAAAAATAGTAAGCGTACTTACTCGTTGAAAATATGTTAAAAATCATCCACGAAAGCGAGTGATACAAAAACGCCTCTTGAAACCACCAATGCCAAATGTAATCGTAGATATGTGTTGGTTGACTAAAGGCAGCTGGAGACACGTCAAATTGATTTAAACCCCTGAAAGTCTGCGTGAACAAAGCAGACAGGAATGTCAAATGTACTGCGCTGAAAAGGTATTTATTTTACCGATCGTTTCGACTTCTGAATTGCCAGTCGCGCTTTTTAAATAATCACGCCTGAGCGAGAATCTACAGAGAACACTTTAAGGTACAGTGGACAGTAGACGGTATTTATTCAACTTAGAATGACTCCATAGGTTGGCAGATATCATGAGAGTAGCATAAAATTAGTCATCCTCGGTTACGGCCATCTGCGTTGTCAGGGAATGAAGAGCATTTCGATGCAGCAAGGGCCGCCAAATACCTTTCATGTGAATTTTCGCTGTCCGTGTTACTGGTGGATGTTGTATCGTGGGATTGTTTATCCTTCGAACGCGCTGGAAGTTTATTGAGGCACATTTCCAGTGAAGCCGCACCGCACGCGCAAAAAAACGCGAACAAACAAGATGGCGGAATGTTCCCCGTGTCGGTCGTGTCGTCAGCTCGGTGTGACAGAGTGTTCTCCAACTGTAGGAGTACAAATCGGGCAACACGGTTGCCGAGCGAAAAAACAAACAAACGTGTTTCCCAACAATTGATGTTGTCTCAATGTGACAGGGTCAACGGAAACATTTTACCCTCGTGTTAGCGGTCAAAGTTGTCCACCTGTTTCCTCAATGTGACAGCGCCTTTATTGGCGACGTTCCTGAAGGAATTACGGGGTGTGTTCTCTGGAGGTCGTGGCTGGGAACTTTCTCCGCTGAACTTGGAGGAAATATTTTCAAAACCAGATAGCGTGACGACACAGAATCACGTGATCTTGTCAAAACCAGATAGTGTGACGACACAGAATCACGTGATGCAAGAACGTCACATGAAACTGCGACGTAACGAGACACTGGCCGTCAACTGACACAGTGAACTCACATTCTAATGTCACAGTTCCACGCGATAAATACCTTCACGTGACGCGGTACCATTATATCACATGACGTCACCTGACACTGACGTCACGTAATATCGTTACGAACATAACGTCGTCACGTCTCGTGATATCACTGTCACGTGACACTGCCGTCATGTACACCGTGACTTCATGTGACGCTGACATCACATGAGGTTGAGGTTATACCCAGTTCACCGCTAAGCTGAAACTGCGGCGGAAGCTACGTCCTCCTTGAACCAGTGATACGTCTATCGCTACGTGATCACGCTCCCGTCCATACTAACGCGCTGAGAGCCGGGTCACGTCATGAAAGGGAGGTGGCTGATTGGTTCGGCGGGAATGTACCGCAGTCTCAGCTTAGGGATGGACGGACTGTTATTCTGTGTAGTCCGTGCGTAGAAGGGTGCAAAGGGTCTCGGCTGTCGCCCCAATTAATTTCCAAGAAACGACGAGGAGGCGGAAACTTTTTTTTGGCGCTGTGACGTACCGTATAATAACAGCCTTAAATTGTACACCTCTAGGTGTGTGGAAGCGAAGAGAACCGTGCTTCTTTTCTCACCGCAAACACAAACTTCGCGCCGCCAAACACTGAGTGGACGTCAACATGTAGCTTGGGGTTGGAACCAGATGCCAAAGTTCCAGTTTTGTCCGTTGTCTGATTCGACAGTAATAACCGATTTTCAGAAAATTTGAATGACGAAATGGTGACCAACAAAGTCCGCGAGTATATGGAGATCAATGGCGTCTGATACTGAGAACAAGCCTTATTTTATTATGCAAAATGTTCGAAAGTCGCTTCGAACCTTTTGAATCAGACCACGGTAAGTTCTGGCACACTGGCATATGATTTCAACCACTAGAGCTAAATTTAGACGTAGACTGATTTTTCGGCGTGGCGTAGTTTATTTTTTGAAGAAGAAAAACACGTTTTTTCCTATATGCACGGTATATGTTTACCCTTACATGCGAAGATGAATGAGTTTACACTCGCAATAAATTATAATTGAACACTTACGTGACGTCAATGTAATATATTCATCTACACGCTTTGGTGCTATCATTCACGCTCTACTAAAGACGCTGTCAGCAAACGAAGGCCAAGGAAGTAATTTAGTTAACAAAACAGGTACAGAAAATGAGCGCACAAAGTGTGCACCGTGGCTGCGATGTACAGCTGTAGCTCCTGCGTTGTGGAAGGAGGTCGCCTTCAGCCAGTGTGCTGTACAATGTCCGCAATGGGTTCTTTTGCTTTCAGCGGAATTGATGGAGGAGGCGCATGTGACGAGATGCGAGCTTTGGTGGAACGATTGTGCGAGATGTATCTGTTAAAGAAGGATACCGAGACGTTCTTTTTTTTTTGACTGGATAGTTCTTTCAGAACGGGGACGCCCGTGACGTCGCCTGCGGTGGAAGAAGCGAGTACGCACGGGAACTGTTCTGTAGAGGCGCGGAGAGTATGGAACCTGGGAGGCGGCACCGGGGAGGCGAGAGAGCGTGTCCGCACAGCGGGAGCACTAGGATATTTCGCGAAGACGGCTGCCGGAGGGTGAAGGGGGGGGGGGGGGGGGGGAGGAAGGGAGGGGTAGCGGGAGGGTACGTGAAGGAACGATGTGGAGGCGAAGAGCGCTGTCGGTCGGCTCTCGCCGTGATCACGTGGGTTCTTCGTAACACCGCAGTCCTAGAGGGGAGAAGGGGGGGGGGGAGGGGGGGAGTGAGAGTGAGCATTATTGTGTGTGAGAAACGATGGGAAGAGGGAGAGCAGTGCTTCTGCTGTAGAGTAGCGTTTTGCGTTCATACATGAGCCTTTTTTTTGCCAGAAAAATAAATAAAAATGAACATTAACAACTACCAATGTAAAATAAACAAGAATTCTTTGTTATTACCTGTTTTTGTTCTTGCGCTATCTCAGGGTCAGAGAAAACCCAGTTTTTTTTTTCTTGTTTCACGGTCTTTAGACTCATCTAATCTGAAAACTCCCCAGGAAAGAATACGTGATTGAAATTGCACAATACTAAGATAGGCACGCGGTCGATGCTGATTACCGCCGATAAAAGTCAAGGAAAGGCGGGAGACTGCAATATATGTGTGACTGCCAACCGAGAAAAGTGAACCATGTTTTTCCTGCTGGAAAAGGAAAAACTATGTATCGTCAATCGCTCAGACTCAGTTACAAGATAGCACTGAATGGCATGAATGATATTTGACTCTAAAGCTAAACACAATTTCTGAAAAAAAAGAGCCCGTTTTTAGGATCAGACTCTACTTGTCCCTTAAATTCGCGGAAAGTACTGACCGCTCGCCATTTTTTCATTGAATACTTTTAGAAAATCGTGTTTATTCTTTAAACGAGATAACTTAAGCTATAGAAAGAAAAAAGAAAATATTCTTACCAAATGTTGCTCGCCTTGGGATGATACCCCGGTGTACGTTCTCGAGTTAATGAACATTGCCCGAAAGGGTTCTTCTCATCCACGAACTCGGCTTCCAAACTACTCGTTGTTACCCAAAATAAAATTAAAAAAAGAAAAAAACAGCGAGTTTTGCATTTTGCTTATACGACCCGAAATAGTTCTTACAAGATTTGGTTGTCGGATTAAAAAACGATAATTTTGGAGTTTGGAAAGTGCACATCTTGATGCGATAACACATATCTGATTTAAAATGCACCTATATATTTTAATTCTCCACATAAAGGAGGAACCTATATACTGTTCCATGAGGAGTGGGAGTTTTTTTTTTTTTTTTATTGCCGTTATCGGGGTGAAACCGAATATAAAGCTGAAAACTTCAGAGGAGACAGAGACGGGCAAAATACCATGCAGACGTAACAAACATACCAGATAGATCTATCATGGATGAAGAGATCCGTACGACTGAACCATATAAAGCGGGTGGTGACTTGCGCCACCGATATAGCGTAAAAACGACATCCAATGGGGGTGAGTTAACTTCAGTCGGAAGACAGTCTGCGGCTCTTCAGGCCTGCATAGCCTTGGAAGAGTAGCTGACGCACGTTTTGTGATAGCGCTAGAAGCTCACGCATGCGGAGAACTTGTTTCCGCTACTCTTCAGAAGTTAAGACTATGCAGCTAGATTTGAGAGGGGCGGTGATAGATAAATTAACGGTCATTGAAACTACATTAAAGGGGAGTGGTTGCTATCGTATGGCTCTTTAAGAGAAAGGGTGCGGTTAGAGTGTATTGCTGATGCCTGTACTCACCAAGAGAGGCAAAGCTTGCCCCGATTTAGGATTGTACGGCCGCCACTAGGAGCCATTTTTACGCAAAAAGGTCGCCCTCTGGAGAATGAAAAGTCGCATCATCATTATCATTTCTATCCGTTATATCGCTGAACGTTGACTTTTTTATTGGGAGGAGAGCAAGACGAAGGGCCCGCTGCCTCTGAAACGACAGGCGCGCTGGACACCCAGGCAACCTTCGAAGGTTGGATTGACGTGGCCGAGGGAGCGATGGACATCACGGGCGTCGGCCTGCAGCCTCGCCTGGAAGCGAACCGGTGGTCGCTCCTCTACTTCGCCCTGTTCCTCGTTGTAGGCGGCCTTCTCGTCTTCAACCTTTTCGTGGGAGTGGTCATCGACAGCTTCTACGCCAAGAAACGGGAGGCAAGTGGTACTTGACGATGCCACGTCGAAAGACAAGCCCCATCTGTGTCCGCTGTCGATCGTAGCGTGAAGGCTTCAAACTTCGAGTGTCCAAACCTTCCTATACTCCGTTTCAGACCATCCGCATGTAAAGTTACGATCCGAATTGGCCAATCAAACAGCGCAAAAAGAAGTGTATTGTCACGGCGCTCGTCTTCTTTGTACGTTTTCTATCACCGTTTAAGGCAACAACGCAGAGAAAACAAAATGCAGGATGACGCCACATTCAGTGCGTGTGATTGGTTCAGTCGATGACAGCAAACGCACAGAGACGACGAGCGCTATGACGATACACTATTGGCACTGCCTCATTGGCCCCATCGTATCGTATCGCTGGCTGCGGTCGAACATAATAGGGAGTTTTAGGGAAACGTTTTTGTGCATCTGTTACGGTACGATAACCCCTCGGTACGAACTGCGCATGCGCTACTGCAGAAGTCTCACATACGCGCAGTTCGCACTGGACATCACCGTTTTTGCAAGTCCGATATGGTACGATGGGCCGTTCGGTACGAACTGCGCATGTGTGAGACCTCTGCGGTAGCGCATGCGCAGTTCGTACCGAAGGGCCTGTCGCACCGCATCGGATGTTCAAAAACGGTTCCCTAAAAGTTTCTAGTAGAGAGTTTTAGGGAGCCGTTTTTCACGCCCGTTACGGTACTGTGGGTCCTCCGATATGAACCGCTCATGTGCGAGTCTTCTGCTGTGGCACATGCGCATTTCGTACCGGAGGGCCTATCGTACCGTATTGGATGTGGATAAACGGTTCCCCAAAACTCTTTAATAGGGACATATAGTAGACCGTATGCGAGAGATTGGCTTTGTTGGCGGGAGCTCGTGCCGTGACTTCGAAGCACCTTTCGAGCACGCGCCCACCGGGCCCGCGTTCCGTAGGGTACGATCTTCTAAAATTCTCAACTGTCTCGGTACAGCGCCTGGAACGCATCTCCGACTGTCGTGCGTACCGCGTCCACGTGTGTGCTCCCTCGATTCCCACCTGGTGACGTAACACTTGTGTCATGTCGTTGCCCGCCGTGGTCCTGGCCGGTGGCACAGCAGTGGTTGTGGATACAACACACGCCTGTTCTAATCTATGGGTCCCTGTTCAGCTTGACGGCGGTCCACTGGAACTTCAACTGCCACAAGATCGGGGCGCCGGCATGAATGCGACACTCGCGTTCCCTCGCTCTGTTTTGCCGAAACTTCCACAAAGGACTGCCAGGATCGCGACATGCAACAGCATTACACGCCGGCTTCTGTGATGTCATTTCTGGCCACCTCGAGACCCTTGACGCATGGGCGTATTAGGACACTGAGAGCACCACTCAAAGATGCGTTCATAGGCGCCGTAATTTATGCGGAAAGAAAGTGTCTGCTTTTAGCACTGGAGTTGCGGTGACGTCAGGACGACACCGAGCTATGTGATTAGCTTTGATTGAAAGGATAGTGGGTAGACCTCAATGGCTAGATGCCTCGAGGTCTACCCACTATTTTTTTTTCAATCAGCCAATGAGAGCTCGGCGTTCTGACAACATCGCTAGCCCTTCAAAGAAGCAGACGAACTTGCGCTCTGCATAAGCACAGAGAGGATGAGAACGGCAGGGCACCTTTTTTCAACACCCGGCCTCCGGCACACACTCGTGGCCTTCCGCCGTGCTTTAGTTTCGCGTGCACGCTCGACGCTCACGAGACGCCAAGACCTCGTCGAAGGTCGGAAGCTCGTGCTAGAGGCGGATCAACTGAATGTTCTCTCTGCCCAGGGTATAAGATAGACAGGTGGGGAACCGGCCCATAGAAACCTACCGCAGCGCCGTGACCGGATTGTGTACTCGTCTGCTTGCGGGTACCCCCGATTTGCGACAGATGGCGCTGCGGCTAGAAGAAAAAAATTGGAATCGAATTTGCATAGAACTTTATGGGAGAGTGCGCAAAATGAACCGAGAGAACGACAGTCCTTCATTGAAAATCCACGAGAAGCCTCCTCCGTCAGTTTAGCCGGTCGCCACCGTTCGCCTACCCGGAGTGACAGTTCGCGGTGCTCCACGTAGATGGCGCCACAGAAAAAGAGAAAACCGGGGGGGATACAATCCGGTCGCTGATTTGGCTCTCGTTTCCCCACCTGTCTATCTTACACCCTGTCTCTGCCGTTTTTATCTACGTGCGCAAGTTTTGGGGTACCCTGTCTACGGGACACCTAACGCTAAGCATCTTGTCGGCACCTTGGGAGCGGTCCAGAATAGTTCTGTGCGCTTTATTATTACTAATTTTCATTGTAGATAACGTGTAACATAAATAAAAAGTACACTCTCAGAAATAGGGTGTGTACGGGGGTACACACTTTGTCCCATATGTAACACCCCAAAACTACATTTCAACGTTCTGTCCACCGACGTCAAGCTGGCAATACAAACTTTTACGAGCGGCTTGATCGTCGAGTGACACAACTTATTAAAATAGCTAATGTATTCATTAAAGGCTACAGTAAGCTTACAATAAGGTTTTCTTTAGCGCTACTGCAAAACCTCAGGGAATTTTTTTATGGTCTTTGATACTCACATTAGCTATTTAGTACGTTATATCTAGCAGCTATCAAGCCGCTCGTAGGAGCTGGTAGTGCCAGCTCGACGCCAGTGGACAGAATGTCGAAATGTACAGGGTGATTCAAGGAAAGGCCAGGCTCTTTAAATCGACTGCAAAATTCGGCGTCTTAACCTATCGCGCTACGGCTTTGTGCAGCGTTGCCCACAGATGGTGCATTTATTTTTGTAAAATTTGCAAAGAGCTGACTTACCTGACAAAAAAAGTAAAGAAAGAAAAAGGCTTAGCTCCTATGGAAATGCAGCGAAGCCACCGGTCTCCAAACAACGCGAAGCCGTTTCGCACGGGAGACAAGAGATGGCGCGACGAACGCCGCCAACGCACGAGCATACGGCGCCGAGAGCCAGCGTCTTTAGCAGACGATCTTTTCAACTCAAAAGCGGTACGCGTTCCGCAGGCGGCGACAGCCGCCTGCGGAACGCGTGCCGCGTTTGAGAAACTGCAGTTCCTTCTCTGCTAAAGACGCCTGCTCTCGGCGTCGTACGCTCGTTTGCTGGCGACAGTTGGCGTCGCGACCGCTTGCGCCATCTCTTGTCTCCCGTGCGAAACGGCGCCGTGTTGTTTGAAGACCGGTGGCTTTGCTGCGTTTCCATAGGAGCTAAGCCTCTTCCTTTGTTTACTTTTTCCTTAGGTAAGTTCGCGCTTTGCAAATTTTACAAAACAAATGCGCCATCTGTGGGCAACGCTGCATGAAGTCGTAGTGCGATAGAATGACCAACTACACGCTGTATAAATATCCCCACAACCCCAATTATTATTATGCGATAGGTTAAAAAACCGAATTTTGTGGTCCATTTAAAGAGCCTGGCCTCTCCTTGTATCACCCTGTAGTCTTGGGGTGTTACATATAGGAAAAGGGTTGTACCCCTGTACACCCCCTATTTCTGAAAGTGTAGTTTATCTTTGCCTAATCTTTTTTTACAGTGAAACGTTTCTCGTTTATGTTTGTTTCAAAGTTTTTTGTTTTTTTACAAGCCAATTTTGAATTCTGAACTGTACTGCAACCATTCTACATATCTTAACGCAGCGATCACCTACATAAAGTGGGGATTTCACAGTGTTACACCAATGCTTGCTCTCTAAATCATGCCTCTTACGTTTAAGGAAGACAGAGCCGAAAAACCGAAAGAACTAAGGCAAAAGGGTGAAGGCAAGATGTACAGTGGTTAGTGATATGAGCTAGAATGCGCAAACGGCGACCAGGTTATACAGACCACGCGGTCTAGCAGGCTGCGAGTGGAGAGTCAAGACGTCAGTACAGGTGCATGTGTATACACTAACCCGCCGCCTACGATACCTCCCCGACTTCGACGCAGGCGCAGTAACGGTGCTAAATCGTGGCTTGTACTGCCCGGCTGACGTTCACACATTCTAGCTGATATCGCTAGCCACTGTACATTAATTGACTGGCATCACCTTACCACATCCATAGCCACAATTCTTGATCATGCTGATATTGAAAAAAAAAACTGAAAGCCGTTTAGAACTCCCTCTAACGCCGGATTAGAGCGCAGCTCTTGAGGAGGCGGGGAAGGATACTGAGGGGAAGGTATATCCTTCCTCCCCCCTCTAACGCCGGATTACAGCGCAGCTCTTGAGGATGAGGAGGGGAAGGGTACTGGAGGTGAAGGTGTATCCTTCCTCCCCCCTCCTCACCTCCTCATCCTATCTGCTACTGCTCCCTCCGAGCGGCGTCGCAGTCGTCTCACGAGGGTCACGTGACCTCACGTGCGTCACGTGACGATGGCGATGACGTGCGGATGCGGATGACGTCATTAGGGACGATGACGATGACGATGCAGATGCCGATGACGTCATCAGTGACGTCACTGATAACGTCATCACTGACGATGCCGATGACGTCACCAGGGACGATGCCGATGACGTCATCAGGGACGATGCCGATGCCGATAACGTCATCAATGACGTCACTGATGACGTCATTGACGATGCCAATGGCGTCATCAGTGACGATGCCGATGGCGTCATCAGTGACGATGACGATGCCGATGACGTCACTGATGACGTCACGCGTCCCATAATGCACCGCGCGGTAACGCCGACGGCGACGCCGCTCAAGCCGGAAACGGGTGCCTAAGAGCTGCGCTCTTAAAAGGAATACTGTTTCCGGATCTGCTAGAGTCTGTCTCATAATTTCCTTGATTTTTTTAATTTAATTTTCGTTATAATCCCCCCCCCCCTCCCCCCCCCCCCCACTTCCCTCTCGGCAATGCCCCAGGACCCTGAAGGTACAAATAAATAAATAAATAAATTCTGCGACTCTCAGTGAAATTTAAGCTCTATGATAAGTTGTCAATCACTTGACCGCACACCTGTTATCAAATGAGGCGTAGGTCACTAAAGTCTACTTTCAGAAGCAGCAGCACCGTTCCACATGACCAACCTGATAAAGCAGAAAGACCGACATTAGCTCGAGAAGCGGGCATGAACTTTCCATTTCGCCGCCGAAATTCGATTTCTCTACCAAGGGCGCAGCCGATGGTCGCTTGATAGGGCGTCCCTCGCTGATTGGGGGGCCCGTATCGATTTGCTCTTTCTGAACGACGGTCAAGGTTCGTGGGTGACGGCTATCTGGACGTTCGTCGTCGGCGCAAGTACTTACAGTGTCATTTGAGGCGTACATTTTGCTAAAAACAACAGTATAGCGCTGGGCAGGTGTGCGGCCTCACCAATGACTTAATAGAAAATTTTAGAATAACGTACGCAGTTTTAGCGCACGTTAGCGCTAAATTTAGCGCTTGTATTAGCGCACGCGACGCAAGAGAGTTTTAGAATTAGCCCCGTGCGCGACCGAAAGCGTCGCTGTGGTCGGCCGTTCACAATTGGCCGAACGCTGACTATGACGTAGGAAAGGGGATTTATCATCGACGGAAATAAGAGGAATGAAAGAACTTTAATTTCGACGGTGTTGGAAGTGTTGCTTTGAGAGCGCAATAATTTCAGGCTTCCACCCATGGTATTTACAAACACCATCAAACTCGTTGTTCGCAAGGTAATGACGTCACAAAGGGGAACCGTAGGTGGGCGCCACCAAAACATCTCGCCGCTAATAGCGTTTCTCCGTCGCGACGCAAAAGCCCAAGCAGCTCGCGCTTGCGACGCCACCAAGATACAGTCACAATTTTGATTTCACGCACAAAATGGTGTAACTTTTGAAAAAAAAAAAAAAGCTTTTTTTGCTTCGGAGCACCATTTTAGATTTGTTTAAACATGAGAATGCGACACGAGCGGTTGACCGGTCGTGTCCGCTTGCATCGCCTCAGCAAGACAGGTCTCGTGTACTAACCTTCTCACATCGTACCTTCGCCGAGAAATGTTCGCGCGTCGCAAGCATCAAGTTGCCAGTGATCGTTGCTAAACCGAGTATACAATGTCGTCCCGCATTGAAAATCGCAGTCGCGAGGATGCCACCGACGTCGCACTAACGACGCCGCCAAAGCAGCCGCCGACATAATTCTGTAAGCCGCCGTTTTCTTTAACTCTGCTCGCCTTGGCTTTAGCCAACTTCTCATCACGAATCCTCCTTGGAGAAGCGCAAAAAATCGTTGCGTACGCACGCTATTTCCGAGAAATATCGCACGCTAAAATTGCGCACGCAAAGCGCAAAACTTGGTTCGCGTTCGGAGCATGCGCAGTGGCGACGAAGCAATCTTTTGCGTACGCAAAGCTTTAGCGTGCGCTATTCTAAAACTCCCTAATGTCTACAAGCTTGGGTCTGCTTTGACTCTGCATAAACTCTAAAGGCCTCTGCGCTCAAACGCCAGCTATTTTGGCTAGACACGTGTTTCACGTCTACGGCTTGTTTTCTTTCAACGGGAGGGTGAGGATTATGTCAATGAAATTCACCAGCTTACCCTCGACGATTATAATAAAAACAAAAAAAAAATCAGTTTGGAAAATTGCTACAAATTAGTGGTTCTGCGATCGAAACACCTGAAATCAAATGTCTAAATGTATATAAACAAATTATTTCGTAAATCTTTAGAGTTCTAAATCCAGCCTAAAAAGAATGACTTGACTGATTTACTGGAAAGTCGGGACGTGTCACTTACACGCAGGCAACGTCTGTGCTCGGAACACCTGTTCAAAATTGAAATAGGTCTCCTAATCACCCCTCTTTAGCAATGAATAAATTAATAAATGATTTCTCGATGCTTACCCTTTAGGAACTCTGACAAGGGGCCATTACATTTATAAACCTTAAAAGCTAAGATCAGAGAGAAAAACCTAAGACATACTGAAGGATATTGTACGTAAAATATTGACTACTTATGACGAAGACACAAAATGCTATTATATAGCTGGGTGGTTTCATCTCAAATCGTGCAGGCAAAAAGGGTCGAATTTTTAATTTCGATGAAAAAAATATATGTTATGGTGCCGTTTTTAAAAACGCAGTCGCCGCAGACCGCAAGTTCGTCGGATTTTTTGTTCGCGACTTATGAATTTTTAAAGAGGCCGCGGCGAAAAGCAGTGTTTTTCACACCCGTCGTGGGTCGGATGTTTCGCTTGATCTCCCGCCGTGGATTTTCAGTCCACATTAGATCATCTTTTTTAAAGCACTCTGCGGACATATTTAAAGGGCTCCAATACCATAAAATAATTTTAGGCGTTTTGCTTTTTTTCTGTAAAAATGTCAAAAACGCCCCCTCGATCAATTAATGACGAACTTTGACAATTAATTTCTGGCGATCTACTTGGGTTACATCAATACTTTTTATGTCCACGGAGAGCCCAAAACACGTTCTTTATATGTATAATAAAATGACTTGGCTGTATAAAATATTTTTTCCGGTACGTTTACGTTAATGTTATGTGAAAACCAAAAAGTACCATTTTTGAAATTGATTTTCTCAAAAAACCCATTTTTTATTTTTTTCATTTTTTGTTAAAATGTAGATGTGATAGTTTTCTACGCGAAAATCAAGTCTAGAAAGTGTATATTTTGTTTGTATGTTTTATATTTAAGCATCAATATCGTACAAAAACGTGTTTTTACGGCACGAAATGGACTTACGAATTGCGCGTCTTCACAAGCTTGGAAATAGTTTTTTTTTATTTTTTTCAACGTTCCCACATAAAAATAAAATACAGTATTTCCACCCTGTTATATCTATTGATTATTTAAATTTTATTATAGGCGGCAAGCTACATCGGAGGAGTTCCAAAAAGAGAAAGCAACACTTCTTAACAGACCAGCAGGTGTCGTAAATTTTTAAAGTGTAGGAGTCGGCAGACGTCGTATTGATTCGGGGCCCTCATTGGCCTGCATGAACGTCCTGCCCTTTCGGAGCCAGCAGATGACCACGACCTTTCGCGCTCGTTGTGTTAGATAGGACGGCCCGTGTCTGTAAAGCGAGCAGCGCACCCTGTGTCACGAGGAGTGAAATGGTAGGAATGTGTCGTTGACGCGGCGAACAGTGACAGCCACCCAGGAGGAGTCAGTCAGAGTATTGCACAAGGGAAAGCAAAGGAATCGTTGCCTGAAAGGATGAGGACACCACGGCCTTACAATATCGACGGTCAACAACTGTTCTGACAGCCAAAACAACGCCGCGTGCGCGCTAAAACCGGCGGCGCGGGACAGAAATCCCGCAGACGCACACACGAAGATGGGCCGGTTTCGTTAGGGATGTGGGGAAATTTGAAACCAGCCATCCGTGCATGCGTGAAACGATACCACCTGTTTGCCCTAGCTTCGAGCGCCCTATCCTTACTTTGAAACGGCCGTGCTCTCTCTCTCTCTCTCCGGGGAGATCCGATAGCACCGAAAGGTTATCTATTAAACTTGAGGAAGAAAACGAGAAGGGGCTGTTTAAGTTTAATTTTCCCCACCAACCCGCTCATTCTGTCCTTATAAAGGGCTATCTTTTTTGGAAACAGCAAAGCCCGGAGACTGACATTAAAACGAGCGTGTTGGTAAATATACTTGTGTTTGTATTTTGCCCGGAGACTAGTTGGGTCGAAGTCAGCCTCCTTGTCAACTATAACCGTTTGTGAAGAGTGGGCTTCTCCCGAGATGAAAAGTCAGCGCCGGCTGACGTGTTCCTTTGAAAAAGGGAAGGGGAAAGAGAAAGTTTGAGTAGCTGCAGAAACTACCTCGAAAGCTCCTCTCCCGAGATGAAGCTTCAGGCATAGTCTCGGTTACCTTCTGGCGCATAGCCTGCTCGAATCTATTCTTCACTTTCTTTCGCACAGCCGCTGTTCCTCACAGCCGTCGTGGATGTGCGTAATAGAGGGAAAAACAGATTCGAGCATCATCTGGACGCCGTCATCCTGCCAGACTTCGTGGGACCGACTCGTGTGTGTTTCTTCGCCCCGCTGAACTTAGTTTCTCGAATAAGTTTTTGAACGTTTTTTTTTTTTTTTTTTTTTTCAATGTTTTCTTACTAACTGTTTGTTAGCACTGTTCAGTTGTTGGGTCTATTTTGTCATGGCGTAGCGGCCTAGGCGGTGATGTAGAGAGCGTGTTCGCACGCATTTGGTGGCGTCCCATTTAGGGAATGCCCGGAGGAGTTGGTTTATGTTCTTGCCACGTGCGGCTGAGTTTTCCCGTCTTTATTAAATTATTGATTTTTTTTGTTTTACCTTTACGTGCCGTCGACTTCTTTGTCTGACTCTCCACCAGGCGTGGACCTATCGCCTTGCCACCACTCGAAACTAAATATTTTATTTTTTTTAAACGCAATTTTCGTTAAGATCGCAGTTGGGCAATTTAATTCCTATTTATTTATTTTTATTTCCTACCCCTCTCCATGACACACTCTCTGCGTGTTTCGGACCGTTTCTGTGTCACCACTTTTGTGTATTACGGAAGTGAAAGGACATTCCCTGGTGACCTGTGCGATGTGCGGTGAACAAACCCCCAGTGTTTGGTTTCGGAAAGAATTGTATATAACATATCGACGGATGTGGTGACTTTCTTTGTCTTAGTAATATGACAGCTAATAGCTAGTCGTGCTAGTTTACTGTGAAAGGTTTATAAATCGAAACAATACAGCGTCTGTGCCTTTTGGTTATTGAAAGTCTACTAGGCCTGCTGATTTGGTTAGATATGTATCTCGTGGTTCCCGCTCTTATCAAAACATACATAAATATTCAATACCACAAAATTCGTTTATAATTGATTACAAAATGCAGAAGAAAATTCAAGAAAACTTCTTCACAATTCATAGAGACGCATGGGTCGCAATGTCTGACTTAGGTCTTGCAAAACAAAGACGTTTTTTTTCCGATATTGAGGCCTAAATATAAAACATACAAACAAAATATACACTTTCTAAGGTTGATTTTCGGGTAGACAACTATCATATCTACATTTGAACAAAAAATAAAAAAAATAAAAATGGGTTTTTTTAGAAAATCGATTTCAAAAATGGTACTTTGTGGTCTTTGGATAATATTAACGTAAACGTACCGCAAAGGATATTTTATACAGCCGAGTCATTTTATAATAAATATAAAGAGCGTGTTTTGGGCTCTCCGTGGACATAAAAAAAATCGGTGTAACCCAAGTAGATCGCCAGTAATTAATTGTCAAAGTTCGTCAACAATTGACCAAGGAGGCGTTTTTGACATTTTTACAGAAAAAAAGCAAAAGGCCTAAAATTATTTCATGGTATTGGAGCCTTTTAAATGTGTCCACAGAGTGCTTCAAAAAAGATAATATAATGTGGACTGAAAATTCATGGCGGGAGATCAAGCGAAACATCCGACCCACGACGGGTGTGAAAAACACTGCTTTTCGCCGCGGCCTCTTTAAAAATTCATAAGTCGAGAACAAAAAATCCGACGAACTTTCGGTTTGTGTCGACTGCGGTTTTAGAAACGGCGCCATAACATATATTTTTTTCATCGAAATTAAAAATTCGACCCTTTTTGCCTGCACGATTTGAGATGAAACCACCCAGCTTTATTTTGTAGTAAAAAAACATATGACGCAGTTGGCTTATCTTTTATGAGGAGAGCCAAGAAACTGCTCAAACACTGGTGTCAAGGAAACGATATATGTGATGAATTTCTTCGAACGTTTTGTCTTCTGTATCAAATGTTTATTAACTTTGTGCCCGAATTACTTTGCATTATTCATCTTGTATTCAACCATAAAGTGATACTGTTGAATGCTGTTGTCATTGTAGTAAAAGCAGTTGCATAATTTTTGAAATAATGAATATTTACTGTGTTTAGGAGTTTTGTAGGTTTACGTGGCCCACCGAAAATCAGTCTTTGTTTTTGTGGGCCGGAACGTTTTTTATAAATTTTCATGAATATTTTACACACAAATAAACAAATAAGACGGAGGACAGGACACGACATCTTTCAACTAACAACAAACAAGAATAAAACAAAACCGCCCACCAAACGCGTCAACAAATATTGGAAGGAGAGGGATAAATTGTGCTAGTGAAAGATGTGTCGGGTTTTGTGCTCCGTCAATAAAGAAAAAAAAAAGTTTTGTGCTCCGTCTTATTTGTTTATCCTTTCGTGTGTGAGATTGAACCCCACCAAGACTTTCAGTCTTTCCTTTTTTCATAAATAACATTCGGTTCAACCGGAATGTCCTTGGCCTAGTAGGGGATTGGAACAGGGAATTATCTTCGCCTCACAACTATGCTGGTTTTGCAAGAGAACCGCCATAGGGTAAGGACAGTGATTTTCTTGAGAGTTTTATGCGAAACTCAGAGTTCATAAGACGTCACCTCCGGTGGTAGGTGTTGCGCGCGTACGGCTGGAAGCACTGCAAGCTCAATATCAAGCGTTTCAGCGAGGCCCCACATTCACTGTTACATGAATCACTGTCAAAAGGCTCCCTGTGTCCGCGAGTTTTGGATCTGGTAAAGGTTGCTACTGTCTTTTCGTGTGGTGTTTCTGCCGCTTGTCCCTCGTGTCATCCGTGATTTGCGAAATCTGTGCGCACCTTCATGACTAGCATTTGGACTTCGCGTGGGAGGCCTGCTGGCAAAGGATCATCCAAGAAAGAAACATGAGATTGATTGTTTCAGTCGTTTCAGTTCTTCTTCAAGTCAGTGTTCGGGGCCGTGGAGATGCACTACGGGTTCCGAGTGGTGAGAAGTATGTGTCACGCTCGCAAGCTCGCGAGCTTCCTCTTTACCTCTACTGCCGGAGTGGCCTGGGACCCAGCGGACCCGAACCGCAATGTTCTTGTCCATGAGAAGTTGGTTTGCAGATTCCTTTGATGGTGTGCTTCGTGGTGCCAACTCTTGCGGGGTCTTGTAGAGCATTAATGGCTTCGTTGCAGCCCGAATACACCGAGTTCCATTCTGTATCTACCACCACATCCTCATCTTTCAAGTTTTTATTTCCATGGAGTTTGGTCTTTCTTTACTCAAGGACAGCTCTTGTACCGGTCTTTTTTCGGGCATCTCCGATTTTTATAAAACCGGCCCGGGGGGGGGGGGGGGGGGGGGGGGGAGGGTAAGTTTTCGGCGTTTATCGGTATTTACCGAAATAATGGAATCCTACTAATAACGCGAACCCACTTGAGGCATGCGAGCAGGCGGAGTTGGTCAGTTGGCGGCGCAGGTGTTTGGCAGCAGGTCAGCTGTGCAGCCTTCCACCTGCGTCCGAAGGCAACGCCTTCAGACAACACAAAACCTGAGTTGACTAGGGTTAGAACAGCGGTTGAAGCTCTGCTACCGTACGACCTACGAATAAGAAAATAATATCGCGTCAAACATCCGCCCCCCCCCCCCTCCCCCCTCCGGCCTTTCCCCTCCCGGCTTTTCGCGAGGCGAGAAGCCTTTCGATTTAAGTTTATAAATACTACTCCACGAAATTGCAGTTGAAATTATATTTCGCACTTACTATTGTATGTGTGAATTAGCTTGCCTAGAAAACCATTGCCCTCCCCCTCCTTTCCCAAACAAAAAAAAAAAAAAAAAATCCCAAAATAATGCTATTAGGAAGTTTTGGTCAAATGATTAAAGTGAGCTCTTAGAGCACTGTTTCTAAAAACGAGGGCGGAGTTTGGATAAGGCAACTCGCCATTGCCACTTCGTGACTGCAGATCGCGCAGATCAGATACAGCTGGTTGGGGGGGGGGGGGGGCAGCCAGCTGTATCTGATCTGCGCGAACCCCGTTGGGGTTCCGACCCACGGTTTGGGAAACACTGGGTCAGAACACAACTTGACATTAATAATTGACGCCGTCGACGTCAACGAGCGCAGATGGAGGAGTGCTTGTCGGAGCCTACGGCCAACGAGGCCCAGCGCCGCTACGCCCGGTCGCTACGCCGGCTGATCTCCCGGAAGCCAGTGCGGACGGCACCCAGGCCTGCTGGGAGGCTGAGAGGATTCCTCTACGACGTCGCCAAGAGCAGGGAGTAAGTGACGCCGCAAATACCCAAGTCGTGACGCGCAATGTCGAGGAGAACAGTTTTGGCGACGTGCGTTGATCCAGAACATCGCTGTTGGTAGGCGTAGAAGATTGGCTAAGCGATCACTATGACGTCTTTAGCTGGACATAATGACAAACGCGCTCAAAAGGACAGGATATAAGGAACGAACAGAGAATATACACGCGCACTGTGGTTGTGAGTTTTATAGTGTCTCACGATCTATGAATCTTTATATTGGACATATAAAAAGAATTCGGGCCGGTTATGATAGCGAAATTAGGCAAATACGCACTTGAAGACCTCCAGGTAACCCAGAACGGCACAAATTTTAGTCCTATTTCTCTACGTGGTCCTTCGAGGTGTGACGTCGCCCGCTATCACATTTTCGTTGACAAGTAGGACCAGCAGTCCCCTCTCCGTTGCAGCCTTCTGTTGTTTCAATTCACCATGAAAGTTTATTAACAAACTAATATTTTCCGCGCCGCAAAATAGTATTGCTACACATCTATGGTAACATTCAAACGCGTTTTTCTTTTTATGTAATTTTGGGGGATCTTCACAAATTGTGTACAAGAATTTCTCTTTTATTACGGTCCTATTAGAACCAAATGTGACATGCATATACTTTAGAATATATAGAATGCAACTATATGGGTTCGGTTTGATTGTGCATTTTTTATATTGATGATAAATTGAAAAAAAAAGTTTCTTAGGCCATTGAATTGTCATTTTACTTTTTTTAATTGTTTTAGATTGAAAGAGACGTCACACGCATTTTTTTGTTGTGCATTGCACTCATTGGTTTTGAAGAAAGATATTTGGTTTATTTTACTAGGCTTTCTTAAGGGTGTTGCCATGACTCACGTGTGCAAAAGGACGTTTTTTTCTTCATGTATACATTGAAACCAGAAACTAAAAAACAAGCTATATCAAAGTGAACTTTCGATTTATAAAGGGAGGACTAAACGCCATGAACTGTAAAAAATTCATTTCGATATCGAAGGGTATATATATAAAAAAAAAGATAATGTTTCTACTGGCGCATGAAGCCCTTAAAGGCTTACGACCAGACACGTGATTCTGCAAGGCAGAAGATCCTCCTCACCCCCCGGGGGGGGGGGGGGGGGTGAGGAAGGCAACGGTCGACAGGGTAGAAGGGGGAGAGGAAGAAGCGGTGGAAAACTGGAAAGCGGAGCTGGTCGTCGGTCCTTAAAGAAAGTGAAAGAAGAGGAACCAGGTAGCGAAAAAACAAACAGAAGACGCAAAAGTTTCAGTTGTGAGTCAGCGCGTGTGTGTTCTGTGTTTTTTCCTTCTGTCAATTTTTGTTTTTTAAACGCGGTTTGTTAAGTTTGTTCAATATACCTAAACCTTCTGCACCGGTGTAGATAAGTGTAGGGCGGTGTACTTCCAGTCATATTTCGGTACAAATAGCGGAAGTACACTGCCCTACCCTTTTTTTTTTTTTTTTTTTTCGCCGGTGCAGGAGTTGCAGGCAAATCGAACGAGCCTAGTATGTTCAGAGAAAACTGGCTAGCCCAACTTACAACCTTGCTGCAGTATTTAGCTAGATTATTTTTGCTTCCATGGATAGAAATCTGAGACTAACACCAGACTGCCCACGCTTACGGTGCTGGTTTAAGGTGCAACCCCACCCCTGGTTAGTGTGATTCTGAACCAACAGATGGCGGTGGGATCGCCTTCCAGGCCTGTACATCAATGCGAGAAATCGTGTGTGGTGGCGCTTCGATACAGTTAGATATTCTTCTATATCCAGAATTTGACATCCCTGGTCCCTTGCTTGGTTTTCTCTGCACGAGCTTTCTTTGGAACGCGCACGGCTGCGCCAGTTCTCTCTGCAAGGGGCCAGTTGCCACGCTTCGAGCTCACGTCTCCAGAAAATGTAGGCAGAACAAAACGCGAAAATCGTCCTGAGCCAAATGGCGAGACATTTGCACAACAAAACTACCGACACGTTGAAAAATATAAAATTGCCTGTGCGCCGTTATCGGAGATTTCAGAGGCCAATGACACATATTACAAAGTGATCAGATTTATACTGATACGAATGAAGGTGACAAGAGGACGAACAGGGAACTGAAAAATAAAGGTTTAATCGGCGAACGTGTTCCAGACAAAAAAAAAAAAGTAAACAAAGAGCGTCGAGGCAGCAGAAAAGCAGGCGGCGATTCGGCAGCGTAACAAAGAGCGAAACCGAGACTAACTCGACAAGGTCGCTGGCAGCTGCATATTTAGAGTGCGTCACGTCACCATCTCGAAAGTTCGGCAAAGAAGGTTCGAGCGTCGCGCGTTCGGGACGAGGATGAACTGGCACTTTCGAGGACAAGAAAACAAGGCGAAAGTTCGTCTGGTGCAGGAATGAACGCGAATCTTCCAGAAGTCCGTGACCGAGCGTTGCTTTCTCGGCTCTACGGGCGGCAATATGGCGGGCCGGCCCTTTCATAGTGCATGCGTTTCGATCTTTGTGGATTTCCTGCAAAACCTGATGACGTCATAGTCTGGTTTCCGAAATTCTACCTTGAGGAATTAACTACCTAAAACAAAAGACTATTTTTTGGGCGGTCAGGTGTCTCATTTAGGTAGCTGGGTGTTTATTTTGACCCAAACCACGAGACTGGAAAAAAAAAATGACACTCAGGTTTAGATGTTGAGTTTGGTAAACCCAAAGTAGGACTGGTGCGGGGGTCATAATAAAAAATGCCGAGGTCAAAAATAAACTCACAGCAATAAAGAATAATTATTGATTTTAATACGAATTCGGTCATAAATGCAATGACTGACCATGCAAAGATTCTGGGTCTGTTGATAGCTTTTGCACATAGTTTAATACTTGCAGGGTGTCACAAAAGAAAAAAAAATACAGGGTTTCTTTTTACCGCAAGAATAAACTAGGCATCGCCGAACGCTCATTCTCCGCCCGTAGGTAGCGCTAGAGGTACAACCAGATGTCAAAGTTTCAGCCCACCTTCTTCAAAAATTAAAAGTGATTTTCTGAAAAGTTCAATGCGAAAATAGCGACCGACGGAGTTTTCGGATACATGAGGTTCTATGGCACCAGAAACGAAAAACAGGCAAAAATGGGCTCCATTTTTCCCATTGGAATTTTCAGAAAATCACTTATAACTTTTGAATAAGGTGTCCGTTTGGGATGAAACTTTGGCATCTGGTTGTGACCTAGCGTTAACTTTGGGCGGCGGATGAGCGTTAGGCAATGCGTAGTTTATTTTTGCGGTAAAAAAAACAACCCTGTAAATTGTTTTTGTGTCATCCTGTGCCAGTGTTAATTTGGTGATTCATGCGCGCAAGTAGTGGTGTGCAAAAATGAAAACGAAGCAAACGGGTAGGCTTTGACGTTGTATAAAATATAGTGTAAGCACGCACATGGTACGCTGATTAAGAATGAAACAGCCCTACGTTTTACACTAGCGTTGAGCGTGTCGAAAGTTAAGGGTGCATCAAAAGCTAAAGCTTGTACACATATACTGCTCAGGCCATTGTGTTTGAATGCTCATAGTAATTTATTACCCTCAGATTTGGTGTAAGTTGTCTCCTGTTTGCTTACAACAGAAAGAAGGAAACATTTTAACTCTGGGTTTGTAGGAAAACTCCACCTGCTGACGGCCACCAATCATCTCGGCGCCGATTAGGAGTATTCACTGCATGCCAACAGTCGCGTGCTTAGAACGAGTTTTTCCCACGTGATTTCATACGATCGCAATTGTTCTTGACAAAACAACAATGTTTAGTCAGGCAAGCGGTCATATGTGAAGCTTAGAATATTTTCTATTGGTTGTGGCACACGCAACAAGTTGCATAAGCTTATTCATTTTTTTTTGGGGGGGGGGGGGGGGCGGGGGGGGGGGGGGAATTTGCGAAAAAGAATGCTCTTGGGTTTCCTTGGTCTCTAATAATTCATGTAGCACACAAAAGAGCACAAACTGAATCGCTGTGGGAAACGAAAACAGTAATGATAAACAAGCGCGTAATCACGCGAAAACCGAGGGCATTGCACATATACAGAAGGTAAGCTTTGTCTCACTAAATACATTACCAATAAAGTATTTAGTTTTATCCTGCGAGCGAAGCGGAACATACAAGGGCGAGCATACTGTCCTGAACTACACTTCCAGTGAACAAGCGCACCATCCAAAGCACCGAGCTCGCTTTTATAGCGTTTGGTGCGCTCAACGATCCCCCACTGGAACAAGCGCACCATCCAAAGCACCGAGCTCGCTTTTATAGCGTTTGGGGCGCTCAAACCAAATCAATTCTTTTATTTTAATTATTTTTATTAAGTGCGCCTCTGCGTTTTTCTTCCTTTTTCTTTTTTTACTTTTACGT
The DNA here is from genome assembly GCF_016920785.2 of Ixodes scapularis. Classification (NCBI taxonomy): domain Eukaryota; kingdom Metazoa; phylum Arthropoda; class Arachnida; order Ixodida; family Ixodidae; genus Ixodes; species Ixodes scapularis. Next base: position 29,351,106 of record NW_024609880.1, on the reverse strand, counting down.
TCACGTGCCATTTTCTTAGTTATATAATATTTTTCCAGAAGCCTGACAACTATAGTCTGTTTCACTATAAGTAAGAGCCACATAATGAAAGATGTAGAAAAAAAATGAAAATAAAAAGAACGCGAACACACATTAAATTTGCGATGTAACGGCGCATTCAAAATTAGTGGTTAGTTTTTTAGAGAGCAGCAATTTCGTAGGACGACATTGTTACCCGATGAAGGTTATAAAAAGTGCCGTGCAAGTGTTAGCTGAGGGTCTTTAACGTGCATTACGCAGTATATGTGATACACGATCGCATGACGGTAGGATGCAGATGGTCGACTGAACCCAGAGTCCCTGCTAGAGCCTCTTGATAAAGGCGGTTTTTACTAGTACCGCCAACTATTGTTGTGGAAACGCGTAAGACACGTGCCACGAGCGGGTGCTCCACCGCAATTCGCTTTCAAGGGCCAGTCATTTTAGTGCTGCGCCGCCATTTTCCTCCAAGGGCCGCTCGAGACACGGGCCTCGTGCACTGGCACCTTTGAGGTTATTTGAAAAACCAACGCAAACACATCGAGGGGATTTAGTGCCTACAGGTTCCGCAGCGTGAGCTCCGTGCTTTGAACGGAGCTCGCGTTCGAGCACATCTCCACGTGCTCTGATCTGCGGCCACAACACAGCCAACGATCCCCCACCGCACGTGGTTTAGCCTAGTGAGCTAAACCAAATCAGCTACGCTTAGAGTATCGGCCCTCTTTTCCCCGATATTGTTGTGGGTGCCACCAGCTTGATGGTTAGTAAAAAGCAAACGCAACTGCCGATCGTCATGATTCAAAAGTGCGATTTCCTCAGCATTAGTTTCGGTGTCAGGAAGTTCACGTAATATTGCTTTGCTTTGTCGTGAACTGTTTAAACATTTGTGGAGGAGGAAAAAGCGTTTCCTGTGATTTCAGATAAAGCTTCCGATAACTGACAACCATCATTTTAAACACCAAGATGTCTATGAAGCCTAGCTTATTCAGTGGCTCTAGCCCGACCGCATAGGCACAGAAAAAGAGCGAACAGCTTGACCTCGCGCTCTAGGCGCTGGTTCAGTGGCTTCATCAGTCCGCAGCGTTGGCTGCGCTTCGAACTAAGGTAAAGCAAGGCAAATATTCAGATCTTCGGGTTTCACAAGCCAAACCAACAAAAATCCTTTAACACGCCCGAATAAAAGAAATTGTGGGTTTATTTTGACTAACTGAATACTTTTTGACGTGCAACCGAAATGTCAGATTGGCCTCTGTCGAATTGCGGGCACCTCGGCCGATATTTAAACCCGACAAATATGGATTCATGGGCCAACGCGATTGCTCAGAGACGCTGAGACGATTTATGGTTTTGTGTTTTGTTTTAATATCATTGCTTCTTAAGAGCCACCGAGGTGGTTTTTGAAACAAAATATAGTCAAGCCATTCCGACAAGCACAATTTGATTGCGAAAATTATTTTTGCAAGTGATAAAAACATTAAAATGTTTTCGCGTATGTCGCGGAATTTGAAATGGCAGAATGCATTTCATGGCGCCCATTTTATTTGGAACGCGTCGGCCATGTGTACCGTCGCACAGTAGAGCGCGCAAAAGTAGCTGTGTTGCACCCGCAGCCTCGCGCTTGTTGTTCTGACATCTCTGGCTCGCTCACTGCGGGCATCCAGGCATCTGACACAAGGACACCTGGCGCTTTTTCTGTCTTTCACGTGGCGTTCCAAGCGGCACACGACGGAAAATGCACATCCAGCTGTTCTTGAACACGTCTCGAAATCTGTACTTTATGTCAAGAAACTACAATTTGCCGTAACTGAATGGGGAAAGTTTGAGGTCTTATAACATTCTTAACGTGTAATATATCAATATGAAAGTTCTGGAAAATGTAATATTGAAGGATGCTTTCTAATTTAATGTCTCGTTATTTTGATTAGTTGACGTGATTCCGTTTTTATAGCGCAATTAAAATAATACCATTTTAAACTTTATTGTTTATTTTAGAATATGCATTATCTGTACAGTTTGTTGCTTACTTGTTTAATTTATTACATCCAACCGAACGCTTATGTAAAATATCGTAGACGATGGGACGTTATAACTCGAGAAATTATTTTTTCAATATTAGAGACTGTGGTCTATTAAAAGCTGAATAATTAACTAACAACTAAATATAATCGTAATATCGAGACATCAAAGTATCATTGAAAAACAGCTCTTTAATTTGAAATTTTATTTATAATTGTAAGATACATAGAAAGAGAGTTATAAGCCGTCAAAAAAGCACCAAAACGTCATGCACGGTGGGGTTGCACCTTAAGTATGGGACGACTCCAAGTTTCCGTCGTGCGTTTATACACCCCATCGAGCTGACGTCACGGCGTGGCAAATTCTAATCGTGACATTACGAATAAAAAAAAAAAAAAACTATAAGGCAGCACCACTATATCAACAGCACTGCGCTAATAGTCACTGACAAAATAGGAACGACAGGGCGTCCCTCTCCGATGCCCGCCCCCCAGTACGTGTTTGTTGTCTCCTGTCGTTCTTTTGGTAGCGCGTGTACATTTGAGGTTTACGAAAAGCCGAAGCGTTATCTATAGGAGAAGGCTCCTTCAAAAGACAGAGCAACTAAAGTACTTCCCTACCGCTCTAATTCCAGAGCGATTTAATTCTGTCCGTTTTAGAAGTAGCGACTAGTGTGACTATACACGAGGCTTGTGCCTTGTGCGGCCTTCTTTGAGCAGATGGCGGCGTATCATTGTAATGAGTCAAGGCGCCGGGCTTTTCTTCGAGTACTCACTCCTGCCTAGTGTCTCGGGCTTTTTCCATGACTGTGGCTGTTGGTATACCGTATTTTCCGGGCTATAGTCCGCGGACTATACATGTTTAAAAGTTGAAATTTATGGCTGTGCGGACTATCTACGCGTGCGGACTATATACAGGAATTATGTTTTTCAAGATCGTTGATTATGACGAGACGTGACGAATTTTGTGCACGAAAGTGTATCTTAATGATGATTTATGCACATGATAGGCTTTATCGTGAGCTAAAAAGCAGACATTTAGAAACGTGTGCCGTCTATGAGAAGATTTTTTATGTCGACTGAGCACCAGGTTCGGACTATGCACCGGGTGAGGGCTATGCACCCGGTGCGGGCTATCTAAGCAAAATCTTTTATTTTCGACCCCAAATTTCCCCCTGCGGACTATACACCGGGTGTGGACTATAGTCCGGAAAATACGGTACTTGTAAAACACGAGAAGTGTGAATGTCGTCGAGGCACTATGGTGCGTAGAACGCGTCTCCGACTGGTGCGTTTAGCATCATGTGCCGCCCTAAATGGCAACAAATGACTTCACAGAAGCCGCAGTGTCACGGTGTCTGGTGTCGCGATCCTGGCGGTTGGTCGTATATTTGCTGCCTCCCGACTTGTTGCGGCCGAAGCTTCCATGAACTGTCGAGCTGGACAGCGACCTGTAGCTGAGCAAGCCGCTGCCACATTCACCACATCTGCTGTAACACCGCTAGGGTCGAGGCCGGCGACAGCATGACGTTTGTATGACGACCTCATGCGGAAATTGAGGAATTTTTTTTTTTTTTTGACGTGGTGAACACATTAGTTGGAGACGCGTTCGAGGCACAATAGTTTTAATGGTGTGTTTATCGCATCCTCTAATGTTGTCCCTCGAGTTGCTCGTGAAGACGTCGTAAAGTTTATGGTGGTACCTTTGGTGATTCATACAGTGACACAACAGCAGAGGATGGTACGGCAGTCTCTTGTTCTGCTATAGGTCGCTTTTCAGATTTACGGTCAGTGAACGCTTCAGCTGCCTGCAGTTGGGACGTTGAGACGACAGGGTCCCAACATGGCTGGGACGTCTTTAATTAAAGCATTTTATGCTTTTGACCCAACTCGGTGTTTGAAAAATAGTTGCTAATTGCTTTTTTCTTTTCTTCTAGGAATAAAGGGCTGTCTAGACAAAACACGCTTTCTGCTGTGCATGACAAAAAAAAAAAAAAAAGGCGTGCACGTTTTTAAAAATTTTAACATTTTGGCGCGCATACGAATTTAATGAAAGAATTAACCACGTAAATAGCGTGACTTTTCTCATTGTTCCCTCCCTGTCGTTTCTTCCCCTTTCTTGTTTTCGGGAGGTTGGGGACTGAAAACAGCAGAGGAGACCTTGACAACAGCTAGCAGAGTGCGTGAATGGCTACGTCCTGCCCTGCGCAATGAGCACGCTCCATGGCTTTTTCTCAGGGCGCTAGCTGATGGTGACTTCCCCTCCAGGAAACAAAACAAAAAGAGTCTTAAAGAAGACCGGAAGAGGAGGAAAAACCTCTGATTCGGTCCAGCGAATGCCGTGCACAGCAGAAAGCGTCTCCTGTGTGGGCAACCTTTAGCACCCAACCTCGCGAAAACAAGAAATGGTAGGCGACAACGGCGAGCAGTCGAGGTGGAAACCCAAATAACATATAGTCATCCCAGGGACATTCTTGGGAAATCTCATTGTGATATTGAAATATCCCAGGGACGTGTACCAAAATACGCCAGATATTCTGGGGACGCATCCTCAGAATGTACAAATGGCCGCTTTAAGTTTATCCCAGGGAGCTACGTGACAAAACATCAGAGGTGACTGCAGGACATTCGGAGGAATATCCTGCAGTCATCCGGGGGGATATTGTGCGTTACCTGGGAAGCCGCACTGTTTGCGTGGCTGATGACCGCACTGAAAACGTACGCGCACGATGGAACGTTCACATTTTCTAAACGGTCTTTTTTTAGTGCGTAAACATTAACTGTCTTATGGAGCGAGCTGACGTCATCAGTTTGAAGCGCGGAAAGGGCTCCTAGTTTCCACGATTTCGCCATCGGTTCCATATTGGCTAGCGCGCGTCGACGGGGCTCCCATTGGCCGCTGCGCCATGGCCTCCGAGATCTCGAAGAGAGCGCGCGCTGGTACGCGGCAGACGACAAAGGGAGTGGACGAGCGGCTGGCATGCATTCGCATTCACACCTCATAAAAACTGCCTAAATGTACGCCGAGCTTTTTTTTTTTTTGTTTGTTTTTGTTGTGTACACGTAGAACGGGTCCTGTGTGGATATTCCCTTACCCGTCTTCTTTGTGCTCGCCAGATTGGAGTTTGTATCGACGTTGAAGGTGCTGCTTGACGGCATGCTGCTGGCGAGCGAGCAGCACAACTGGAGCTACGGCATGCGCCGCTCTCTGGGCAAGGCCCACGTCATCTTCCTGGCCGGCTACGCCATGGAACTGGGCATCCACGCCGGGGCCGTCGGAGGCGCCTTCTTGGCCTGCAAGTGGAGGCAGTTCGAGTTGTGCACGCTGCTGCTTTCGCTGCTCGGTGAGCCCTCGGAACGTCATAGGAGTTTGTGCAACACCTCCTAGATAAGAAGGCCCTAGTGCCGATTTTTTTGCGTCCCTAAAATAGGTCATAGAAGAGCACAGATTAGACTCGAGCGCTGCGTCATCCTTGGGATGGGATTCGTGATCTGACTGAGTGAACACCAGTTCCTGCCGAACACCGACGGGGCTCTTGAGGTTTATCCTTTTAGTGACGCTGAAAAATTTAGCCCTAAGGGGTTAACTGGAAGGTGTGGGTCTGTGCACCCAGAAGTTTGACGTTACAACAGTGAGATCGAATAAAGGAACAAATTGGACACGAGGGCTGGGCCTTGTCTCCAATCAGTGTGTCAAAGCACGCTCGGGATCGGGCTCAGGCCCAATTGCCGAGTTGGCGACATTCAACTTTGATGACCGTTCTATGAGGGCAGAGGAGGATGTTCGCAGGCCTTGCATACTCTAGGTGGTGATGGTAGAAGTAGATAGGAAAAATTCCCTTTCATACACTGTCGGCCTTGCAAAAGGGAATTCACAATTAGCGCCGAAATAATTCAGTGGCGCCCTTTCATGGTTCCGATTTGAGACGTCACAATCAGTATTGACCCCGTCGTGACGTCACAAGAGGTTAACTTGACTTCTTACTGTCAGTAGCGAACGGCAAGCTCGATGGTGTGTGTGAAGAGCACGGTGGAAGATTGAAGTAATCGCATTCTTAAAAAAACACCGCCAACGTTTAGGTCTGACAATGTACTTTTTTTTCCGTCGACGAAAGCATAAGTAATCCCTGTTAAGAACGTCGCACTGAGCGTTTGGCAAATCCTGAAAAGTGAACCGCAGCGACGCTTTTGGTTCAGCGCGTCACCGTACTAGGGAGTACAAGAATGGGGAGGGTGTTGCCCCCCGGGGCGGCCGTTAATTTGTTGCGATGTGCAAGCACGCCGGTGAGGGCGCTGTTTTGTGGCAGAGCGCGGCCATCCGACGGCTGACAGAGGCCTTGTGGTCACAGCAGAGACGCTTTATTCGACGTGAGAATGGTCGTATTCTTCGTTCATTTTTGTATCCTCGGCTCTGAGAAAGAATAGCTTCCATCTTATCTCATACTCCTGCAAAAAAACGTGACTCGCGCGAGCGGCACAAGCTGATGCCGTTTGGGAGCGGTCGGTGACTTACGTAGTCTGTCGTTTTTATTTTTTTTTGTAATTTTTCTTCTTCTTTTGTTTTGTTGTTGTAGAAGAATAATTGCCTTCTTACCTTACATACCAGCACTAAGAAAGCGAAATTTGATTATGATATTATATGCGATGCTTTTCTCATTACTTTAGTTACAAAGCTCTTATAACTATTTGGCAGATGTATACAATTTGCGGACCTTTAAACATATAGCTTTTGTTTTGGTGTGAATTTATCTTTCTTAGAGCGGAGCTGTTAAGGGCCAGGTTCCCCAGTTTCGTGTCCATGGACGAATAAATCTCGACAGAACCCTCTGGTCAGCTACCGCCATTTATAAGCGACGGCGGAAACCAGACAACCGGCTTGCCGGTTGTCTAGTTGTTGCCGACGCTCACTGATGGCTGCGTATAGTACAGCTCCGCTGCTCTTCATTCTTTACCTGAGTTAGAAGGCTGAAAGGTTTGTGTAGCATGGATTAAAAAAAAACGAGCCTTTCTTGACTTCAGCATTCTCAGTTCAAGGATATCGGCTTGGAAATTTCCTAATTTATTTGATCTAGTAAGCATTCATCATGATAAAACAAACACCAAGACTGGCAAGGTAAATGGAGCTACACTCTTAGAAAAAAAGGAGTTCAAAGGGAGTCACTGCTTCCATGACTCTCTTTGACACTTCACGACTCTCTTAGAGAGTCAATTTTTCGTGTGACTTTGTTTTGACTCTTCCCCTTCTCAACGGGAGTCACAGGTCAGCAGCATTTGCCCTACCGAAAAAAAAAGTATGAATGCTGCTTCGCGGCGTCCATCCGGCAACCCAAGCCCCGCCGTTTCCCTATGCACCTCTAGAAAGGGAGTCCGACACCATTTAGTTCAAAGCTTTGTCGACATTTTATTTTCAATAATTGTGCAAAAAAAAAAAAAAATTTAAAAAGGAAAGGAAAAAAAAAAGTAATGCACAAAGTTTCGTCGACATTCATTTTTCTCAAAAATAATTGTAAAAAAAAAAACAAAGAAAAACAAAAAAAAACAAAAAAAAACCGTATGTTTATTTTTTGCATCGAACCTGGGTTCGCTCCGTAAGAAGCGGGTACCTTTCCACATAGCTACACCTGCGAGTACTCGTTTTGAGAATTCGTTTTATACGAGATTCAACAAGTTTCGCGTCGTGCACATTATTCGAAACCGAATCCTGCGTCTGCATTTTACATATTTCTAGAACTGTCGTGAGGTGCGTCTCTGGGAGCGAGTGAAGGTGCAGCAGCTTATTCAAGACTATACTCCGTTTCATACGTAGCATGCAACGCAGTCAAAGCTAGCGCACGGGTTTGCATCGCCGACCGTGTCCACGTTCACCCCATAAAATAGTGCGTCCCCTGCGAAAACACTTATAAAAAAGTCGAAAAAGCTGCCTCCTTGGATCTAGAAACTGATAGTGGTGTTATGATTTCGACGGAGCACACATTTCTTTCAATAAAAAGAAAAAGATAATGTAAACTACTTTAAATTGTTTTCGTTTTCGTCCGTGCGGCAGCAGCTGCGGGTTTTCGGGTTGTGTGGCACTGGCTGGTTTTGAGAAGATGGCGTCTTACGCAACAAGCTCAAGTACCTCTCCCGCTCGGATATTTTCAAAGATTCGTTGTGCGCAGACCTTGAAAGAGTGCAAGCAGGTGATCGCCAACGTGTACGCGAGTACAAGAACGCGTTTCCCTTAGAAGTCGGTCGTGAAGTCCTGGAGACGGTCAGTAACAACACCGGAGTGTGCGCCCGTACTGTCGCGAAGTACAAGGCGCAGTGTCTATCTGGCAAGCTGGCGTCCCCGAAGCGAAGACCTCGCCATGTAGAAGTTTCCAGCACGGGGACTGTCAAGCATGCCGAATTCACACACAACGCCATTCGCCCCAAGGTGCATCGCAAGTACCCCGAGAGGGGTATTCCTACCCTTGACAGCTATTTCAAAAGAAGCTGTTCAGGCCACAACTATTGTCGATTAACGTCCTATTATAAATTTTGGGGCAAGGCTGCTATCAGTGAGATTCCTCATTCCACGCTGCACGAAAAAAAAAATATAACTCGGTGCTGGAGGCAAAGGACACTTGCAAAGCGGCAGAGCAGATAGTAGAAATGTGGCCTCTCGGCGACTTACAAATAAATAGCGAGAAGAAAGGAGGAATCGAAATATGCAGTTCGGCAATGCGCACAATCTTGCACAAAAAATGGCTAAAAAAAAAAAAAACTGCGCGTCTAGTGGGTTTTAACCACTGCCGCCGACACGTCGGTATCGCCAGAGCAGTTCTACCACTCGTCCACGAAACGCGCCCAGGAACACTTTTTTTTCTTCTGTATTTTCATGCGCACCACTTCAGTACCTTTGACAGCTATGCACGCTATGTATGAAAATGAGTATAAGTGCCCATTTTGAGAACCACACCACCACACTGCGAGTTGAAGCAACGCCGAAGGCTCGCGACTCGCAGCGCCGCCTGTTGAATAACCATTCGAAGAGTTTGCACACTGTGAAGGTAAGAGCGCTCACACCGAAGAGCTCTCTTTACAACGCCTACACACACAGACAGAGCTCACAATTGAAGGGGGGCCACTGAGGTTTTAAGAGCCACTGATCGTAGCAATCGCATTCCAAAGACGCCGCGTTGTCGTAGATTGTTTTTCACCAGCTAGGTCCTGTAGGGATGAGGCCAAGGCCAAGGCTGGGGGATTCATCGCCGGAAACGTAAAGGAACCAAGCAAACGACGTGAGGCTCGCGGAAGCGGTTCGTGGGAGCCGACGACGTCCAAGGCACGATCCAAGCAGCCCTAGTAGCAGCCTTGCTTCCGAGAAGACTGTATATTCTTTCCGGCGGGCACACAATACTCCGACAGCATGCTTGCGGCTGATGTGGATTGCAGGAGGTGGCTAACAGGACGACCAATGCACAGAAAATAGGTTGAGCACAACACAGCACGTAACGATTGTCGCCGCCATGTTGGAATAAAATCAAGCTGAGGCAGGCCAAGCTACAGTTTAGTATACGACGAAGCTGAGACAGGCCAAGGTTCAGTTTAGTACACAACCAACATACTTCATTACAAAGAATTAGATAAATGTTTAAACAAATTTTTTTTTACGTTTAAAAGTTTTAATGTATGTCATTAAAACAGAAACATTCACGTTGCGTCAAATGAGTTTCGTCGTAACCAGCGAACGTCGCCGCGTCGGCCGCGACGCCATCGCCAGCGTAACCAAAACATAGAGATCACTGATCTCAATGACAGTTGCTGGATCGCGCTTGCCGCTCCCGCAAGTGAAGCCACCGGACTTCACTCGCTTGGGATACGATTTGCCGTTTTTGCTAGCCTTTGCTGCGGTTTTCCAGCGTGCTGTGGACACGTTTTCTACTCGTTCGTCGTCATTCGCCGAAGAAGTTTTTTGAAGACTCTGTGTATTGTTGAGACTTGCCGTCGTGAACACGTGGAAAATTTTACGAAAGTGCAGTGTCACAGGAAAAAGGCACAACGCGTCGAAAGGAAGGGCTGGCGGCGTGTTCAAAGCTTCCTTGGCACGCCGAAGTGATGCATCTTTGTGCCTTCGCACGCTTGGATACCGGTAAAGAATTGACGCCGCGCCAAAGTTCTGAACGTGTGTCGCGCGTAGAAGCCTTTAGATCATTTATATATATCGGCCACGGAGTTCTGGATCGTCCAGCTGTTCCGGTGAGTTGCTATCAATAAAAGGGAGAGATCTAGCTGTACGTGTTCTTATGTACTATATGAACCATGGCGATGTCCCAAATCTACTCTAATAGATTCCGTGGGAGCACGAATAGGGCAACGTTGTGGAGCCAGGGGGGTTTTCGAAAGCAAAAGTACAAGACGGCGAGAATGAAAATCTTTGAAGCGCGGCCGATATGGTCGTGTGCAATCTGCTGACCAATTACAATTAGGCGAGCCGCGCTCAAACGTCAAGTGCAATTAAGTAGGTTGATAATAAGCCAGCACTGATCAGTGATGAGGAGCTGTTGTGCACGGTATTGTGTAAATCGTCTAAGGACGAAAAAAATACGTACCTTCCCCCCATCTTCCGTCGCTAGTGGACGCTTAAGCTCGTTCCTAAACCGCGAGGGGAAAAGACGCTGATCCAGAGGCACGAACAGCTTCACGCACATTGCACTCGCTAGACACATACACACGGCGTCGGTTCTTGGTCGGTATCCAAGCGTGCGAAGGCACAGAGACACGGCACTTCGGCGTGCCAAGGAAGCTTTGAACACGCCGCCAGCCCTTCCTTTCGACGCGTTGTGCCTTTTTCCTGTGACACTGCACTTTCGTAAAATTTTCCACGTGTTCACGACGGCAAGTCTCAACAATACACAGAGTCTTCAAAAAACTTCTTCGGCGAATGACGACGAACGAGTAGAAAACGTGTCCACAGCACGCTGGAAAACCGCAGCAAAGGCTAGCAAAAACGGCAAATCGTATCCCAAGCAAGTGAAGTCCGGTGGCTTCACTTGCGCTGCAGCGAACAAGCGGAAAAGCGCGATCCAGCAATTGTCATAGAGATCAGTGATAGAGATCATATACTAACTCTAGAGGAAAAGGTCCGCCATTTTCCCATACATTCTGGCTGCCGCAAGCGGCGGATCATGCAGGCAGACCCTCGGGGCCCCAACCACGGTTACATCATCAGAGCAGTTTCGTGAACTTCAACAATCCACGAACTTACCGGTGGAAAGATATTCGCGTTCCTTTAGAAGCTTTCTTTTTGCATAGCGCGCAGATGTACGCCCTCGCATTAACGCTAAACTAAACCATATACCCGGCTTCGCCGGTGGGGCGCGGCTGGGCGCGGTTGAGGAATACGAAACTGCGCAACCACCAGATTTCCGAGATTTCGACAGAAGGGAAGTTAATGCAGCGTAATGACTTTATTGCTTTTTGTAAGCGTTAGAATAGCTCACAATTTAGTTTACAACGTTAAATTAGCACTGTTTATATTGCTGAGAGTTTACACTCTTCGCGTTTACCGCGTTTACCATGGCAACGTTGCTTTCTTTCTCTCGTGTTCTGTCGCTCTCTTTTGCGATCGTTCACTCGGGACCCCGGGTGTCGGCGCACGGGATTTGCCACTCCTCCTCACCCACCTTTACCCCCCTGAACCAAAATCAAAAACAAAGCAAGCTACAAACTTTCGGGCAGTTTCAGGTAGGATTGTCGCGAACTTTTGTCGAACCAGATTTTTTGGTCGAACTTTGGGGGTTCGACTGGGTCGAACCGGTTCGACGAACCTTCGAAACTTTTCACCAGATTCGACCGGTTCGACTTTGTTATGGTGTACTAGAAGACTGGGCAGTGTAGCGAGCGCCGGCGGAGGGGGGGCTCTTTCAGCGATGACCGGATCGGTGGCCGCGAGAGGGCGCAACGTGTAGTAGGCGTGCTGCCGGAGTGCGGAGCGCAGGCAGCGGTAGCGCTTGGCTGGCTTGGCGTTCCGCACGGGTTCGATTGTTTCGTATTGTTTGGCTAACTCTTAACGGTATTCTTTATTTCTGCTGTTTCACATATTATGTATCGCACTAATTCGTTGCCAAATGCTTTGCCCGAGACGTGCATCTTCGGGCAGGACGCCACAGTACGCATCGCGACACTGCTAGCGCGAACAAGACATTGGCGCTTTCTCGCATTTACTTCGAGAGAGTATTAGTGAGGACGAACTTTTATCACCTGCATTATAGACCCGAGTGAGCTTTTTCCCCAGCAATTAGAACTTTGCTGAGATCCTTTGGTTTATCATAGAAAAACCGGCGATCGCTTGTTCATGCTAGCAATGTTGCGTTCTGAATAGCTGCGGGAAATCCATCCCCCAGGGAAACGTTCGAGACTTCTCTTGAAAGAGACGTCCCAAACGTGTGTAATCCCCTGGATAACGTAGGATAAGCATGCTGATGGCATGATACCTAAACAAATGTGTGCTTTTGTGACCCTATAATTTCGCTGTCATTATAGTTATGATCAATGAAATCGGTGGTTGAAGCGCACTATGCCCAATGAATTGTTTCAATGTTTGGGAAAACAAAATGGGGCTTAATAAGCGGATTATATCGTCTACTTCCGTAGGCTGCATGGAGGTGCCACCGTCGACTCTCGCAACTAATTCCACGGGCTTTCGAAGGAATTTCCAGCACTAGCCTTTATCGTATTTGCTGTTACTACGTATAATCTTCGAACAGGACTGCGCGAATAGTTAGAAAAATGTATCCACTCACCAGCTCTGGTAGTAACCACAGTAGATAAATTCTTATTTATCCACTGAGCTCCAGCTATATTTATATGTGTGGGCACCAGGGCACACAGATAACATTTTAGTTATACACTGAGCGCCAGCGCACAGATGAGATTAATGAGGTGCACCCAAGGATTACGGAGGCGGTGGTACTTGCTTTTCCCAAGAGCTCGGGAGAGGGGGCTCCCAAGCTCCCCCGTAGTCGGCGCCTATGGCGTTTTGTACCTCTACATTCTCCAACGTGAGGTCATGATCTTGATGAGCTTCGACATATTCAGGATAAATGACTCAGTATCTTTCGCTGGGCCATAAGCCCCTTCAATTTTCTTGCGGTGAAAAAAGAGGCCTCTTAGCACCTCCTCATTGAAGAGACGGAGTGCTGGGTCAACCCCCATCTTTTTAAAACCACTAGGAAAAAAAATAATTTGCTGATGTGAGGCCATAACCTTTAACGTCACATTTTCAGTCACTTCTCCAAGCCTCTCTAATGCAGTCAGCGTGCACAGGACCCTTCGGTGTGTCCAAACCATTGTCTATAAAACCGATTTAGCAGATACATTAGAGTGCAAAAAGTCCGAAAAAAAATGTAGAGGACGACTGTCATGACTGCTTGCATTACACGAAGCAGAGTCTCCCTGTCACTCCCTTTAATATTGCGGGACGACGACTGACGCCGATCGAACTCGAGAGGGGCACGAAAAGGGAACGGACTTCTTTGCAGGACCGGTAGTCACTGCTGCAACCCGGCACGGGCCCCAGGAATTGAGGTTAAGGAGGGAGGGGGGGGGGGGGGGCATTGAGAATATAAAAGTCGTTGCGAATTAAAGGGGTGCTTTCGGAAAAACAAGAGGGGAGTACACCCCCGTAAAGGGGTGTAGGGAAATCACTGCCCCGACACAAAACACGTCCCGTCTCTCTTGTCCCGCCGTTTTTCCGTCATTGCACGCGTTGTCTACATCCCACTGAACGGCACCGATCACAATCCATTTCACTCAACCATTAAAAAAAAAAAAAAAAAAAAACTGCAGCAAAACAAGGTGACGACGCGAACCACGCGATCACAAGCGGTACGACCACACGGCAATCTGAGAGGGAAGGGGCACGCCTGTTACCCGCAGCGCCCCCTGGCGTCCTTGCGCGCCGTCATCGCTGCGCCGACCTCCTCCCTCCGTTGCTTCTCGGCGCGGACGACACACTGCCCAGTTCTAGTACACCATAACTTTGTGAACAGTGTGGCCAGACCTTAATACAAGCATGTCTAGATTTGGAGAATTTTTTTTTATGCAAAGGGTTATTTTATTTTGTGAACAGCTGCAATTGAAAGAAACTAATTCTATTCACTGAAGAAGTTAATAACTTAAATTTTAGTACTGTATTGACTAAAATAGCGGATCAGCGCTGCACTTAATTCATATCTTAGCCATTACCATCCAATCCGAAGCCAACTGGCTAGCCTGTCGCGCATGCGCACACGAGTCGAACCTCAATACAAGGTTCGACGAACTTTCCAATAAAAATCGAAAATGTCGAACCTGGTCGAACTCGAACCGCAGCCGGTTCGCGACACCCCTAGTTTCAGGCCTTTAGTGCCCTCGAAGAACGTTCTCCGAAAAACACAAAGTGTCTCAGATGTCGCCGTGCCCATGGACCGAGCTGTGGGTTTTGTGTCTACTTGGTGAGTACTCGTCTATTCGCTTGACTTTTTCAGTGCTTTCTTTTCGGAGCGTTTGTGAAGTGTCCTTGTGTGTGTGTGCAGGAAGCGTGAAGGCGAACGCGGCGAACGTGTGGGGCTCCTTGTCGCACACGTGCTTTGCGCATGGGATGACCTTCGAGCTTTTCCCGAGGAAGTCCCGCAACCGACCTGTCACCACGGCCTGTCACTGAGCGAGCAGTCAGATTGCGGGAACGCACACAGAGGCGAAGGTCCAACCGAAGCCGGAGGGGGGGACGGGACTTCGTAAGTGTATCGGGAGCTTTATCTCGTGGATCGGTGGACAAGGCGAGTTCTACAAATCGGATGGCGCCTTTGCACGGCTGTGGTACCACCTAACTAGGCGGTGTGTTTCGCGGAACCCATGACTGCTATGGTACCCATTATGTGCTGGCGCTCGTATTTGCACCCCGTTTGCTTTCACTGCGGGTGTTCGAAATCAGGTTCGTTTCTCTGCATTGTTGATGTTGCTTTCGAAGAGGTCTTTTTTGACTAGGGCACAAACTTTTTATACAAAATGCTGTATATGTTGCAGTTATTTGGTAGCCTTCTGGCTGTAGTGTATTGTGAAGGTTGTGGGAGGAAAAAACGCGCATTGAGTAATTACAAAAAGATATACCTATATATATAATGTAGTGTCGAGTACCGTCCGACGGCACTCTTGCAGAACGTTCACGTGCCTTGCAGTGGCACTCCACTCACGTCTTCAAGTGCCGTCCGAATGTCTTATGTAAAGCGAATTGTCAAAACGAGTTTTTCGAACTTGTAGCGTAGCTTATTGGAAATTGTAGCGTAGCTCGCCTCATATATGCAGCGGACCCGGATTCGATCCACAGTGTGGGCTTACTTTTTAAAATCTTTTTCTCGAACATTTTGTTCTGTCGAGGCATTTGGCGATATTTACGTCATTTCTTTTTTACCATTAACACTGGGAAAAAAAAGGATGTTGTCGACGAAACTTTGCTTAAAGGGGGCCCTGCAACAACTTTTTGACTGGTTTTTAATTTGCACCGAACTTGAGCGCACTGAACGTAGTAACTTACATCTTTTCTCAAATTTCGCTTTATTTTAAAAGTTATAGGCAATTTAGAATTACAAAAACAAACAAAAAATAACCTCTTTCATGACGTCGTCGGTCCTGGCTTGAGTGGCCGTGAACTAGAGGAGTAGTGAGCTCATCGAGCGCTCACGGCTGCTGCACTCCGTGTCGACGGCTTGAGAGGGCGCCACTAAAGCATATTCTGGATAGGCTGTATGAGGCGGGTGGCCAGGGTGGCTTGCATTGCATTTGCTGCGCGATTAAGGACTAATTTGGCATAACACTTCATTGGCCACAAACTACAGCAAACACGGTGTAAAGATCAGTTCAGAACGGGAGCCACTTCGCGCTGCCATACCGCCAAACGGCCAAATCGCCAGCCAAGCCGGTGCTGAAAGCCTTCAGAACGCTCGGAACCGGTCGAATCCTCGATCCGGTATACGACCGCAGCGCCGCCGCGTACATCCGGGACCTTTCTACGCTCGCTGTTCCTCGGAGCCTCATCCCACAAGCCTTTTCTAGTATGCGCCGTTTTTTTCCGCCGCTTGGTGGCGGGTTTGTCGACGAGTCTTTTCTTGTTTCCATACTTTATAAACTGCATTTGTTTCTTTTCTGGTCTAAATTACCAAACAAAAACTACTTTCATAAATACTGAAACGATTCACGACACTTATATTTTGTATTTCGACTAAAAAAAAGCTTTTAGCGGCTCTGACCAGTGGTAAGCCCAGGACCAAAGACGTCACATATTGCGCGCTTTCGGCGATGCCGGTCTCCCTCGTAAATGGAGGAGGTTTCCGCATCTTCCGGTTAAAATATGACTCACTGATATTTAGTTACTCTCTCCGTGCCTGCTGGCTTGCCCGAACCCAAAGAGACGTGGAAACCGCAAAGAAGGTAGGCGCTTAAATATAATTGCAGGGCCCCTTTAACAAAATGGTATGGGCGTCCCTTTCCGGAGGTACATGGGGGACAGCGGGGCTCGGTATGGGACAGAGGGGCTGGACGCTGCGAGGCGTCATGTGCAACGGGGCCAAGTAGGTTAATAGTTTTGTAATTAGCAGCCGCATACTGTTGCCGCGAGGCGGCATGAATGTATGTGGGGGGTTGGTTAACGAGCTCTCCAGGGATACACGTGCTGTTCGACTTTCTTTCGGACGGCACTTGTGGGCACGGGTGGAGTGCCGTCGGACGGCACTGTAGACAGCCAAAAGAACAACAGAAAATGAGGTGTTTCAAACAACTTTCTTGAAGAGATCATGAACTGATTTTTCAACTACTTCCTCGTCAGCTTTCCTCCTCAGTGCATAAGCAGAATGAGAAACCATGTGGTCGTATTTCACTGAAACCCAAAGTTCTGCCAGCAGTCTGAGAGCCGGCATGGACAAAGCCCTACATAAATTTCACACTTCACATTTTTGCAAGTGCTGACAACCATGAAGGGAGCGACGGGACAAGCGATGGCGACCCTTTTTGCTATCGCTCAGCCGCACGATGAGGCACACTGCATTAAAGCAACTGGAGCAAGCGACCAATGTGATGAGCGACGTTTTCTAGTAATTCAAGGACCGAGCAGCGTTACAAGCGACAGTGAGGAATCTCCGTCGCTGTTGCCGATGCTCGTCTCGTTGCTCACTAAGTCGCTTACATGCGGTCCAGCCTTAATTGTCTGAAAGCGAGAGACACGTGCCACGAGTGAGTACCGTGCTGCCACTCACTTCCAAGTGCCTCTCATTTCAGGGCTACACTGCCATTTGCTTCCAAGTCCTGCACGGGCCTCCTGCTCAGGCGCTTTGATGCCACTTACGAAACTAGCACAAACTCGTCAAGGGGTTTAGGTGGGGTTAGTCATCCGGTGTGTTTGCCGCACCATTCTTTACGGTGCCTCGACAGTCCACAGTCACTTCACAGTAACAAGTTGGGACGCCATGATGACAGCGGCACTTGTGCCTGCTTGTCTTATTCACTAGAGGTTTGAAGACCAACTGCAGACTTTCGACAGCATGACACTTTCGGTTTTGTACCATCATTGTTGCTTCCTTGGGACAACTCTTAATACATGGGAGGAACAAGATGGCAATTGCACCAGTGGGGATTACGTCCAGGCACTATACCTGTACTGAAACTTGTTTGATCACCTGTTTATTTATGATTATCTTTACACTTGCAGCGTTACCTCCGAGGCGGGGTTTCCCGACCAGAAGAAAAATTTGACAGGGCCATAGGCAAGGCCAAGTTCGACTCGCGCTGCTGATCCTGTTGTCCCGGTGCCTCTTCAAGGGCGAGGACCTGGTCAATAGGAGTGTGACAGGCCAACCTTCCAGGCGTGACAAAGTATGGCGCCGTGGGAGGGAAGCCCATTACACCTGTCAAAGTGGATGCAACTGCAGGTGCGTGCCTTGCTGCATGTCCGCCTTCCCGGCTCTAAACTATGTAGAAATTGGAAGGTTCAGCATCGTGCATTATATAGGTTTTATAGACCATACGCGAAATAGCTCTTGGGTATCATCATCATGCCGCTCGGAGCGACATGTGGTGGGTTTTAATATCTTGAATGTGCAAATGCCACTATACCTCGTCTTGCCTCAGCATGAACTAACTGCAAAAGCTGTGCAAGCGCAAGCGGGTAGCCTTGGCTGGAGGATGGAACTGCAGTATGTGTGCGTTCACAGGTTTCCAATGTCAACAGCAGAAGCTTCCGAGGGAGTCCCAAGCATGCACCAGCAACTTCGGGAGGATACATGGGCACTGCTATCTTGGAAGCACTTTCCAAAAATAAAGAAAATGAACACAGTTGGCAAGAACTTGAGTCTTAAGGCCCATTCACACGCTTGCAACCGAGTACGACCGAGAGAGACGAGATCTGTTAAAACCTCTTAAAAGTTCTTAGGACGAGGGTACATACTGGGGGCATTCTGGTACCATCTATGCGTTGACCCTGGAACTGCATTTTACAAGAGCGAAGGTTTCGCGGAATTTCCGAGGTCAAACGTGTGTAATACCTGTAGGAAAGGCTTGTTTATAACGTTGACAAAAGTTTTTCGAGCCAAGAAAGAAAGTATATTGCGCAAGAGAAATAGTAAATATGCCGGACCGCCGAGTTTACACTGCTACCCAATAGATGGTGCCAGTGTGTCCTCTCGTTGTAAGAGGTTTTAAGGAACCCAATTTTAAGAGGTCGCAAGAGTGTGAACGGGCCTTTAAAGAACCATGCAGTGAACGGAAACCTTAACAGTTCATGCGTTCTTGGCATTTCATCAGGTTGTCGGCAGGCCTCTTCACGATGTATAATATGTGCATTACTTTGGTCTTTGTTGATTTTTCTGGAAACGGGTGCCAGCAGGTACGGGCATAGACAATCGTAATTATATTCGTGCATCTGTACAACTTTTTTTGTTATTTTATTTTAAAGCTTGCTATTTAGTTTTGAAAGAACTTCGTGGTTCCCATGGTGAAGTTGCAAACCTTATATTGGTATGCTCAAAACCAGTCCAAGGTCAAAACTAATGCCAAGGCATCTAAAAAAAATAATGTGACCAGAAACAATGTCATTTATTATGCTGTCAAGCTAGGCCTCGCAAATATTAGCCAAATCGGGTCCACTAATACCCACCCATGTAGGAGGGTGTCTTTAGTGCCCATGCTTGTTGTTTAATTAGACCTTGAACATGGTTCCTTACTATGTAGGACTTGCATTACGAATGAGTTTTCTAGTTAAAGGTGGTGTTCCTGTTAACAAACCATTGTATTAGGTAGGTAGAAAATAAGAGTGAAGTGAACTTTAGTCTTTAATGGCAAGTAGGTTCATATGGAATCATTTTTGCTTCAGTGGAGGCTCAAGTATGCACGACACTGAAGGGACTTTCCTTTCAGTCGACGCAGACAAGGGTACCACAAGAGCCAGCGAGGGAAAGAGAACGGGACCTTTTGGTGTCAAAGCCTTGCCGCCTGCGTGGCTGTGCCCCGAACCGTGAAGTTTTTGCCGAGGTAAACAATTGGGCCATTTGAAAGTTTTGCGTTTTTGCGGATAAAAAAAACATGACTCACTTGCATGCCTTGCTGTAAACAATCCATTGCAGCACTGAAATATGTGAGTTGCAGATAATGTCACAGGTAGTATAGATAACCTCTACATTCTCGGAGTTCTGTAGACAAAGGGGCTGCCCAAAGATTACACAGCAGGATGGTGCCCCGCTACAGAGCACCAGTATATGTCGTACCATAGCCTCCTTTATACTGACAAAACCTGGCAGATTGCCACGAGAAGCGGTCGCCGAAATGGAAAAGGTGAAGTGGCATACAACGGAGAAGAGTCTCGCCGTAGCGGACGCGAAACACGAAAAAAGTATGTTTTGAGTCCTCGCCACTGCAAAAGCTGTGTGCTGACGTCCAGGTTCCGCGAGGAATGGCTCTATAATGCTCTGTGCTACCAAATCCTCACGCTCCAAAATCTGTGACCAGGCACTCTATGACTCCGTCGTCAAACTGGCAGGCTTTGTGAGTTTAGAGGTGCTATGGTCATACTCTAATCCACTTTACTCCTTTTTTTTTTTCAGGGGGAGGGCATCTTTCTGTTTGCATTCTTAAAAAAAAGGGTTAGACTGTTATGATTAAGTTGGTGTGGACAACCACTAACAAGCTCTGTTTCCTGTCGTCAGGGCCTACGCTATTCTTAACAATTCCAATCTTCCCAAAAGAAACGATAGGGGAAGGGACAAAACCGGAGGAAAGTTGTGCCGTTTGAGTGGTCGATGTAACTACTCATGCTAAAGATATAAAGATAAATCACATGTAACTATGGTTGTTTGAGATAAATCTGTTTGAAAGGGTGTCTTCGCTATGCCAATCTGTAAACATATTTTTTTTTAAAGCTGGAGTCCAAGTGACGCAAGTATCATCGCTGTCTTCTCAACTGGTTATTTCAATATTTTATTAGGAGTACTTGGCCATGACTTAAAACAAACCAAAGACCAGATTCGGGCTCATGTTGGCCTTAAGCTGAATTTTGCCAGAGAAGTAAATGCTGAAACTAGACAACATAATTCAAAGCAAACTTTCTGCAGCGACAAAGAGTTGGAAATAGTTACTGAAAGAATAGAGGAAGCAGTTTCGGGGCAACGGTATACAGATTGGACCTATGAGAGCCTAACCAGGCTTTTTGCTCTGGAACTAGACAAAGTTCAGAGTAAACGAAAGGGGAAGCAAGGACATAGACCAAAAAGCTGGTGGGACAAAGAAGTGAAGCAAGCGATACAAAAACGTCAAGAAGCCTCTAGAGAACACAGGTATTCTAAGCGCAGTGGGGGTTTAGAAACGGAAGTAAAGAGAAAATGGGACACTTTTATAACTTGTCGCCGAGAGGCATCCAGTTTGATCAATGCGAAAATTCAGAGAAAGGGTGAGGAATGGATGAGTAATGTAAGCAAGAAAGATAGAAACGCAGCTAAAACGTTTTGGGAGCACTTGAACTCACTCGGTGAAACGACGTAAGCTAGACAGAGGTTCATACTCTCGCATCAGGGAGATCAATTAGAGGGAGATGATGCGGTACGATATAGGAGCAGTGATGGAGGAGAAATTTCGGGAAGGGGTACATGTGGAAGATAGGAGAACCGAAGGAAGTAGCAGTCCAGCTTGTGATATCGCGGATTTTGGACAAAGAGAATGGGAAAAGGCAGAACGAAGAGTCCCTAGTGGCACGTCGACAGGCACAGATGGGATCCCACTCAAGCTGGTGAAGAATTTGGGTCCTAAATCTAAGGCAAAACTAAGGGATGTAGTGAGCACTATGATAACAAAAGGAAATATTCCAGATGAATGAAGGTTTAGTAGGATGAGTATGATATATAAGGGAAAGGGAGGCTTAGTAGGATGAGTATGATATACAAGGGAAAGGGAGATAATTCTGATATTAGGAATTATCGCCCCATAACCGTGACACCAGTTATTTACAGGTTGGTAATGCAGATTATAAAGAACAGACTGGAGGAATGGGTAGATTGCGAGGGCATACTGGGCGAGTTACAGAACGGGTTTTGGAAACAAAAAAGGTTGGAGGACAATATATTTTCTCTAACACAGTGTATAGAAATAGTTCAAAAACAAAACAGACAGCTCTGGCTGGCATTTCTGGATATCAAGGGTGCCTATGACAGTGTGAACCAAAGGAACCCGTGGGACATACAGGAGAGCTTAAACTTAGATTAAGGGCTAACAGCCCTATTAAGGAACATTTACAAAGATAATAAGGTGATTATAACATGGGAAGGAAAGGCGACGGGGGAAATAGAGGTAAGACGAGGCCTTAGGCAGGGGTGCCCATAATCGCCTTTGCTGTTTATGTTGTATCCGAGAGGATTGGAGGATAGACTAGAGAAGAGTGGGCTTGGATTCGACCTTTTGTACAGTAAACTAGGCCAAAAAATTCAGCAATCCTTACCGGAATTGATGTATGCGGATGATATTGTACTAATGGCTAACAACAGGACAGAGTTGCAGGAATTAATGAGCATTTCTGGTAAGGGAGAAGAGGAATTAGGTTTAGAATTCAGTAGTGAAAAATCAGCAGCCATGATTTTTAACTGTGATGAAGTTGAGAGGCTCAAAATACAGGATATTACAGTTAAGAGAGCTAGTAAATAGAAGTATCTAGGAGTATGGACATGTGATGGTGCAGAATATCTCAGTGAGCATGAAAAGTATATAATAGGTAGGGTTCCGAGTTTTCGGTTTAAACCGATAAAAACCGATAAAAGTACGCCGAATTCATTTTCGGGAATTCGGTTTTAACCGAAAAAGGTCAGTTTTTGGGTTCATCATTTTCGACTTAAACCGATAAAAACCGATAAAAGTACGTCGAATCAATTTTCTAAAATTCAGATTTAACCGGGGAAGGTCACTTTGACCTTCCAGTCGTGCCGCAGAGCCGTGGCGAAAAGGTGGAAGGACAGTTGCGACCGAAACGTGTCCGAATGTACGGGATACACGGATGCCATCACGACGTTTTGGTTTAATGTGCGCATCATCGCTCGGAACGTGTAGTCCGAGATGCTTCATGACTTCGCCATGTACGAGTCTGTTTTCAAACTCGTTGTTAAGAAGACTGGATGCAGGCTCTGCATGTTGTGTTGTGCTTCAAAACGTCGCACCGTGTCTCTTTTGGCGTTCACAATTGGTTGATTGGCCGATTTTGGCTAAGGCAGCGCTTCATCTCCTCAGCCCGGCAGTGTCCAGTGTTAGCGTTAAGAGGGCATTCTCGAAGCTCAGGATCATATTAACAAAAAAGAAAGAGTGCAGATCAACGAAGAGAACCTAGGAAAGCACATCTGTGTGTACTATAACAAGATCACGTAATCCCGACGTACAGAAGGTGAAGTTCCAGGTTTTTTGGGCATAGGCTTCATATCTGACTCGTTTGTACTTCCGTCTTTTTTTCTTGTTTCTTCTACAGGTGCAGACATTTGCCAAATAAGGTGTCGATTTCTTTTTCAATGTATCTGCGCAGTTATTCTTTGAGTGATCACAAATATCAAAGCTACAAGGATCGTCTGATCGGGTGTCCGTTAGTGTTTATTTTAATTCACCGAAAAAAGCCGATAAACTTTTGTGGGCATAATTATACACCGAAAAAAACCGAAAATTGAATTTTAAAATAAGCACCGAAAAAAGTATGCCGAATTTTGAAAAAATAAAAGCCGAAAACGCGGAACCCTAATAATAGGTAAGGGCAACAGAAATGCAGCTGTAATGAAAAATAGAGCACTTTGGAATTACAACAGGTATGAGGTGGTGAGAGAGATTTGAAAAGGGGTCATGGTGCCTGGCTTGACTTTTGGGAACGCAGTGCTATGCGTAAAATCCGAAGTGGATGCAAGACTAGAAATAAAACAGCGCAGAGTAGGTAGGCTGGCTTTGGGGGCACATTACAAAACGCCAAACCAGGTAGTACAAGGAGACATGGGATGGGCGTCTTTTGAGAGCAGGGAAGTGGTGAGCAAGATAGAATTTGAGGATCGGTCGAGGCAAATGGATAGGGACCAATGGGCATGAAAGGTTTTCAGCTATTTATGCATGAGGAGTGTAGACACGAGGTGGAGACAGCGCACTAGGAAATTAAGAGGAAAGTTTTTAGGCAATAGTGGAGATACGGAAGAGCAGGTCTCAGTTAAGAAGAAAGTTAAGGCCACAGATAGAGATCGGTGGCTAGACGGAATGCAGACAAAGACGGCTCTGGAAAGCTATAGATTAAACAAAACAGTTATTGCCAAAGAAAGCATTTATGACAACTCTACGGGAAGCTCGTTGTTTGAGGCCAGGACGGGTGTTCTGCGGACCAGAACATACAGAGCGAGGTACCACGAAATGGATACAGTGTGCACTGCTTGTGGAGAGGAGGACGAGACGGCTGAGCACGTGATAATATACTGTAAAGGGCTTCACCCTATGCCTACTGAAGACAACATGAATTTGATAAAGTCATTGGGTTTCAGAGACATCGAAGGGAGAGTGGATTTCAAGACTGTAGAGATTACCAAGCAAAGATTAAGTGAATGGTGGCAGAAAGCGAGAGAAAACTAGGTATTTTCTTATTAACTGATGGCAAGGGGTTTCATAGCCCCACTTTCTTTGCGGTGCGGAGTGAATATAGATTTCACATATAAATATTCTAAGCTTAAAGGGGCCCACCAACAATTTTTTGACCGGTTTGAAGTTCACGCTTAAACCGAGCTCCATGAAAGCAGGAACAGCGAGGAAAAAAAAATATTACAGAAATTCGCGATATTTTGTGAGTTATTAGCAAATTAAATATTGCAGAAAACAACTTTAAATAAGCAAAACATTGCGCTTCATGACGTAAAATGAAACAGTTTGGCGATTGGAGCAAAGCGGTTGGCCATTTGGACGCGAATTTGGTTGATACCCTGTCGGCCCGGTCGGCTCGTCGGCCATTAGGCCTAGCTGCAACCATCGTAGCTTTGGGATCGGGTTGCCATCATCGATTAATTTAGCGGGCTTATCAGATTTTGAGCGCGGATCTGGGCATCGCGCCGTACGAGGACACTCCACGCAAGCGCCGCGTCTCTGCCTCAGTCCGCTTCGACAGCCGCGGAAGACTCGTCTCCCGCAACTCGGCGAGTAGGAGGTACAAACTGGTGAGCGGCACCGTTGGGTACCATATAAGCTGGGTCCCGTCGCCGCACTTCACTCGAACAGTGAAAAGTCTGTCACAGCACTAAAAGAAAATAAGGGTTCCCCTGGCTCCTCTTACTGCTTTTAGTTGACCGGGACCGGTGGCGCACAAAGAAACATACGATGCTCGCTGTCTGCACGGATCACTTGTCGTCTGCTCGCGATGGTACGTCGCGGACGCCGCTGGGAGGCGCGCATGAGCGACGAGGCGTTGTTTTCGCCCTTTTTGAACTTTACTTTGCAACTTTATTAGCTCTATAAAAATTAATTGTTAGAGAAATAATGACGGTTAACGTGTGATATACTTTATTTCGCTTCAAAATTCCTAGGACAGCTCTCGCCAATCACGAAACCCAGAGAATGTGACGTATGGTGAAAGGGAGCGCCGTTATGCGCGCTCATTCGGCGCCTCACGGCGCCACCGCCGGAGGAGGTGTTTCCGAGTTGTCAAATTAAAATAAGATGCGCTAATATTTTCAAACTCTTTCGTTGTCCACTAGGTTTCCGGGACCACTAGCGTGTAGAAACCACAAAAAAAAAAGTGGACGCTTAAATACTGTTGGAGGGCCCCTTTAAATGGTGAAACAAAATGGCTAGGTGGCATAAGCTACTGCCCGATCCAAAGGGCTCAGCCGGATTCATCCATCTATCCATCCGTTGTAAGAGGTTTTAAGGAACCCAGTTTTAAGAGGTCGCAAGAGTGTGAACGGGCATTTAGAGAACCATGCAGTGAACGGAAAACTTAACAATTCATGCATTCTTGGCATTTCATCAGGTTCTCGGCAGGCCTCTCCACGATGTATATTATGTGCATTACTTTGGTATTTGTTGATTTTTTTGGAAACAGGTGCCAGCAGGTAGGGCATAGACAACGGTAATTATATTCGTGTATCTGTACAACTTTTTTGTTATTTTATTTTAAAGCTTGCTATTTAGTTTTGAAAGAACTTCGTGGTTCCCATTGCGAAGTTGCAAGCATGATATTGGTGCGCTAAAAACCAGTCCAAGGTCAGAACTAATGCCAAGGCATCGAAAAAAAATAATGTGACCAGAAACAATGTCATTTATTATGTTGTCAAGCTAGGCCTCGCAAATGTTAGCCAAATCGGGTCCACTAATGCCCACCCATGTAAGAGGGTGTCTTTAGTGCCCATGCTTGTTGTTTAATTAGACCTTGAACATGATTCCTTACTACGTAGGACTTGCATTACGAATGAGTTTTCTAGTTAATGGCGGTGTTCCTGTTAACAAACCTTTGTATTAGGTCGGTAGAAAATAAGAGTGAAGAAGTGAACTTTGGTCTTTAATGGCAGGTAGGTTCATATGGAATCATTTTTGCTTCAGTGGAGGCTCAAGTATGCACGACACTGAAGGGACTTTCCTTTCAGTCGACGGAGACAAGGGTACCACAAGAGCCAGTGAGGGAAAGAGAACGGGACCTCTTGGTGTCAACGCCTTGCCGCCTGCGTGGCTGTGCCCCGAACCGTGCAGTTTTTGCCGAGGTAAACAATTCGGCCTTTTGAAAGTTTTGCGGATAAAAAAAAAACATGACTCAATTGCATGCCTTGCTGTAAACAATCCAATGCAGCACTGAAATTTGTGAGTTGCAGATAATGTCACAGGTAGGATAGATAATCTCTACATTCTCAGAGGTCTGTGGACAAAGGGGCTGCCCAAAGATTACACAGCAGGATGGCGCCCCGCTACAGAGCACCAGTTTATGTCGTACCATAGCCTCCTTTATACTGACGAAACCTGGCAGGTTGCCACGAGGAGCGGTCGCCGAAATGGAAAAGGTGGAGTGGCATACAACGGAGAAGAGTCTCGCCGTAGCGGACGCGAAACACGAAAAAAGTATGTTTTGGGTCCTCGCCACTGCAAAAGCTGTGTGCTGACGTCCAGGTTCCCCGAGGAATGGCTCCTTAATGCTCTGTGCTACCAAATCCTCACGTTCCAAATCTGTGACCAGGCACTCTATGACTCCGTCGTCGAACTGGCAGGCTTTGTGAGTATAGAGGTGCTATGGTCATACTCTAATCCACTTTACTCCGTTTTTTTTTCGGTGGGAGAGCATCGTTTTGTTTGCATTCTTAAAAAAAAGGGTTAGACTGTTATGATTAAATTGGTGCGGACAACCACTAGCAAGCTCAGTTTGCTGTCGTCAGGGCCTACGCTATTCTTATCAATGCCGATCTTCGCAAAAGGAAACAAGATGGGGGAAGGGACAAGAGCAGAGGAAAGCCATGCCGTTTGCGTGGTAGATGTAACTACTCATGCTGAAGATAAATCACATGTAACTATTGTTTAAGATAAATGTGTTTGAAAGGGTGTCTTCGCTATGCCAATCTGTAAACATATTTTTTTTTTTAAAGCTGGAGACCAAGTGAGATAAGCATCATCTGCTCTCCTCTCAACTGGTTATTTCAATATTTTATTAGGAGTACTTGGCCATGACTTCAAAACAAACCAAAGACCAGATTCGTGCTCATGTTGGAAGGCGGGTCTTTCCTGCCAAACTTCAGAAACATTTATCTAAGCAAAGATGATAAACAAATTACTATTAGTTTTAGTGTCCCGTCATTTTTGCATGCAAAAGATGCCTATATAGGTACAGCACATGAAAAGTTATAAGAGACTTTGTAGTGCAGAGATGCATTATGTACTCTTTTTTTATTGTTGATGAGTGATGATGGAAATTGTAATGATTACTACCTTGTATTATCTTGACATGAAGCATTCCCTCACATGCACACAGATATTAAAGCAAGCTTTAAGCCCTCTCTAAATTCCATCGTGGCTTGCTTTCGTTACAACTCAAAAGGGAGCACAATAAGACGGGGACGAGAAAGGAAGAAACAAGCGGTCACTACCAACTAGTTTATTCAGAAAAAAAGTCTTCCCTTCCTTTCTTGTCCCTGCCTTAATGTACTGTTTTCTTTCATTGCAGCCACGAAGCACCTTGCCCAGCAAAGAATTTTATAATGCTTTCTTTGACTGTACTAGACACTCTCAGTAGATAAGCCCCAGTCTTGCCTAGCAACTAGATTATGCAGGGTGCTGCAGAACAGGTTCATCTAGACTTGGTATCCTCCCCTCTTTCCTCAGTAGGGACCGTGCCCCTTGTGCTTCAAGTGCTCTCAGTGCACTTACTGATTTATTATTTACGTTCCCTTTGAGCCTTAAATTGATATTCTTTTAAAAGAAAAAGCAGACAATAGCAGCAGCAGCCTCCCCCGCCCCTCCACTCTCTATCTCTCTCCATGGGAATATTTTAGGTTCCTCCTGATGGCTAAAATAATTTTGAATGCAATAGTCTGCATTTTTATGGTGTCCATCTGTAACCTGATACATCATCAGGGTGTCTACCAACCTGAAATTCTCAGGGAAATCGTCAAAAAGTTGGCTTCATCAGGGAAAATGGCCACTGAGAGTGGAACGGCGATACGAAACAAAGCTTGATGGTTGCACATGGGCACGACTATGCTGAATAATGTTTCCGAATTATGATCCTTTGACCCAGAAGTGGTCAGGAAGTTTTCGTCAAAATAGTCAAGGGAAATTTTAGAGAAGTCGAGGAATTCGAAATCAGTAATTTGGTAGACACCCTGATGCACTAGTTCCACCGTACGAAATGCTTCACAATCAAGTGAGAATTGGGGAAAGCGAAATATAGAAAGGCAGCAATGGGCGTCTGCCTCACTTGCCTTCATCCTGTTGCATGGACTTTCCATCTATGACACTGCGGGCACTTAACATGTCCTCGACAATTTTACTTTGCTCACCTACAACTTCGTCTAACTTCGTCTAACTTCCAGAACTTATTTCTTATCATTGGCTTTTTTTTTCCCAGGACCCACCCAGGAAAGACTTTCGGGAACCCGGCGTTACTTTTCACTGGAAAGCACCCATGGACACCTGGCAGCATGTGCGTTGTCTGCGAGGACCTATCAATCGACATCCTGGACTTTTCAGCAGGAATCTCTCGGGTATTAGCCATGTACTGAGCATAGAAAGGTCAGTATGTGGGGGGAATCGACGAAGCACACTTTTTGTGTTTGAGCACCCTCATGGGTAAAAAAAATACAAAGATTTCGGTAAGAGCTGTGAAAGTTGTGACAGCACTTGGAGCACATTCCTAGAACAAGAAAAAAGAATTACCAATATTGGTTACTCTTTTAATGTTTTCCATATGTATTTGGTGAATATTCCAGCTATAATACAAAGGTTTGTGTGTTCCATTGTGTATCTAAACTTCTGTTAGATTTTTTTTGTGCATCTGTTGATATGAGGATTCAAACCATAGAAGAAGAAACTGCAAAAAGAAAAACAAAGCTTTGAAAAAACAGCAAGTAGGCAAACAAAGCTTTTAGGAAACTTGTAATTTTTTAAAATTCTAATTTAATCCTCAACATCAAGCAGGCAAAGCAAGCCTTTACAAAACTTGTCATTGTAATTTATTTTCGTTCTTGTCTAATAGTTATACCAGTTTTGTGTATTAGTATTATTTCTTATGATGTTATTTGTTTAGTGTTTGTGATAAAACCCCTGTGATAAGCCGAAGCAGGCTTTTGAACCAAATTGTATCACATTAATTTCTAATAAAGTAATTGTTTTAAATACTTATGGCTTGTTTTGCAGTGCCTGCATGGTAGGACTCATGAAGTTGCATTTCCACAAATGGCAGTGATATGAGCTGAGAGAAAACAGCTATCTTCATTGTTAAATTTGAAGATTCCTGCAATTTATTGCCACCCACCTGCCCACTCAAAGCAGACATAAAGCAACAGAACATGCTCGTTCACACCAGCTCTTGCCAATAATATAGACATATGACAAAAAAGATATACAACCTATTGTAAATGATAAGTATAACCAAACCAATAGAAAGTTAAGCTGCTGATTAAAAAAAGACTTTTACTTTTTTTTTGTTGGGTGCAAATTCCAATGTAACAAAACAATGCTGTCCTGAAAGCTTCTGTTGTGTTTCATGATAAATTTTAGAGCAGCATTCAGTTCAGCATCGTTAAGACCATCATCGTTCATTTTTCCATGTTTCATTACAGGAAATTGTAAGATATCAGTTCTGCATTTCGGCGTTTACACTTGCAGACAATTGATGTTACCGCTTCTTTTAGGTGGAATCGAAATTCCCAATTCAACTTTTATATTTTCACACAGTTGATGTTACTACCCTTGTTTTAGAGTAATTCAAGTTGAACCTCGCAGACGGCAAGAAGTCTCCTAGCGATCACAATGCCTCCCTTTGTTCAACAAACTGATACTTGACTAGGGCTGCTATACTCCAGACAAAGTGAGAGTCAGCACTGACTATCTTTCGGAGAGTCGCTCATACACTCCCATGACTCTTTTGCGATAGGAGTCGGGGGACTCTTCATAAAAGGAGGGTCCACACAACTCTTGTTACAGAGTCACGGGGATTACCAGGAAGGAGTCGTGTGACTCTTTTTCTCCGTTGGATAAGAGTCGTTAAAGAGTCGCAGTTGACTACGTCACCTGGAGTCGCTAATACACTACCATGACTCTAGTGTGATGAGAGTCGCAGGACTCTTCTTTAAATAAGAGTCAAGTGACTCTACAAGCTGGAGTCGTGGAGGAGTCAAATCTGTAGCGCGCAAAGGAGTCATGGCGACTCTCTTTAAAAAAAGAGGTGAGCGACTCTACAAACTGGAGTCGATTCTGCGGCGCGCCAATACCCCCCAAAGGGAATCATAGCGACTCTTTTTTTTTTTTTTTTTAAGAGTGTACTTCGACTGTTTGGATTGAAGAGCAATCCCACTTCGACCGCTTGGAGTGAAGAGCGAACCCGCTTGGAGAAATTCGTTTTCTCCGACATGTCACACAGGTCAAACTTTCATCTTAGACTTTTTTTTCTCTGAATCAGATTTGGTTTTTCCTTTTATAAATAAATGCCAACGCTTGACGAAGTAGAATTCTTTTTTTTTGAAAGGGATGATTCTATTTCGCGATCAGAGAGGCGTAGCTCGGCGTCCGAAACGAGGAGTGTTTTTCTTTGTATGTGTTGTGACCATCGTTGCACGCCGGTAGGAAACACCATCGCTCTGTCTTTTTCTTCGCAGTATTTGACATCGTTCTGAGTGTCTTGTCTGTTCGGCACAGCTAGAAGTCACACAACATTGTATAGCTTCACACACTCAGCAAGACAAGAAAAAATAGTTACTACGCTTCCCAGGCCAGCCTCGCTAAAAGATGCCCGACCGACCTCCTGGCCCCACTGTGACTGGCAATGCAACCCCAGGTCCCTGCGGAAAAATGAGGCAGCACGACACCAATCTCCTATGGAGAGGCCGATGCGGTCGCCACACCTCCTAGTTCTAGTACACCCTAGCCTTACTCAGCGACGTGACAGGTGTCTGGAAGAAAAGAAAACCTTCTAAACTTCTTTATGTTATGTTATAGCCAAATGATTTTGAGCCTCAAGAAAGTTATTTTTAGGCGCCCTTCCTTCAGCACAGTCTTGGTTTCCTTGTAATATAACCCTGACTGGGCAGACAGGCTAAAGACTGATGTATGGAGGCTTTACGTAGGTTCCAGATTACAGCTTCTATTGCTGACCTTCTTTTGTCTTACTGAAATACCGAGCCACTGAAACGGCCATTGACGAGCCCCTGCAAAGGCCAATGCTGGAGAAAACAACACAATAGAAGCTAAAGTGACAATAACCTGGCTCGCTAGATCTGTTAATGATGAAGTGAACTTAACGAATTAAGGAGAAACAAAAACTGAAGGTCCGTAATGGTGGCGCCTATGCACAGCTGCTTGAAAGGGTCTATAGCGTCTGAATATCATCGTGCGTTTTAAAGGTACATACAAAGCTATCCGTAAAAAAAGCAAAAAGAAAAAAAAAAAAAAACCGAGAAAAACAAAAAGGAATGAATATCTTAGATGGAACATGGACGTTATAAAAAGACGCTTTTCAAAAAAAAAAAAAAAGACAAATTACATGCTGCGAGACTTTATTTTGAGTTTGGAGCAAAATCAGCATGTGCTTAGCTCTCAATTAACGGGAGATGTGATCGACGCTTGGACTGTCGGTTATACGATCTTTGCGGCGTGCGGTGATGGTCTTTTGTTCAAAATACTCTTGTATTCGAGAAGCAAGCGATCAAAATGAAGTCCCTAATGTTTGTGAAATACTATCTGTACTGCCTTGTGTACATAATACAATGATGCTCAAAACGCGTCTCCGACTGGTCTGTTTGTCGCATTCTCAGATATCGTCCCTCAATATCCGCCTGATGACTTCATAAAAGTGTCATGCTTTTGGCTGTTGCGATCCTGGCGAAGGCACAGCAGCAAAGATGGATGTGATTGACGCCTGTCCTGCTGCAGGCCGCTCTTCAACTCGACAGTCCGCGGGAGCTACAGCAGCCAGGAGTGGGGACAGCACTCCGACAGCGACACTCGCATTCGCTCTTTCTTATCGCCTGACCTTCTACGACCAGCCGCCAGGATCGCGAAATCCTACAACGTGACCAGACGGCCCCCGTGACCTCCTTTGTTACCACTTTTTGATGCACGAGTGATATGGGACTCTAAAACATGTCAATTGGAGGGAGGGTGTAAAATAGGCAGGTGGGTAAACGACCACTAAAATCTGCCGCAGCTGTGCGACCGGATTGTGTCCTTCTGGTGGCATCTTCACGACAGGTTCCTCCACCTTGCGATAGATGGCACGGCGGCGTACGGAAGGCGACGGAGTCGGGTTTGTGTGGAACTCTGCGAGGGAACGCAACGTGACAGCAATGGGGAGCGCAAGTACGTCTGCTACTTTTGCAGGTGTTGTGGTGACGTCAGAACGTCGAGCTCTGATTGGCTCTGGTTCAAGAGTAGTGGATAGACCTCAAAGCAAGCTGCCTTGGTGTCTACCCGCTATCCTTCAATCAGAGCCAATCAGAACTCGGCGTTCTGACGTCACCACAACCCCTGCAAAAAGAAGCAGACGAACTTGCGCTACGCATATTCTTTATTTGGTAGTAGAACTTACTAAATTCTGGCAAAATTAAATTACCACACGATTATATAACAACATTTTGCTTAACCTTTATGCATTTTCCAAACCGCGTGAGTGGCTAGCAATATGGACTCGTCTGAGAAACATCTGACGTGCTGTTTGCTTTTTGTTTTGTTTGTTTTGCTCCCGAACACGCTTGAAGCAGACGAATTTTCCGGTAGCAGACGAAAATGTGATTTCACGGCCTTTTTTGACGCCTCGGGACGGCCAAAAGTCTTGAGATGTGGGCTGCTGGTGCTGTTTGTTGAACTGTTGGTCGGGTTACGACCCGAAGAAAGAAAAAGCGGTGATATTTAACGCGGGCGATGGTGAGTTCGAGTTACTCTGTGTTACTAAGCAGCGTGACCACAGTGTAGCGCGATGGCGTACCGCTGGCTTCACATAACGTCGAACTACAGCTTACCTTGCTCACACGTAAACTGCGTAAACTTATAAGCTAGATCGCCGAACACATTGGCAGGCGGAGTGAAATCGATGCCGTCGAGGCATTCTAGACATGCCTCAGCTGACTTCTCGGCTCGCCTAAATTTTTCCAAGACAGAGCCTATATATTAAATATGTTATTAGTTTTCTCGATGAAACTTGCGTATTTCATGCACTCTTTAACAAAATAACTTGCCAGTGGGTCGCGTTGCCTGCAAAATTCTTCAGGATATTTTGTTTTTTGTCCCTTCTCTGCGTGGCGCAATCTATTTGGAGTGCCACGAAACCTTCCCGAAGTGGGGACAAGGTCAGGTTGCTCAGTCGGCCTCTCGCACCCTAGTCGGAGGCTCGGCCTTTCCGGCACCGAAGTGCAATAGTGAACGAAACGCGTCCTCGCCTTGTCGTGTGTTTCGAGTCCTGTCCCGCCGCCCACATATTAAAAGCCTGTCTCGAAGTGGCAACTATATTTTGTTTCAGCTTCGATCCGAGTGCGACCGATGTTATAAGCCGAAGCGCCAATCAAACAGCTCAAAAAGCGCAGCGTCATGGCGTGCTCTCTGCGCTTGACAGGACAAGCCGGCGGAGGAGCGCACATAGAGAGGCTGCGAATACCGGCTGGTCCTATCAACTGCAGAGAGTACGCCATGACGTTGGGCCTCTTTTGTTGTTTGATTTGCCATTCGGCTCATACCATCGGGCGCGCTCGGACCGAAGCTGAAACGAAGTATAACGACGTCACAGGAGCCACCGTATACTCAGTTTCTCGTTAAGTGCCACTGAAGCCGAGGCAACGATCCGATGAAACGAATCAAGCAGCGCTAACAGTGCATCGTCACGGCACTGGTTGTCTGTGTTCGTTTGATGTGACTTGGACTAAAGTAATCACGCGCAGGATCGCAGCGCACGTATACCGTGCGTAGCTTCGGCTATAGGGTCGGACTGAAGTTGAAACGCAGCAGGGCACATCGTGCTGACTGCGACGTCGGGGCCGCAGGTTCCTTCGGTCTCCCGCTGGCGCGCCCACTCGACGCACAGTGGGCCCTCCTACGCGGCCTGCGCGCCCTGGCCGTCCTGAAGGTGTTCCGCAGCCTGGTGTCCGTCCGGGCCGTGCGGCAGATGGTGCTCATCTTTGTCGCTTCCGTGCCGGCCTTCACCAACGTGGCGCTGCTGCTCTTCCTCGTCATGTTCGTCTACGCCGTGCTCGGAGTGTCGCTCTTCAGCCAGATCCTTCCAGACGACACCGACAGGTCAGAGAGAGATTACGCATCCATGCAGCCCGTCATTGACGAACACCTTGCTGCTAGCAAACCAGCTTTATTGAATTTCAGGCGTCCCATAAAGTCTCACGAAAAAATTGACTCTGACATAAAATGGCGCACAACCTGCGCCCTCTAAGCGGCTGGTCGCCAAAAAAAAAGTCGTGTGGTACGGGGTAAGTTGGAGTTATTTTTTCAGTGGCCACCGGTCGCCTAGAGGGTGCGAGTTACGCCTCATTTCAAGCGGAAGTCAATTCATTCTTACGTATAACTTCTCCAACTTGAAGACTTCTCCTAAAATCGTTACACAATCGCATAGAAATTGGTTCACACGCTTGCGTTTGCGTGTGTTCGAGTGCGTTGTGCTCCCTTGTAATTACTTTCGAGTCTCGACTAACAAACACACTGGCGCCATTTAAAAGGGTAACCCTGAAACGCTTTCGTTTTGCGTATATTTAATAATTATTATTTTGCCATCGTCATTCTTTCACCATCGGCTTTATAAGCACCTGACAATGTTATAGGCAACCATTTCTCATAAGATTGCACGTACCTTTGATCTTTAAAAGACTGCAATGACTTCAGTCTTGCTGCACGCAGTTTTCGGGCTAACCGAAAGATGGCAACAGGGTGCGAATGGATTTTCTGGTGGCCTGTAGATTACCGAGAGTATCAAACTGCTGGATGGGGGTCATGTGGCTTAAAGGGCCATTGACATGCCAAAAAAAATTTTTTTTTTATGCTAGGCGTTGAAATGGGATATCAGGACATTACACAAAAATTGTTTCACTATAGAGGTGCGTAGTTTTTTTTATAAAAAATAGAAATACGAGGCCCAATTCAAAGTTCCCGCCAGTGCACTTTGACGTAACAGCGTACCGCAAGGTGTCGGGGCGGTCAAAAGGGAGGCATCGCCGGAAGTCACGTGAGTTGTATCCCTCCCCGTGCTTACCGCGAGCGCGTGTAATATTTTTTAAATATTTTTGGTATTCTCCACACCTCCACGAGCGATATCCAAACAGACAAGGTTTCTTTTATTTGCTTTTCATCACTTAATGTTGCTGTAAAGGTAGAAGAAGAGGAGTCAGTGAATTGACGTGATCAACTAAAGTGCTTAGAAGGTGCTGTGTGAGGGACTGTCCCGGTACTTCAGCAACTGAAGAAGAGATCACACTGCATGCATTTCCGAAAGACGGTAGGCATCTTCAGCCTGGAGAAAATATGGTGATTCGACGACCTCGGTGTCCGAAGCTTCAGCAATGCAATCGGACATGTCGTACGCACGCAATACTAATTTCTGCGAGCGTTCTAAAAATTTTTTTTTGAAAACTTGATAGCTTTTTTTTGTGCCCAATATAGCTCTGTATCATCGGACTGACGGCACGCACTCGTACACTGGCTTGTACTCGCAACGCTTTCATCATTGACCTCCATCACGTCGATCCACTGACTCTTCGTCCTCAACTTTTACAGCACGCAAACTAACCAACGGTGCAGCGATAAAGAGCTAGTAAAACTGAAACTTCGTCTTCTACAATCGCTCGTACAAAAAGCAGAAAATAAAAAAAAAGTCGTAGGCACGGTCGCGGAGAGCACGAGGAGTGAAACTCACGTGACTTCCTGCGAACCCACTTTTAGTGACGTATGTCGATGCCTCCCTTCTGACCGCCCCGACACCTTGCGGTACACTGTTACGTCACAGAGCACTGGCGGGAACTTTGAATTGGGCCTCGTATTTCTATTTTTATAAAAGAACTACGCACCTCTACAGTGAAACAATTTTTTTGTAATGTCTTGACATGCCATTTCAACGCCTGGCATGAAAAAAAAATTTTCTTGACGTGTCAGAGGCCCTTTAAGGTTGGTATTTAAAATACAAGTTGCGAGGAGGTCACGAACGCGTTTTGTGTCGTCTGCAAACGTTACAGCCTTCCTGCCCGCTTTCCTCCTCGCCACCCGACAACGCAGCGCATGCGCACTCGCGACCAATGTCCGCGGGAGGCGTCTGCCATTAAATTTCAAACGCTCTCCACGATTAGAAATGGACCCCCTCTCGACAACCTGGGCTCTATAGCAGGGTTCTCAAACATGCGGGCCGAAAGCTGTATGCTGCCTGCGACCAGAGATGGCCAAATTTCTTCGAGAAAGTAATTAAGTTACATTACTAATTACTTTTCTGAAAACTACAGAAGTGTAATTAAATTACATTACAAATTATCGCAGACTAAAGGTAATGACATTACATTACAATTACTTTTCAAAAGTAATGAAATGACTTTGAAATTACTTTGACATTACTTTTGAATATCTTGAGGCAGTAATTCGCGCTCATTTTATTTACCGTATACACCAACACAGTGTGTACAAAACAAGCCCTCGTTTTCCCACACAGCGCGTGTGCAGGAACCAGATTCGGGGAGAAGCGAGGTGCTGCACATGCGCAGTGCCGACAGCAGCGCCACCGATGTGATGTGGCGTCAAAGAGCTGAGTTGGTCTATATGTACCCAAACCCAGATCTTCGTGTTTACACAGCAGCAACCTTATGTGTCTCAGAGTGAACCATACTAAACAGTGGTTTTGTTCGCGCACACGACATAAGTGTTAAACATGATGAATAGCTTGTTCAGGTGTGGCTCAGAAAGACAGTCGACATACCGGTGTCGCTGTTCATTCAACGGTAAAGGTTCTTACTAAAAGGGTGATATGTCTTCCTGATTTGAAGTGTCAGTTTGTTAAGTCGGGCAATAACGGTTCGTTCTAACAGAGTCGTCATGTGAAACGTTTCCCTTCCGCCTTGGACGCAGTATACTTTTATTCTCCTGAGAGCACTATACTCGGCGACAACGTTTCTTTGCAATGCAGTGGAGGGGAGGAGAGCCCGCGCACAACTTTATTCAGTGCTCAAAATGGGAGAGGGAACGCGTGCCTGTACCCTCCACTGCATTGCCAAGAAAAGTTGTAGCCGAGTATAGTTGACCTATCTCGGTCATTCATTTCAAGGAGCATTTTTCCAAAATACCCCAAGAGCCCAATTTTCTTTTAAATCTTTTTATTGATAAAAAAAGAAAACGCGGAGATGTTGATAAGGTTTTTGCGCATTGTCACACAAGGGGCCTGGATAATTGCTGAACAGGAACGTTGGCAGCTGAGGAATGGCGCGACCTTCCTAAATTGTGTATTTTCCCAACAAATGGGGGGGGGGGGGAAGGGGGGGGAAGGGGGGCGATATCTGCTTGTAGGATTATTCCCGAATAAACTTCCCAAGGGAATGCAGCGAGGCATACCGCGAGCGGCACCTGCTATGCTCGAGGACGCACGAGACATTCTGGGGCTTTGCCAAAGCATTTGGAATTAACTATATATTCCGGTCATTTGTTGTTCACAATGGTCGAAGCTTGCGGTTCGACCTTGCTTGACAAAAGTACGAGGCTGGGGATCTGTTTGTCTTGTCCTCTCAGGTTTTAAACTATGTTTAACTTGCTGGTGATGTGCCCGCCGCCTTGTAGTCTATGAGCCGTTCATCCCTAAGCTGACACACTTTCAGCTTAATGATGAACGGTGGAAGCTACGTGTTTCTTGGAGCAGTCACACGTCCATCGTTCGCCACGTAACCACGCTCTCGTTCATACGCACGCGCAGAGAAAGGGACTGGTCAGGTGATTAAAGGAAGGTGTTTGATTATTTCTGGGTAGCTTGCAGCTCCCACCGGACTCAAAGCTTAGGGATGAGCTAAGTACAGTATCGTCGTGATGACGCGACGCCTTGAATCTGTCGTGCCTGGAGTTTGTAAGCCCTTACCTTTCAGCGATGTCTGCACGTAAGCTTCTCTCCCTCGCCTTTCCAGCCCTCCTCTGTACGTCTGTCCAGCTCTTCGCGCAAGGATTTGCGCTCCGGTGGTCTTAGTTTATAATCTTTGATGCTCTTTCACAACATTCCACCATGCAAAATAAATTTTCTTTTCTTTTTTAAAACTTGCAGATGAACTTTCTAATTTAGGGTACAAGTAATTGTAAAAGTAATGAGTAATTTTCTCGAAATTACTGCCTGAAAGTAATCCATTACATTACTAAATGACTAGCCTAGAGAAGCAATTCATTACATTACTCATTACTCCAAAGTAATTTAATTACTGTAATTCTATTACAGTAATGCCGTTACTGTCATCTCTGCCTGCGACTCGCTGGGACGCGGCCCGCAGACAACTGTCTGGGAGCCCTCATTCCCATATCTTGAGCGCTTGAAGTGGCATGCGATATTATGATCTCATGTTGACGATTTATTTCTGCTCGAAACGTGGCTCTACCCTTATAACGTATTTGCATAGTTACTATTCTCTTATTTATTTGCCTTGTGTCTTTTTTTACTTTTTGTTTTTCCAATGTTTAGTCATATTAGTCACCTGTACCACAAGTTAGCTTTTAGGTTGCAAGCTGGAGCACTTTGCTCAAGGACACACTTCGGCTGCAAAACTCTCGCTTAGCAGAGGAACTGCCAGAGATAAAGTGCTTGAGATTTTCGCCTTCAGAAAAAATCACCATTCAACTACAAGTGTTTTTGTAGACTGCTACTATCAGGAATCCCCAGAAAACCAAGAACTATCATATGAAGATATTTCCTCTTTTTTTTTTTTTAGAAATATTCACATGGAACAATTCCCGAGTGAATTAGTTAAGAGAAGCGACAGGGCTTGTTCTCGTAGGAGCGGTGCCATTTTAATTCTTGTTATCACACCAGGGAATGGCCCAAAGCAGTCCTATGAACTAATGAATGGTGAAGATGTCACTCACTAAACAGCGAGTTTGCAAAAGCAAAAATAAAGAAGAAAGAAGAAATGAAGCCGCAAGTGATACCGTAACGTCACGCGTCGTCAGGTCATGTGACGCCGAATAAATTTTCTTGCAAAATGTTTTGCCGGGAAATTTATAAACGATATCTTCTTCATTTTCCGAAACGACGTTTCGTCTTCTAAGCGACCTTGATCGATTGCTCCTTAAATACTATATGCCCTACATTATAGAACCTCGGAGATAAAGGTCGCTTGTAATTTTTATCACTTAACGTTATAAGAAGCGGAAATATCCGTGCTTCGTATGTCGCGTGCAAAGCTATACATCAAGCGATTGTCACGATTCATAAGAGGCACGGATGTCACAGTGACTCACGGTCCAAACTCGACACAAGCTGATGTACGCTCCTGTAGCGTAACGCAACGTAAGAAAACAGTACTTTGAAAACGGGCCTTAAGTGGTGTAGTACATGCAATTGTAAAAAAAAAAAAGTAATGCAGGCGAGTAATTTAGCTGCGGAACAAGTAGATGTGTACACTACCGGCAACATGAAGGTGAACACCTTACCTGGTTTCTTGCCTGTTTTACGGCTCCCTAAAGCTGTATTAACTCTCAACGCCTCAAATGGTACGAGCTTGGGGGTCTAAACTTTGCGTTCTAGCCCTCTTCTAGAACAGGGCGTGTTCCGAAACTTGCAGGAGCGTCAAAATCAAGAAGAGGGCTGTTCAAATTCATATCGCTCATGGGTGTACATCTGCGTGAGTGTTTCGGGGATATACTTCGCCGCTTTCTGCACGACTCACGCCAGGCGCTCTCTCGGCGTTTATGTGAATTTTCATTAGCTCACGTTCATAGGTAGTACGTGTAGCTCCAGCGATGTGCCCTTAATTCCCTCTCCTTTGCTTCAGATTTCGGCCGAAAGGTCGCGCTAGTAGTCACATTGCAATTGGATAAGCGGTAGCTCTCCGCTTCTTTCTGTCGTGTCTTTTTTGCATGGTGGTGTCTCCTCCTCTGGAGCTCAGTGTAGCGCCGCCATCTTGAAATGTCGTCACTCCCAGTATGGGCGAAAACATTGTTTTGCCGTCGCCGCGCCAATAGAAGGCATTTAGGATATAAGTGTAACCGCCAAACATTCTCGTTTTGCCTCCCCTCTATTTTTCTACTATTTGCACGTTGAAACATTCTCATATTTTTCCGTCGCCCATGCCGGATATGCCTACTTGCATGTCGGGGGCGAAAGTAAGCGGAAAAGGTCTATAGCGGGCACGTCTTCTGGTAGTGCAAAGCTCGCTGCTTTTGTAACTGTTTTCACTAAAAAAATACTTAAAAGCAAATATCCCGAAATACATACACAAATATGTACATATGTATATTAAGGCCAAGAAACAGATGCTGACATACATGTGCCTTTCATGTAATAGGATATCCCTCAGTTACTGCTGGGAAGACGTCAAAGCGTATCGCGGAATACAGATAGAGATACAAAAAAAGAAATGATTTGTTCCCCAAATGGTGACTGGAGCAAAACGTACAGTTCGTAGCGAATGCACTTTGTGTCGGTTTATGTACCTCCTCTCACCACGAACCCATCTATCTACAACTGCCGTCCCGAATGACCCTAAAAAAGAAAACACTAGGGGCTTCTTGCAAATTGTTACCGTGCTCCGCGTGCCCAACTACTGGAGCCTTTGAAGTTTGCTTTTAAACGTGCGCCCGGGGTGATACCACGACCGAGGCGTGAGCGCTTAAAAGCTTACTTCAAAGGCTCCTGCAATGCGGTACGCGGAACACGGTGACGTTTTGATAAAAGTCTCTTTTATCCCCTCTAGTGGCTCATATAGGTACTGGATGCAAACTACTAGCTGCAATGCTTGACGAGAGACGTCTGCACCAAGTTAACCTTGTTTAACGTGAAGGTATGACTTAAACTGTGGTAGGAAGTGATCCTTAGACAGCCAGAATGGGGAGATCGAATCACAAATACAAATCTCAGATAGTCTGGACGAAGCCTGTTGCAATATAAAAGGAAGAGGAGCTTCTCTTAAAAGTTTTCTACTCTACATGATCTGTGGTTTTATCCTTACTCTCACGCGTCCTAGCTTTCCATCCGCTAAAATAGAAATAGCGGTCTGCTTTATGAAAGGAGCTTATTCTACTTTTTTCCGTTAAAACTTGAGAACAAATTTCACAAAATGCATAGGCCTGGCATCGTATCGCGATACATTTCATACGTCGTAAATATATTTCACAACTGAGATAAAAATATTTTTTTTAAAGTTATCACGGTACAGAGATAAAGATACCGCATTTACTCGAGTAATGGCCACACTATTTATGAAAAAGGCCCTTGCTCCTACTTTCCCGCGAAGCACATTTACAACCAATCATCGCGTTTCACATAAATGACATACCGAGTAATTAGATCGAGAACACGATTCTCCCTACAAATGCAATCATTACAGATGGTATCTTTGCGCGAAGACGTTATCTCTGTCCTGTAAACCGCAGGAATCATGCTGCCGGAGCGGTGATTGGCGATTGGCGTGCTCCACGGAAAAGCGAACCCTCAGGTTTCTTCATAAACAGTGCGGCTATAACTCGAGTGAATACGGTACTTAATATTATCTCTAAAATACTATCGTGATACATTTGTATCACAATGCTGCCCAGCTGTGAATGTCTCAGCAAGTGTAGGCAAACATGGGGAAATACAAGCCTGTCAGAGTTTCATTCACGTCCAGAATGTGCGAGCTTTCACATTGGGGTACGGGTCGGGACACCACCAAACACTACCAAAAGGCGCAGGCGCTCGAGTCCAGCTCTGCTCATTGCTCAGCTTCCACAAGCCGTCGCATAAGCATCTTGATATGAAGAACATACATCAAATTATGACGAATGTGGAGGCTTGTTTGCGTGCTGTCATTTTCTTCAGTTTTACAAATCAAGTTTTTCGTCCAGTTAATTTTTATCCACATTTCATTGATAATAAGCGTCGCCCCCTGTTTCACGGGACCTAGTTTTGACTCTTAGCACGACTAAATGTGTGGCTGTGGTCAACTTTCTACGATTGGCGAAACCACGTGCATAATAGCACATTGTCAGAATGTCAACTTTGACGTTGATAGGTTCAGAATGTAATGGCTCCTAGCTTCTACTGTGCTTTTTAAACACACGATCAAGCTTGTCGTCGTAACTGATAAGAAGTAGCTCGGCAGCAACCCTTGACGTCACGGAAAAGCCAATCTTGGTTGTGAGGTTAAGGATAGAAATCATAAGATGAATTCAGCGAAACATATCGGCGCTGGTACTAATATGTCATCGCCCTATGTTTTTCTGTGTACGACGGGTCTGTACCTCAGCTTCCTAACGTTTTTTTTTGCGTTGTGCTTAGGCCACAATAGCTGGATTAGTAGGCGGTCGTTATTAGGAGTCAAGACGAGTAGGCGCTAAAGCAGATTGGCTCTACACCAATATACCTCCAGCTAAAATAACAAAACTATTGCGACGAAAGACAGAAAGAAACAATTTTGTAGGCCCGGATTTGCGTGACAGGAATAAACACACAAATATGTTATGCTCCACAGATTATCTTACTGGTGTAGGTACCATGAATTAATCTAATTAACGGTCATTTAGATGTGGTGGCATAAAGGTAAATAAATGTCACCAGCAGGGCCCCTACTGCCTTCCTCAAGTGGAAGGCCTCATCACACCGATTTATACCGATTTCATTGGTTACATTGGATTCTGAACGCAAAGTCCGCATAAAAGACAGCAGTATCGGCACTTCTGGCCGATTTATCCAACAAATACCTATC
Source organism: Ixodes scapularis (assembly GCF_016920785.2). NCBI lineage: Eukaryota > Metazoa > Arthropoda > Arachnida > Ixodida > Ixodidae > Ixodes > Ixodes scapularis. The sequence goes on along the minus strand of NW_024609880.1, from coordinate 29,308,013 downwards.
GTAAATTGAAAATTGAAAATTCACTTCCGTGAACTAACTTCGTTAGTTTTGTTTGTTACAATGACTACACTCTGCAGTTACAAAATTATGCCACATTTATGAGAAGGTATTTCTTTCCCCTCAAACCACAGGTTTACGGTGAACTTCAGCCGGTTGTGGCGAGCATTGCTGTTGCTCTTCCGGCTCTCAACATCGAGCTCCTGGAACGACCTGCTGCCTTGGCTGATGCCGACGGGCAAGGCCCTTGCCGTCACATACATCGTGACCTACGTCTTTGTCTCCAACTTCATCATCTTCAACTCGTACGTGGCCGTCCTCCTAGACGGCTACGAGCACTCGCGCAACACGGAACTCAGTGGTATGACGGACTCGGACCTGCTGGAGTACGCGGCCGGATGGGCCCGCCTGGACCTAGAGGGCAGAAACCTGCTGCCGCTGGCTTCCATCCCTGTCCTCCTGGACACGTTGCCGCCACCTCTGCGCCTGCCACTACCCAACAGACTGGTCCTTGCCATCATGGATGTGCCCATCCTCCAGGGCGACCGCGTCCACTACGTGCACCTGTTGGAAGCCATGCTGCGCGTGCGCATGAACATGTACGAGCCACTCGCCAAGGAATTGGACCGGAGCCTAGAAGCCTACGTTGCCACGGTCTATCCGGAGCTCCGGGATCCGGAAATGAAACCGGTGTCCAGTACTATGATCCGGCAACTGGAGCTGCGCGCCGCCCGTGTTCTGGCCGAGTTCTTTACGGAAGGTTGCGAGCAACTGCGGCTGGAGCATGCCGCCAGGGTCCTGCAGCGGTCCTACAGAGCAAAGCGTTTCCGCAGGGTGGTGAACATCACGAAACGCGTGGTTCCGTTTCCCCTGGTCATTCTGACCAGAACAAATCTGCAGTACTGGTAGACCTCTATGAGCTCTTATTTTTCTTATATCTTTCTCTTTATCGTGTTCTATATATTCGGATTCTTGTCATCTGCCACAGCAAAATCTGGAAACCGGTTTTTGTGAAACCTTAGGTCGCATATATGGACACACACTTATTAAAAACACGCGTGCAAACACACACTTAAGAACACGCGTGCAAACACACACAGGAATAAGGAAGAAAGGACGACACGTGTCATTTCTCTAACATCCTTTATTTGCCCTGTAGAATAATTATATTTCTGTATATACTCATTATATAGACTTGACCGTTCGGAAATCTCGCTCGCTCGTAATTCGCCGCTATGTCCGCACCCCTTCCTTCGTCGGTGACTCGGTTTCTATATCGGCCTTGATCCTAAAGACTGACGCTCCAATTCTCCGGTTTTGTCGGGCTTCCTACGAAGCAGTTTTATGGATTCACCACAACGCAGGCTCGTATTGCTGACGAGCCAAAACCCCGTCCTAGGAGATTACTGCGGTGTCAGCGGTGTCCCCGTCGAGTTTCGACATGAACAGTGCGCATATTTCTGGGTCCTACGAGCAAAAGCTCCCATGTTTTAAATGCAAAAGTGGGACATTTATGAACCGATTTGCAGCGCACGACCTGCGTGATTGAACAAGAGTTGGTCAAATGCAAATGATGTTTGACGCGCTCCTCTTCGCTGGTTCACTTCAAATATTTGTTTCAAATAAATGTGTTACAAACGTACGAGCGCCTTCGAGTTTTTTTGTATATCAAGCTGTGAATAGTGGGGATTCAATTTTATTAGTTTGGCATTTCCGCTTTTATAAATAGGGCATACCAGTTGCTAAGTGGCAAGTCAGTTTGAGTAGCAAATTTGGAATTTCCGTTAAAAAAAAAAAAAGAAAAGAGATCGTCATTTTTTTGTGTTTGATAAAATCACAATTGAAGTTGAATTGTCATAGAGAAATGGAAGCTTGCAAGGATAGCTTAAGCCATCACAGTGATATAACTAACTTTTTTTTCTTAAACGAACGCTCCAGTCTCTTACGAGGATCAGTGACTTTTTATTCACGACATGATGAAGTCGTTCAAAAAATTATTTGCTCTAAACTTTTGGAAATAAAGCATTTTGTATTGTCAGACGGAAGCGCTTTGTGACGTCACAGGCTCCCGCAATTGCATTCGCACCAAGAGCGTCACGTGATTGCAAACCACTGACGTCATGGTTGTTGATAAAATGAACAGGTGATAAGCGAGCTTCTTAGCTCGCAGACGGAATTTCGAGATGAAAGTACGAGTGTGTCCCTACAACTTTTAAATGGCATAAGCATCCTCGCGCGACGTTTTGTACTGTGCAAAAATAAAGACTGAATTTTGTAAGCCAGAGTGCTAAGATAAGTGTTTACAAGGTTAAAGGGATACTGAACCAAAGAATTTAGTGCCCATAATAAGTGGCGCACGTTCTTTCCACGAGCCACCAACCGCCGGTGTACGCGAGCACACGCAACAAAAATGACGTCACAGACTTCTAATCGCGGTTGAGATGACAGTGAAATGCATGGGCTTCGGACTAAAGAAGAATAAAGACAGGCTTTTCATCTCTACAAGTGAAAGCTGCGTGCTTGTTAGACCAATTAATCGTTTACCTTTTACACCAGACACCAGTGTGTAGATGAAAAACTTGTCTTTATTCTCCTTTGGCCCGCAGCCCATACATTTCACTGTCATCTCAACCGCGAATGGAGGTCTTTGACGTCATTTTTGTTGCGTGTGCTCGCGCGCACCGGCGGCTGCTGGCTCGTGGAAAAAACGTGCGCCACTTATTATGGACACTAAATTCCTTGGTTCAGTATCCCTTTAAAGAGGAGACAAAAACGGGTTGTTGAAGTTTTGTGTGATAATTGTTTCTTTCTTTTTATATTTTTCGCTATGCGTTGTTCTTTTCTTTATCTTTTCTGTTTGAAAATATTCCTGAGGAACTCTGCGTTGTTATAGTCAATCGAATATTAAAATGCAGAAGCGAAGTAGTTAGTGCGTAGTGGAACTTAGTCAATCTTTGTATTTATTCAGTTCATCGATTTGGAAGGGTGTTTAACGCAAGATACGAGACTTCGGACAGGTAAAAGTGTCCGTGATGTAGCATGTAACCAACCGAAAATTGCTTACACTGAAAACGCAGTGACGTAGCATATTCATCGCGTCTGATTGGTCGGCAGGCAGTTATATTAAAAATGCAACCATAGTCTCACAATTGATGGTTCTTTCTCCTCGCGTTGAGTAAAGTAGACTAGACTACAAACCGGGGAGTATTCGAGGTGCCATCAATTCTCATATCTCGGGTACCCAACCGTATAATTCACGATTGAAAAACGGTCACACTCTGATGATATTATTGTGGCCATTCTTGTTTCTAGAATTTTCAGAGTAAAGCAATTGCACTTCATTCATTTGAATTCTTTCATGTTATTTTTATTATCCTCACTATTAACATTGCACGTTAATCGAAGGTAACAAGAAATGAAAAAAGAGTGCTAAGCCGGCCACCTTCTACGCATTTGAAACTGAAAATCAGAGCCGCCTTCTAAGAATGTCCAACGCACGGCTACACGTTTGAGACGCAGTAAATCAAGGACAGCGGAGGGCACGCTAATAATTCGGATAAGATTTGAGATTGATGGAATCACGGAATAAATAATGACCGACTGCAGAATCTTTGGTGAGAGGGACTAGTTCAACACCTTGATGAAAATCGTGAAATTCAACAAGTGAGAACACAGCGGCCACTACAGAAAGAGTCACACTTTCGGCCTGTCCGGGAGACGCGAGAAGAGAGTTTGTCATCTCCGATTGAGTGACGTCACACGCCAAGTTACGCGGGATGCGGTGAGTTTAACCAATCAGCACCTTCTTCGCTCGATAGCTTCGCTTAACGTGGCAGGATATAAAGGAACCGTTACTTTTTATATTATTGTTCGCTGTGTCCTGTCACGTGTTTGAGAAACACTTCATAGAAAACTATGGGTAGTATTAACTGGCGGTCATAGTTGAGTTCCTTGCTGCTGAGCGCGAGCTGACAATGAGCTACAACAACGCTTCCGGTATGTCCATTGTACACCACCGGGGTCGGAGTTCTTCTGAGAAGATGAATTGTGGCTGGTTCTGAGCATGCGCCGTAAAAACCACTCTCAAATATGTCGTCTCGTCAATACCAGTTATTGTCTATAGCCTGTTGAAGGCCAAGGAAAACCAGCAAATTCCTTTCCACGAGGCTTTCAGCTTGCCATGATTGATGGTTTTTTCCTCTCCAGCGTTTGATCTGCTAAAGTGGATATCTTCGCAGGAGGAGCTTATCCTGCTATTTTTTAGCTTGAAATGAACCAACATGAGATGCTAGTTTGAAATATCGGAAGCAAAAACGGCGCTTGTCTGAACCCAACGGGACTCAGACCTGAAGCAGTTAGTTGTTCCTTACAGCTACGGCTTTCAAATTCAAATTGAAAGCCGGCGGTCAACTGGCTTTCAAATCCTACGTCGGTTGGGTGTTGATTAGTGTTTCGCAGATACTTAGCCGCTTTAAATGCGAGTTCGCCCACATGGGTTCTGACCAAGAAAGGTTCTGCGAAGACGGGGTGCGCGACGTAGGCAGGACGAGAGCGTGGAGATCCCCGACGGAGCACTGAGCTAAGGCACACCGACTGTTCCGAATCCCACGGCGGCACCGGCTCCTTCCACGGCATGTGAATACGTAGGTACGCCAAATCCCTACCGGTTTGTGTTAGACCGTAATGAGGAAAAGCAGGCGGCAGATTATCTCCATACCTGAGATTCTCTTAAGATGCAGTTGCTAGGGAGATTGAAAATGTAATCTCAGAAGTTTGCGTACTTTGCCTTTTTTTTTTTTGCTTTTTTTATTGAGAGAAAACATTGGCGCTTTTTGTTATCAATATATGTAAGTTATTGAATGAAATGCACTACTCTCGTGAACGTCTCGTACACATTCCTTGAACTCGAAACTCTGCCCCTTTCATTCATAGACTCTCTCCGCATAATAACTCGTCGCTCCTGTAAAGCATTTTCCTTTCATAGTCTCAACTCCAAACTTAACAGCAACATGGCGTAGAGCTTGTAAAATAAGCGTCTGGTTCTTGAGCACCTTTGAGCATCCTCAACGGCATAATAGCGGTTCCTTTTGCGACCCACCGTACTTACACTCTTCGTTTCGCTATTATGAATGCGAACGTGCGATGCGATGCCCGTGTTTTCTCACGCCGGGGGTGGGCACTGCGCGAGCGCAGAAACCCGATGCTCGTGAGCTGAATGGACCGGCATGCGGATGTGACGTCACACCGCAGCGGTGGCGCCATTGGTGGAAAGGCGCATGTGCAGACGCGCATTTCCGCCAGTGGCGAAAACGCGGGCTTGTTGACAAATAGCGCTGGTGGCAACGTACTCGCGCTGATTGGATCGGGTTCGCTCGCACTTATGGTGACACAAAGTAAAGGCGCTCATGGAGCCTAAAGCCCTCGTACATTTGGTCAACAAAAATGAGGGTTACGGTACACTATAACCGGCGATTGCAATGTTGGGCCGTCACCTGACGAATTCATTCGCCCCTCTTGTCTCACCATCTACCGCTTGTCTCACATAAGTAATCGTATCAAAAAAGATATTCAGGAAAAGATTCAGGAACGAGTGTTCCTGCACATAGAGTTCAGTAGGCCATCATCTCGAAACGGCATCGAAAATAACGCGGTCTGACGGGATCACATCCGCTTCGATAATTACGAAAAAGGGCAACGACTGTAAACTCACCTCCTTGTCTCAGCGTCTTTCTATAGAACTATATAATTCTTTCTATGCACTCTCTATGAAACTACGCTCTAAAGAACTGCAATGTGCGCAACGTGGTACGACAGGTAGACCACTTGCCGCCGTGGGCCTTCGGCTGCACAACACTCAATACTGGACTTGGGTTTGTTTTCTTTTGGTGTTTTTTTTTTCCTCGACTTTCTCGGGAAGACTACGGGAAGAAGATTGTACCTATATGTACACAAAGAACTCCTGGCTCCAGGGTTTGAGCCGGAGGGGGTTAATCGGGCTTCGCTCTTTTGGCACGTGCTGTGGTGTCGTCGAGCATGGAAGCCATGGTGAGCGGGGCGTCCCCACTACTACGATGTCCCGAACGTGTCTTCCAATGGTGTGTTTAGAGCCCTATCTCGCCCATGAATCAAAAGCGCTCCCAAAGTGGCAACAAAATGACCTCTCTGGAGCCGTCGTGTTATACCAACTCCACCTAGAATGAATCAAAGACCGTAGACTAGAATTGTGACGTCATCGCAGTGAGATCGAGCGAAGACACAGATTCGAATTAAATGCTGCCTCAGCGCTCGGTTAAGCCTCGTGTCCAATCACCTTGTCGAAGGAAGTTCGGCCTCGGGCTCGGGTTGAATTGCTGAGTTGGCGCCATTCGACGGTGATGACATTTCATGGAGGAAGAGGAGGATGTTCGCAGGTCGGCACCATCGTTCTACGTGGTGCCGGTCAAGCTATTGGGTGTCGTAATTGCGGTGGTAGGTCGTGGAACATCCGGCCAATAAATACGAGCGAACGCAAGTGTCTTTGCTGTCGCGGCGTCCTAGCTCCCGGTACCTGAAGCTTTTGTGTGCTGTCTAGCTGGGAAAGCGACCCGCAGTAGTACAGGGGTGCTATGTTGCGCTTTTTGCACTCCTAGGAGACTTGGAAGAGGGAAGTGACGTCAACGACACAGCAAACGCAGATTGGATGTTGACAGAAGAAAACAAAATCGACACCCAATCTGCGTTTGCTGTGTCCTTGACGTCACTTCCTTCTCCCTAGTCTCCTGGGGGTGCAAAAAGCGCAACATAGCCCCCCAGGCCTCTGCCGTGTACAGCTCCGCTGCTGAGCCACAATCGCAACAGGCAAGACCATATCACTCTTCTATGACCTCATGAGGAGGAAATCGGGGGACCAAATTTAAGAACGCGATAAACACACCAGAGAAAGACGCGTTTTAGGCACCACACCACTACAGCGTGGCTCCCAGCCCCCGCTCCGGAAGCTAAGAGCGACCAGGGACGCTGCCCTGGTAACTGGCGGTCAGTGGCGCTCATCGATTCGGGATTGGTAGTGGAAGATGCACTTCTTCGAGTCAAGATCCGAGTGCTCCCTCTCGCAAAGCAAGGCAGAGCCGCTTTATATAAAAAGGGGTAATACGAAGAACAAGGGCGGCAGAATCTGAAGAAAAGCAAGAAACCGCTTTCCGAGAAAGCCTAATAAGATCATCCAACGTTTGGTTAAGGTGTCTACTAATGATCACAATATGACTGCGTGAAAATTGAGGTGGGTGCTTGCCGGAGTAAAACTTTTATGATTGCTTTCAAGTCAACTTCAAAATTACAAAACTAAACATATTTCATTGTCATGGTTACGTGCTCGAGTTTTACGAACACGCGAAGTACGAGATAGGGTTCAGATGAATCGATGTGTGTTGCATGCGGTAAAAAGGAAAGACTGAAAAAGAATTCAGTAAATGTAGGACCTTCTACATACCTCGCTTCCCTAGTAAAGTTTAAGCCTTATAATGAGCGGCATGTTTTAAGGTTTGTGTTTAGTCGGAGAAAAATAACTTGCTAAAAAACTGTTGTACACAAATGGGGTGTCCGAATTCGTCCTCATCTTGGCGTGCATTGCTTCATCGGATGATAGTCCGCTCCTGACTCAGCCGGCTGTATTCTTCGATTTCAATCGGGTGTCCTGAATCAGGAGCTCCTGCAACGCCCTGGTAGCGACTGAGATATCAAAAAGCAATATCAGCCATCTTTATCACAAAACTTAGCCTGTTACTTGAGTGATAATTTGGTATGCCTCACGTTCATTTGTGGCTTAAGGGGTTAGCCGCGCTCGGCCTAGCATAAACAGGAGTGGAGCGTACGCTGTTCGGTAAGACTGAAGTGCATCCTGCCCCTACCTATGGCATAAAAAAAACGCTTAGTCCTTATTCAGGATCTTACGCCCGATGTAGAAACCTTTTGCCTAGCTTCGTAAGAAAACGTATCTCAGACATCTTCACAATGGAATTGAGTGCTGCAGTAAGCAGGTGCCAATAAAGTAAGCTTGCTCTAGATTGTGAGATTCGATTGATTGGTTTGGAAGAACTCTGATTGCGAATTATAAAAAGAAATGTGTGCTGCGGGACTCGACGAGCTAGCTGCGGCAAACCGAAGAATCGAGCGGCTAAGCGTATTTGAACATGTATGCACAGATGCCTCAATGTCAATGTCTTTGCAGGAGGGTGTCATCCGTGTAAGTATGAAAACACGTGCGGCCGTCATGTCAAGTGCACTTCTTAATACGAATTCTTGGGTTGATCTGCAAAGAAAAGCGCTGATCTTCCTCAAGACATTCCCATAACTACAAAGATTTCACACCTGGTAATGAACGTTGGCACGGTTATTACGAAAGGGATGTCACCGCCGCTCAACCAGAACACTGACACCGAGGCATCTTCAGACACGCTTTTACGATGGCCCTTCACATGGCCCGTTGATGAGCGCCACTGTGCCCGGAATGCTGCCTCGACACGAGGCGGAACGCCACCCGAGGGAACCCAGGATTTCCAGTTGGGTCCAGGGATGCCACGGGGCGACTACCACGTGACCACGACGCAGCCACGGGTTCTGGGCGGCCCCGTCGGTCACTTGCGTAGGCGCCGGTGGGTCCGCCGTCATAGAACGCTCCGCGCTGTGTCGTCGTCGTAGCCGCCGTGGATTCGTTGTGGTGCAGCAGCTCTTTGTTGGGCGAAGAGGTCCCCGCCTGCATTCTAGAAGGCGGGACATCATCTTCTGTTTTGGCACCTGTTTTTTGCGGCCGTCGTGCGATCCTCCTCGGCGTACCGCGTGTTTACTTTGAAGAGGCTGCCAGGACTCCCTGCCGTTCCCGGGGAACCAGTTGCCTTTTGACCCATTGGTGCTGAGGAACCCATTGCGGAGAAAGGCGCCGCGGTGCGGTGTCTTTCTCCGAGCGGGTCCTCCCGCCGGCAGGGTCGCACACTCTTGCTTTTCTTGGGGGCTTAGTTGACGTCTGGCACCCGACGGTGCCTCGCCCCCGCACGAAGAGCCCTCAATGGCGAACCCAGGAGACTCGGGAAGCCCGCCATCTTGGAGCGCAGCTGGCTCCGCAAGCTCCGCGATCGGCGGTCAGGTGAATCCGGTTGGAGCAGCGGCGCCCGGTCCTGCTGGAGCACGGATATCTTGGGCGACGAAGCGCACACCAGCAGATCGGACGCTCCGGGAGCGACGCGGCAGAAGGCGGCTTCCAGCTGAAGCCCTTCGGGCTCTTCTTTCTCGGGGATCGGAAGCAGTGGCGTGGGACGTCGCACGTGCAAATCCCGGAACCGCTCGAACCGGGACGACGGCCGTGGAGGCTTCACCAGGGGCTTTACCAGAGGTCCCCGGACCGCGAGTGGGAGGGCGTTACCGGGACTCACACGATGCAACTGTCCACCGCGTCGACGTCGGATCTCGCTGGGTGGAGGAGGCAACGTCACGGTGGCGAGGGCAGCCGCGGCGAGAGCTTGAGGGCTCGGCTCTGGTGAGGGAATGTTCCGAGGTTCCGGAGACGCCGTAGTTCTGGGCGGCGAAGGTGATGTCTGCCGAACCGTAGGGGACGCAGTCGGCGTGCGACACGTTGGCAGCGACGTCTTTGCAGCTGGAGCCTTGATAGGCTTAGGTATTGTGTGCCGATCTGGGGAAGGCTTGGGCGCACTTGTAGCGTTCTGCGGCGACGAGCTTCTGGAGCTCGCGTCTCGAGGGATATCTAACAACGATGAAGACGACGATGGTGACGTTAACGACAAGGACGACGGCAACGAGCGCGGCAGCTTCTGAGGAGTAATTGGCGCTGCTCCCTTGGAAGTACCTGCAGGTATGCCGGAGGGACCAGGAGAGACGGAAAGCCGGTCGACTTTCGGCGGTGACTTTGGGGCGTCAGGCGGTGACCTCGGCGGTGGATGCACCAGCGCTCGGGTAACCCGCCGTCCGCACAGCTCCTGGTTTCTGACATCTTCATCGGGCGATGACACAGGCTCCTGACACCGGGGTCCTGTTATCAGCGTCACTTCTTCCGGGCTGCAGACGGGCGAGCAGGGCAGGGACTTCTCCGGTGCCTTTGTCGAGCAAGATGCCCCGGACGACGATGACGCCGACGGTTCTGCGAGCTCGGACGTGCCATCGCGATGTCTGTGGAAGCGGCACGCCTGGGCGCTGTGCCTGTAGTGGCTGGCCGGCAGTGGTTCTACGGGCCGCTCCAAGTCATGGGGTCTGAGGAAAGGCCCCGAGGTCTCGCCCAGAGCCTCACAGGGCGCGAGGAGGGCCCTGGCTCCCGGCATGACCGGCGTTGCTCGTCCGTGGGACGAGTGTTTGAGGCGCACGATCTTTGTGCGGCAGATGACGCATCGCAGGGGCAGAACCCTCTGGGACACGGCCACCTGGATGGTCTTGACGAAGCACTTGCGGCACACTACGCGATGGCCACACGGGAACGTCTGCATGCTCGCCTTGGCACTCACGCACACCACGCACTGCGAACAAAAAAAGATGGTCACGTTACAGGCCGAAAGGCTACAGCGGGACATGCTTAGAAGATTACCACTGATATGTAATATAGCAAACACAACCGTCTAAAACACGCGAGCGGTGGCAGTTTCGTACTCACAACACCTTGCAAATGTTCTTGCACTTCGTGATTACACCTTCATTTGGTCGTCTGCTAGGCACGAAGCAAACGACGCCACAGTGATTGCCGTTGCTATATTGAGTTGTATCCATGATAATATGAGAAGCAGCATAAGTATGGCCGCGACTTTCTACAAAAATAAATTAGGGTATATTGTTACTATCAAAGTTAACTACATCATAACACAGGGAACCTCTTCTTGTTTCGGTCACTTTCTAAAACAGTTGATTTTGGCGCAAGACTGTAAATTTCGAACTACTTAAAGCGTTTCTTCCGCGCTTCTCAGCTTTAGCGTCGAGCGGCGTCTTTCGGCACCAAAAAATGCGAAGGACAATCGGCCATATTGGCGCAAATGTGGCGAGCTTCATCGGGCGTCAGCGCGGGTTGTCAATTGTAAGATGCGAAGAAAAACGTACATATCCTAACAATATGCAAGTCTATATCGTATTCTGTTTTTCATCAAGGCCTTTATGTGTACTTTTAAGCGCTGGAAACTAGAACGTCATTAAAACCTGACTACAAAAGCGGCGATGATATTTCAGCCATATCCGTTTCATCCTCATTTTGGTAGAGACTTGGTTTGCTTGACAGAGTATTGTTGTTGCGCAATGGGCAGATGTATCCTGCTGTATAATGAAGCATGCTTCCGAGATTCTTGGCGAGCAATGTTCTCCTCAGGCCCCTCCAAACGCTCGTTTGGCCAGCGGAAGGAGTGAATAGCACCGCTTCTCCAGAGCTCCGCAAGACGAACCTGATACAGAGCAGGCATCAGGATCTCAAAAGTTACATTTGTGTACGTGGCGTAGAGCGTGCATTTTTGTTGCAAATGCAAAGGTTGAGCTGAGCGAGCGCGTTGAGACACGATTCAAGTGCCGCCCATCTCGTAAGCTGGCTGAGGCAGTGCTTTCTTTCACCCGGGCTTTGCTAAGATGCGGCTTCTATAGCAAGCCGGCCTTGATTATCACTGAACAATGGAAGAAATTGCCGTAAAAATTTCACTGCGGCGAAAGGGCTAAAGTCGTCAAAGTCCTGCCAATAGCAAAGGAAGTCATCTTGAGACGACTTCCAAGAAAGAAAGTGGATAGTTTGGCCAGTTGTTTAAAAGTTTTGAAATGTAATAGTGCCTTGCGTTGTATCTTTTGGTTTTTCTCTGAAAAAAAAAAAATTTGAAAGAAACGCAAATATCGACAAATGAAAACGATTGGTGAAATTAGGCACACAGAAATATAAACCAGGAGTGGACACAGTGACATGGGGTTAGAGCCGCAGACAAAACTACAAAAGTTAAGAGAACCGAAGGAAAAAAAAAGAAGGGTTGGGGGGGGGGGGGGCTTTTTTTATCAAGAAATGATATGGAGGAAACAGTCCATTCCAAAGAGGACAAGTATAATTGTCAACAACAACAAATAGCACAAGGCAGCACAACGTGTCTTCAACAGCTAAGCTAAAATGAATGCATGGTTCGCTAGCCGGCTTCTGCCCCAGACGCCCGTTATGCGTATCCGGTTCGAAATTACTTTTAATATAATAAAGAAAACAAGGTCACTGGACGCATTTACGTGTCAAAAAGCAGTCCAGCTGTATGTACGTAGTATAGTAGAAGGCTTTCAAGACGGTGAGCGTTTTCTTAAATACTAGAACAATTTCGCCTTGGGGACAGAAAAGGCAAAGGGGGGCGCGCTTACCAGGGAGCCGCGAGCCACACTTGGACTCAAAAGAGCCGCATGCGGCTCGCGTTCCCCAGTTTGGCCACCCCTGATATTGACGAATGCAGGCAAGGCCACTGGCCGTCGCGTTGTCTCTGCTCGTGCGTACAAGCCTGTGAAATTTCAAGCTTGCCAAAGCTATGTTCACGAGCAAGCTGCACGTGTTTGCGCTCACGGGAGAACAATCGGGGCGCAATTCTTGCATTTGTCTAGGGAACAACTCTCGGATTTTAACCAACCGCTTGTTTGAAAAACCAACTTCCGTTGTGCGGAGTTAAACTAGGGCAAACCAGCGTATTTTTACTACCCGGTCCGCTACCCAAGCAAGTCCGAAGATGACGATTTTCGGCCCTGTAACTAGCGCTACCCCAACAAAAACAAGCACAAGCCCCCTTTTTTTTTTGTTTTATGTCAGTCTTTCCAGGCGTATGGAGTAGCCGGATGCGTGCTTAGCAGGCCAAGAATCTCGGAGGCCATGAATGAAGATGACCATTTGTAGAAACCGTCACATGGACACTATCCCTTAAGCTATGCACACGCGCGAGTGTTTCTTTTTCTCGATCTTACTTCCTAGTAACTGTTGAGAATGTACGCGAAAATAAGTGCAAGTTTAAGAACCACTGACTCAGAACTTCTACCGAAAATGCCTTCTGATCTCAAAGTTACTGCAGTGTACCTGTTTTTTTTTTTTTTTTTGCGGGGACGATTTGTTTTTTGTTTTATTTCACCATCTCAGCGAAGTTAAATCATGTAATAAAGTTCTCTCATGACGAGAACCTGGTGTATTAAAAATGATTTGAAATAGAATTTACGCAAAACCAAATAACTATCGGAGTAATGCACAAAGTAATAGGAGCGATTTTCAAATCATCTTAGCACGTCCAGCTGCCTCGCACACTCATCGCACGTAGACAATGGCAGTTGTTTATTCATTTGCTCATTGGCGTACTCCGAAGGATTTTGTGCTCATGGATGGTTTATGCATAAATACTAACCAGATGATCCATGTTCCAAGATCTTTTCCTGGGCTGAATCTCGTAGACGACACTCCCTACTGACGTAAATAAAACGGAAAAACAAAAGTACTGACAAAATATATTAAGGGTTCACCGCAACGAAGCTAAGAGAATCCAAACTAGGAAGTCCCACACCTGTAGTCAGAGGGCTGGCGGTTTTCACCAGGGTTAGAAATTCAAGTAGAGCCTTGACCTATCAAAAGTTTATTACGCTTTTGAGTTTCATAAATGTAAATCTGGTTGACGACCCAAAAGACGCGTAAACAGACTAAAAGAATCGCGTTTTATGGTTTAAATAATGTGTATTTTCCAGCTGGAAAATGAACCTCTGCCATCCGGAAGAAGCTCTCGCTGTGTCACTGCACAAACACCAGCCAGAAAAAGTAGCTTGTATTGGTTGTACTCCGTCTCACATTATCAAGGTCGAACGGCAAGGGCTGTGCAAGCGCGATCGATTAGCCTTGGCCGCCTTGACTGGAGCACTGGCAGCTCGAGCGCTTGTGCAGCCGCCAAGGCTTCACCCAAAGCAACTAGCTCGCGCGTGTAGCATGCGCGGCTAACAATAGTTCATGCTAAAGTGATACAAAGTATAGTCTTTAGATGCTTGACATCCTAAAAGACAGGTCTTAAACGCCCGTTTTTGATGAAGGCACTGTAGGCACATGCGTTGTTTTTTGTCAGCTTTTCAATAATATTTCCCGACCGTGTTGATTATTTTCTGAGCCTTGTTTAGGCCTACCTATCAAAAGCCTAGGCGATAAAAAGTACTGTTTAAGAAACAGTGAGCCTGGAATAATAATATGTAATATTAAAGATTTACTTTTGCCAGTCAGAACCGTATGATGTGAAAGAAAACGTTTCTACGTCGTTTCAGCTTGATTCCAGACGCAGTAGACGCTACGAGCTAATGGTATACTTCGTTTCACCTTATGTTGTACCGCAGCGAAGGCTAGAAGCGCGAGCTCATAGCGTTGGCAGCCGCTCTTAAGTCACAAGAGCTTGTGCCGCCGAGATGTGTCCCAGAGCAGGGAGCTCGCGTTTGTAGCCTTTCCTGCGGTACATCACAAGGTGAAACAGAGTATAGTAATCAGACAACGTCAAAAGCGCGCCATCATGGCGCTCGTCATGTTTCTGTACGTGTTCTATCTATCATCTCTGAACCAATCATAAGCATAAAAGGACTGGTGATTTGCGCTTTTGACGCTGCTTGATTTGTCCCATTACCTGGTAGCGTCGGCTGCGTTTGGATTTAGGCTAAAACGAAGTATAGTATGTAGCCTATCGGCAAGACTGCAAAGAAACACATGCTTACTTCTTCCTCTTGACTGGTGGCTAGTTCCGGCTCATGCTCTTCCAACTTGGTGAGCAACTTGTCCTGCAAAAGAAGTAATTATGCAAATAAAATTAATTATCATCGTAAAGTGAGCGCGTCAGCGTTTGGCCGAAAAGGCCAATTATACCTATAACTTGGGGACAGCAAACATTTGCTTTATGGCTAGGCGGGCGGGAAAGCCCATAATGCAATTCGCTTTTATATCCGGCCATATAAACGATTAGGTGTCCGGGGAAAGCAAGGAGCCAACGATCGTATGACTCACTATATGCCCGCATCCCCTAATACAGTAAAACGTCTCTACTTGAAAAGTACGCGCATCATCTGTTGTGTGCATTACGAATATTGAGCTCTCATGAACTACGCATACAAATGTGCGATCTACATTTATTAGCACAATAAGCATGACACCAATGCAGTCATCACACTGAATTTGGCCTAACCACCATTATAATACTTGACACAATGTGTATATTCTTCCCAATATCGGGAAAAATATGCTCACGCACATAGTAACGTCTCAGATTTCAAATCATCTTAGCACGTCCTCCAGCTGCCTTCACACACTCATCGCACGTAGTCTTTCACCGAGCAAATAGAAATAACTTTTAAATGAAGCTTTGATAAAAAAGTTCAATGCAAGAATAAATAAAAAGTGAACTTATCTTTTTGAACAGTTTTTCTGCCATTACGATGTTCTATTTTATCTAATACTAGTTTTATAAGCTGTACGCTGTACGTACGCTGTACTTCATGGAGCGCTTAATATATTTTTGTTCGGCTGCCGGTAGTGATCAAATGTTGAACTTCTTCATTGTGCGTAGTGCAAGTTGCCTGCTTCTTGCGCGGAATGACGCCGAGGTCTGATTGTCTTTAATTGAAAGGATAGTTGGTAGACCTCATTCTTAGATGCCTTAGGGTCTACCTACTATTTTGTTTTGATCAGCCAATAAGAGCTCGGCGTTCTGACCTCATCACAAGCACTGTCCAAGAAGCAGACGAACTTTTACGCTCCGTATGACAACATCGGCGTCTCATCAGACCATTTGGCGCTAAAGTTGCTTTGATGCTCCAGACAATATACATTTTCTGAATAAACTAGAATACAGTGAAATCCTTGATGCGGGGGTGAGTTTGAGCAAAGACTGGTGAACACGTTTGCATTTCAGTGTGATTGAGTGTGTTGTGCCAATACGACCCAGAAGACAGAGGTCTGCGCATGACGTCATCTTTAGTACATCCCAACGTTACTAGATTACCTCAGTTGTGGAACTCCCGCGGAAGGGGGTACCCTCCTCACTTACTTCAGTCGGCCTCCCGTCGTTCGAAGCGCCATCTTCATTTTTGTTTATGAACTGGAACTGTGTGTTCCATAGATTTCGGTGGAGCGCCATCTAGACGCGGCGCTTCCAAACGTACGTATCCAATAGAATACCCTGCAGTTACCAAAGCAGCTCTTTGGCGCGTCAAAAGAGGGGAGGCGAGTCGTGGTGAGTGAGGAGGGTACTGCTTGTGCATGCAGCGTCTATGAAGAGTTCCGCAACTGAGCTAACCTAATAACGTTGGTAGATCCTTGACCCGCCGCAAGAGGGAAACACGCCGAAGGTCGTTGAAAGTCGCTGCCAGGCGCGTCCGTCCTGGCGTCAACGCGCGGCAGCGTCGCACTCCTTGTGAGAGGCTATGAGACGCGCTAGATGCGTGTGCCTGCTCGTGACTCCTTACGATGAGAGAACAGACTGGTGAACTGGCGCCATTTAAAACTTAGCCCTGTAGCTTCGTGTATATCTAGATTGAAGGTTTTACAATATTGGAGAGGTCTAATGTACGTACTATGTAAATGAGAAATAGTCAATCGTAACGTGCTCGGAAATATTTGGAATCAACGGTAAATAATGACGCGCCAAAAGATAGAAATTATATATGCTGACCGGACACGTTCCAGGCCTACCTCATAGATGGCGCCAGTGTGGTTTCTCGTCACCCGAAGGAAAAATCCATCAATGTAACGCTGTTTGGCAGTCAATGTTTTCTAGTGGACCGCTGACTGTGCCTGACTGTACGTCAAGCATGTCTGATTGGACAACAAGTTACTCTGACCGACAGTCAAACTCCAGTCAGACCCCGCTTGTCGGCTTTCTGATGGTTTCCTGGTGGCAGTCGGCCGCCGCGAAATGCCATCAGGATGTCCTGGTGGTGATTCTGACTGTACATCGATATAGTCTGACTGTACGTCAGAAAGCTTTGACGTGCAGACAGAAGTACGGTCAAAGGACGTAAAGTTCGTTCGGATACCACTATTTCGTCAAATCTATGAATACGAAAAGTAATCTGTGCACGAGAAAACGATTTCGGGACGTGAGCCCATAAAACCGCTGACGTTAGAGATGTGACACGCAACCGACCGACAACCTTGATCAGAAGCCCGCCGAAGCCGCTGAAGCGTCGAATGTCTTACGTTTTAGTAGAATTTCTACTCGACAAGACCCAGCCTGTTGTGAGTTCCGACAATGTAAGGCACTTTAGCGGTGTAGTTGAAGACGACAAGGTGTACTACTGGGCCGGAGACGCTCCAACGAAAGGAGGATTCTACGACGCGAAACTACTGTGCTTGGCAGGTGAGTAGACCTGAAGTACGGCGATTGATGTACGATTGCTTGGTTTAACTGCATATGCAGCCGAAGCACTTTTTAGAGCGATGCACTCATTGTCGGAACCTGAAATGCTCTTGACTCGGTCCGAGAGGTTTAGGCAAGGAAGTTTATATCTTTCTACCTGGTGTGCACGGCAAAAACGTTCCGTAAAAAAACGTAGAGCTTCTCATTAAAAGCTACGGAGAAGCATCCGTAATCTGAAATACGATTGACTTGTCCCTAAATCTAAAGTTACGATTCTTTAAACAACTAAAATTGTTTGCGACAAGCTGAAAGTTGTTTTATTTGGTTTAGACTAATAGACAACGGTTCTCACATTTTAAAGCATCATTTATTGCACTGTCGATCAACTAATGATAAACGTTCCGAAACGAGGTAGCGCTAGTTACCGCTGAACTGAAAAGCACGAGGTAAGACTTTTGTCTAGTATAATCACATTGCCGCTATCTCTTCATCTACCCATCTCCGCTCGGTCGTTTTGCTGCCGTTACGGCCGTTACTGCCGCGCTTGTTTTGTCGAGGGGTAGAGGTGCTTGGTGGTTTTTGTGCGAGCTTTCCTTGTTGTTATCAAAACGGTGAGTTTGTTCTGCTCTTTTTATTAACATTGATTGGGGACTGTCATATATACGTTCGTATTTTTGACACTTCTTTCCTCGAAAGAAACGAAACCACGGATTTGCGTCGCTTGAAACTTTCGGGTTCAATGACTGTCGCTGCTATCTCAGTTCGTGTTTGACGTTCTTCTCAGAGTTGAAAGCTGAAGTCGGGTGCTCGTTTGAACTTTTTGTCATGTCGTGAGCTCGCTGGGACCAATGGGACGCGCGGTTCGTGTTTTGTAGCGATTGGGAGGCTATTCGCGCGTGCTGGCTCGCAAGAGTTGCAGTAAAGCACGTGACAACCCATCGTCTGAGTGCGTGAGTGCGCTTTACGAGTTTCGCATCGTTCGCGCTTCCTGTAGCCTTCTCAGTTCGCCGAGGGGTCCATATCGTTTCGTCGAAATTCGTTTCGCGGCAGTACGTTTCGTGGACAACTTTTTATGGACACGTTTCGTCGACACGAACGTTTCATCGACACTCGTTACGCGATTTTCATGCTGCAGTGACGTTTCGCCACTCGTGTATCACTGAAGTGCGCGTAAACCCACACCCCCGCCTGCGTTCACAGCACTTCGCGGCGACAGTCTGCGGCTGCTCGTTACAAAAATGTTAACCCACCTAACCGACCCGTACAGGTCGCTTCGCGGCGATAGTCTCATGCAGCTTACTCCCCCCCCCCCTCGAAAAAAAGAAAAAAAAAAAAAAAAAGAAAGAAAAAAAAAAGAAGGTTAATTCGAGCTGTCGATGAAACGATCTGTCGAGGAAACGTCGTTCGATGAACTGATTCCCCATTGGTGTATCACCACTGCGTACTTCACGTTCACTGGTTGGTTAGCAGTCATAATGCAGCCGATGAATTTCTCATTTCACAGAATGCACTTGTGTCACTGTACGCTGATTCCCCCCAACCAGATGGTCTAAGATCATCGTATTGATATTCATTTTTATGCTCATAATATTCTATGTGTATATTAAAGCAATATACCTCCGCTCAATACTTGCACGGCGCCACTCAGGAGGGCACGTAATACCACTGTTCCACGGACTGCAAAATTGTGTGCATTAATCTTGGCTCCTCAGTCAGGCTGTTTGTAAGGAACATAGCCACCGTTCCTGCAGTTTCAAATTGTCTGAGATGCAAGCTCATATTTTTTTCAGGAGGCGTCTTCAACGACAATTGCTTCCTTGTCACTGAGCATCGGCCAATGTTTAAAGAGCCTATGCCATTCTTGAAGGCGGTATGCGTCTTGTTTTGAGCTTTTTACGTGTTGAATTTACCTATTCAACGGAAGCCTTGGCCACTCTCGAGTTTATGCAAATGTGAGAAAATCTTGAAATGCGTCAAGTCCACAGGATGTGTCATAGAATGACATAATCTAGATTACCCTATCATTTATCGTGCCGTAGCGCCCTTTTTCACAACTCGCACAAACATTTGAGCTGTACTGATTTTACAAAGAATTACGCTGCTGCATATTTATAATGAATTGATAACGTGGGAACACTGGTTGTCATTAGGCTGTAACTTTCAAGGCAGGGAAGCATGGTTATCTTGTATAGACCAGAACGCGGCACTGACGTCAGGCAGCTGCGGTGGCGCTGTCGGCGGCACAAATTCGCGTAAAGTGAAGCGCAGACGCTTCACTTTACGCGAATTTGGTTTTTGCGCACGCACAGTGCTCACACCTGTGTGGGCAAACGCGGACTCACTTATAAACAGGGTGTCGGTCTATAGAATGTGTGCTTGTTCAGCAGTCATTCAGGTTTAACATGTTCCAACACTACCATAGTCTGACTTGATAGTAGAAAATAAATGGCTTCACCTTCACCAGGCTGAGTATGCTTGAAGCAGGCATGGCATTAATGTTAGATGATGCAATATATCCTCCTAGACCAATCTTCCAAATCAACCTGGAGAAGGGCTTGAAGAGAATGGGAGCAGTGAAGCGAACGACGGCCCAGCTCAAGATTTTAGCGATGCTGAAGGGCTTCAAATGAAGTTTCCACAGAAATCCCTTGAACCTGTATGTTTTTTTATGGTAAGTGCAAATTTGAATTCCTACACATCTAGCATGTACCTAAGAGGAAGACAACTCTAATGTGACTGATGCCAATCTTTTGAGAAGCGTAACAAAGGGCTTTGTGAGTATTCAGAACTTTCAAATATCGAAGCGAATGATGTCATATTTTATTTATACTTTCATCGGATAGGACGGTTCGGCAGTTGTACGAATTTTCAATCTGAGAATGCTCCAGGACACACCATCGTAAAAAAGCAACTGAAACGACTCACAAAAGCCCACACAGAAGTCTGGGAACTGTATGCAAATAAAACGTATTTCAACTCGTTTATTTAAAACGGGAAGGCATCCTGTAATTGTAACCACAGATGGTTGATCTGTAAAATGTTTGAGCCCCCAGAGCCAATACATGATTTGCTGCGGTATGCTGCTGTGAACCGGTGATGCATGCATGCAGTGAGAGTGCTACAGTGTCAAGGCAGATGTGGGCGACATGATATGGTATTCATATCCCGTGTTATTAGGAGTCTGCGTCTGTTTAATTACAGCAACCTGCATCCTGCCACTTTACAAATTATCTCCTTGCAACTTTTTTGCCCCTTGCTCTCGCACAAAATAATTATTCGTTTGATATTTAAATGTATTATTATTAGAGGGGGGGGTGCAACGATTTTATGATTAAGAGAATTTGCATCTCGTCATTTTTATGTTGTTTATCACGTCCCGGAGGATACAGAAAACATCTCCTTCATTAAGAATGTTGCGATTCTGCTGCATAATCGCAAAACAAAAGCCAAGCTTTTTCCCCCACCTGCAGCCGCAAGTGGCAGCCGAAGGAACTACGTCTAGAAGATTACGTGCCCTCGCTCGGCTCCAAGCTGCAGCATAACGCCCGCTAATGTCAGCAGGGAGAGGGAGAGGAAGCGTCCTCCGAGATAGCACACGGGAACCTACACGGCACTCCGAATGACGTCACTAGGAGTGCGACCAGGTGTGACCCTGAAGACTGGGAGTGAGTTGAAGGGTGCCCGAAATGCCAATAGCTGTCTTTTTTTTTACGCAACAACTAGGACGCGCAGGCGAAATCGGTTTCCTGTTCTTTACTTCAGAAGTGTCAGAGAGCAACCTCCACAAATTTTTGACCGAAGTCCGGAAATCGTTGCACCCCCCTTTAAATAGTAACTTTTAAGCTTTGAACTAAGTGAAGCCTCATGGTTCTTTCTTTTTGTTTTATAGAGGTTTTTCAAAGCACAAGTCGGCCGGTCTGCCAGCCACCTGCAGCCATGCTTGCACTGCATGATTACTTAGCATGTCCAGTGCCAACTGCTATTTAAGCTGCTCTAACCTGATTAAATTGACAGTCTGACAATCTTGTGTCTTGTTTTTCAGAAAATACAGTGTGCACCTCAAGACGTCGAGCTATGTTTGACGATTTAACCATTCGAACCAGTTGAATTACGGAGTCAACTTCGCTTTTGTATTTTTTTTTATGGTAAGTCTCCAGTCTGAGTTCTTAGAGAATGAGCATGTCCCTGAGGGGGAGGCAACGCTGATGTAGCTGATGTCACTTTTTCGATAACTGTTGTAGCAATATCAGCCACATCTAACATGTTGCCCGTAAAGCCCCAGTTTGAACATGTATCAAGCCTTTTTCTAATGCATATTTTAGCAGATTATGAGTTAACATCAAAATGGAACTGCATGGTTTATTCTTGTTTTGTAGAGGTTTTTCAGGGCACAAGTTGGCTGATCTCTTGCAGCTTCCTGCAGCCATGCTTGGACTGCAGGGTTACTTTGCATGTCCAGTGCCAACTGCGGTTTAAGCTACTCTCACTTGCTTTAACTGGCATTCTGACAGTCTTCTGTATGTCTTGTTTTTCAGAAGATACGAAATGTCGAGCAACGTTTTATGATTTAACTATGTGAACAAGTCGAGTTACGGAGTCAACTTCGCTGGTGTATTTTCATGGTAAGTAAAAAGTGAGTTATTACAGATCGAGCACGACTCTGAGAGGGAGACAACGCTGATCCAGCTGGTGTCACTTCCGACAAGTTTTGTAGTAGTGTCCGTTGCATGTAACATTGTTTTGACCCCAACTGGTGTTACTATTCACTATAGCTAGATTCAAACCTAATATGCTAAATTCATTTGAATCTAGTTACTATAGCTAAATTCAAACATACTAGGTCACCTGCTGCTGGCTTTTTGTAGCCGATGAACTTGCCACGTTTGAATCGCAGGTAGTATTAAGTAGGGACACGTTGCAAGCAACATATTGATGTAACAAATGTTTTCTTGGTAACACTAACTGTCACACGCTAAGTTTGTGGGAAGTAAGTTCTGTATCACATTATTTTTACTGAATAAAAAAGTAGCAATGTTCTTTTGGAGTTAATTTTCTAATTACAGTTACATTGAGGAGCATGATGTGATGCATACCTTATATCTAGATTGTCATGGATAGACAATGACCAAAAAGATTATGCACTTCGGATTATGGATGACAAGTGCCAATGACAAAGCGCAGCTGGCAATGCATAGAAAACACTGACAACAGATAAACAAGGAGAATATTTTTTCAACTCCCTCCAAAAGTTGTGCTTACAGTGAGGAGCAGTGGTGGAGAAAGGTAACCTCAGAGGCAATGGCTTTGTACATTGTTGAGGTTTTAACCAGGAACAAATCCTCGTGCATGCAAGCCATTCCACCAAGTGTGCCAGTTGAAAGCTTGTTCAGCGATGGAAATGGATGTGCTTGCCTTCAGTAATGTAAAACTTTTGGATGAAAATTTAGAAAAGCAACTGCTGCTTCAGTATAAGATGTAATAACACTGATACAGGCACTTTGTGCAAAAAACCTGAGCATAGCCGGTTCCTAGTTTTCCTTGTTTATTTGTTTAATAAAAGAAGTAAAGTAAGATAATGGAATTACCTCTTAGGAGTAACCAATATAGGCTACGTTTTTCTTAACTAGCTTAATTAGGTAGTCTTTTTATATAAAGTATCTTGCCCAAGGCGACAAATATTGTAAGGGTCCTCTAATCGCATAATTTTTTCGCTTAGTTTATGTCGATGCCTACAAGGTCTTGCTCTAAGATTTGAAATCTGTTTTCTTGTATATTCTAACACATTATAAGGTAACCTTTAAGTAAAGGGAACTGCATGGTTCTTAAGTCTTGTTTGTAGGAATTTCTTGGAGCACAAGTCAGCTGATTTCTGGCAGTCTCCTGTGGCCATTGTACTGCAGGATTACCTTGGATGATTATAGCCAGCTACGATTTAAGCAACTCTCATTTGTATAGATTGTCATTCGTGTTTGTCTTTTTTTTTTTCAGGAACTACATTTGGAATTGTACAACGTGGAGCAGTTTTTGACGATTGGTCACTTTGAAAAAGTCATTTTGTGGAGTTGGCTGCACATGTTTTTTGCTGGCAAGTAAATAGTTCAGTTTTTAAAATCTAGCATGGTCTGAGAGAAAAGCAAACTTGATGTGACTGACAGCACCCTTCTGAAAACTGTTTAAACAATATTGATCACATCTAACCAGGGTTTTTCTCACAGTGGGTGGCAGTGGTTTCGCTGCCCACTAGCCCTGCTAGCTGCCCAATTCTTTGAAAAATGTCTTGTGGCCTTCATGTCTTGGCACGGAAATCGCTGTGCTCGGCGGACTTCTCTGCCAAGACATGCAGGTACAGGTCCCCACAACCCAAATTAATACGACTTGGTCGAGGTGCACGCAGAAGAAAGATGCAGCTGCTGCCTGTGTCCCCCTCCCCTCCACAGTCATAGTCGGATGCCTATTTGTCCACAATGTATGGAGAAAAATCTGTGTCTAACATTTATTCTATCCTAACTTGTACAGCTTCGCTAGATCAAAGGCCACAGTTATTAAGAAGGCCTTCCACAAGATTGGCTTTTTCCTCACCTGTGCAGATCCGATATGGTCTCTATAAATTAATTTTATGCGGTTGGCTTCACATATTTATTTCTTGTAGATATAAAATAACTGGTGTAATGAAAGTTTCATGGTACCTTTTTTTTAATGGGTTGCTCGTCTCGGCTTGACCTATTTTCACTTTAAATTCGACAGCATTTGTGGGCGAACATTTTTGTCACTTTTCATTAGTCGGTTGGTCTGTTTTATGGTTTGTGTGACCGATTTGACTCTAGCACAGGCAACGGCAGAGGCACATGATGACAGCTTGGTTTGTATGAGCGCTCACGCAGAGAGAAAGCTTTTTAAAATCGTGCATCTGACCCTATGCTTTTGTCAGCTCCAAATCCAACTTGTAAATTGGAGTATATGGCATGCAGGTACACCAAAATGCATCGTTCGCACACATCGGAACAGTCTCTCAGAGAAAATTATGAAGAAGGGTCCGCCTTTCAACGGGCAACAAAAGAAATGCGCAGCCAGAATGCGCTGACGAGGTGGCCAAGCAAGCTCCTTGAGTGGTAGGCACTTGGGGCAAAGGGAATGGCTAGATCACATTTTGGGGGTAATCAGGTGCACTAAGTGTGGAGCTTGCAAACAGACTTGCATGCCATATATAAATACTCTAAATTTTTACCACTCGCTCAACTCCAAAGCGTGTGCACAGGTGTGCTCAAACGTGGGTAGGATGGAGCTCCCAAATTGTAAGATTGGGGACTATGGACTAAGCTACTGCTTAGTCCCCAGTTTTTGATAGCAGTTTTAGTACACATGCACTCTTTCACCCGCTTAGTTCTGTGAAAACCTTCAGGGATATCTAAAGAGAAAATCAAGTTCCTATGTTCACACACTCTAAGCACTCGAGGCTGACCACCTGATTCGACAACGAGAAAGAGTGCAACTAGCCCTTCGTTCTAATGGGAGATTTTGAGTGGCTGCCCAAACTTATGAAAGTCTGGGATATGAGCTTAGCCAGTTTTACATAGACTCTTCTGCAACAACTCATGAACCTTAGAAATAAAGCATTACTCAAACTGAATCGAGTTTTCCGGTTGGTTCATCAGTTCTCAAGAAATGCTTCACATTATAAACCAAATCACTATTGCAATTCCGGCCTTGCATTTTTTTCTAAGTTTCGAACGAATTTAGGCTTGAAGTGTATCGGTTTTGACTAAGGAACGGGAGAACAAGACCCTCAAGTCAAACATTGGTTTTAGATATCGGGTCACAGGATGAACAATTAGAGGCAATGTCCATTTGACTTTTGTATAAGATTCATGGCTAATAATTAAATGGACTGAGGGGGCTGTGTTTTATGCACAAGCTCAATTTGCATCTGATATAGATATTTAATTATTTTTTCTCTGTTTCCTCTTTAGCACATCATGCTACATGCAGCATCTGAAAACAAAGGCCAAACACCACGGGGGGCTCTACTTTGGCTCTTCAAGGACCCACATAAAGTGTTCGAAGGTACTTTTCTTATTTTCTCATTAATTATTCAGGTGACATTGCATGATTGCTGCAAGCAGCATAGGAAAGAGTACTCAGTATTCGTTTAAAGAGATCCTTTTCCAATTCAAAATTCTGTAACTTTTTTTTTATAGAAAACCTGGTTGTATCAGCGTCATAATGAACATTACTTTATGTATAGGGCAGCCTCACTAAGGGACTGGCTGTTAAATGAACTGGAGAAATCTGTACCTACGAGCATTGAGCTCATTTTTTACCAAAGGTCTATTTTAGCAGTGAACACCATTGTGACATGTAAAGGCACAGCTCAGTCTCTGTAGAATGTGAAAACAGCATTCTCTTTATTTTCAAGCATGAGTGCCGACGCAGATGAGTGAGAGTAACGTTTGGTGTTGCCGAGAAGGTGCTTTATATCGCTGTTTAAAAATGCAATGACTGGGGTGGTCAGTCAGACTACAGATAATGTTTTGTAATTCCACTACCTTCTATAATTCTGCACATTGATCTGAATGCCAGAAATGACAGAAGAAAAAACAACTGACATTGAGAAAACTTGCTGCAGATGCATTGCTCAGCTGTGTTGCCTGCTTTCCACAACAGGTTGTGGCAGCTCGCAATTGTATACATTGGTGCCCATTGTCAAATTTAAATAATAAAGTTCTATTTTTCACAGACTGGAGTTGCACCTTAAAAGTTTTCATGGGAATCTGTGTCTCAAAAAGAAAACCTTTGATAAGTTCAGCTTGCTGGATGAAGGCATTGATTCTTCTCGCTCATTTTACAGCCTACCTTTCTATTGACACCGCCCTATGCGGAGAGTAAGTCGTCTGCTTTTGCACAGACATTACGGTGATGTGAGAAGGGTGACGATCTCTCATTGGCTTTGATTGGAAGGATATAGTGGGTAGACCACAATGCTAGACACCATGAGGTCTACGCACTATTTTTTTTGTTCAATCAGCCAATAAGAGCTCGGCCTTCTGACATTACCGCAACCCCTGTGCAAGAAGCAGACAAACTTGTGCTCCGCATAGGATTACGGATACTCAAGAGTGCTTTCCGTATTATAAGTTACGGAAAGCCTACTCTGTTTGCCCTTTTACCGACAACGTTTAAGCACTTTTACGGATACTAGAGCGATTTCCGTAATAGGTTTTACGGAATGCATATTCCAGTCCGTTGTTTTATGGACAGCTCTTGAATAGCGTTAAGGATAGTAGAGCACTTTCCGTAATCTGTTTTGCGGAATGTCCTTTTATTTACGGATAGTGTATATGTTTAAAAGGATTTTCCCGTTATTAGAATTACGGATGACCTTTCCGGCAGCATAGGTGCCAGAGAATTTCTCCATAAAAGAGGCAAATTTTTTTACAGATGGGCTATTGGCATTACCGCTATGTCGCAGCTCATTATTATTGTTTCATGAAGAGCGCAGACAAAAAGCATCCGTGAGCATAGTTCAGATATGTCTGCTGCTCGTGTTCATCCGTGGAAGCAAGGGACTGCCTGTCGTAGCATGCATGCTTGCTCTCTAGCTTCAGCTGAGTCGCATACGTTTTGTGAATTAAAGTATACGGTCGTCTCGAAAGGTTCAGACATCGAGGGCGTTTCTCTGAAACATGCTTTGGGTGCACGTGGGCCCGTTTGTGAAGGAATGTCCCTGTTGCCTAAAAAATCAAATTTCAAAAGTGAAAGAAAAAAACAAGAAATAAGGACGGGTACACACTTATTCCCTTGTTCGAATTCAATATGAGCAGCTGTCACCATTGCTGATAAACCCTCAGCTCCGGCATTAGGTTCCAAGTTGTTATAGCATTTTTGAACTTCTGCATTGGAAATGACGCAATAACATTGGTAAAATGTTTGCTCCAAAAGTGAGAATGTCTGCCCCAAAACCAGTTTTTGCCTGCTACAAGAGCTCCAAATCAGCATTTGTCAGTTCCACCATTGCAGTTACCACTTGCTTTAACTTAATTTATTCTAACTGTGCTGTTTGTTTTACCTTTTCAGATTGAGCATCGCTAAAGGCAGGCGTTTTCTGTGACCTAATAAAGATACAACAGGTTTGATTTTGCATTTTACTTGTCATTTTATTGGCTGCTCTCCTTGAAGTTAACTTGCAGTGATCCTATGGCAGTCGAAAGTATGTAATAATTTCTCTGGCAACGCTGCAATTTGGTTAGGCTATCCTATCAGCTCAGCAGTGATCACAATCACACCTTCCATCAAATATGTTCCATCAAAGACCACCGCAATACGTTCCATCAAAGACCACCACAATACGTTCCATCAAAGACCACCACAGTACGTTCCATCAAAGACCACCACATACGTAATTTGGGACATTCCATCAGTGGCAGTCAGACGTCGTCTGATGGACCATCAGGGCACGTTCCACCAGGGCTGCTGACTGGCAGTCAGTGTCCCAAATTACGTACCTTGATGGAATTTTCAATAGGGCATAAATCAAAGTAAACGAGAAAAGTAAAAAAACAAAACAAAAAAACTCTGGCGTAACCTTATATGATGCTAAAGGAGCCATGAAAGGATTTTTCTACTTTCGCTAAATACTACTTAGAATCCCTCCCTAATGTTAATAGCAGAATAAACTTGCTTTAATTTTTTTTATTCTTTTAATAGGCAATGGCAGTCGCCAAAAAAAAAAAAAACGAATTCGAGAAATATGAGCATCGTTCATCCACTCAACTCAGAGCAAAAAAAAAAAAAAAAAAAGCGGCGACTTAGCCTGGTGCCTACCATATGCCGACAAAATTAATCATAGCCAGGTGCTAGAGTCGGCAAAGTAGAAAACGCGTGCTGAGCTCCAGGCATTGTTAGAGTTCGGCTATTCTCATCTCCGCAAGGGTTGAACACGAGCCTCTACCAGTGTCCGCCGGGGCATTGATTGTTACGAGCCGAAGTCGAGTGCTCACGCGGTTCTTGTGTTCAATCCATGATTCGCGCTCAACTGTCGCCAAACGGGTGGTTTCGATCCTACAACTACGTCATCAAGCTTAACAAAGGCAATATTAAAAGAAATAGTCCCCGTTATCCCCTGCGATTTCACCACGACAAAGAAGCTTATGAATCAATGAAGGTCTGTGGGAGTATACTTGGGCCAGACTAGGACTAGTACGCCTCTGCAAAGCCATGAAGAGTCAAACTCGATATCGTTTCATCACCCCTTTAAACATGCTACTATTACTACCGCACGTCGTAATCGTTTACAAGCACGCACAACAACTGCGTTTGATTCAAAGGCAAATGGGTGAACCAGCCTTAAAGGGATAAACTCAGGTACGACAATAAAACTTATTTATTATTTCGCCCTTCAGAACGACCGAATTGTTGATATAAAGCACGTTCGTGAATATACAACTTGCGCAACACTCAGATAAGAAAACGATATGGTTACGTAGTTACGACGAGTCAATCAAAATTTCAAGTGCACGTTTAAAACACACATAATTTGTAAAAGCATCTAAGGACGTATTTAGTGATACGGCATCGAAGACACTTGTATTCGGGTGATCTGACACACTTTCTCCAAACAACCATAATAAAAATAACAATATTGCCAGTTGAAACGTAGAGGTAAGTTAAAGTTAACAGAATACAGTAAGCTGGTACCATTTTGGCTACGATGTATAATATACGACATTAACAAATTTCGCGCAAGTCTACGACTTCATAACTTCTGTAAGGTATGAGTATCAAGTATGCAGGTATAGTCATAAAAATATTTTCGCCCGAAATTTACATCGTAAAAAATTCGAACAAAATTCGTTCGCAGTTTTTTTTTCTTCTTTTCACTTTGCAATTAATCAGTTGCTGCCAAAGAATCCCACACAACGCTCGTAAACTCAAGGTGGGAAGGAGCGAATTGGACTACAAAATAAGTGTGTAATACGCAATGAATTAAAAGATTCCCGAGTCAAAGGGCACATCAGGCCCAGCAATCTTACAGTTGAACCAACAATTTATTTATTTATTTTTATTTATTTATTTATTTGAGGATACTGCCGGCCAACTTTTGAGGGCCAAGGCATGATAGACAAACATCAGAAATCATCAATGAGTCGAATGAACAAACAACAATAAACAAGTAGCTTAGTCATTGGTGACAAAAAACAATTCATCAACTGCACTCGCAAATAAAGCGGTAGAAGCAATCGCCGTCACACTTGGTGGCAACTCGTTCCACTCACCAACAGGACGAGGAAAAAATGAGTTTTTAAAAACACCTTTTCTGCAGCGGAACTCAAGGAGCAAATTCTCGCGCTTTTGCCTTGTAGCACGACTCGCGTTATACTGCAAATAATCATCAAAATTTAAACCAGCGTTATTATGAATTATGTTATGCAAAAATGTCAAACGCTTTACTTTCCTTCGACATGATAATATAGACACTCCGGAGGCGGTATACAATGGTGACACGCGTGAATCTTTGCCGTATGAGTTGTAAATAAACCTAAGCGATTTTTTGAAGGCCTTCCAATTGGTCAATAAGCGATTGCGAGTGCGGGTCCCATAAAACGTCAGCATATTCCAGCAAAGGACGAATCAGCGATTTATAGGCCGTCAGCTTTGTCGCAGGAGTACAGTGACACATTTTCCTACGTAGCGACCACAATTTACTTGACGCTTTTGCGACAGTCTGCTCAATATGACTAGCCCAGCTTAAGTATGACGTGATAGTAAAACCTAGATACTTATATTTATTAACTACTTCTAAGGCATTTGAATGAATAGAATAAGAAAAAAAGATAGGCACCTTCTTCAGTGTAATTGACATCTGCACCCATTTCTTGACATTCAAATTCATTTGCCATTTTTGACACCATAATGAAATCATTTGAATACTCTCCTCTAAGCATTTTTGGTTAGATACCCAAGATATATTTGAAAACAATATACAATCATCAGCAAAAAAACGGCACTGTACCGAGGGCTTATCAACTCGCAGGTCATTGATAAAAACCAAAAAGAGCAATGGTCCGAGTACCGAGCCCTGGGGCACTCCAGAAAGAACAGGTAACTCTATTGATTCAGCATTGCCTACCCATACAAACTGTTTACGATTTGTAAGGTACGAGTCTATCCACCTCAGTAGGCGATCATTGCCCAACACTTGCTTCAATTTGTGCAGTAACTTGCGATGTGAAACCTTGTGGAACGCCTTCGCAAAATCTAAGAAGACAGTGTCGACTTGACCATTGTTATCAATCACTTAACCAAAATTGTGGACCGTATGAAGCAGCTGTGTCACTGTCGAAAAGCCTCTTCGGAACCCATGTTGATAATCTACTAAGAAAGTTTCAGATTCTAGAAAAGTTACAGTGTTCTTAAATATGAAGTGTTCGAGAACCTTGCTACATGTACTCAATAATGACACTGGTCTGTAATTGCAAACACTTTTTTTCTCTCCACTTTTATATATAGGAACAACTTTGGCTACTTTCCAATCTTGAGGCACGTCACACGTTTTTAAACTGCAAGGGTAAATCACGTAAAGAAACTTGGAACACAATTCAGCGTACCTTCTTAAGAAAGCGTTAGGAATTCCACCTGGGCCACTCGACTTTCTAGTGTCTAATTGCAAAAGACTGTTAAAAATACCTTCTGTAGAAACCACCAAATCACTGATTCTACAACTGTCATGATTAAATGAAGGCAACATGCAGTTATCAACGGTGAAGACAGAAGAGAAAAAATAATTAAGCTCACTTGCTATGCTCGCCTCATCGGCAAATGTCTGCCCGCTATTAATAAGCTCCTTAATCATCACCCTTTTGTTTTGTCAAATGAGCCCAGAACTTTCTCGGATTTTCTACGAGAAAGTTGTGCATCGTGACATTAAAGTAACGATATTTAGATGTGCGCACGAGGGTCCGTAGCTCTTGGCGAAGAGGAGGAAGAATAAATTTTAAACTTGGTTGGAACCTATCTACTCGATTTATCTTTCGCTTTAAATGTAAAATATCGCGCGTCACCCATGAATTGTGCCTCTTCCTTTTTGTCGATCGCTCTGGAATAAACTTATCAACACATGTAAGGATGACTTGCTTTAAAAAGAGCCAAAGCTTATCTACTGAGTCCGGGTTTGCATCGTAAGGTAAGAAAAAGAAAGATCACTATCGGAATAAACACCAAGAAGGTCACAAACTACAGACGCACGTAAAATAGGAGCCAGATGCTAGAAGGGTCGTATGACGCGTCGGAAAGATCCCCCTTAGATTCACGGTTTGCAAGGCACCGCGAGGACTGAAACCTTTCCAAACGTGCGCGCCATCTACGAGCTGCTTCGCCAATTATACGAGTACGTCATTAAGTTTGATGGTGTACTATAAACACGGATTGTACACGAGGGCTTCGTCAGCATTCGACTTGAACTCTGCTTGGCTCGTGACAAAAACATGCGCTCCGTCATCGTTCGGCAAAGACTCGGATTCAATCAAATGCCATGTGCTCATGAACGTATGGATGGATGAATGTTAATGGTCATACCCTTTGTAACGGGCGGTAGCTTGCGCCACCTAGCCTAAGTCTAAAAGGACACAGATGTGATTACTCCCACCCTTCTAAGCCAATGCTCTCCCCCTAACTATCACCAGCAGTGTGGGATATAACCAGGATGATCTTTGGAAAGCACCAATGTTGCCTAAGGTTTTTTTCGAAAAGGGTCTACTACCGGGTAGCTCAACTATCGGCCAGGCTCTTTA
This sequence comes from Ixodes scapularis, assembly GCF_016920785.2. Lineage (NCBI taxonomy): Eukaryota > Metazoa > Arthropoda > Arachnida > Ixodida > Ixodidae > Ixodes > Ixodes scapularis. The sequence goes on along the minus strand of NW_024609880.1, from coordinate 29,275,912 downwards.
AATCGACCGCAAAAATCGGTTTCTTAACCTATCGCGCTACGATGTTTTCCATTGTTGCCTACAGGGGGTGCATTGTTTCTATAAAATTTTCAGAGGGAACTTATCCGAGGAAAGAGTAAAAAAGAAAAAAAAGCTTAACTCCTATGGAAACGCAGCGAAGCTACCGGACTTCAAACAATAGGACGCCGTTTGACGAGAGACGAGATAGCGCAAGCGGTCGGCGACGCCAACGGCCGCCAACGAACGAGCATACGTCGCCGAGAGCCGGCGCCAAATAACAGACGATATTTTCGACTCAAAAGCGGCTCAAAGTTTTTTGATGTCAGTTGGCAATGCATGATTTTATCATCCTTACTAATAAAACATATTTAATAGAACATGATCGATTAAAAAATGGTTTGGTGGGTTACTTTGACTGTTTTTTTTTCGAGGCACTTATGTCCTCAGTTTTGTAGTTCCTTGCTGTTACCGCGCCTCTTTTTGTTTCTGCGACTGTCGCCACCTGCGGAACGCGCGCCGCTTTAGAGGCGAAAAGATCGTCTGCTAAACACGCTGGCTCTCGGCGCCGGATGCTCGATCGTCGGCGGTAGTTGGCGTCGCGACCGCTTGCGCCATCTCTTGTGTCCCGTGCGAAACGGCGCAGTATTGTTTGAAGACCGGTGGGTTCGCTGCTTTTCCATAGGAGTTAGACCTTTTTCTTTTTTTTACTTTTTCCTCGGGTAATTTCTCTCTTTGCAAATTTCATAGAAAAAATGCACCAGATCTGGGGAACGCTGCAGGGAATCGTAGCGTGATAGGTTAAGAAACCGATTTTTGCAGCCAATTTAAAAAACCTGCAGCCGCTATTTGATACACCCTGTATTATGACCGGCGAGATTCGAAACAAGCAAAACGAATTTGACGTTTCTGTTTAGACAGCGCATACGGTCGGTCTGCATATCGGGGTGTAGGGCGCTTTAGACGCTGTATGTGAGGAATTTAGCCACTGCAGCACGCTTACTGCAGTTTCCATCATGCACCGCGCAGTAACGATAAGTGGTTGTACGCCGGTATGCGATGCATATCCCGATCGAAATGGCAAAGAGTGGGGAATTGAACTGGTCCTTTTAGTTCTGCAGCGCGAGCCTTCGTTCCACGTGCGCCGAGCTATGGTGCGTTAACGCACTCGGCCACCGATTAGTCATACTATGGTGCCTGGATCGCGTCTCCGAATGGTGACGTTTTTGGAGGCGGTAAGCCTCCAAAAACGTGGTCCCTCGATTTCCGCCTGATGACGTCATAGAAGTGCATGTTGTCGCCGATTGCGATCCTGGTGGCGTCTCAATAGTTGTGGTGTATATGGCAGACGCCTGTTCTGCTGTAGGTCGCTCTCCACTGTGACAGTCCACTGAAGCTAAAGCAGCCGCAAAGTTGGGACGCCTGGGACGCCGTGACGACAGCGACACTCGCGTTCGCTCGTGCTTTTTGCCAGCATTTCTACGGCCAACCGCCAGGATCGCGACATGACATTCCGGCATCTGTGACGTCATTTGTTGCCACATTGGGACCACTTTTGATGTATGGGCGGGATAGGGCGCTAACACACCAGTCGAAGACGTGCTCCAGGCACCATAGTCACACCGCCAAGATTCCAGCGTTGTGCGAGGCACGTGTGCAGTCTTCCGTTTCCTCTGCTTGTTTAGATGTTCAAGGCCCGACAATCTCGGAGGTCCTGGCTAAATACTACCCCGCTCAAGTTTCGTCCGAGATTCGGTCGTCTTTTCGACGCGTCTAATACGACCGGTGGGACGTTCTGTTATTAGTTTTGTCGCGAATGTGTCTGAGGCTATCTGTTATGACTCGGTGGCCGATTTGGTTTGCGCACCGCAGTTTGCAGCGCGGGGAGCAAAATAAAGTGACCGAAGGAAGTTGAAGAATTGGCGAACCAGCGCACGCCAAGGGCAACGCTCCGTGTCAAAATTGGAAGGTGATTTGTCAATCGCTACCATGAATTTTGAAGGAATGCTATTTGAAAACACTTACATGTCATTTGAAAGGACTGAAATTTCATTCGAAAAGACTAGAATGTCATTTGAAATATTGCTTCAAAGGACTCGAATATAATACCCGTGCCAAACGGGCAACTCGTATGCCACTCACAACGTATGATATTTCAGCGGACGGCCAATCAGCGCGCGACACTCCGGGCGTAGCGCTTTCACACGCGCGACAGATTGCGAGCTGATTCGCCGATCACACAAATGTCATTCGTTCTAAATGGCATTCGAGATGCCCGTGTGGCACGGGTATAATTTAAAAGGACTGTGTGACATGCAGACTTGCGCCTGTTTCTTCCAAAATGTAATGAATTACAATTACAAGTTTCTCTGTATTACATTTAATAAATTACAGGTGCTGATTACTTTATTCAAAAGCTAAAGAAGTTCTTTACTTCACACGGTAAAAATTAATACGCTACAAGTGTAATAATTGAATGCGTTTATGAAACAAAGAAGTACAGGTGAAGGGCATTTTTGGTATTCATTTGTTATTCCGAAATATACCTGTAATATACTTTTAGTGAACTTTTCTGTTTATCACTGCGGTCCACGCGTCGGTTCAGTCTGGCAACTAACGGGTACACACTAATAGTAAAAGTTTCATATACTACTAGTAAGCTAGAATTAAGTTTTAAATCCACCACGCAAAGTGTTTCATGAAGTTACATTAGTTTAATTTTCGTGTATTTCTACACCAAGGGTCATAAACGTTCTAATTATTCTCACGTTTATTTACACAGACACTACATGGTATTACCAAAGTATCCCAGTACAACATAACATTTTCAAGGTTGCAAAATTTATTACGATCTTTGTAGAAAGAAGCGTGTTTGCTGCCAAAGAATGCGCCAATCTCATAGGTTGTAGCCAGTACAAAACTTCACACGAGTACGTTCGTGCTGGTTTGGGCGAAGATTTGGTGGCACGTGAAACGTATTTTACAGACTATAGTCCGCGAACTATATATGTTTAGAAATTAAAAACATTAAGCGGAATAGACACTCTGCACCGCAAAAGGATTTTTTATTCATTGTAATTGTTTGTTTTGAATTTCCAACACGAACACGTTCTCAGGGCTGCGGGTGTCGTCATCTTGTTTCAGCGAAACCGATAAAGATGTGACGACTGCAGTGCAGCGGATTGATGAGGCCATAAACGAAGGCTTCACATCGTGGACTGTAAACGACGTTGGTTCGTCTATTGACCGCGTGTAAGGCCTGCGTTTATGGCCGCATCAGTCCGTGGCACTGCAGCACAGCTTTGTCCTCTTCGCAGAATGAAGATGGAGACATCTTTAGCCCTGCCAGACAACCCTCGCACAACAAAATAGTTACTCTAGGCAAACCCCTCCTACAATTAAAAAACGAACAAACAAAAAACTTGAAGCTGTTATATTGATACGAGTTTCTTCCTTTTTTCAGCTACAAGTCGACAGAACAAAAGCAGTTCTGTGTTTTTGTTGTTGTGGTTTTCTTTTGCGACTCGAGCAATCTTCAAGAGTGTGGCTTGCTCAAAAATGTGGTATTTTTTCGCCAATTGTTGACGCTGAAGTGCAGAGGTGCATTAAAAATGTCTGCGGAGAGTATTTCTTGGTCGTTCGTCTTGCGGGACGAAGCGTTTTATGTGTCTCCGAAGCTGTGAAACCCAATGATATGTTCAGAAAAGTAAACTAATTAATGACTCAACATTTGCGGCGCCTTTGATCAAAAATAGCGAAGAACTTTTGTCTCCTTTTTCCGGCGAGGATAAGGAAGTCGGGACGTCTTGTGGGCCGGGCCTCGGGAGGGAAGCAAAGAGGCCAGCCGGGGCGTCCCGCCAATAATTGTGCGTCTCAGGGAAAATGTCCATGTCGTCGGCTTCAAAAGAGTTATTTTCAAACATTCCTGGCGTTGTACCAAATCCCATTTTGGCAGTATCCAGTTGCTAGGCGTAATGTTGGATGGCTTAAGAAACTTCCACTGCGCGTACCCACTTACTTCACGAACCACTGATGGCAATCGTCAGTGGCATCCACGACGCTAACCGCGACGGCTATGAAAATTAACCACGTCGCATCTCCGTCAGGTACGTGAAGGTACGTGAAGGCACCCTTCCATCTGCATTGCGCGACCGTGCTACAGGTATCGCTTTCGCTTCTTCGCAAACTGTGGTCGCAAGCTGTGGTCGTTTTACAGCGTTAGGTTCACTGTGCGCACTTTTTCGTCTTTCTTTCACTCCTACCCGTTCCTCTTCTTTGTCACCGGGTTTCCATTTCTGACCGCAGAGACAATCCCATCGTGATGGATACTCTGTCTCAGATCCACGAAATTGATCCCGCACCGGCTGCGGAGCCATAACTCCATACGGAGGCTCCCACGCGCGCGTTATTTGCCGCGCTTCTGTGCCCCGTTCCACCTAATGATGGACCGCCGCAGGCGCTACGAGCGTTGCTTCGCAATCCAGCTCTTTGAGTCCATCACCTGATTTCGGGGCCCGCGCGTCGTCGCTGAGCCCCTCTCCGGAGAGTCACGTGACACTTACACCGCGACGTTGGACTGTCTCCATTGGCTCGCAGCGTCCGTTACGACCCATCGTGTGGTCGGACCGAATATAGCGTGGGCGAAGACATTCGCATCCTAGACCGGCTACACTCGCTGATTGTTTCTGGCCTCGTACACCGCAAATAGACCGCTCCACGACATTTGCCCGATCGCAGCTGTTTATAACCTGAAAAGATGGTATTTTGCGCGTGGGATGAAACCGCGGCCGTCTCTCGTGCTGCGTGGGTGGAAGCGTCTTTGCGTGTGTGCGTGTTTGCACTTCTTTGTGTGCGCGTGTGTTTGTGTCTGTATGTGTGCGCGACTGTGCTGGCATGTTAGTGTTTGCGTGCGTCGGTGTAAGAGCATGTGTGTTTGCTAGGGAGCCTTCATGTGCGCTTTGCTATGGTGATGCCACCCTTTGTAATACCACTCTCCGACAAACCAGCAGTCATTTTTTGGTTCTCGGCGATAATCCGTGGGCTTATAACCCTCCCGGAAACAAGCACCTTATCTCACAAGTTCGGAGCAGCGTTGTGGAACCCACGGAGGGAGGATTAGCATTTCCCCCCTCGGATGGGAGGACCGATGGACAGAAAGGCCACTTTCCGGCGCACGGGGAAACAATGAGGAACAAAATGGTTGTGGACGAGGGTGTGGGAAAGGGAAACAGGCAGTTGGCATCACCCTATGCGAAGCGCACATGAAGGCACCCTAGTGTTTGCGTGTGTGTGCATGTATAAGTGGGGGAGAGAAAATGCGGAAATTGGATACCCTCTCTTTGCCTTCCTATGAATGAGATTGATTTGTCGCGAAGTTTGAGCCAAAGTAAGTCGTATAGCTGTGCTTGGCAGTGGTAACCTTTCAGTTAAACCAAATCAAGGTCTTGGTGTATCCGTGGGAACACGTTACTACAACAATGCGGTGTGCGGAACAACGTGTGCAAACTGTTGTCTTCATATGCCTTTGAGCTAGCCCACAATACGATTTGAGTTTAAGAATAATCATTATGGGGATGCACATGCAGCAGTGAAGTCAGCTATACTTAAAGTAAGTTTTGTGTATTCGAAACAATTCGACCAGTACGGAGTGCCTTTTATTCTGCAGTCATTATGGTGCATTGAGTAACAAGAAAGCTTTACTTAATCGTTTGTGCGTACCAATAGAGAGTTTGAGTGGGTCGTTCCGGTAGCTCCGAAAACGACACCTAGCGTTCCGCCGATGCGTTTGGGGATGCATCGGATCGTTATCGGGTATCGTTGCAAGGTTTTAGCAGATCGTTGTTTGCCCCGAAAACGATGCCTCTTCTCCTCTCCGGCGGCCTTGGCCATGCATTGTATCGTTATCGGGTGTTGTCATCGGGGCGAAAAAACGATCTGCTAAAACTCTCTAGTTTTAAGGAACCTGCACATCCGATACATCACGATGGGCCTTATGGCACAAACTGAGCATATGCGAGTCTTCTGCTGTAGCACATGCGCAGTTCGCACCAGAGGGCCCATCGTACCGTATCAGGTATGCGAAAACGGTTCCCTAAACTCTCGTTATCAGGTATCGTTATTGGAGGTATCAAAAGAATATACTAAAACTCCCTAATAAGGGTACCGTATACTCCGCCGTCACCTTTCCACATAAATCGTATCTTTATCGCGTATCGTTATGGAAGCGTAAAAATGATCTACAGAAGCGTTTGCAGCTATGATGCCCGTACAAGTTCAGAAATCGCGACCAGGGAACTATCGAATTCTGAGTTACCTCCGATGCGATATTTTGTCCAACGTGTTGTTTGAAATGCCGTTACCTATATCAAAACTTGGCCAGTGCTTCCAGGGTAGACATTTGAGGTTTTGTCATCTTCCTTCATGCGGATACCGTGCACGGCACTATCTCGGTATCGCCTCATCTTTTAATTCGTTTTGCTAGGTCTTCACTTAATTTACTTTTTCATTTATTCCAGACTTCTGACTATCTAAATTACTCTAATCAAGATACTACATTTAAAATACTTTTAGAGCGCAGCTCTTAAAGGCTCGTGTCCGGCTTGAGCGGTGTCGGAGTCGGCGTCGGCGTAACCGCGAGCTCCCCCCCCCCCCCCCCCTTCCCCGAGGACCTCGGGAGGACCACGGGTTCCTTCAGGAGGACCTCGGTAGGACCTCGGGTGCATTCGGGAGGACCTCGGGTACCTTCGGTGACTTCGGAGAGGAGGGGGGGGGGGGGGGGTCACGTGACCCTCCCCCCTCCCCGAGGTCTCGTGACCCCACCCCCCGAAATCACATGACCCCCCCCCCCCCCCCCAAGGAAGCCTGGCCGGCTTCGAACCAGAGACCTTTCGTGCAGTAGCCCGACGCAGTACCTGTCCACCAAAAATAAATAAATTATTTATTTAATTAATTTATTAATTTGGAGGGGGAGAAGGGAAGAGGAGGAGGAGACGAGGTTGAAGGATTAGAGCAGGAGTAGGAGGTGAAGTAGAAGGATGGAGAGGAGGAGGGAAAGGGGGAGGGGAGGATGAGATGGATGAGGGGAGGAGGAGGAGGAGGAGGGGTATACCCTCCCCTCAGTACCCTTCCCTCCTCATCCTCAAGAGCTGCGCTCTAATTCGGCGTTACAGGGAGTTGTAAACGGCTTTCACTTTTTGTAGTAAACTGGTATCTTCCAAATACATTTCGTTTAGAGTATTTGCTACTCTTTCTTAATTACACCTCTCATTATCTTGTATTCAGTATCTAAAATACATTTGGGAACCTTGGGAAAACATTTTCGTCAGAACAATCTACGAAAATAGGGATCTACGGAACTGCAGGGCAAAGCAGAACCAATTGCAAACTTGGAGCCAAGCGACCGAAAAGAGAACAGGAAACACGGCACGAGCAAAGCTCAGTTTCCGAATGCCTAAAAAGTACCAAATGGGTAGTCCCAAGTACACCCGCTCCTGTGTCCTCTTGCTCACTTCTTTTTTTGTTTTTTCCTTTTTTTTCTCTAGGTGTCTTTGAATGGCACGTTACGCTAAGAGCTAGCAAAGTGCTGGTGATGGCATGCGGAGTCTACATTCAGATTCCACCTTTTGTCCTGAACTAGAGTGGTTCCGTCTGCGGTGGATTGTGACGCCACCGCAGACGATCAAGATTAGCCATTTTCGGAAATCGCAGGTTCAGGGGTTTCTAGCATGAAAATGCGCGAAGACAATGCAAGCACGGGCACTATACCTCGGCCAAAGAAGCTAGACCCTGCTGGTTTTATTGAGCTGCAGTGACCTATATTGGGCTTCTCCAAAGCTCCTTAATTGTGTGCCTGCTATGGCTTAACTTTGACTCCAAACCTCGTTCAAAGCGTTTAATTTATCTCCTTCCAAACACGCTCATTGTTTCGTCCTCAAAATCCCCAAAACTAGTTTTCCGCCAGGTGTACTTATTTATAAACTAGTGGATTCCGATTCGGGAATCTTGACCATTATTACCTCAGTGCGTCAAGAATGGTTTGAACTGGTGCAAAATCGGGCAGGAAAAGGGGGTTTAGAAGCGGTTTTGTGGGCGCTCTCCTGTGTCTCCTGTGTTTCCCACTTGACCTACCTAATATTTTGTTTTTACAGTTTGAAGGTACAGATGCTCGTTCTCGCTTGTGACTGGGGGTGACAAAGTACTCGCTTTTGGTTGTTAAACTGCGACAAAGTGCAAGTGTGTCATTCACTCGCGCAATAATTAGCAAGTCTGGCTGTCTGATCGACTTCTAATTTGACTCTTATGAATAAGCAATGCGGGACAACATGTCAAGTCTACCGAATCGCGGAGGGGCGTACTACCAACTTCCTGCGGAATGCGCGATGAGTCGAGCCTGCCGTCGAACTAAAGCACGGCAGGTGCAATGTTTACAATACATGAACCCCGTTTGTTCCTAAATTATTTCGGCACGCAGTATGTTGCATATCCCGAATTATTTCAGAGTAAACTTATATCGCAACAGCTGAGGTGCATCTTGAAGGTCATAGAGTTCACAGCAAAATGTGATTTTCAGAGAGGTCATCAACATAGAGCACCCCTTATGCCTTTTTATTCTTATATTACCAGCTTGCAAAACTGATCAAGTATTTTCGAATGTAATTCAATTACTTTTTCAAAGTATTTCTACTCTACTCAAGATAGTTCGTACTAAAAGTAACTCGAACACTACTCTAAATACGTTTTCAATTCGTATTTAACAACTTATCTTAAATAGATTTGTTGAGTATTTGGCACAACACTAATACATTATAAGCTACAAAAACTATATATGCTTCATTCTACACTATACAAAAAATGCCGCTCCACCATATTGTGACTTCTGATTAAAGAAATTGAGACCGCAGAGACACGCTCATACACAAACCGACACACAAATGCACAAACACACCGGCACACGTACGCACACATACATACATAAACGCAATCTCAAACATGTACATACATGCAAGCACACACATACACGTAGACACACACATACAGATGCGCGCGCTTGCACACATACACACCTGCGCGCACACATACATACACACGCGCACACACGTACAAATACAATGACATACACCCATACACATAAACGCACACACACACAAAAAGAAAGAAAAAAGAAAGACGCAATTTCTTTGTCAGTCGCTCGACCGGGGTCGCCCGATGCCGGAAACAGCGCTTCCTTCCGTTGGCGTTCCGCACCTGGGGCTCCCAGGCCTCACGCCCTCGCGGGAGACCCGAGCCGCCGTCGACGTGCGACGAGACGCCGACGGCGACTGGGCACGCGAACCCGACGCCCGGGAGGTGCATGCCCAAGACGGCCGCTATTCCCGTCGGCTATTGATCTCTGCGCGGCAGAGTGACGTCAGTGCCGGCCGGGGACCGCCTCGCGCCCCTCACGAGAGGCTCCCCGGAGCCCCGGGCTCGAACCCCGGACGACCCGAGCCCCGCTTGCCCGGGCGCCCGAGGAGCCGCCGGCGATGGGTTGGGAGCGCTGCTCGGCAGCGGCGTGCCGCCTGCTCCGAGCTCGAGTGTTTGCAGACAAGGGCCAAAGACGAGCTGCATTACGTCTGGATGTCGCGTTGCAGAGTGATAGATACAAAACCCGAGGAAGCAACATTCGCAGTCACCATTTCTTGAGCACGAAGCGTGTGTTCGCAACCGAGTTCTTGCCGAGCGCAGCACTAGTTCTCGATACGAACTCGGCCTGCGGAGTTAACGCTGAACGCTAATGCAACCCTCGTGCCCGAGACATGCCCAGAATGCGAAGCAATGGCGGCTAATTGGTCCTGCATTTTCTAAGAGGCAGAGTCACAAAGTAACCGCAATTTAGCCGTAAGATAATAAAATCTAGGGTTAGATTCCTACGCTGCAAATGTGTTTTGATCTACCAAAAGCTGCTGTACACACCGGCCTGGCGACTTGGTGAAAAACGTCACGTGACCACAGCACTTTCAAAATGGCCGCCCCCTCGTTAGCATGCACCAGGGAGGAGCAGCGTTCGGCTATACGATTTTTGGGCGCAGAGGGCGAAACACTTGAGGATATTCATTGCAGGATGCTGAAGCACTACGGAGACACCTGTGTATCGCTTCGGCGGGTGTACGAGTGGCACAAAAAAGTTTCAAAGTGGAGCGTCGACTTCGACGGACGCACCTCGCTCCGGCCGGACTCACACTTCAACGACGCCGGACGCATTCTCTGCTGTGGAACGGCTCATACGCGGGAACCGGCGTGTCACCATCGATGAAGTGGTTGAAGAATTGATTATTAGTCACGGCTTGACGCACCATATCATTCATGATACTCTTCAGTGCCACAAAGTATCCGCCAGGTGGGTACAAAAAAACTTACGCCGGATCTTATTGAGCGGTGTGTGGATGCTTGTGAGAAGCTACGGCAACGCTACGAAGACGTCGGAGACGATTTTCCTCGACGCATTGTAACGGGTGATGAATGATTTCTATACTACGCCCAGCCAGAGAAAAAGCGGGCAAGCAAGGAGTCCCGACACAAAACGTCCCCAAGGCCGAAGAAGTTGAAGCCAGCGCCAGCGGGGGGCAAGCTAATGCTCGCGGTCTTTTGCGACCATAAAGGCACAATTGTTGAACATTACATGTCCAAGAAACTCACTGTAAACAAAGCATCATACTGAAACCTGCTTGAGAACCACTTGAAACCTGCTATCAGGTCAAAGCGTCGCGGATTGCTGAGCTCAAGGGTGTTGCTCAGCACGACATTGCGCGCCCTCACACGACGCGTACGACAGCGGAAAAAATCAAAGGACTGCGGTTCGAGTGTATTCCTCAGCCACCATACCCGCCGGACCTCACACCGAGTGATTTTTACCTATTCGGACCACTCAAATTGGCTGTCGGGGAAAATAAATTTGATACAAGTGATGACCTGAAAGCGGCGGTCCATTCCCGGCTGCGGGGTCAGCCACAAAATTGTTTTTCCTGCGGCAGCTATTCATTGGTGAAGCGTTGACGCACCTGTGTCGAGCGAGGAGGTGTTTGAAAAGTAATAAGATATTTTTCATGATATCTATACTACCACGAAATAAAAAAAAATGTATTGCGGTTACTTTTTTACTTTGCCTCGTAGATAACGCTCACTTTGGAAGAAGGTCTATCCGCTTGTATGTGTGCTTCGAGAGCGGAAATCTATGCGGAGAGCAAGCCGCCTGCTTCCTGCGCAAGAGTTGCGGGGACTTCAGAAAGACTACGAGCTCTGATTTCCTCTAACTGCGGAATAGTTGGTAGACCTCGAAGCAAGCTGCCCTCAGGTCTAGCCACGATCTTTCACTCACAACCAATCAGAGCTCGGTGTTATGACGTCATGACAACCCCTGCAAAAGGAAGCAGACGAACGTGCGGTCCGCATAGTCAGCCTCAATGGACGCCTGGAGTTTCCACTGTAGATAAGAAAATTTGCCACTGCATTACGACCGCTAGCTCGGGGTATTTACCTTGCATTACGCAGTGGCGATAGGCGACCGCTCGCAGTGGAGTTGCTACTTCAGGTAGAAACGGGCAGGGTTGAGGATTGAGCGCAGGGTTCCTGGGTTCTGCAGCGCAAGCTTTCGCTCCAAATGCTCCATCCTGCGGTGCCCTGACACACTCGCCTACTGGTTTCTTGCAGCATGCGTCGTGTTGGAGTTTTTCAAGCAAAGGCTGAATACAAGCCGTTTGACGTCTGGGGTGCGGATATTTTTTGGGGTTTCTACAGCGCGACTCTCGATGTAAGCTGTCGTCCAACCCCGTTGTTTCTCCCTTTTTTTCTTATGTAGGGAGTCAATGGGTGACGGCGCCACGCGCCTATGAAGGTATATGAGAGATTTACAATATTGAACTTTTGAGCCTTCTTCTGTAATCTGTCTAGCCCGAAAACTGTCGGCGGAAAGTGCTGCTCTCGTGTGTGTATAGGCGTGGTAACACTGTCTAGAAAGAAGTACGGGGAAATAAACGCAGTCAGAAAGTGCGCAATCATTTCTCCTCTCTCCCCCGTCTCCCTAAAAAAAGAACACCCGTAAACACATGCTATTATTGAACAACTTTGTCGACAATAAAAAAAAAAAAGAAAGTATGACGAGCGTAACAATTAATACGCCATTTTGTTGAATTCCTACGCTGCGTTATGCATTGGAGTTCAAGAAGAACAGGATTGGTAGCGCGGTATGCTCGCGTGGGTCTCGCTAGAACTGGAGCCACTAAATGAGCTGCGCTTAGAGCATCGGCACTCCGTTCCCTGACATTGTTGTGGGCGCCGCCATTTTGGGGCTTGTGTAGAGCAGACGCAACTGCCGATCGCCATGATTCAAATGTGCGACTTCCTCGGCATTAGATTTGGTGAAAGAAAGGTCATGTAATATTGCTTTGCTCTGTCGCGAACTTTTTTAACATTTGTGAAGGCTGGAAAAGCGTTTCTTGTGATTTCAGGTAAAGCTTCAGATAACCGTAAACCATGATTTTAAGCCACAATATAGCCAACTGTCGTTACTCTGAAGCGTAGCTTATTTAGTGGCACTAGCTAGAACGAGTCTTTCCTAGATTAGGGGAGCCAGCGAGAGGCATTAAGTTCAAGATGTCGCCACGCCGCATCTGTTTGACCTTGGAGAGGGGGTACCATGACCTCCTCCCCAAGGTCACGTGGGTGTCACGTGACCTGGGGGTGTCACGTGACCACGGGGGTCACGTGACCCCCAGAGAAATTTTTCCGCTAGATTAAGCGGGAAAGTTTTTCCGCTAGATTTAGCGGGGAAATTTTTCCACTAGATTTAGCGGTGAAATTTTTCAGCTAAATTTAGCGGGGAAATTTTTCCGCTAGGCTAGGGAATTTTCGTAGACCGGTCTGCCCCCTCCGCTAAGCGTTCCGCAACGAAGAAGTTGCTACTGCGCCTGCGCGCCGATAGCATTGACTGTGGAGTTCCCGCTATCGTAGCGGGTTGCGGAGGGCCTTGCGGGACGGCGAAAACGATCTACGAAAACTCCCTATTTTGCGGGGGAATTTTTCAGCTAAATTTAGCGGGGAAATTTTCCCGCTAAATTTAGCGGTAAAAAGTTTTCCGCTAGATTTAGCGGGAAAATTTTTCCGCAAGATTTAGCGGTAAAAAATTTTCAGCTAGATTTAGCGGGGAAATTTACCCATAATGCACCGCGCGGTTACGCCAACGGCGACGCCGACGCCGCTCAAGCCGGAAACGGGCGCCTAATGGTACGTTTACACTAGCGGATCCGCTAGCGAATCCGCCCAGCTTTTGCCGCTGGGGCGAAACGCTAGGCGGAAAACGCGGCGGCGAGCCGTTTTTGTCCAGGATCTATTTCTGCCGCCGAACGAAGCGTTTCGCTGACCGGAAGTGACATTCTTGCGCGGCGCGACGCTGCCTACGTCACGAGTACGCGTTCTTCCGGGAGCAGCGACGCCCGGGAGAAAGAGAGAGCCGAGGCGGGAACTCTCGCGCCTTCTCGTCATATTTGACGAGACGTTACGGGAATCGCTGCCGCAGCCGGTGCTGCCGCCACTGCTCGAAGGAAATAGATGTCAACGCAACCAGCTCGTCGCCGCCGCCGCCGGAAGCGGATCCGCTCCCGCGGCAGCGGATTTCTTTTCAGGTGTAAACGTACCGTAAGAGCTGCGCTCTAAAAAGCCCAATCACAATGACACAACAAAAGAGCTACTGTTGTTGACGTTCCCGAAACGTTGCCTTGATGGCTTGGTGCTGGACACACATCGATCGGTTCGGCTTGAGAAGCCTGGCTGTCACTTGTATCTTATTACCAACGTGATAATTGTAGACCTATAAAAGACGTAAAGATAAGCAATTTATTTCATAAAAATGAACATTAAGTTCGAACATTGAGGCTAATAAGGGATTAATAAAAATTTGGTTAAAAAATTTTATTTCACATAAGCTTTGTGTTTGAGAGAGTCTCTAGTGACGTTCCGTAAGCTCTCGAAGCGTTATAATTTCTAGCGGGTTGCGAACGTTCTACTAAAACTTGATATCGGAGATTGCCGCAATACATATGACGGAGGTTGTAGCGGATTGCGAATAGCGTAGCAGAGGTGACTGATTGATTGATTGATTGATTTTGGGTTTTAATGGCGCAGCGGCTGCTAAGGCCATAGTGCGCCAGAACAATGGTAGAAGAAAACACTGCGGTGCTATTTAGTTAAAGGTGAGGCATGATATGAGATTTTAAAATCTTTCATGAAATGCAGACAATACAAAGAAAATTCACTAACTTAAATGTGCTGTAATAGGCCAATACTGTTTAGGAAGTTAAAAACCTGGTTATGAGGAACAAGAGGCTCCTCTCCCAGCAAAGGGCTGGGTGGAATGGGATCTGTTCTTTAAAAAACCGTGAAAAGTTGGTGCGACGCTCCTCATGATATTTCGGACATTGAATGAGAATGTGCAAGACGGAGAGTGTTTCATCACATTCTTCACACATTGGAGCATTCTCTGCTCGCAGAAGGAAGCCATGTGTGAGTTGAGTGTGACCAATTCTAAGGCGACAGAGAACAACTTCATAAAAGCGCTCGTTATGTCGGCAACTGGCCCACTCAGAAAGAAGAGGTTCCACAGAATGGAGCTTATTGTGGACTTCAGTGTCCCATTCCTCCTGCCACTTCTTTTTAATCGACTTTTTCAATGATGCCCTGTAATCGAGGTATGGGATGCAGGTAACCTCTGTGTCTATGTCCCGACATGTTCTAGCGGCTTTATCGGCCTCCTCATTTCCAACTATACCGACGTGGCTAGGGACCCAACAGAGATTAATGGTGATGTTGGAGTTTGTGGCAGCTACAATCTTGTTACGTATTTGCAGAATAAAAGCATCTTTTGATCTATCTAGGGATTCAAGTGCACGGAGTGCACTGAGGGAATCTGAGAAAATTATGGCAGCCTTGATATTTCTTTTGATGATAGTGTCCACAGCTACCAGTAGGGCATATGACTCTGCAGAAAAGATGGTGGCTTGGTTGCTGAGCCGCGTTACAATCCTGCATGACGGCCCGACTACAGCACATCCTACACTGTTGCTCCCCTTCGTTCCATCCGTGTAAAACTGTACACAGTTTTTGTAGTTTTCAGAGATTTGGAAGAACTCTTGCCTAAGATCTTCTGCTGGTACATTCTTCTTGTCATACTTGGAAAGAGAAAAATTAATTGGAATAGGTGTGATGTTCCAGGGTGCAACTGGGCTGGGCAACACTGCTACCGGGCTCGATAAGTCTATTGCAAAATTCTTGGCCTCGGATTTAAGGCGCAGAGGAAAAGGAGGTATAACAGAAGGTTTGTTCTAGTACGTCCTTTCATACCGCGTGTCCAGAAACACTTCGAGTGCAGGATGTTGAGGCATAGAGCGAACTCTTAAATGATATTGAAAGCCCAAGAACAGACGTCTTTTTCCGAGAGAGTATTCATTAGATTCAGCGTAGAGACTGGGAACTGGAGAGGTCCGGAAAGCCCCCGTTGCAAGTCGTAGTCCCAGGTGGTGGACAGGATCCAAGATCCGAAGAAGAGACGGCCGTGCCGAGCCGTACACCATGCAACCGTAATCTAATTTCGATCGAACAAGGCACTGATACAAACGCAGCAGGCACCTTCTGTCACTACCCCAGGACTTGTGCGAAAGAACTTTTAAAATATTCAATGCTAGCAGGCATTTCTTTTTTAGTTGCAAGATGTGACTACGGAAGCTAAGTTTCTTATCAAAAATAACCCCTAAAAATTTATGCTCAGGATGTACGTTTAGGGTCTGACCTCCCAAAGTTAGAGTGGGTTCTGTGATGATACCCCTTCGAAAAGAAAACAGAACACAGACTGTCTTTTCTGCTGAAAAACGGAAACCATTCTCATCTGCCCAACGTGTCATTCCATTAATACCTAGTTGAACTTGGCGTTCACAGATAGCTGAATTACACGAAGAGCAGGATATTTGCACATCATCAACATAAAGTGCATAGGAGAGAGATCGGGGAAGAACCTGTCTAAGAGAGTTCATTTTGATCAGAAACAAAATAACACTCAGCACCGACCCTTGGGGAACACCATTCTCCTGGACAAACGTTTCAGAAAGTGTCGTGCCCAACCTCACCTGGAACGAGCGCTCATCGAGGAAGCTCTTGATAAGAGCTAGCATTTTCCCACGAATTCCAGCTGAAACTAAATCACTTAAAATTCCGTACCGTCATGTGGTATCATATGCCTTCTCAATATCAAAAAACACAGATAGACAATGTTGTCTGTTAACAAAGGCATCCCTGACCGTTTTTTCTAGGCGAAAAAGGTGATCAACAGTTGATCGCCTTGTCTTATACCCACATTGAAATTTGTCGAAGAAGTTTTCCTGCTCTAAAAAATACACCAATCTAGAGGTCACCATTCGTTCAAACGTTTTTCCCAGGGAACTGGTGAGTGCGATTGGTCTGTAGCTGGAAGGTAATGATGGATCCTTTCCAGGCTTTAGCAAAGGAATCACAATTGCCCTTTTCCAGAAAATGGGATAAGTTCCACTGCTCCATACAGAGTTAAAAAAACAATAGGATGGCATCTAATGTTGCAGGATGTAAATGCTGAAGCATACTGTAATGAATAAGGTCTGGTCCCGGGGACGAGTTCTTTCCCTTGTCAAGGGCAATCATCAGTTCCACAAGGGTAAATGGTTGATTATAAGCCTCGTTAGAACCACCGGTACATTTTATTGGTACTTTCTCTTTGGCAGCCTTGTATTTTAGAAAGGTGTCTGAATAATGCTCAGATCCCGAGACAGACTTGAAGTGTTCACCTAGAATATTTGCCTGCTGTTTTAGTGTGGGAACACTGCTGCCATCCAATGTGAAGAGAGGGATAGTAAATGCACGGTAATCCCCTCTAATTCTATGAACCCTGTCCCATACGACTTTTATGCCTGTGGAACTGTTGACTGAGGAAGCATACGACATCCACGTGGTTTTTTTAGATTGGCGTCTTACATTGCGGGCCTTAGCACGTAGCTTTTTAAACTTAATGACATTTTCAACTGTTGGGTAACGGCGCACTATTGTCCATGCACAGTTTTGCCGCTTACGAGCTAGGCTACACTCCTCATTCCACCAAGGCTTTGGTTTTGGTGGTAAGCGTCCTGACGTTTTGGGAATAGAGCACTGTGCTGCTTGGACAATTACATTAGTCACAACTTCACAGGCTTCATTAACATCTAAGCTAGCTAATGTATCTGGATGCAACTCTGACTCCTTTTTAAAAGTGGCCCAGTCAGCCTTTTCCAACTTCCAACGCGGAGTTCGAGTTTGTAATGACTTAAAAGAGACTGTGCTTTTTAAAACAATGGGAAAGTGATCGCTACCATAGGGATTCTGATCTACACTCCATGAGACGTCAGGCAGCAACGAGGCACTACCAATGGAGAGGTCGATGGAAGTCGATGATAAGGATGAGGCGCTAAAATAAGTTGAAGTACCAGTATTAAAAAGGCAAAGGCTTCGAGAAGTTAAAACCGATTCGATTATTTTCCCGCGAACATCAGATAGATTCCCACCCCAAAGGGTATTGTGGGCATTAAAATCCCCCATCAAAAGAAAGGGCTTTGGAAGTTGATCTAAAAGAGAGTGAAGTTCTGCACTTGTTACAGCTTGTGAGGGTGATATATTGAACAAACAGAAATGGCTTTATGTACTAGAACACGCACTGCCACTGCTTCTAAAGGAGTGTGCAAGGGTATGGCCATACAAGCAGCCAGCCTTGGAACTACTATCGCTACTCCTCCAGATGAAATGGTAGCATTCAGGCGGTCCTTCCGAAAGACAGTAAAATTTCGGAGGGAGTTGGTATGTGTGGCATTTAAATGTGTTTCTTGTAAACACAGGGCTGCAGGTTTGTGTTCCTGCAGAAGATATTCAACATCGTCGAGGTTAGTAAGTAGTCCCCTGCAATTCCATTGGAGAAATGTTGCACCCATGTGTTGGAGATTCTTACTTCGGGGGTGTTACTTGTTTTTTACTTTTATGGCGGGCCTTGGGAGTCTGCCACTCCATGTCGTCTGTGTCAGACGCATGAGAGTAGGCTTGGGTACTTTCATCCATAGGTTCTGGGTCCTGTGGCGAGACCTTCCCAGATGGTATGGAAAGGCTCTGGCCACGAGGAGCCAGCCGTCGACCACGTCCACCTCCAGCCAAAGAGGCGGTGGAGGTGCCAGGCAGGGAGGCGCCAGAAACCTCCTGTTCCTGCCCCTTGGGTGTTGGAGTGGCACAGGAACTATGCCGCTCCTTGGATGAGGATGTCTTCTCGTGAGAGCGTGGGCCCCTCTCCCTTGAAGGGGATCGCGGGCTACGGACAGGCTTGGCCGTTGCCGACCCAACCTGTGAAGGGGATGCCGTCTGTGCTCCCTCCCCACTAACTGGGACAGACTGCTGTCCCGTGAGAGCGGGAGGAGTGGTCGTCTGGCTGGAGGAGGCAGTAGACCCCCCAGCCGATACTGCACGCCCGGGCAGCTCGATTTTAAGCTTGGGCGTGGGGGACTGCAGTGGCTTCCGGTAGTCCAGAAAGGACGTCTGGGTAGCCACTGCAACCTTCAGTGGTGCATGTCCCCGCTGCACCACCTGCGCGTAGCCGCCCTTTCGCAAGAAAGCAAAACGACGGCGTGCCTCCAGGTATGACAAGTTTTCTTTTACTTTTAGAGTCAGTATTTCTTTCTCATCTTTCCATACTCTACATGATCTGGAGTATGCCGGGTGGGCCTCGTTGCAGTTTGCGCAGTGTGCTCTGTTTGTGCAAGAGTCTGTCTTATGATCAGTTTTACTGCATTTCGCACATGTGGCTTTCCCGCGACAGTTCTGGGAGCCATGTCCGTACCTCTGACACTGAAAGCATCTTCGGGGGTTAGGGATATACGGCCGAACCCTGCAGTGGAGGTATCCGGCCTTGACAGCTTCAGGAAGTGTGGCGGCTTCAAATGTTAGAACGATGTGTTTTGTTCTTATTTCCTGCCCGTCACGTCGCATGCAAATACGTCTTGCAGCCACGACTCCTTGGTCAGAAAGACCTTCAGCAATTTCAGTGTCTGTTGTCTCTAGAAGGTCCTCCTCGGAGATTACTCTTTGGATCGTATTTAGTGTGCGATGTGGCGTGACTGACACCTTATGGTCGGACATTGTACTCAGTGCAAGGAGGGCCGCACTCTGCATGCTGGTTTCAATTTCTACCAGAAGGTCACCAGAAGACATTTTTTTGGCTTTGAAGCTCTTTCCCACAACACTTTCCAGTACTTTTGCAACAAGGAAGGGTGATAGTTTTGAGAGCTGTTTGTCACTTTCGGAGTGAATAACCAAAAACTTTGGGTAATTGGCACGAAAACATGGAGTCTTGTCTGGGATGATAACTTCGGTGCGGCCTCTTTTCAGAGGCCGATCAGGTTGGTTTGAATTGGAACCCATAAAAGTGGGGAGGTTTTCAGAAACTGTGGCGCACCGCCCACCACCGAGCCCAACAAGGGGGTAGGTAGCACCCCATAGCAAGTATGGCTTGGCTGGGTATGCTACACTACCAGTGCTACCCAGTAACTATAACCAGGTGTGGTTCAAGAAAGGTATCTGTCGCCACCCAAGGTTAGCCCTTGCCGCCAAAGAAGGGAGAAAAAGGAGCAAGAGAAATGAGAAAGAAATGAAGGAAACAGGATAGGTGAAAGTGAAAGATCGGAGGGGATAGTAGAAGAAAAGGCGACTAGACTGAATCATCCTGGCCGGGCCTTACCAGGACTCCCGTCTACGAGAAGCGGGGGCCGAAGTGGTGTATTGCCTCACCCAGGGGGCCCCGAAGGGTCCAAACCTACCCCGGGCTCGGCTCAACCACCAGGATGCCCTTTTCCTCGGACACGGGCTCGCCACGCACAGCCAGACGTGGGTGGGTCTTAGCCACTTTTTACTCAGGGTCTGTGGTGTCGCCTATGTGGCTGGGGTTCGTGGTGACGCTACTCACCAAGCACCTAGCACCTAAGGTGCAGGTGCCCCCTGCGGGGCTCGGGGTCCGTGGAGACGCAACTCTCGAAACACCTGCTTTCACAGGTGCCCCCTGCGGGGAGAGGTGACTGAACGATCTTCTAAAACTTTATAATATTCCGCGGTGCACGTTAAAGACCCCAAGCTAGCAGTCGTGCTCCACTGGCAAAACGTTTATTCAGTCAGAGTCTTAAGTTGAGCTAATTGGTACATGTTAAGTATACGTATCAGCTAGAACATAAACACGAAAACACAAAGGATAGAAAGAAACATATTGTGGACCTTGTGAAAGCTTTCTGAATAGGAAGCACTTAGGGTTGAAGACGCAGAAAAGGAATTATAACCTAGTTGTCAGTAAAGAGTGTGTGTGTCCCTTTTGTATCCTTTGCGTTTTCGCGCTTATGTTCTAGCCGACACCTATGCCTCGAGAAACTTACCCACTTGCAACGGAGACTCCACACGCCATCTCAAGACCAGTCTTGTACACGGTACTTCGGGAGAAAATTGATCGATTACAATTAGGGTTACTCTTAACTAGAAAGCATTCACTGAGATTACTCGATTACTCGAAAAAGGAAGGTAATTGGCCGTTACGTGATGAAGTAACAGTTACTTTTCCGATTACTTCAGATCTTCGAAACGACGAATTTTCTTGCCGGCTCAAAAACAGTGGGTGTTTCGTACCGTTCAATATTGCATTGGAATAACCGAATTACAAACTTTTTATCTTCTTTGTCCACCAATTTCGGTAAACCATTTCCCCGTCGGACACTTAGTTCGAGGATTCCTTGGTAGAAATTTGCGCAAACAAATGGCGCAATTAAAAAAGATGGCAAAAATGTACCGGCTGCAATTAATACTAGTACTTCCGAAAGTAATAAAATTACTGGTGGGATTAGTTCCTAATAAGAGTAATCACATGAATTTATAATCACTGCGAAAACTATTGGATTACGAGTATTTCGATTACTTATAACATCGAGTACTGTAGAAGTCTGCTTTAGGAAAAAAGGTTCAGTCTCTGAACTTTTACGCGACGTTAGGTTTGACAACGAGGTTTAGAGGTAACCCATGGTGGGTATTAATTGATCACAGTAAATGTGCAATTTCACGTGAAGAGAGTGCAGTAAGTAAGGGAAAGATACAAGAATTTGCTATAGTCGTTCGGAGCGTAAGAAAAAAAACCAGGGCGTTGTTTATTATATTTGCGCCTCTTACTTTGTGATTCGTCCTTCGACTTTCGTCTGGGCCAATGTAGCAATAGCATTGGCTGCAGGATGATAAGAAACTGTTCGGGATTCGTCACGCCTTTTGTTTCTTAAGCTGCCAAAAACTACAATATAAAAAAAGAATTATTCTATTCTACAGTTTCTACTTCATGTAGCCTACTACATGGCGCATCACCGCTAGAAAATATTTTGGCGGAAAGTGCACCGCATTAACACTTGCCACACAGTAGTCGCCTTGAGGACAACGTTTTGATGACAAGAATCCGACAAGGGCGGATTCGTGGGTTCGGCAGGGGGAGAGTTGGGAAGGGAGGGGGAATAGGGGGAGAAGAGGAAAGGAGGAGGGTTGAAGCGTTGACCTGACCTATTTTATTGACAAAATAATTGCCATTTCACAGAAGTTAAAATTGTTTTTCTAATAAAAAGCTGCTGCACATCTTCTTCTTTTCAATAAATATTCTTTAAACAATATGCGCCATAAAGCCGGGACAAAAGGAGAGAGGGATACAACACGAAGCGCCATCTTCAACTGAATGTTCAATTAACATTCAGTTGAAAGTAGCGCTTATTGAAACGGACAATACTCTTTATAAACTTTAATGGGTTGCTCACTTACAAATTGAAATTCTCTGCCTCCCCGAAATCTAATGCTCTATGGTCAGTACACTTCTCACGAAAATTCGGTTATTAATGACCCTCTGATCTATTTATTTTCTTTCTAGAGCCGGGACGCATGGCCATTTGTAACAATGAATAACCAAGTTTTTCTGGGGAGAATGCATTAAAGATAGCTCATGCACGCGCGCCCCATCGTTTACTCACCTTCCCATTTGGCCAACGTATATCTTCCAGCCGCTTATCGGGATGTCATCTGAAGTGGCACATTCTACGCACCGCTTAGAGTTTTTCCTTTTAAACACTTATCAACTTCATCGTTTTTGTTGTTGATTTTGGAGAATAAGCAGTTACGCTTTGAGGGGGTCAAAAACAGCACGGGCACTTTAAAACGCGTTGCTAAGTTCTTAGGGTTACGTGAAAGCTCCCCATTTCGCAAAACATACCGCAAGCTTTTTTTTTTAGTACAGATGTAGAAAACAGTCATAATTCGGTAAAACAATAATACTGCTTTTTTGGTGTTCAGCAAATGTTCATTTTCGGTTTAAAAAGTTAAAATAGGTGAAAAAAAAAGAAAACGTAAGTTTTTGTGGTGTGCTTTTTACCGGCCAATTGCAGAAGGGGTTTAGTCGATCAGTGCGAAGATCGGAAGAAGGGGCCTTAAAAAGAAATAAGTTGCCAGCCCCAGTTTCAACATGTTCGTACATCGCTTGAATACTTTCAAAACAGACCGAAGTGCACTAAAGGACCAGAAGACGATTAGAGCGCTCATTATTGTTTTTTCTCGTTTTAGAAACGAAAAGAAAAAGAAAACTTTATGGCCTGAAGCCTTCTTGCGGCAAGTATAATCCAGGGTTCAATCTGATAACATAAAGAAATCGATAGTACATTCCTTACACAGATAGGGTGTAGAATGCAAGCCAAAATAAAAGGCTGCATTCTCTTACCATGTGTTAATGTAACGTCATATTTCTATCCCTCTTTAGATAAGAGAGGAGGTGAGGTATTTTCATCCAGCGCGCAAGTTCATCCGCTCTTATACGCATACACGTATGTTTGCTTCCCCCGTAAGAAACAAATGACGGAGTGCGTCTGGCTGCCTCGACACCATGCGCGTTCTTTGTGCGTCCTCTATGTTTATCTATAATTAGTTTGCTCTTTTTGGCGTTCCGATACTCCAGAGACACATTTTGGGACATTTTCTAGCCGTATATGACTGGGATTCAAGCCACAACCGCGGTAAATGCACCCTGCCTCAATAGCGGAGCTCGTATCGTCCCTGAATACTGGTCGTTTTGGGGAGAGATCGTAATTGGGACATTGCAAACAGAAACTCGGAAATGCGCCTCCGTAAGGATCGCACCGAAAAACCTCGGGACACGCACAAAAAGGGGACAAAGAGAACATGCACGCTGTTGTGTTTGTGCCCACTTTTGTGCCCACTCATATCCGCGTTTTTTTCAGTATGATCGCTCTCCAGCTCACCTACGCAATCCCCCTTATTTCTGTACTCCATAAGGAAACGCCGCTTGCGCTGCTACGCCCACTTAGAGACACCGGCCTCGGGACAGCAATCTTAAAAAAAAAGGGACATTGAGCAATTCCGCTTCCTTTCTCGCTCTGTAGCTAGCTTTATTAAAAAAAATTGTATAAAGCTATTTTACGATCCCGCTTTCAATTTTCAAAAATCAATGTGCGGCCATGCTGGTGA
Organism: Ixodes scapularis; assembly: GCF_016920785.2. Taxonomy (NCBI): domain Eukaryota; kingdom Metazoa; phylum Arthropoda; class Arachnida; order Ixodida; family Ixodidae; genus Ixodes; species Ixodes scapularis. The sequence goes on along the minus strand of NW_024609880.1, from coordinate 29,252,317 downwards.
CACCTCTCCCGCCATTTTCCTTATCGGTTTGCATGTAGGCAATAGTTTATGATTTTGGTGGGTATGAGGCGCAGGACAGAAAGATTGCGCCGACAACAAAATTGAGGAGAAATGTCGGGGACGCAATTCGGTGGAAGAAACTCTCGTTCGTTTTTATCAGTCGAAGTGGTCCGGTGTACCCGCCTAGGTTATTTTGACCGCCGACGAGTTGATGGCTCAAGCACCGGCTGGTCTTAACATAAAAAAACTGCCCTTAAAAAAAAACACAAAAAAAAAACACCTTTGCGCGACATTTTGTCACGTGTCTGGGGTAGTTAGCGTATTTTGCGTTCCTCATCAAACTAAAAAAATGCATACAACGCTTTAATAAAAAATAAAAAAAAGAACGGGATAGCATTTTTTTTTTACAGATTTATTGGAATATTTTTATGTCCGACACAAAATGCATGTGCATGTGTGGTTAAGCAATACAAAAATGTACGCAGGAGATAAAAACAAATTCCGAACGTCCCCCAAGCCGAATCGAACCCAGTATCCCTATGTACTGAGGTCAATGCTTAAGGGAATGGTTGTTATGTGCACCTCTTCTCTCCTTATTGTGCGCCTGCGCGGGTCGCCGGACAAGGCACTTTCGATAACTTAGTTGGTGAAAAACATTTCTCGGAAAATCAAAATCGTTGCGAGCTACACGCGTCCCTAACAGTGAACAACATTTAAAGAAACTGTGCATTACTGTTTAAGATATTACATACGGCAGGGAGTTAGAAAAACGTGTAAGACAAACCCTTTGGCCACACGTGAGATAATCCAAAATGTGAATTGAAGCGTCATCAACAACTTAAAAATAGGTGTATTGCAGATATGAGTTCTACAGCTGGAGACAAAAAAAAAACCTTAAAATTTTCAAAAATAACTTGTTTACGCGTACAATTTTTTTTTAAAATTTATTTCCAATAAATTTATTTTTGAGGAAGTCGATTAATAAACTTTAGAAACACTTGAAACCTAAGAAAAGGAAACGAAAGAGGTTATGGGCAGGGTGCGCCATGTGATAACCCACTTGCCGTAGCAAACGCTTTGAATAATTTTTTTTTTATCTATCAGTTTTTCCAGTTGTTTGTCCCGCATACACTTCGACTGATGACAAGCTTGACAGATTGCCACAGTCCATTCAGGTTACTGTTGAGGGGGTGAGAGAGCGGTTCCGCTCGATGCTGACGTGAAAAATTCTCAGAGACCTGATAAAATTCCCAGCGAATTCCTAGGACTGTCTTGCGGATGGGTGTCTAGGTTCAAGACCGCCATTTTTTGACCCTCACTTGATCAATTCCGTTTACCAGACTACTGGTTAACTGCGAAAAGTTGTATCCATCCATAAACAGGGAAGTCATCTTGAAGTGAAAAAATTCCAGATTATTATCATTAACATCAACATCATATAAAATGCTCGAACTCATCGTTTGAAACGTCTCGTAGAATATGTTGGAAATAATAATCTATTTCATAGCGAACCAAACAACATGGTTTTGGTACAAGCATGTCAACTATTAGTCAGTTTGAATCTGGACTTCAATTGTGGAACGCGCAAACAATCGTGGTCTGGTCGATGTTGTGTCCATCGACATATTTAAAGTGTTCGAGAGAATCGCGTATTCGAAATTACTTAAAAAGCTACTGCACATTGGTATAGACAAAGATCTCGTTTTTTCGGATCGAAAGACACTTCTCTAACAAAACGCATTAAGTTGAAATCGACGGTTGTGCATCATTTATTTTGCCGGTCACATGTGGTGTACACCAGGGTTTTGTTTATGGGGACTGTCTGTTTGTAATTTATGTGAACGACGTAGACAAAAACGTTGACTTAGCTGTTGAAATTCGTTTGTTTTGCTGACGCTTGTTTAGTTTACGTACTCGTGGAAACAATCGATGACCAGATATTAGTGGATCATTCCTTATCTGTTATCTTTCACTAGTACGAAAGGAGGCAGATGAGATAAAATTTGGATAAATCGTCCGTCTTAACTATAAGAACAGAAAAGTGTGCTTTGTTGTTTTTGTATAAAGTAAATCGTATGGGTCTGCAAACTTGTGATTCTTTTAAGTACCTTGGTTTTACATGTTCAGGTGAACTCAGCTGGAATGCTTATATATAAAAAAAATGTCTGTGAACCTGCATATTGAAAGCTTCGCTTCTTGAGGTAAACCCTGTGTATGACAAGTTCCGACTTAAGACCCATTCACAAACTCAAGTAAACAAACTAGAGCGCATTCAAGGGCTCGCAACGAAATTAATGTTCTTTTACAGCTGAGCTGTTAAGGGCTAGGTACTCCAGGATCGTGTCCGTGTATGCCGACACAAACCTGCCTGGACATCTACCGCCATCTATAAGGGATGGCGGCAAGCCCACAGTATGGTTTCCGTCGTCGCTCGTAGATGGCGGCAACCTTTCCAGCTATAATAGAAGAATGGGTAGTTGGGCGGCGCTGGTGGGGAGTTCATCCTAGAAAACAGCGTGAAAAACAGGGGATGACGAAGAAGCACACAGCGTATCGAGTACAGCTCCGCTGGTCTTCTTTACGAGAGTGGAAAGGCTGAACGTTTTTAGACTCGGTAGGCTCGAGTTTGTTACGGATTTGTTGAAGGAAGCCAAACTATCGTTTTAGCAACAAGGCGCAAAATAGCTCGACTACTTTCGTATTTCAAGGAGACGTTGACACACAAGATTACATAAGACCGCCTGGAAGGCGATCTTGACGTTTAAATATTGAATTTTTGATCAACTCGTACATGCCCAACATCAGTTCACAACTATGTTTTTCTTCTCATGAAAACTATCGAAGATTACAACATGTTGCCTTAGAGTGTGTTTTCTGGCGTTTGTTTTGTAGAAAGACTTAAAGGAAAATTGTTTAATGTGTCCCCTGATGGGCGGAAATGTGTTTATTACAAGTTTTCGCTTTATTATAGTATGTTCAATTCAATATATCAATACAATTATGGTTATTATCTTTGCACATAACTTTTGTATTTTATACACAAATACATTGTTGTAAACCCCACCTGTACGTGAAACAAATAAATAAGCAAACAAATAAATAAATGAAATACAATAAATAAATAAGTAGATAAATAAATAAATAAATAAATAAATAAATAAATAAACAAATGTATTTTTAAAGAATTGCAAGCACACCATGATGCTCGCCTGGAAATATATATACATATATATTTATATATATATAAAGATTAAATCCCGGAACTATGAGTAATGGACACCGGCCCCTTTCTGGAATTCTTATTCTTATTTTCAACACGCGGCGCTCGGCAGATGTGTTGCGGGCGTTGACAGAGAGGAGGACGATGTTAACGTCGGCGAAGGCTCGGACAAACTGCTTTTTTTTTCGATGTAGGATAACCTCTTGCAGTTCGAGAAAGCACTAGTCGAGAGATAAAGAAATTTGGGTTACTCTCGGCGTTGTTCACGAAAGTGTGCAATGCATTTTTCTCTCCAATATGAAAAAAAAAAAAAAAAAAGTCGAGACTGATGGCAGAACATTGCTAAAAATCGAACTAGAGGGTGACGCGTCTTCGGTGCGCGGAGAAAGATCCAGAGACAAGAGCACAACAAAGTAGGCACTGATCGACCGGTTGGCAGACGCGAGCGCTGGTTATTGCCGATCGATGAGAGGGAAAGAGAGGAGTTAAACGACACTTCCTCTTTGAAGTTATCTAAAAAGGCGAGAAGTGCATCATTTGGCTGTCTTCGTCATAGATTTGAGCTAACGCTTGAAATCACACTTCTTAAAAATAATTTCCTTTCTTTGTAAATACAAAATTTTCAGAATTAAGCATTTAGGAAAATCCCGAGGAATTATTTTCAGTTATTTGAAACAATCAAAGGATATGAATTCGGGAGTTTTCAGTGCCTCCTGATCTGTCAGTGACTACACCATGTAAACTAACGCTTTTAAGGAAATTTAGACGGATCGCAAAAATTGATTCCTCAACGTATCGCGCAGAAATTTACTACAGAGGTGGAAACATGTGGTGGAAGTGTACAGTGAAAAAACAAAGACATTAACTTACCTTGTGCAAAAGAAAAAAAAAACGGTAGAGACACTTAAGAATGCTTACGTGTAAAAATATGAAAGCATTCCCACACGCAGCGCATTCCTACGAGCAGCGCGCCACGTCTTGCTTTTTCACACGGCGTTGCGGCGGTGACATCACGGTCCCCCACTGCGCGGCTTACGTGACGATGCATATGCATTCCTGTGCCTTTCTTTGTGTTTTATTTCTGAGGCACGTCCGACCTTGAGCGCCCCGCCGGTTTCCGTGACGAAGCATCTGATGTAACGCGTCTCAGCCAATGGAAATTTAAGTGCCGTCACACTCAGCCAATGGGAATTTAGGTGCCGTTTTTCGCCGGCTTCACTCCATGGGACATTTAATGTTTTTGAATTCAAACAAAAAAACCACACCAGAAACCTGTTCTGGGTAATCTAAGCCGCCACATCGCAGACGATGCACGCTTAGCGACAAGTGCTGCCGGTAGATGGCGTGTGCCGCATCGAAGAAGCAACGGCCGGTCCGGGTTCATGATAGCAGACGATCCCGCGAAAGAACCCGAAACGGCCGCCCGCTCCTCAATGCGGCGTACGACATCTGTCGGCAGCCCCTGTCGCTACGCACGCATCGTCTGCGAAGTGAAAGAGTAAATTGCCCAAAACAGGTTTATGTGTCTTGTTCTTTTGAACGTGGTAAATTCATTGCTTGATTTTTTGTACTGCAAACTTTCACTACCTGCTTGCACCTTTCTAGTAAATTGCAGTACGTTGCGAAACAAATCTTTACGAGCCGTCTCAAGTAGGTTAAAATCGTTAGTTCACATGCTGTAGAATAGCAGAAATGGTTCATTTTAAAACGTGAAGTCAGCCAAATTGTTTGATCAAGTACGTGCTCCAATGCCGACGCACCAAAAGAAGAATAAACTACCGATTGTAGTTTTTTTTTTTTTTTTTACAACACACCGGGCGGGCGGTTTTCGACGATGATTTCCTACAATGTCACGTCCGCCGCTTCGTTTAATGGGTTGGCTCCGACGATGGGCAGATTACATGAATTAAGCGCTCATTAGGATGCCAGTCGGTGGGAGGTTGGCAGCCGAGAAAATCGATAGCCGTTACATACACCAGTTTTGCGTCGTAAAAAAAGTGAGATATCTCGTACGGGTTGCGTCCTCAAACACAACCCGTACGAAACAAGAGCGGGAAAACGTTTTGACATTGGTCCATGTGCACTCAAAAGTGTAGCCACGGGCACGCTACATGCGATCGTATTTTTGCTTTACTTTATTCGTTGAAGCTTAAATATCTAGTCATAGGTCCTTGTAAGCATTAGGGAGCTCGAGAAAGTATGTCATTAAGATTCTCCGCTGGCTTTGGCAAGAGTACAATTATCATCAAGCTCAATTAATTGAGACAAAATGTGAAGAAAAAAAGTTTTCTCGGGAAATTTATGTGACATAATAAAGTAATATTGTCATGGCAAACCGTGTCACTACCCTAGCTTCCTATATAATGTGCGACGGACCATAGCCTCCTATGGTTCACCACTGGTTTCCTTTAGCGGTCTACAGGGTCAATAGACTATCCTAGACGCTACTTTTCCCCTGTTAAGCCTTGTCCCTCCACAAATACCTACAGCACCAGATGTGTCGAAAAATCTATTTAACTGCCATATCCAAAAGTTCTGAAAGACTGACTTGTTTACTTTTTTTATAAAAAAGTTATAAAAAAAAACGATTAGTTCAGGGTTAAACCGACTCTCTGTTCGCATAAATACGCAAGTACCTTATGGACGAAGAAAGACAATCTGAAGTCGATTGTTCTTCTTTGAATCGATGTGAGTCGTGTCCAGCGTGGATCGCTGTGGTCGCTCCGTCGATCCCCGCGTGTTTCCAATCGAACTGTACGTCACGCCAAGGCTACAAAATAACCGATGGTCTCCAAACACGCCACTGTTGTCCTGTCGCTCATAACGCCGTCATCATTTTCATTATGTGCTCATTTCTTTCCCAATATACGGTATTTAGGTATTTAAGATTGCCGATTTGACCACCGAATTAATCATCTCAAGCATAACATCCTTTTTTTTTGTGTAGGCAGAGCGTGTCATTGTTCTAGTCGATCTAGTCGACCCTTTTAACCAGTGTAAAAAGGTATTACCCCTGTGGATAACAAGCAGCGTTGTCGCTAACGCGTCACCAGTAACGGCGGACCCTGTAACGTGCTACAATTTTCGGCAACGTATAACGTACTTGTTACATTTTTAAAAAGCCTAACCCGTAGCATACTTACGTTACTCATTTCGAGTAACGGGTATAGTTACGTTACTCTTCACATCATCAAAACAAAAAAAGAACAAATAACGTTTTCATTTTTTTTTTAGGCGCAAAGTCATGAATTTCTGTACTGAACCTAGAATACTTTCAAAATATTGCCCCTTTTTTTCACGTACACTGCCACTTTTTTAAACGTCGCGCTCATGCATACCGAAAACGTGAAAGGAGTAAAACGTTTGAATTCACAAATAAAAAAGGTAACGCAAAATTAACGCGCGTTACTTTTTATCCGTAACGGTAATGCGTTCCTTTTATTATGAGGCAACGTAGGTCGGTAACGCGATCATTCTATTAGCAAGTAACTACTAACGTATTTCGGTATTTTTATTTTTTAGATAACGTCTACAAAACTGATAACAAGGATACAAAATTGCCCAGTTTTACTCTAAAAAAAGAAGACAAGAAAAAATATATGAGAGTTTACTTTTTGCAGAACACGTGACAACCAATCACGGTGAAAGTAGAAGGATGCTAGCGAATGGCGAAGCTCATAATAAAGCTAACTTAAAAATAAAAAGAAAGCATCTATGTGAGCCGGCACAATGGATAGCGTTTCACTTACTGAATACCCATGCTTACATGGCCTTTCTTTTTATAGATCTAATCATATTGCAGCTTTGTTATTTCCTGAGATCTTCCTATTGTTCGGTCTGATTGGCTCTCACATTGTTCTACAGGAGAGCAAACTTACAGGCATCACTAAGAAGGTTATGTTCCCTAAACACGATAAAAAATCTTTACCCTTAAAGTCCTTTAGTGCACGAAATGGATTACAGGAAATTGGTGAGGGAATCGGTGCGTAGTGTGACGTATAACCGACTGGTTGTTTAGCTCTCGTGACGTCAGGTGACGCGACGTCGATCTCCCCCGCTAAATTTAGCGGAGAAACTGGGTCGGGAGACCTAAGCCGCGAGACGCGAGCTTTCTCCGGTAAATTTAGCAAGTAACCGACTGGGCGTATAGGTCCCGCGACGTAAAAATTTCCCGCTAAATTTAGCGTGGAAACCGAATTGTCGTTTTGGCTACGAGACGCGAATTTTACCCCGCTAGATTAAGCGGGGAAACTGAGTTTGACGTATGGGTCACGTGCCGTCCATTTCCCCAGGGTATACAGGTCACGTGACTTCAAGTGACGTCACTTTCCCCGCTAAGTTAAAGGGGCGATGCAACGATATTCAGTTGAAATGTTTTTCACTTTACGTGAGCTTGCTGGCACTAGTGGGACTCAAAAATACTGGCACGGACCACCACTGGCCAAGAATTTCCTTTGTTGCGGTGTAATTTCAAGGACAAAAGCGAGCGTCTTCATTCAATCTCTCCTTCGCAAAGCCTGATGACGTAGCTGGGCGGTCGCAGCACCGGCCAGTGACGTTATTTGACTGCGGCTCATAAATTGAGCCCGAAAATTCCGTGAACACTCGATTCCGGCTCGTGATAATCGATAGCTCGACAAGCATTCGGGTACTGTCCCGTGTGCAATCTTTGCAATGACGACAATAGCCGAACCATAACAATGTTTGGAACTCAGCGCGTCTCCTGTGACTTGCCAATCCCAGCGCATGGCTATGATCAACATTGGGGGCGTAGAATCGGCTCCAGATCATGTGGCCGCTTGTACTGGCTGTGAGTTGAGGACGTGAAAGCTGCTCGTTGTTCTTTAATATTTTATTTGCGACTTCGATTGCGTATGATGAAAAATCAACGGGTGTTTCAGAGGTCGTTAACGTCAGGAATCCGTTCTAAGTGGTCTTTGCGTAAAGCACTGAAATCGTTGCATCCCCCTTTTACGCGAACAATTCAATAGCGGACGGACGGGCAAACAAAATGTTGGGATTTTAAAGCCCCCCCCCCCCCCCCTTTTCGAATCCCAACAACGCATGAACGTATGAAAAAAAAAACATATTTCATGCTTTAAACATGAAGACAAAGGGTACGCTCATGACGTGTTTTAAATTTCCTTAAGTCAGACTCACACTGCTCATACGTCACACAGAGGAAGGTGTCTGCAGTCTGTATTTTGTGCGATTTATTAGGGGTACGTGATCGCCGTTTTTGTCATCGCTTCGGAACCCAGTTCAGTTCTCACCACGGTTTATCGAGGGACATAGTGAAACGGAAGGTTTTTGCTTAGATAAACCATCACACACGAGAAAACGAGGTTATTCATTGTAATCTAAACCCAACTGCGTCATTGAGAGCTTTTTTTTTTTTATTTTTTTTTTTATGTCGCGGAGGTTTTTAGACTATGACGTTTCCTCACCAGCTCGCCCGCACACTTTCACTTCTTAAATATCATCTACACCGTTTCCCACTCGAAGCCTTATTTATTCCGAAAAGATACAAGTCCCTCGTGGGACTATGGTGGGAGTAGGCATATAAAAAAAGAAGGCGTTTTAGAAACCTAGCAGCGTCAGAACTTTACCATAGCGCGATACGTTATATATATATATATATATAGTCTTTATTACTTTCTTTGGTAATTTTGCGTTAGGAGGTAAGAGCGTTTGATGTGCGTGTCGTTTGTGTTGTGATGCACCACCGCAAGACATGTAGGTTTTCGCTGGTATAAATAAATGAACCTAAACGTAAACATATATACGGAAAAAATGAGCGAGACACGGTACAAAAAAAAGTTAACCGAAGATTTTTAAATAGGTTGGCAAAATTGCTGAATTTCTATAGTTTGTTTTTTACATGTGAAGTAATTGGCTTCTAAGAAATAATTGTAAATATTTGTATTAAACCTACTTTATAAAAAAATAGTCGCATTTATGGATTAAAAAAATTAGTGTTTAAAACACTTAAATTTTGGTCATACACTTCGTTGGCCATTGAGTAGATCCGTAGCGAACGCTGTATGATGAACACCTCATAAAGTTGAGCAGTTAAAGATATCACCACAATTGTACACCTCCATCCACTGTTCAAACGAGACTTTTGAAATCAAAATTTCTGGGTATGATATGCCGCAGTTGTCTCCATTCTATCCGTTCAAAGTTCAAGTAGGATCGAAAAAAAAAAAACAACAACAACAACAACAACATTCAACTCGTAAAAACAGTACGTATATGTACCAAGGGCGGAAAACGCCTTAAGAACAAACATGCGCTCAAGCATACCGTTTTATGAGCTTAATACTGGACAATTTTTGGCCGTTCTTTCTGTAGATTTTACACAGACAAATACGAATTAACAAATGAAATATATAGGCCAGATATCGTTTCACGTCATAGACATAAGAATAACGTAACTGTAGTACGATATTCAGTACATTCTCATGGGTGTTGTCCGCTTTAAAAATTTGATCGAGACAAAACAGAGGTGTTGCAAATTACGTCAAGAGAAATATCTGTACATTAAAGTACCATCTGCCGTGCTGACTCAATTACTTGTCTTGCGCGATTTCTACCTCTAATAACAACTTTGTCCCGAATAAATGATTTCTCGAGAAACCTTTACCCAATTTCCCTTCGTACCCGTTCTCTATCGCCGAACTTTCAGCTGACCCTGAAAGACTTAACGACCAAAAGCCCGGTGTTCGCGCTGTGAAAAAAAAAAAAAGAAAACAAAACCAAAAGTCAAATGACGGCCGATGCAAAGTGGCTTCATCGGGAGTGTGCCATTGCGACGCCTTTCCTCCCCGCAAACTTTGACGTCACCAGGATAAAGGTACGGCCTCTCCAAATGGAACGCAGTTGCAGCTGCTTTAAGAACAAAAAAAGAATGAAAGAAAAAGCACGAGAGACACGCAAAGATAAAGTTTGAGGTGGTCTATTTTTAGCTCAACCGCAAAAAGGGGAGCGGAGCATGTTTGCTCAAGAACACGTCTCCAGAAGAGATACTACTTCGCTACCCAATATTGCACTCAATCTCTGAAGTTTCTTTCTATTTAACGTTGAATACTTATTGAATGTGGGATATTTAATTAGTTGCCCAATTGTCTGCTTCGCTTTATTAGAGCCCCCCACTTTATCTCCAGCGTTCGAGTTATTTCTTTTATTAATTACTTTGTGCTTGTGAAAATGTGATAGTAGTTTTAACCAGAGTTGTGTAAAACAGCAGTTGGGGAACGCGCTTTAGTAGACCCTTTTTGATACCCCGTCAAGCAACACTGGTGGTCGCCATTTCTTGGGCATGAACCGTGCGACTGGATGCGGGACCTCGTCGAGTGCTGAGGCAGAACTTCTTTTCAGCACTAGCTAAGCCGAATTCACGTCAAATGCTGATGCCGCCCTCGTGTCAAACACACGATCAGAATTCGTGCCAAATACAATGGCGGATTCCAATAATCGGCGCAGCAGGTGCAAGGTGACGCGCACGTTTAAAAAGGTATAGATTTACATGTAGTTGATAAAAAGACTTTGTTAGTCCTAATCGTCCGTCCGTCGTTCGGCTCTACTGCAACAAGTGCAGTAGAGACGAACACAGAATTTCCCTCTATTGCACTCTCCGGACGCTTTAGAACCCGGAACACAGGCGTCCGTCGTAAGACTCTAGCGCTCCAACACGTTCTTCAAGTGCAGTGGAAAGAATGAAAGCTAGGTTTAGATCTATTCACTAATCATTCGAATCTGAGCGCGGTGTTCTGGCGTCACCACGCGCTCCAATTTTCTATTTTCCCCCACTTTGTCGGTACAGGTGAAAGCAGACGTTTGTAGACCATGAACGTATTGTAACGTAAGCGGAACGAGTCGTTACACTGTGCCACAAGTTGACTGCCAATGTTCGCTGAACATTCCGGGAATATTTCACAGTAGATGACGTCACCCCTCAAGGAGTTTTGAATGGTTGCCACGTAGGGCTGGGTAACGACTAAAAGTTTTAACTCGATTAGTCGCCACCCCTAATCGATTAATTAATCGATTTATCGACCGCTTTGATTTCCTGCGATATTATCGACAAAAGGGCAAGATTGCGTATTCTATTCGTTTTTTATGTGATAAACGCCACAATGTATATTTTCAGCTTTTGATAAACATCTGCAGTTGGATAAGGAAAATATTTCCTTGCAATTGTGTTTCTACAAGAAATGTCTTGGTTTAGCGATAGTAACTTCCGCTCTCCACTCTTATCCACCCCATTGACTCCACCCACTTCTCTTTACCCCATTGACTCCTCTTCACTCCATTAACTCAGTGACCCATAGACGTTCCGCGTCTGGTCGGCCTGTTCCCACAAAGTATGGGGAATGACGGGTAGCGGGTAAAGTGAATTTATGCGTAGGTCACGTGACGTAAATTTTTCCGCTAAATCTAGCGGGGAAACTGGATTTGCGTTTAGGTTACGTTACATCATGTCACGTGACGTGAGTCTGTTGCGCTAAAATAAGCGGGGAAACTGAATTTGTGTTCAGGTTATGTGACATCAGTTTTCACGCTAAATTTAAAGGGGATATTTAATTTGTATTGGGGTCACCTGACGTCAATATTTCTGCTATTTTTAACGGGGAAACATATTTTGTGTGTAGGTCACGAGACAAAGGCGTGACGTCATATTTCCCCGCTAAATTTAGCGGGAAACTTTTTACACTAAATTTAGCGGGAAACTTTTCACGCTAAATTTAGCGGGGAAACTGTGACGTCCCATATGCAACGCCCGCGGTTACGCCGACAACGACGGCGACGCCGACGCCGACGCCGCTCATCCCGGAAACGGGCGCCTACGAGCTGCGCTCTAAAAAACCAAACTGTTCTTCAAAGGGTCCTGGACGCCCCAACAACTCTTTCAACTTGTGAAGAACGGTTGCGCCTCAGGCACTATCGACTTCTGGCGCACTAGAAAGGCAAGTGGCGGATGAAGTACTCTCTCGCATAAAAAAAGAGCTTAAAAGAAACCCTTCTGTGTTTTTCACGAAGACCTCTTTCAGGGTGTGCTGAAAATAACTTTTTAGGGTGCAAAATATGAACAAGTCTAAGAACCCCTAAAAATCTTTTACGACCAGATTTTTTTTAGTGTGTAGGTTACTTTTTTAAAACAGGTTTTCTACCGTGTAGTTATTGGATCATTGAAAGTTGTAATGGCAACGCGATTCAAAAAAAAAAAAAAAATAAAGGAAACCAGTAACGTGCCTTGGCATTGGTGAGGCGTGTACACCTTGAAATTAAGCCTTGTGATCGGCCTTTCCTTTATAACGCAGGAAGATCTCGTTACCATGGTAGGCTAGAAAAGGACGTGTGTTTGTCGCACGGGCCAGAGCCGTGATTCGTGCCCATAAAGCGCAGCATAATCCATATACTGTAAGCAGAGACACCTTGCAATAAAGGGCTATAAAACAAGCAAAATAAAAAAAAAAACTCCAAGCAAAAATTGACAGACTGAGTATTTTATCACAATCTGTAGAGGTAATGTTCTGCCGTAAATGGGAACACGACCCCTGATATTTAATGAATATATATTTCTTTCTCAGTTTTATTTCAAACCCCATTTCCGAAAACCGTGCCGCCGTTTTAGGCATTACTTTCAGCTTACTGATGGTACGATGATCATAAAAACACTCGAGAGATCAGTCGCGGTACCTACTCTCGGCCGCTGGTAGAAGCAAGAGGTGGCCGCACCCTCAACTTCTAGCCTATCAAACAAAAACCTACACCCTGCCGAAACTGTGAGAGAAAAGAAATGACATCCGGTCTTTTGACCCGAGTAAATAAACGACAGTTAGGAGAAATATAAAGCTATATCAGAATATTGGGCTAGTGGTGGGAATAGGATTCGAAAGTTTGAGTAGATAATGTTATATAGATCAATAAATAAATTAATTAATAAAAAATAATAATCAAAGTTTGTTAGGAGCCTGTACCCATCTACACTCTAAAAAGTCCAGAGCGCATATATTGTCCCCAAGAGCTTACAGGAGACCGAGTCTCCGCAATCTGTGAGGGAGTTCGGCGAATAGGGAAACAAAAATATGTATAATAGACAAAAAAAAAAAAAGAAGAAAAGTCTGCGCTTTGACATTAAGCAAGAAGTAAGCTCGTGAAATGTCTTGCTCAACGTCACGGCGCAAACTTTTTTTTAGGTCTAAACACACATTCAGTTACGTCATTTGCAGATATCCCTCCGTAAATGGCGGGCATCGGCTCTCCCAGTTGGTTCACGGGAAAGCTTGAGGTGCCCCAAGCAAACATGCCGCAGTAACACGGGCCGAAAAAAGAACAACAACCGGTAACTGCACACAGAAGGCTCAAACTTTCACCGAAATCGCACCAAGCAGGTTAGGTTTACAGTCTGAAATTTGAAGTCGCAGTACTTTTTTTTGTAAAAGAAAAATTAGAGCAGGGAGTTTTTAGAGTCAAAGTTGTGCGCGTTCGCAGACAACCGAGCTACCGACTTTTTTTAACTTCTGGTGCCATCTCCATATAAGCACAGCGAATAGACAATAAAGTCCGTCGCCTGCCTGCTGCAGCTATCGGAAGATGGCGCCACGAGTAAATAGCGGCGCTAGCTCGGTCGTCTGCGATCGCGTCTAATCTTGATTTAGGTAAGTTAGCTGCTCTCATTGTTTTTACAGAAAGAGAACTGCGCCTTGAAATTTCACAAGGTAAAACTGACCTGCTCAGTGCACACTTCATGAGCGTCTAATGAGCGCAGGCGCTCATTTTTCCGACTTGTTTTAGCGCCGAAGGTCCTCATGGGACACGCCACAGAGTCGACGGATCTTTTTGTCTGTACGTCTCTTATTACTCAGAACCAAAAAGTAATTATGGCACCTGCCGCATTATTTCAATAAAAAGAAGAAGAAAAAGAAAAATCTAATCACAAAGAAAAAACAACTTTGTATTTCTTCGCGGGAAGTTCTTTTGCTGGAATAATTCTCATGGCGCCCGCGTAGTTTATTCCTTCATTTGACGCATTTTCGCCCTAAGCAGACGTCGGATGAAAAAGCCTCGTTGTTTTTTATTTTTTTATTTTTTGACACTGGAAATGTCATGGGATATTGCTAAGCTTTCTCATTGAATTTCCACCACTCGCGTCATATTAACATCGAGGTTAAGGCTCCTGAAATGCGTATTTAATTTATTCAAACTAAAAAAAAAAAAAAACAGGGTCTCATTTTTTCTCACGCAACCAAAGCAAGACGAGCCCGGCAAATAAGAATCTCCAAAAGATTGTTACGATAAAAAAAAAAATCAAAACTTGGCGAAAAGTTTATCTTCCACTGAATTCTCAAATCCCTGTTTTACGAGTACCTTAAAGGCCTAGAGAGCAAAGTCCTTTCGACAACTCAATGAATCAGCGCACACCGATGTGCATGCTCAGAGTCGATATTTCGAGCAGCTTGCCGATTTTTCAAAGACGCTTGTTCCAAAAGCCTTCGACGTACTCGTAAAACAGGCGTTTTAACCTTTCACTTTGTATAGACCAACACGCTAGGCTGACGTTATGCCGCCGCGATGGTGAAGACATCAGCAAATCTCACGTGCAGACGCTTCGCTTGACGTGAATCTGGTTTCTGCGCCTGTTGTGGGCCAACGCTGACTTGTTTGTAAACACTGTGCGTGTCTATCGATTCTAGGCTGTAGATACGGATACTTGGCGTCTGCTCGGAAGCACAAATTGGATTCCCTAGGATTTGCTTTGGTAGCCCTGCGAAACGCTTTGGTAGCTCGCTGCCAGCCTGCGCGAAGGAGCAGAGCGCGCGAAGCAATGGCGGCCAGTGAGAACACCGCGAGCTCCCAGAGCATCGCTGACAAAAGCGGCATCCGTTTCGCATTTCGGTCAGCGTTTATGACGCGGCTCACTTCTTGTGTATAAAATTGTATGTTTTACTGCGTTTAGTATTTGGGTGTCTTCTGAGCCTCAAAGTTTTCTGCGACCTCAAAATGAAACGCTACGCTTTGGTGGTTCTATACGCCTAAAATATTTTGGTTCGTAAATATATTTTTTTACAACACGGCGTCTTGATAAGCCAAACTAATATGGTTCTCACACGGCTAAATGTTGAAAAAAATAAAATGAACGACCGCAATATGACTTGACGAAATCGCGTGATAAAGATGTACAGCAAAGAAAACTTTTACAATCCAGAAAAAAGCGCAGCATTTTAGTGATAATAGGACAAGGCGCTTAAATTGCATGCTTGAGCGCACAACGAACAACCCTGCCTTCGTAACGGCTCTTTAATGTTGAGTCAAATAAAGAATCTAGGTTTTTAATGAGTCTAGCCACTTTTCTATCAATATAAATGAGCCTCAAATAGTTAAGTGCAATAAATCACTCGCTTACGTCGGCAACACATTTGAATTGATGGTTTGTTTCAGTGTATAGACCTCTTGCAACTATACGTGCTCGTGCACAATCGCAAAAAAAAAACAACAAACAAACAAGGCAATATAAAACAAGATGTGCAAACAAATTGAAGGTGTTTAAGCTTATAGCGATAAATCGGGGTGATCGTCCGTCGAATCGTGTTTATGTAGGAGGAGTTAGCGCCTTTGAATTTTCGCGCTGCTTCGCCAGTGCTGCGTGGCAACCGTGGCGTGCGCTTTGTTCGCACTTGCGACCCGCTTCACGCTTGAAAGCAGATTGTCGTGTTCGCGCGTGCGTGATCGTGCCACGGGGCCTCGCACCGACGGCGAGCCCACTTGTTCGACAGCCCCGCCCCTGGATCATTTCAGATGCACGACAAAACGAAAAAAAAAAGCAGGTTTGATTGTACGAGCATAATGCATCTAAACAGGTAATGGCGATTCGCCGGTTGAAAGGTGCGCGCAACGCTTCTTGACATCCAACAAATATTGTGAAAAAATTTACATAATCTCGGTCATACTCACAAAGTGCGGGAACACAGAATACGCACAGCGCAAACTACCATTTCGCAAAAGTTGATGCCGTGCAGCTTGAGGTCAAGTGGCGCGTGGTTACGTCACGATAATTCACGTCACATGATCTGACCACGTGATGTCGATATTTTAAATGAATATATAAAAGAGAAATTGATGTTACGTGGCTCGAGGTCACATTACGTGGTCCCGCGATGTTTTTACTCACCTAAAGGGCGCAAACGTTAATAAATTATGTCTTAAATTTCCGCAGGTTGAAACTAATTACATAGCAGTACAACTACTTTTTGAAAGTAAGGATTTTTTTTTTGAAAATTACTTTTTAATTAAGTAAGACAGTAGTTTTCGCTGTTTTTTTATTCTTTAATTTTCAGTATACCAGAACTTAGATCTTCGCGTTGCATCGCAAAAGCCTCATGCGCCGCAAAATGAGCGTCCGAGAGGTTTTCTCGTTTGAAGATAACCTGACGACGCATATGCTATGCATGATTAAAATACTTTTTCTTTATATATATTTCAAATCGAGTCAGCTTAATATCTGATGTGATTCCGTCCTGATTTTGGAGAGGTCGTCCTCAGTTTTGATTGGTCGAGCCATAACAGCCTGCGTTCTAAAGAACTCGTTCCGACTCCCACCCCTGCCCGTTTCGATCTGGGTGAGCATCGTACCGGCGTGAGGTCGTGTATCACTACTGCGTGGTGCACGTTAAAGACCCCAGGCTAGCGGTTGTACTGCACTGGATAAATTGTTCATCCACAGCGAGTGACTCGTCGCAACTTTGAAATGGCTGACCCACTACACGCTCTATAGATATCCACACAACCCCAATTATAATTAGGGGCGAAGCTCCTTTGGGGCTAGCCATGTCCGTATGTCCATCCGCCGTCGGGTGCACGTGCTCCTGCTCGTGGGCTCACGCGCTCAAGCGCTCACGTGCTCCCATGCTCGTGTAGGTCAAAAAAAAAAAAACGAATCACCACGTGGTGAATGATGTTGATTGGGGCGAAGCTCTGGTGGTGCTTGTCTGCGTAGACGGTGAGCCGCAGTATGCCGAGCCTTTCGTTCGTTTTCATCCATGTCGGAAAGAGAATGTGTGGTATGGAACGTGGTTATATACGCATTTGAGCATTTGACCGCAGCGTGACATGGATGAAAACAAAGGAATGGCTCGGCATGCTGCGGCTCAGCGTATACGCAGACAAGCACCACCAGAGCTTCGCCCCAATCAACATCATTCACCACGTGGAGATGCGGTTGTTTTTTTTTCGTTCTGACTGTTCACAAAACTGCCCCTAACACTGTTACAACATTCAATATTTTTCTAAACAATATCATCGACCATATATTTCAATCACAATGAAAGGTTTGCGTAAAAATAGAAAAAAATAAATTAATCTTCTAGAAAAACAGTTTAGTTTGAGTTATTACTGAGTGTTTGTTGAGTTTCTATGCTGTTGAAGTGTATAGGTATATTTGATGTATTACGTACCATATGAAACTTCGAGGGAGTGTTAGAGAATCACGAGCCATATAGTGTTGGGAATTTAAAACAAAACGAATTTAATAACGAGAGATTCAAATTAATTCTTCAGTCACGGCGCCATCTTGTTGTCCTCTTCCCTTCCACCCGCTGTCGGGGTTGTCAGCCCTCTTCCGGGCCACTGCTTTCTGCGGTGGCGAGTGTCGGCGGCCGCTAACACGAGTAAGGGGCTCCGTCAAGCGTTACTTCAGCCATTCAAGTATCAAAATGTTATATAACATGTTTTATGTGAACCTTGGCGAAAGGCATCCATAGTTCTCTAAATCATTGCGCATAGGGCCAAGGAAACCCCAAAAACTTCTTTTTCGTCACATAGAATGAGTCTAATCTGTTTGTCCCAAGAGCACAGGTCAACGCATTTCCGGACATTATTCTCGATGAGTATTGTTCCAAAACAACACAAGAGCGCAAAGTATGGCGCATTGTCACGCGATTAGGGCAGATGTTTTCTTAGCAGAAATGCCGCGAAAGAAGAAAGGGGCGGCGGCCGCTTCCTAAAGTGTTTCCTTCCCCAACGAAAGACATGAAGGTCTGCGCGTTCGCTTTTCCCTGAATAAGCTCCACAGGGTGAAGGCAGGGGAAGCGTTCAGGGAGGCGTACAGCGGGCGAAGCAAGGATAGACACAACTCTGCACTGTGCCTGCTTTACTCGCTTTGTGTCGCTTTCAATAGACCGATCTCACCAAGCGTTTGGCGCATGCGCGAGGCAGCCGTAACTTTAGTTCACAGGAGTCAATTGGCCGTGCACGAGCCTGTTCGTGCCCTGCACGCGCAGAGCTCCAGCAAGGTTGTCGCACGCGCAGAAAGACTAAAGTTCCCTCGATGCATTGCGGCAGCGGTGGCGTAGTCAAACTGGATGGTGAGATCGGTCTATTAGAAGAAGCATCTTTGCCCGCGTAGGATAAGGCTACGCACAGAAAGTTCTGGCTGGTTGACGAGGTATTTGAGACAAACGATCACAACTCATTGTATCAGGTTTTAAAATGTGTTGGCCCTCTTAGTGGAGCGCCCTCCGGATTGTAGCTTGATTCCATCCCCACTAACGGGGCGCCATGAAACCGTCTCGTCCGAAGTTACGCTAATATTTATTTATTTACTGATACTGCTAGCCTCGTTCGAGTCTGTAGCAGGAGCGGTATAAACACACAAAAACACAATTAAAAAAGGGATATCATAAAAACAAATCTCGGCAGCGCTCTGCTGCATTGCAACGAACACATAATACGTTACCGGTTTAATCTTAGATAAGAACAAAGACATGGAAAGACTGGCGACAGTGTCAACTGGCAAGGTATTGCATTTTCGAATAGTACGCGGAAAAGAAAAAGACTCATAAAATGCATCATTTGCAACACAGCAAACTCGCGAATTCACAAATAATGCGATTGTTTTTTTACCGTTCGCTGGACGAAATAAGTGTATTTGTTCTTGCGAATTTTTAGGGTTGTCATTAACAATCAGGTACTATAAGTTTAGTCGATCCTTCCGACGTCTACTGTCGAGGGCATTGTTTACTTTGTTGAACCCTGACTTTCCAGCTACGTCTTCACTCGAAAGCTTTTCTTCATCCACTTTGCCCTTCGCCCCCACATTTGTATTTTTTTTTCTCGATCCCCAATCCCGAGTTGCTAGTATTGCATTCAAGTGGGCCTCGAAACAAGCGTAATTACGAGAGTATTTAGTAATTTTATTGAAATTACTACTTGAAAGTAATGCATGCCATTTTTAAGTCACGAGCACAGAGAAGTTATTAATTTCATTACTCATCGGAACACAAACAAATATAAATATTCTAATTGCAGTACAGTTATGTCATTACTGCCACCTGTGCGAGAAATACGTATATAATTACCCTTAAAAAAAAGGTGTAACACTGGAGTGTTGTTAGTGACTATAAAAACTAGCAGACTAGAGCCTGGAAAGCGCATTTCTCCCGTGGCCAGGCACTCATCTCGGCAGGCTCTTCACGGAACGTTTGAATTAAAAGGGTCGCTCTTTGCGCAAACAGAATGCCGGCAATAATATTAGGGCCTGAAGTAAAAACAAACAAATACTGTAAGTGAAATTTCATGTTTTCGGTAACTACCGATAAACACCGAAAAGTATTCACCGGGGCAGTTTTATAAAAAAAGAACATTCTTAAATACAAAACAAAACAATAAACAAACAAACAGAGTATCACGGAATTAAAAAAAAAAGAAACAAATACTTGAGCACCTCTATTGTTTAGCGTTATCCCGAAACAGAGCACACCGACTAAACACTTCAATAACCGGCGTTCTTTTTTTTTTTTTTTTAAGTCTCGCTTTTTGACACATTTCATTCTTTTATCGGTACGGGGTCTTTTTCCAAGTATGAGGGCAGGGAGTGAGAGAGAGGAGGAGGCAAGAGTTCGCAGTGAAGTCAGAACGCCCGGCACTGATTGGAATGATTAGTGGATAGGTGTAAAGTCCCTTTTTCTACTCCCTCTTCGAATGCGATTTTGAACGTGAGCGCCAAACGCTGGACACCGGCGTTCGGCGTTCGAACATTGAGGAGAGACAAAGGCGGCTAGCTTTTTGCGTCTCCCCACCGATCATTCGAACCGGAGCTCGGTGTTCTGACGTTCCCGAGCCCCTCTCGTCCTCGTCTTTCCCTCAATTTCGACCCGCATTCAGGTCACGTGAATGTTCTTGGAAGTTTGGGGAATATGATTCCCGCCTTATGATTTCTTGAACATACGCTCTGATAAACGCCGATTTTTTCTTGTCCTAGAGCAAAAATTACACTGCAAAACATCAAATCTGAGAAAAAGAAGAGAGAAAAAAAAACAAAAAACGTAAATTGCCGAGAACTATTTTCGAGCTAAAAAAAAAAACAACCCAAAACAACCAAAAAACAAAAACAAAACAAACATGGAAGTTTAAAATCATAATCATCAGCTTAAAATTATCAGTTGGGGCTGCACTCGCACTTAATTTAAGAATCGGGATAACCGAGGTGGGTAAGACGCGGGGCGGTTAGCGTGGGCTTAAAATTATAAGCTGCTTCTCCAGCGTACTTTTCAAAAGTAAAACAAAAATGATAGGGCAATATCTAGAGTACGGAAATTGTTTACGTGAGGCACTCAAATAAACGTTAAAACTTAGTGTTCGAGATTAATCTGCGTGAGTAGATAAATACGTAGGGCAGTGTACTCTCCTTCAACCAGTGGATCGTTTACGTAACAGTAATCAAATTACACACACCCAAATTTCACGAATAAGCAATTTGAAATTACTTCCGTGTTTCTGAATGTAGATTTTCCTACTATCCACCCATGTTGAACAAACCGCCTTGGCTAAAAATATAAATAAATAAATATAACAAAACATTAAGATTCGAGTTTTGTTTTAAAGTTGGCTTCACCTTATCAAGTATCGTATTGAGGGAATGCACGCTTCGCAGGAGCCTGAACGAAGTGCGCAACAGTCTTGCCGAAGCTACATCCTTGCCACCTCCTCGTTAGTGCTCTCGTATCAACATCCTACACTTATACGAAGAAGTACGGCTCTCGTCTCGTTTAGAGAAGCACTCGTAATTTTTCCGCTTCCTGCGCAACTAAACAAACAAACAAACAAACGGGATGTGCACAGAGTGAAGAAATGGGACGCAATCAGTAAGTCATGGAAATAAAAAAAAATAAAAAAATAGAACAAGAAGAATTGTTCAAATTAAAGAAAAATAAAGCAAAGAAGGCCAAAAATGTTGTACGCATGCTTCCAAGGATGAAGCAGAAGCATCAAACGAACGGGGATTCGCCGGGAAGCTCTTCTCCCAAGTAACATCTTTACGAGGCATTCAGTGCTCGCGCATAAAACCGAAAATAGCGATCGGAGGAAATAGAAGAAAAAATAAGAGAAAAAGGCCATGTTTGCTTACTGCCTTAATGAGGCGCTTGTTTATCGCTTCGTTAACGTTGCCTTTTTTTTTTTCGGTACGTCGAGGTTAGGGCTAGCGAACGATGGCAAGCCTCTGTCGCGTCCGGTGAGGCGTAGGCGAACAAAAAAGCTGCGTGCAGAAAAAAATAAAAAAATAAATGAGGAATTGTTTTGAATTACAGCCTGCGAGATTCCTTGTAAAAATCACCTACGTGAAAGACGGAAGAAATGAATACTTGATAGTGACTACCCACATTCTTACTGAACACGCTCTCACGCATGCGCTCACACATGTATACACGCACACACACGCAAGCAAGCTTATATGCACACACGCACACGCACACACACGCACCGCCCCCAGATACAAGCATGCGCACACGCGTGCACGCACAGACATGCACACATAAATACGCACGCATTTATGTGCGCATTATACGCACAAGTACACAGACGGACACGCACATGCACCCACGAACGCGTACGCACGCAAACGAACACGCACGCGCCCACGCACACATAACACCCACGCGAACTTGCACAAAACCTCGAAAAACAGCTCGGAATTTCAGACGTGTGGCTCGGTTGGGGAGAACAGTTTAGTCATTGACGTGATCGCGACGCCTCACGGAGAAAGTCAAGGTTTAGTCGGAAACATTGGGCTCGGTGCCGAGTGTGGTGCATGTGTAATAGCCCGTTCCAATAGAGGGCTTATTTACAATGTAGTGCAAAGACAACACAGGAAAGAGAGAGATATAGGAAAGAACGCTACTCACAACTAGGTACTTACTGTACGTATTGTGAAAGAGGTAAACGAGGTTTCATAGTATTTGCCACTTTGTTTACCTCCTTCACTACACATACAGTAAATACCTATAGTCCGTTGCAACCTAAAAACGAAGGGCGAGGGTAAGACGGGCCGGGGAGGAGGAAGCAGACGGAACGCTGGAGAAGAGAGGAAGAAACCTCCTTCATTCTTTAGCGTTCCGTCTGCTTCCTTCTCCCCGGCCCGTCTTACCCTCGCCTTCGTTCTTAGGTTGCAACGGACTATAGTTGTGAGTAGCGTTCTTTCCTATCTCTTTCTCTTTCCTGTGTTGTTTTTGCTCTAAATTGTAAATATGCGAAACCAACTAGCCCAACAGCTCATTTTGATATCGATAATGGGCTTCTGGTCGGAGACATTTCAGCGTATGGTGTGGACTTTGTTCGCTATCTAAGGCAACAAAGCGCAAGTGCTGGACTGCGGCGTTTACGCTGTGGGCCTTGATCATGCACGAAGAACACAAATGACAGATGAAGAAATAGACATGACCTTGGTGAATATACTAGGGGCCTTAGGTTTAGCAATGCACGATTATATTGTGGCATGCAAACAAATTTGTTGTGACTTGTTAGGGTCTTAAGTGCCTATAGTCATACTAGTGCTCTCAAGTGTTATTTATCTAACGATCTTTAGCATCACCTAACTTCCATTGAGCTCAACTAAGTTGTCCGGTGTTACATGGTACATAGGCCAACAACCCCAGTTGTGATGCGTGCCAGGGGACACAGTTGAAACCCAAACCAAACCAAAACTGATGTCACATAACTTTTTTTAAGAAGTGATGCAAATTAATTATATGCACACTTTTCATTCATTATGAACGTTTAAAAAAAAGGAACTTCTTTTTTATTCTTAGAGTGAAGAAATAATAAGGAGAACGTCTCACACGAATTCAAGCAAGAGAGACATAACAAACGTCCTATCGACACCAACATCACAATGACAGTCCTCGCCGAGCTCTTGCTTCCTCGATGTGCCGTTATAGTTCTAGCAGCAGCTCTGGCCCCAACTCACACCTCTTACGACAATATCTGCCTCTACGATACTTTCTTGATACCTCCACTAGTCTTTCGCAAGAGTAACTGCTTTGCTTGAGCTGGCCATGGGCGACAATGCGACGGACGCCGCCATCTTTAGCTCTATTGGGGCGACCCCCCATCAATGAGGTAGGCCAGCTCAGTTTTACTCAGTAATCGTTAACAGCTCAATGTCAGTTGTCGCCGCCACTGATCTTTATTGTAATCGGCTGAATCGCGGGTTGGGAGCCGGTCGGTGGCACCACCGGCGGTTATTGCGTGGAACCAGGCAATAAACGCAAATCTATAGGAAACATACACAAATGTGGAATATTGAAGCCTGTACTCGGTGCTCGAAGGCGAGTATTTTAGAAATTGAATCGGCATTTGTCAAGCGTTCCACGGCCCATTAAAAACTCTAAAGTGCCAGCACACCCACGGCTGACCTGGCAAGCTTCCTCTCGTAGTAAAGTAAACAAAGAAGCTTGCCGTCAAAAAGGCTGTCCTCGGGGAAGCCCAGAAGTCGATGTATATCGAAAAAGTTCTATCTTGACTGTGACTTTCCGGCAGTGAGCGAATTCCGCGTAGCCAAGCATTCAAGCTTGTCGTCTGCTAAACGCAACTCATCAAAACCGCCACTGACTCCGCGGTAACTCCAGTTAACTCTTGTCTCATTGACCTGCACTACATTTTCGCTCAGCGGAGTCACTCTTGGCTATAAAACATGTATTCCTAAAAAATGTGAGGGTTGCCAAGTTTAATGTTCTCAAACAAGCTATTTAACGGGCTTTCCGAAGAACAACCAAAAAGTTGCAGTGCCTTCGAAAGCATAGAAACGGGGGAATCGGCACTTTTTATCGTTTTTCCCTCAGAGTCTCACGCATTAGCTAGTGTCAAGTGATGGCTGCCGGTGGTTCCACTAGACCGCAGAAAAAGAATCCGCCGATCCGCGATTAATCCTACTATAATAGAAATCAGTGGGCGTCACGCTGTAAATCCTGCCGATCGCCATTGAGTCAACTGTCGTTGACTTAAAGGGATTGTGCGGTGATATCCGGAAGTTACTACATATCTTCGCTGGTCATGAAGAGAGGGCATAAATATAATCATTTGTAATAATCTTCCATTGAAAAGACGCCCCAATATTCGTTATGCATGTCTGAACGTGTCATGATGTTGCATCATGCATGGCAACGTCATGCCTGACGACTTAATCCCTGTTTCGATCAACATGGTTGATGGTGCGTACTAAGGTCATCGTCGTAGAATTGAGCTTACCTCAATACTGTAAATCTTGTCTTACTTAAAACACAGTTGTTTTACTGAGACAGCAGTCATAAGCTGAGGTGGCTCTCTTTGCCTGATGTTACGTCAAAGCTTCTGCCGTTGCGAACGAAAACTCAGCGTGTTTACCAGGTGCAATTTCAACAGTTGGACTCTTCTTAAATTTGAATCACTGCTGCGGCGGAGGATTAAAAATTCGGATATTGAACGGATGATATTCATAAAAGCAACAACAGTATAACTAAATTGTTTTCTGAAAGAAAATTTTTTTTTTTATCGGAAAATCATTTTAATGACAGATGAGAGCGCTACTGTAACTAGGGTATTTACATACGATATTAGTAGAGTTGCGAGTTTAATCTTAAAAATCATACTTCTCCTTGGTCATTCCTATCTTTGCCCTCTTTTGGTATGAACCAACAGTTAAAAAAACACACACGCAACAATAATTTTTCAGAAGGAAGCTTTTTTTGTGGGTGTGTCTATCTGGCACGATACATGCGATGCGCGGCGTGTTTTAATTGAAATTTGAATTGGCAGCGTATATCATGCAGACCACTACGAGGCTGGCGGCAGAGGTGCAATGCGGTCGTTTTGTCCTCGAGGATGTCAATACTTCAGGTTGATTCCAGCGCTTTGCAAGCTATAATGCGTCGGCGAGTCGTCGCAAAATATAGTGTAGTGAGTGTGTCTACAAGGCCTGAAGTTAGTCATCCCCAGTGGACGCATGGCGTCTCATCTGAAGTTGAGAAACTCAGCCAGTGCAGTGTACCGCTGCCAGCCTGGGGTGTTTGACGTGCACCACGCAGTAGTGGTACACGGCGGCACACCCGTACGCTGCCCCACTAGGTCTAAACGAGCAGGGCTGAAGATTGAGCTCGGGATCCCTGGGTTCTTTAGCGAGAGCTTTCGCTCCGCGAACTCCGAGCTGCGGATCGTTGACACACTCGAGCAATGATTCCCCCTAGAAAATACGCAAGGAAGGCGGCAGATATCCCAAGATGTTTCCTGTACTTTAAAAATAATTTTTTTTTTTAAAGATAAGACGCGCAATGGGCACTCATGGACATTACGAATCTGATCTTACTTTATCTTGAGTGTGTTATACGTACATACATATGTATATATATATATGCTTAATTTAGACAGTGCATGTAAAAACGATATCGGGTTCGAATCTTACGAACAGCGTATCGCTTAGTAAACCCAAAGAAAATTAAAAGTTTATCGTAAAGTTACAATAACGAAATATAGAGTTTTTCTTGTTCATGGTTTTCTACTGTGAGTTTCAGTAGTCGAACGCATAGGAGGTCAAAGAAGACGTTATTTAAACAATTATGAGCCTTCAAATGATCTTATTTTTACGATAAACTGATGGCGTTTGAGCTCCGAAGCAACCAATCAAAAACAGCTTTAATTCTTACTTTTTCCATTGCATAATCGTTTCAGAATAAGAAAGTGAGAAACAACCGAACAGCGCATCCCGCGTAAAATGCGAAGAACACTTGACAAAAAAAGCTGATTCAGGCGGTCATCCACCGAAGCGCCATCTCCACAGAAAGTTCATTTAAAAAGACCGCGTCGGAGAGCTGTGCGGTAGTGTGAACACGTTCGGCCATTCCAAACTTGGGGTGTGTCTATAGAAGTAAAAATAAATAAAATAACGAATGACTCGGCGAAGCTTATATATAAGTGATCGCGAGATAGAAAGCTTTAAAATATAGAAGTCCAAGGTTGCGGCGGCCCGTCAGCTACGTGCCGTGAGCGCAAAGCGACTCGAGCACACGTCCCAATAATCTATCGAAGCTATCGCACCAAGATTTTTCCACGCTGCCCAAACACTTCTGTTCTTGTCCCACAACTTTCGTTTCTTCTTTTCCTTTTGTTGATATTTTGCGATTGTCCTCACGTTACTTTGATCGTGTGTGTGTGTGTGTGTTGCTGTCACGTTCTCAAGAAATATTCGATCGTTTCGCGTCTTTTTGCTGTTTGGTGTTGTTTTACGCTGAAATCAAGTTTTGAATTTTTGATCGCGCTCGCGCTGCGGGCAAAAGTTGGGAAACTGGACAAGGACAAACTCTTATCGGCAATGGGAGGGCGTTGCTTTGTAGCAACGTCGAAAATTGAACTTAGTAGGTCCGGCGTCCACGATAGGCGACATTATGGCACGAACTTTGTGGAAAAGGTTATCGAAGGCGTGTGAAATATGTCCCTACTAAAATTCAGGTGCGATTCAGTTCTCTCTAGCGAGGCCGACGAGCTATATTAAGCAGTGATCCATCCGGTCACGTCTCAGGCGCAACGGATTGGAAATTAACATATTTCGTCAACGGTTATTCGACTTATGGGTACTTAGATGATTACGAATTTTGTGATATCGTCCGATAAAATACGAGCTGCACGAGTACGTTTCTGTATGATATCGACGTGCGTTCCGGCCATCTTCCCTTCGCATACTATACACTCATATCATATATTTCAGCATATGAGCACTAGATTTCCCGAACGGATATATGTTAAAGCGGTTCAGGCGCAAATAGAACGAATTGCTGTAAACAATTTAGTGTTTATTTTTCTCACCGCAAAAATCAACTACAGACATCGACGAGAGCTCAGTCTCGACCCAGATGTAACGATAGTGGCCCGGGCCACCCTCTGAAGCATCAAAACTAACCTTTATCTTATTGCAAAGTTATTAGTTTTATGAACTTTCAACCAGAAAAATAAGGCCAAGTTCCTGGTAACTGACGCCTATCAGCTTCGTGTGTTCGTGGGTTTCGTAGGGTAATGTTCTCCCATCGAACATTTTTTGAAAATCGTTAATTTAAATCAAATTTAAATAAAACAGCGGGTAGTTTTGAAACTGGCATGTAGTTCGGACCGCAAGCACTACGTTTGGGCGGATACCGAGCACTTGGCGATCTGCAGTTTGTTTTTGCGACAAACAAAAGAGTGCGAGTATTTTTCGGTGACACCTCGTATATCTCACTGGAGACGAGCCTTCACATACATCCACACTAAGAACGCGCAGTGCTTTGTTTGCGCAAATGTAAGACACGAGATGGTTTCGAAAGCTTTCAAGTCGATCCGTACATACTCCCATTTCGTTAGTCAATAAAACTAGTATAACTGCTATGTCGGTGTGTGTGGAGGACCGACAAAAGATTACATCTAACAACTTTTACACTAAAAAAATTAAAGCATATGAGCATACTGCAATACCGCCAGGTGTCGGAGGATCGCGGCAGGGGACATCAAGATATTTTTATTTGTTTGAAACAGGGTATAAACTATGTAAATTACGTCGAAACATCAACAGGTCAGAAAAGACCGAAAAAAAAAGTCAACAATATTCACCGCTAATTATTCCTTGAAAGCAAACCGTTCTTAACCGAATCCACATGAACGTTACAAAAAAGAAGTGTATACAGTCGGATTTAAACTTGTGTTTGGGCGAGTTGGTTCATACTGATTTAAGAGGTTAAAAAGCGCAAACAAAACGATAACTGTAAAGACAAAAAGACAATAGGACGGGTCTTGTCGTCTTTCTGTCTTTATTGTCCTTGTTTTTTTTGTTGCGTTTTTTAACCTTTTAAATCTGTATACAGTCCATCGGTATCAATGGCATCGTTGAGCAATAGATACATTTTTCTAGAGTCGGGAATTTCACACCATCATGTAAGTGATTATCCTATAGTATTCAGGCCTCGTCTGAAGTGTCTACCTTTAAGACCCGTTCACACACTTGCAACAGAGCAGGACCGACGGAGACAATGATGGTTTTAAGCCTTTTGCGACGTCTTAGGGCGCTAGCTTCGCAACTGCGCATCCAGTCCTAAGTCGTCGCAAGAGGCTTAAAATTCGGTCTTGTCTGAGTCGGTCCTACTCGGTTACAAGTGTGTGCAACGCGCCTTCACACTCCGGTAAAAACCCACTAGTGAACTGACAGCATCAATAAAAAAACATTCAAATGACGCAGGCTATAAAAACTGGGCGACGCACGTCCAAGCTCTCGCAACATAAAAACGGGTACACGAGAATCGAGACGAGCGTAAATTGGAACAAAAAAAAAATACTCTGATAGAGTTACTGAATACTTAAAAAACACAAGTTAAGTTTTTTTTTTTTTTTTCGCAGTCTTGCCTCGAGGCACGTTCTTCAGATTTTATTGTCGGCTCATCTCACCAACTTACTCGTTGCGGAGCAAGATTAGGCCGCTTGCGACTCACCCCAAAATGCCTTTGTTCAAGGGGCACTCGAATGGGTTCTGTGATCGTTTGTTTATGATGTTAACTCCATCATGTAACCCCGTTGGAATTATCATCCCGTAGATGACAACTCTATCTACGGGACTCTAAGCATCCTAAACTCCCCCCCCCCCCCTCTCCTCCCCGAAATTACACTAATGGGTGGCCGATTTTTTTCTTGCAAACTTAAATAAAGATCGCGACACGACCTCTTTCTGCGCCTTGGAGTAGGCATCAGGGAGCGCCGTCAGTCCGCGTTTTAAAACAATAATTGCTGTATTACGTCTCATTCACCCAAATGTTCGCCGTTTTTTCTCAAATATAATGGACAACACGTCAAAAAAAAAAAAAGAATTAATATTAACGTTCTAAATGTCCAAGCCAATAAATCTTTTTATTGGTCAAATTTTATGGAGGTGGTGGGAACCCAAGAATGCCCCGCCAAGAGAAAGGAGCACCCGTATACTTTATTGCTGTGAGTTCACTGGGCGTGTCGCCATCTAGAACTGGTCATTTTTATTGACTAAATCCCAACAAACAATATGCCATCAAAAACAGGCTTCTACAAAAAGCACTTGACTATAGGGGGTACGCTGAACTAAAAATATGATAGTGACAAAAAATGAATCGCGCCAAAAGCCACGCAGAAAGGCCCTCTATGGTCATACCAAGAATTGGACAAATAGGGTCATATATGACCATATGAATGTAAGGACGGTTTATGACTTTACTTGCCCTAGTCTTGATATCGCCATATATACAACTCCTGTACAATTAAAAAAAAACAAAAAACAAACAAGAACAAAGAAATGGAAGGCGGAACGTTATGCAGCCTACTTGACCTTTTTTTTTTTTTTTTTGCTCTTCTTTTTTTTAGAAGCTTACTTTTTGTGGCCACGTTCAACCAGGTCGCCCAGCTTTCCATCCGAACTGAAAGACGATATGCAACCCAGGAATCGTACGAACCACGCAAAAAAGAAAAAAAGAAATCAACTGCCAAATCAAAATAACCAAAAAAGCGGCTATGAGGCTCGTGGGCGGAACGACGGGAAACGAATCCGCGACCAAGGTGCACTTTGCCGTGACCTATTGGGGAGAAAGGTTAGCGGGTTGGTCCGCCTTCGTGAGTCGGCTGACATTCGGCCTCGGCTCCGCGGAGGAAAACGAGGGAAGTCTCCCCAATCAGGGGAGAAAAAAAAAGAGGGAGAGCGGGAGACCTTGGGAGCGACGGCCCGAACTGCGGCCTCGGCGGCGAGGCCGCCACACGGAGCAGCCGGGCCTAATTGTTCAAGGAAATGGCCGCACGGGAGAGACTCTCGTTAGAGGCAGGGAGAGAAATATATCACGATCCCTAAATTTAAAAAGATGGTACTGTATGACATTAACAAACGCCCCCCCCCCCCCCCACACACACACACACGCAAACACAACATTGATCGAATGATTAGTGAGTGCACGCTTCGAGTATGATACGTTAAGAAAGGAAGGCTATGGCGAATCTCCGAGCATCTTATAACCGCGCCGCAGCCTATGAGATATCAGCATTTGCAGATGAAAATGCCAAAACCAATCAGAAAGTAAGAGTGAGCTAGCATATTTAGCTGCACCCTACGTTTCTTGGGCTATAGTCATAATTTCAGCCGTGTTTCTTTCTGCACTGTTAATATCCGGAGCATAGATTATACAGCGTTACATTTTTAAATTTTAATCATTACTTCGGTTACAACTAAAGTCTAAATGGTTGCGTAGATCGCTGCCACCCGCCACACTTACAGAAGTCGGAAATCTCGGCATATCAGTTATTTTATCGCAAAGTGTGTTATAGGTATAGGCCGTAAATTTTCCGGTGTTTATTTATAACGAAAATCGGTGGATACTTTTCGTTGTTCGTTCATTTTTGTTTTTCAATATCGATGTATTTCGGTGATCTGTTCTGTGGCGGACGCTTAGCACAATAATTATCGATAAGAAAATCTCACGAAATATTAAGAGTGGAAAGGCTATGAAGGGAAGGTTTGTTGAGCAAAACTAGTCATATCAGAAAGTAATATTTACTGAAATTTGTGTGTTTTTTTTGGTTAATCTGACTTTGCATTTTTGACACCGATGGATTTATATATCGGTGCTTTTTTTTTTTTTCGTTTTAACCATTTTTGTACTTTCGTAACCGTCGGTTGTTCATCGGCGTTTTTCGGTTTTAACCGACTTTGCATTTTTGACGACGACGGTTGTTTATTCTTGTTTTTCTGCTTTAATTGATTGTGTATTTTTTGTACACCGACGAATGTTTATCGGTGTTTTACGGCTAAAACCAAAAAAAGTCTACGGCCTTGTTTGAGGGTCGCGGTTAAATGTGATGAGCGTAACTCTACGCTAATCTCATGTCGCATGGCCGCTAAATTTGGCAGGCAATACACTGCCCACAAAATCTAGCGGAAACTCGAGCTCAAAAAAAAAGAAAAAGAACTTACGAATAACCATTATTTCAAGCTCGGAACATGTTCCACAATTATTTTCACTTCATCCGTGGTACTGTGATACTTTCAAACTCATAATTACTCCAGATATCTTTAGCGTGTACATCAGTAGCCAGCGTTTTCTTAAGAAGCACCGAACTAATATAACACTACCTCCCCCCCCCCCCCCCCCCCCAAAAAAAAAAAGGCGGATTTTTTTATTTTAAGTACACAGATTTGAATAGAAACGCCTCTCCTCGTAAGACGTAACCAAAACGTAGATGCGCAGCAAAGAAGCGCAAGAGGATACAAACCAAACACAACCAGCGAGCGATACCGCAACCAAAACTTTTCTTTCTCTGAAACGGGAGCGGGACTCAATCTCCGCACGTCACGTGTCTCACCGAGAAAGCTCAAAATTCGGGAGAGTACGCCGGAGTGGTCGGGAGGAAAGAGGAGAGAATCCCTGCCGACTCCGATTGCATGGCGAACGATTGGCCGGCCCGAGATTCTGGGCGCCCGCTGCTCGACTACCGACGCAGGAGACGACACCTTTCAGCGCGTGGTTTTTGCAACCATGAAGTCAGAATGGTAGGCTTGTACGCCGCTGTTTGCTCAGTTAAACTTCAAGTTTGATTATTGAAGCGGCTATTTAAAGCGGAGATAAAATGAGAGAACCGTTTTGAATGGCTCATCGGCTCTTACGATTGTACCGTTAGGCATCTACTGATTTACGAACCGAACGTTGCGGAGGCGGTATTCAGAATTTCTAGCAAAAATACAAGGGACGTGGATGAAAATCCTGGGTTAGAGTGGAGCGAAGACGACATTCTCAAAAAGGTGCAACCATCTCTCGTTCATATGAACCCCATTAATACGGATAGCCCGCTATGTGGACGAGCGTTCATGGGGACGAACTGGGTGAATATATCCGTTTATGTCTCGTTCATATGGACGACTCACATTACGAACGATTTTTTTAGAAAGAAAAGGGAGGGGGGTGGGGGAAAGGGAATGAAGATGTTTATGTGACCGTTATATGACTGTAGTAAAAAGAAATAGTGGTTCGCCTCCATCCCTTCCTCTCCCGCCCTCCTTTTCACAAACGTTTGGGGTTCAACTGGACACATACAGGCATTTGCGTCTCTTTGTTATGGACGACTCATATTATGTACAATTTTCAGGGGGAACGGAGGTGTCCCTAATAACGAGACATGGCTGTAGTGGGGAATAACTGGGGGGGGGGGATTTTCCTCCTTCGCACTTACGATCTTGTGGTTGAGGTGTGCCAGCTCCCGCTCGGTGACCTTGCGTCGGTTGTGCTCCTGCTGCTGGCGCTTGAACTCGCTGATCTTGTAGACGAGGTACATGCCCGGGAAGGCGAGCACCACGAGGGGTTTCATGAGCGACGCGTTGAGGCCGCTGCGGGGCATGGCCCTGGGCCGCCCACCACCCCACACCCCGCGCGACGACGCCACACAGCCGCCGCCACACGCACCGCCCTCCTCGGCCGCTGGCAGACCGGGCGCGACAACAACACGGGAGAGGGGCGCCAGGGCGCGGGCGCTTCTCCGGAGGTGGCAGAGGCCGGTGACGTCAGAGACGGCGATGGGCGCAGTGCCTCCCAGCGGAGAGATGGCTGAACTAGGCGCTCAACTTGGCGCCCTAACGGGGGCTCCTCCAAATTCAAATTAGGATCGAAGTGGTCTGCCTTTTCAGATAAAAGTTTCCTATCGCTGTTAATCCCAACGCGGTTCACTCTTTCCGTAAGCACAAAGTATAAAAAGCTCGAAAGTATACCTTTATGTACAAGCACTGTTGAAGACTGCCAGTTGTTTTACAAGCGTGCGTTACGTCTTCGTTGTGGACTTGGGAGTTTGAATTAGATGAGAGCAGAACGACGGCTAAATTGGGGTCCTTACAGTGCATCGAAACATTGTGACGGACTATAAAGGTATGCCAATGCCTTTTGCGACAGCTCCTAACAAAATAGATAACTGTCCTTCCCGTCTGTGGTACGAATAAAGCACATTGACATCTCTCATAATACAAATGCGCTGTGCCGAGCCAGACATGTCTAAAGCTGCCGAAGCTATTGATACGTGTGTCTGCATGTGATGTCGGGTTCTGATGCGTTTAGTAGACACGGGTCAGCGCCTACCTCGCCCCACGTTCTTTCTTCACATGTCCGTCACCTACGCTAGACTGATGACGTCAAAACCGGCGCGTTTGTGAAGACATAGCCGGTTTCTCCTAGCGACCGTTGGAAGGCGAGTCGCTTACTAATACGGAGCAGACGTCACAAGAGAGGCGAGGTGTTCCCGGGGTTTAGCGTTGTTTCGTGACAAGCCGAGGTCATCGTGTGCGCATGCGTCGGCTACGTAACGCGCTACGTCACAGCGCGCAAAGCCGGTCGATGGGGAGGCGCCGGAGCAGGATGGCTGGGCCGACGCACCCGCGCAGCTCAGCGCATTCCAGTGGGGACGCTTTTCCCTGACGTCAAAGAAAAAAACCCATGGCTCTGGGCACTGTCTCGTCGTCTGCTAGCCTCTGGCAAAACGACTCCTAGCGACAGCAGCGCCTCCGTTCCCCGTGCGCGGATGACAGGAGATTTAGATCGCTTCACGTCATAATAACACTGGTTTCATTGCATGATTTAGAGTAGGAGAAACACGCGTGTGGGCTAGGTTGCCAACGTCATTATTGATTGTTGCTTTACAGCTTCGGACATGAGGGTGACGAAGTCGTTATCACCATATTTCTCGTGACGCATAAGCGAACCAAGGGCTTCAAACGGTATTTCTGTCCGGGAACGCATCTTATGCAGCTGCGACGAGTGTCGGGTTCATCTGAAAGCTAAGCGAATAAAAACTTACAGTAACAAACGACAATGCCTAACAGTTCCCGGGTTTGGCGGGATATAAGTGGCGGCGCTACAGTCGGAAACGGCAGAAACGGGGAAATGACTCTGGCGTTCAGAGGTGGTGTAGGTTTGGATAGAGTTTCGTACCAGGGATGCTCTTCACTACGGAAACGTCTGGATGCAATAGCACGCTGTGACGTCGCTAGCAACGTCACGGCGCCTCCAGATGAACAAAAAGCGAGCAATGCTGTGCGGCCCAGGGTTCACATGACATTGATTGGAGGGTCCCGGGGTGCTCCTGGATTCCTGAGCTTTATTTAGTGCGGCGGTTCAATTGACTCAGCAACATTTTGTGGTCCTCATACAGATGCAACGTTGTCAAGGAATGCCATTACAATTTTACGTTATTCACGAGTGTCTTCTAAATCAGTAAATGGTAAAACATATCGATTTCATTTTATTCGCACGGTCCCCTTTGACTTCCTCTGTGATAATCTATAAAAGAAAGTGTTGCATCTGCACCCGGAGTCAGCATCCGTATCTGTGTATGCATCAACATTGAGTATGCACACAATTCGTATGCATGTAAGGTGTAAGGTGGACGTGTTTAAGCAAATGCATACACTCAAGCCCACGTTTGCACACGTCTACACAGAAATTTTACGAAAAGGGCACATTCTGCTCATGCATATACATACGTTGCAGTTCCACATAATACTTAACGATGAATGTGCTCTTGCAATGTGCAGGCGTAAAAAAAGCATAACACTTGTTGCTATCTTTTTTTTATCAACTTCAAAAGAAAAAAGAATAAAGATTAGAACGTATAATATGTGCTTCTTTAAACATCTAAATTGCACAACCCTTTTTACAAAGGACAAGGACGTTTTCAAGTTTAGTTTCGTTTGACCGGAGAATTGGTAATTACTGGTTTTTATTAGCAAAATATATTAGTTTATGGAGAAATATTTTTCCAGGCTGGTGGGGCCACGTCATATATCATATAGTGATGATTGTATTATTTTCCTATTTTCTTGATATCACCCTTTTTGGAGTAAGGTTATTGCGACGGGTATATAATTATTACAGTGGAGCCCAGTGGCATAAAGAAATAAACACAACGACGGTTCATCAGTTATTTTTTTTTATTCAAGACTGCGCTACAATAATCTCTAAAGTTGGCAGTGCAATAAAAATGTACAGGCGCATGATCGTTTTTGCGAAATGCTTTGTCTCATAACCTCCTTGTGCTTCAGAAAACCACTTGAAAACATAAATGTTTGTTTTTAGATATTGCATAAATCTTGCGCCACACTATTCGCGTCGAATCGTATAGGCGTCGCTGTTCGGTGGCTGTTTGTAGAAACCCTGAAGTTAAGACACGTCAACATTTTCCATTGTGACTACCACGCACGAAGCCTTTTTTTTTTTTTTTTTACTTGTGTGGTATATAGGTGTTATTTTTTCTCTAATGCTTTAAATTTTTTATACTGGACCTTTTTTTAAATTATGGAATGAAAAGGGCATTGCACGCACGAGTACAATCATTGAAGTGCCTGAAGAAGACGCAGAGATCACAGAATTAAAGTTTCCCTGACAACATATTTTCCGCAATACACATTTTGAGTACATCTATTTTGTTTTTTACGTTCACATTGAAATAGCAGCTAGCTTTAAGAACACTTCAAACTGAAAATGTCTCGGGATGAAAAATTATTGAGTTAAATTTGAGAGAAAGGGGAGGGGGGATAAATTATTTTCGTAACATTTATTGTTCATGCATTTATTTATTCCTTTCTTCATTTGTTTTCCGCTGACCGGAAGGTAGCAGAGACTAAATGCGTGATGCCTGATGAGGTTTCTGGCCCCATTACACTTTGAGCAAAAGACATATTTCTAACCTATCAGACAAAGGCACCTGAATATGTATTTTAATTTTTTTGAATTTGCGCTCATTTGATGAATTTGTATTATTGTTAAATTAAACTACAGGCCACTAAAACATAGCTTTCATGAGTACGTGAAGGGAGTGTGTACCAGTCGAACTGAGGATTGATAGAAGGCTGTTATACCCTAGTTACACGGGCACACTTAATCGCAGTTAAGTCACCTTTAACTGCAGTTTCGCGTCACCTCATTTAAGTGCTATAATCTCAGAGAGCTATTTCAGAAGAAGTGAAGAGTGCGATTGCCCAGTTTTGACGAGAGCTGAAGATGCGGAAGCTCACGCGCGCTCATAGCATTGACTGCATAGCCACAGAGAGTTGTCCCAGAGTACAGTTCGGTAACTGGGGTTAAGCGTAACTGCAGTTTAGTGTGCCCGTATACCAAGAGCATTAGCGTGCTTCTAAGCACGAATGAAAGTAACAGAAACAGGGTCGCAACCCCGCGTGGCGGCGCGCCTCGACTGTGCTGACAGGTGGTACAAACGCGTCGGTTCGTTAACGCGCTGCAACTTGTATTCTGGCCAACAGCTGAATACAGCTGAATACAGAAATAAGCAACGCAGTGCGTTGCTTATTTTATTCTCGATCGTTTTTTCGTGATGTGCTCTTGGGCAATCTTCTCGGCTAGTGCCGCCATCGAGTTGGCCATCGAGTTGTTACGGCTGCGCAGCCGTAACAACTCGCTTGGTGACCACTACGTCCGGCGTTTCTAAAGATGTCATTTGCTGGAGTGCGTATGACGCAATCATCTTGCGCGCACTGTTTGTGCGGCGGAGGGGGCGATTGTTTTCTATTTTCTCGTAGCACTGTTCCTCCTTGGTCACTTGGTTTGACCACCGCGAACGACTCCTCCTCCCTGTCATTTCGGTCGTCATCTTTGC
Source organism: Ixodes scapularis (assembly GCF_016920785.2). Taxonomy (NCBI): domain Eukaryota; kingdom Metazoa; phylum Arthropoda; class Arachnida; order Ixodida; family Ixodidae; genus Ixodes; species Ixodes scapularis. Next base: position 29,215,176 of record NW_024609880.1, on the reverse strand, counting down.
CTACCGTGACGTTGGTTTTGGGCATGTCGATCTCTCACTGCTACATTATCAGGATAAAAACGAGCGCGGTGAGGTCGGCGGGTGAGTGTGTGAGCGTACCGTATTTTGGAGTACGTGGCACAGAAGTTTGCTCTTCAGAACGCCTAGATTCTGAGCCATATTCGCATGCTGACTAGTTTCGATCTGGATGAGTATCGTAACGATGTGCGGAAGTGTGCTCACTACAGCCTGGCAACGTTATAGGTCCCAAGTTACCAGTCGTACTGCGCCGATTAAATTTTTCATCTTTAACTAAATTTTTAAAATACATTTTAAGGCAGTTTATTGGGTAAAAATCAATTCAACCAGTTGTATATGCCCACCAGCATGGCTCTGTAACATTCTTTATTTGTAAAATAATCTGCGTACACAACCTCCTTTCAGAGATATGTGTGTTGGCGCATAAAACTTTAATATTCCTGCATACTGCATCGAGATTGTTGAAGTCGTCGAAGTGCAAGAGCATGCATTCGCCTTAGTTTTCGCGCATGAAGGGTTTCAGTTCTAGAGATTAATTATGTCTCTCGTGAAACATAGGGTTGTCTGCTCGATTGTTAGTGGCTGTGTGAGCATCACAGAGTCAACCCACGGCTCGTAGACAAAATGTAAACAAACTAAAGCACGTATCCCGACGATGAGACCTAGAGGGGGTTATGCCACTGGAAGATAGTCAAATTTGATATACAGCTGTGGTACTACAGTTCATTTCACGAGCGGTATATTTCCTACACTATTCTTGCAAACAACGGGCTAGCTCGGCAATAATTTAATCGTGGAACCTTCCGTTCCACAAACTAATGAAGGCCACCATGCTTGAAATCGTCACTCGACCCTCGACCACTTATGTGGCTTTAGAGACATGGACATCAGCCATCTTCAGTGTGCACCTAGTATATTATAAATTATATCTAACTTTTTTTTCCTCTCTCTTTTTCTCGTTTTTTTAACTTCCTTCTCTAAATAGGTAGATTTTGAATTCTCTTCTACTTCACGACAGGGGTACCATTTGGGTTCAATGTGAGTGCGAAAGCTATCTCGGCTACATGATTTTTATTGGCTAAACAAGCGTAATTGAGAAACGAGAAGCTTTTTTTATTCATTTTTTTGCATGTCCACAACCGGGCGATACCTTGGTGAGAGCACCAGATGTTGTACGTGCTTAGAAACACACACAAACTCGGTGAGAACACTTAAGTCGCAGTCAGACCATTCATACAAAAGACGGTGATCACTGCCGACATGGTGACGAAATTATCGGAGGACACGGCTCAAGCCCCTTCGAAGCATGTTTGCTTCATTCATATCTATGATTCGAACATGTGTGCAGGCATTTTGAACGTGACATGTTTTTTGGCTATATTTTGGGCATTTTGTGAGGTGAAGCCTGAATGAAAACGTGGTTTTTTTTCAGTGTGCGTGTGTATGGGGGGGGGGGGGGGGTAGGGAGCCATCGCAATAAAACAAACTGTTCGTGCCAGGCAGGAATCCAACCCATATAATTTAGATTATTAAGCGAGCGTCCTTCCAGCACGTCACGGCACATCGCCCTGAGCTGAGGTGCCATTTGGCGGGAAAGCCCTTCGGATTATCCGCTCTGTGTCCGGCAGATAGCCACTTGACACACTGTCACTCATTTTACCGTGAATTCGTTCATCGGCTAGATGTTCGGCGTTTCGGGAAACCCAGATAAAAGCGTGACCGCGAGGCTCCACTCTGATTATCATCGCTTTTGGTTGGGAGAGGAGCAGCGAGCTGCTCGACGCTGATTGGTTAACGAGAAAGTCATTTGACCAGAAGGGTAGGTGAGGAGGAGCGCCGCCACCTGTGCGCACTGAGGGAGAGGAGCTCTAGTGTATGGCTGGCTGTGGACGACGGCCATGATTATCAGCCCGATTAGCGATAGTATCGCTTCATTCTAGGAACAGCTACCGAGTGTACGTATGCCACGCGTTGAATTGTCTAGTGAAAAGCACCGTGAACGTAGGCGTATGACGTCTGGAAACTCAGTGTACCCCTAAAAGTTTGTGATGCAAAAACGTTTCACGTATGAAACACAATTGCGTAGTAATTCGCCATACAGTTTTTTACGACTAATGTGGTAGCCCGTCATACAATGAACAAACACGCCACCGACAGTGTCTACTAACTGCCGTTTTTATGACGTTTGAGTAGTGTGAAACCGGCTTTACAGATGAATGGTCCGAGATGTCTTAAGGTTTTGCATGTGCTTGTGTCAAGTGCTTTCTTGCTCACAGGTGGAATTGTTTAAGGCAGTAAAACGACTTGAAATTTGCAAACGAGGCAGGGTTTGGCAATTACTTCCTTCGGAAAATAGCGGACGTTCACCAGTTAAGCTTTCTTTCGATCACTTCGCAAGCGAAACTCAACTCGCAACAGTCAATCCGCCTTTCTCTACTTCTATTAACAGACGACGTGCGGTGGCTTTTTTTTTTTTTTTCATTGTTGACGGCAAATGACATTCGGATCAGACAAACCACTGTTCTTTTCTCGTGTTAACAGATGAGCTGGCCGCTTACGATATTTTGCTGTTGCTGTCACGACAATCTAAATCCGTCCGGAGCGGCTAAAACATAGTTTTGAACGCATTAAAACCTTATTGCATCTCACATGAAAGCATACGCGAAGGTGCAGTTTGTCGGGGTTTTATGAATGGCTGCCTTAAGTTTATTCATTCTGTTTTCCTGGGCGTGTGTGAACATATAATAAAGCCGTGGAACAAAAGAGGAGCTAAACGAAAGAAAAGGAAATAATGCGCCTAAATACAGAGAGAACAAAAAAGATAATCCAACAACCGTGACCAACCAACACCCTCCAAATAACAAAGCCGTCCTGACGCTGAATTTTGTATCTGTCTTGCCGGAAACCGGCGCACGGCCACGATCGGGCGTTCAGTTAAAACTTTTATCCTCGTCGACCGAACTTAAGATGCAGCCGAATTCTAACGCTTCACTCGCACGAGCTCTGTGCCCCACACTGGTCTACTGCACGTGACGCAGAGAATCCAGCACTACGGTTTTGTTTTCTTGACGGTGTTGGATCAACGCCAAATTTGGTGCCGGCTCAACAACCAAGTTGGTGTTGGTAGGCAAAAGACAGTGGGGTTGGTTCTGTCGACCGACCAAACAAAACAAACCATTAGACATATTGCTTACTTACCCAAGCACCAAGTAGAATGCTGGGAATGAAGGTCTACGCGCCGCGTGCGCTCGCCTTCCCCGTATAAAAATATTATAAGTAAATAGCCAAAATAAGACGTTGCCGAACGCGCGTGCCAGGTGCCATTTGTTTTGCGCTTTTGATTTAGAACAGTTACTGCTGTAGACACCAGCACGTGCGGCGCCTCGATCTGTACGCCCCCTGCATACTCCTTGGTACTGGGGTAATTAAGCAATAAATCCATCGTCTTTTGCGACCAGAGAAGGTTTTCGCTCGCTCGAAGTTCTATTCTTCCGCCTTTCGGTTGGTGACACTCACGCGTAAAATAAAGATTACTATATTCACTGCTGTACTTCATTTCAGCTTAAATCCCGACGCAGCCGACGCTACGAGGCAATAGGACAAACCAAGCAGCGTCGAAAGCGCCAGTCTTCCTGACTTTTCTGTTTATGATTTGTTCAGCGATGACAGAACAGGTACAGAAACACAAAGAACACCATGATGGCGCGATTTTGAAGCTCTCTGATTGGTCCCATCAGCTCGTAGAGTCAACTGAAGTAAACCTTAAGAAACCCAGGGCGTGGTTTAATATGTGTCGCGTTTTGCTACGCAGTTCGTTCCTCGGCGTTCTTACGTTCTAGCAACCTGAATGGTTGCGGAGCTATAAGAAGGTGCACGGGGCTCGGCAAATCTCGCGCTTCTCAGGCTGCTAATGAGTATAACGAGGCGCACGTGACATGGCTAAGAGCAGCGTTTCTTCAGTTTTTTTTCTCGCTCCGGTGAGAAGAGACCCAAACGATCGGATGGAGCGCACGCACCGATGAAAGTGCCGACCGAGCAATGTCTAGGTTATTATATTTTCTTGTTCTTATGCTGGCAGCGGCAACCTTTTGCGGTCTGAGTTGGGCCGGCGGTGGAGCGGGATCGATGCCAGGACACCCGGCGGCGATCGACGCCGCCAGTCGCGCTCCTGACTTGGGCGTCTGAACCCTGGCATTTGGCCTCGCCGAGACAGGTTCCGGCTTCTCCGAGCGGCGGTCCGCCCGAGGCGCCTTTGGGTGGCCACGACTCCTACTACTCTGTTTCCACTCCTGCTCCTCTCCTCTTCGGTGGCGGGCTTAAGGAAAAAACGAAAAGAAAAAAAAGAGAAAAGAGGGGGGGGGGGGGGGGGGGGCTGTGGAGGGAAGCGGATCTGAGTTCTTATTGATTTCCGTGTTTCCCCCTATCTGCAGTTACAGGTTGCGCTTTTACGTTTAATTTACGTTTGTTTATTTATACTGCCATAATTCAACATCAACGGTGAGACAAGCGTAATAATATTGTTAACAAATATAACAAGGATGAGCAGGAAAGAAAGAGTGCAAGAAAAGCAGCAACTCAACAGAAACCTAGTTCAGATGTTTAATACAAGGTGCGTTCAAGCTGAAAGTTATCGTAATCGTTTCTCCAATTCGTGAACAGGCAGAGCTATTAAAAGCATCCCACAAGATAAGACATTTGATTGAAAATGTGGCCAAGTCACAAAAAATGTACTTATAAAGTTGCCAGACAATTGTAGTCCCACCTGGTATCACCGATAATTCGGACACTAAAGCGGTGTCGCCCACCTACCGAAAGCAGGTTACTATTTAGTTCTCTGGAAATGCATTCGATCAGGCAATCTTGCAATCTGATAAGGGCATGAATTGTAATTTAGTTAATTGAATCGTCGCGATGCACGTGATATGAATGCCGAATTTTAATCCCTACAGCAATGCTAGTCGGAAGAATGAGAGCGCTGCGACTTTCCGCCGCCAAAGTGTCGCGCTGACGCCAGTGCGGAAGAGACGGATTGTGGCCAGCTAGGCAGCATGCTCGAGAGATGCCTAACTTGTCACAAGTATAGCAACCCTAGAAGCCTAACTTTGGCTTAAAACGGTTTGGCACCAAGGCCTTCTTTAGCGCCAGAGTACTTTACACTAGCGTTTCTAAGAATTTTCTCTGGCTAGTCACACAATTGTTAAAGTGCCCGACGTTAGCCAAAGATGCCACGTGGGAACCGAAGTACCAGCAGTGAGGCCTAAATCTTGCACTTGCTCGTTGAATTAGCGCCAGGATACCCAGGTCCTAGACAAGGAAGGTCAAGTTTGGCTCTACCTTGGCTTCTTTTCGGGATTTAAGAAACTAAATTCCCAAACAAAAACCAAATCCACCCCCACTCCTTTTCTCGAAGGAACTTCGAGAAAAGGAGTGGGGGTGGGCACGTTCAGGAAGTGTAGAGACAACATCTTCACCCACTACGTCCAAAGTGGCGGCTGCATCCTCCAGAGAATAATAAAAAAAGATTCCTCGCGCATAAAAAAACAAACATAAAAAAACATTAATTGGAAATGGCCGCAGTTGCGATCTTGCATCACAACAATGCTGTGGCTCCTCGGGCAAGAACTTCTTCAAATATTTTTTTCTGAAAACAATTTTAAGCTAGTTACTCACACTTTCTGCTCTCGTGAACTTGCACCCAACATCTTTGGCTGTTGCCGACTATTAAGGGCATTCTACGTAGTGTAGAGTTTTCGCGGCGCTCCACTGTTGCGTCGGCAATACTCTGGCCCAAAAAGTCTTTGCAGAGGCCTGGCAATCGTGGCGTCGACAATGTCAAAACTGTATAAAATTACACCGTGACAACGTAAAGAAGTGACATAGTTTCAGCTTTGTGTTGCACATACGTTTTTATCAATACATTTTGAGACGTTGGAACTTGAATGCCCCTTGTACTATAAAGGCTGTCAATGTTTCCAAGATAAGAATGAGTGCCAGGAGAATTATTCGAAATTCGCATTGTAGTTAGGAAAAAAGAAACGGAACCATGCAAGTTTAAGTACCGGTTATGCAAGCATTAGACGATGCTCGTTGCTTCTGGATTGCTGATTTTTAAATTAAAAAATTACAGAAACGAATCCGGCCCAAAATAACGCAACACTCGATCCACAACACATTGAGGCGTATGTCACATTAGACGGTGCTTTATTTTTGTTAATGCCAATTACAGAGGCTGATGATTTATCTTCCTTTTCCGTGAAGTAAGAAAGATTGCTTATTGGTACTTTGTTCCGTGACGTCACTCCTATCTGTGAATTCAATGGCGGAGTCTCTCTCGCAGTTTTTAGGTTACAACAGGCCAGAAGAGAAGAATGAGACTTAATGAACGCCTTACATATGTGTGTTCTGGTATACTTTATTGCAAGTAAGTTTCGAAATCCTGGAATCTAAGGACTTAGAAAGCCAATACAAGCGTCAAGGAGAAGTACTATCGGGAAAAATGAAATGCGAACAGAGGAGCGCGTGGCTCGCGGTACAGGCTGCGCCGCCTCGAAGTGAGCCTAGGAGCGAGGGTGCGTGGCCTACTCCGACGTGTTTACGCCCCTCCCTCTGCACTCCCCAAGCTTCAGCAGTGCGCCTCTTAGTGCGCTGAAAGCTATCACCGCTATCTTTGCTGGCTCAGCGCGTGCAGTGCAAAGAAGCTCGCCGCACTCGCCGAGCAGGCAAAGATAGCGGTGACAGCTTTCAGCGCACTGAGAGGCGCACTGCCGAAGCTGGGAAAGCGCCAATCGAGGGGTGTGAACACATCGAAGTAGGCCACGCACCCTCGCTCCTAGGCTCACTTCCAGGCGGCGCAGCCTGTACCGCGAGCCACGCGCTCCTCTGTTCGCATTTCATTTTCCCCCGATAGTACGTGACAGCATATTGCCTAATTGTACTCAGGAGAAGCGCTGTCACGTCTGTTTCTCTAGCCCATTCATTAGCTCGCTGAGACAGTAAGTTTCACCGTTTGCCGGGTGTTGCTAACTAGAACAGAATATAGAGTGTACACGGATAGGGTATTGAACCATGGTTAAAAGCGGTAAAAAAAAAAGACGTATACAAGATAGGAGACATACACGGGCGCTACACAAAAAGCTGGGCCCACTGTAGAAGAAATGTCTTCTATCTTGTATACGCCTTTTTAACGCTTTTAACCATGGTTCAATACAGTCAACACCAACTAGCCCAACAACAAGTTCGTTTACACGAATAGGGGAATGCACAACTGTAATTTAGGTCACTGTATTGGTAGACTGCGCTGCAAAGATCATGCGGAATGCGATCTTCCACTGCGTTAGTTTTAACACCATTAAGCTTGGTGTATGCACTGTGCGTAGGTTATAACTTATATCATTTAAAGAAATTCACAGTGAAATTGCGCCGCCCGCTAAATTGAAGCTGGGCTCTTACGAGCGAACGATCTTCTCATCAGAATAGAATTAGCACAGTAATATTGTAGTGCATTTACACAGAAATATAATGAAAGCTTCCCTGTCGCGAGCTCAGACCACCAATATGTCCGATCAAGTGACGTCACGCTAAATGAAACACTCCTGGACATGTACGCGTTACAAACATGTTAGAGAAACTCATCACGCTAAATCCCTTTCGCCATCCGTGCTCTGTGTGCTACTACCTTTGGCGCAAGAACGATCTGAACCCCCTACCCGATGCTCACTTTGCAGTGGTTGTCGACGCAATTCAGGCGGACGTGTCTAGGTTCGAGGCGTGTTGCTCTTGTATGCAGACCATTCGCCGAGAAAGCATCTCGAACTTCTCCACGACAGCAGTGTCTACGAGTTCAGCACGGACGCGATCCAAATGGGATCGTGTGGGTGCTGAACTGAAACCTGGACCTGCAGGTCACGCTCGATGTGTACCCGTGTGCGGCATACGTGGCCGAATACGTCAACAAAGCTAATCGAGGCATGTCAAACCTGCACAAAGCTGCGCGCGGTCTATGACGACTCTCCCGACTCGAGCTTAACGTACACCCAAGCTCTCCGACAACTAAGCGTCATGGTGCCAAAAGCAGTCGAGATGCCGGCGCATGAGGCGGCGTCGTATGTGCTCGGCCTAGGCATGTCGTTCACGAGTCGCGTTGTGGTCGTTTCCAACACCTCCTGACCCGAGCAACGAGTTCGCATTATAAAGAGTCGGGCGTCGATGGATCGTAACGGGTGGGATGAGAGCAGCACCGAAGTTTGTACCATGCAGGACGAGAGTACAGACGTACGAGGACCTTCCGGAAGATCAAGCTGCGCTCACGTACGCCGAACACCTGTCATTGTTCAGCGACAACGGCCGACCGAGAGCGCAGCCTGTGGTTCTTCGCTACCACGCCTACCCAGTGTTTGACGTGCTCAACTTTAAGCGCGAGTACATGCTTCTCTTCCGCCCGCTTCGGTGCGAGGTATATTTCCCAGCCCAGAACAACTTCGTCGAAATGTACAACTGCGTGTCGGAAATCCTGGCTGTCAGAGCTCGCTTCAGCTGTCCGGGCATTGACCTTGCAGGAATAGAAGAACTGTGTAACAGTATAATCAACGAAGAAGTTGTTCAGCGAGAGGCTTTCGACAGAAAAAGAGAAACGGAGCGCAGGATGAACCGACCGAATCGTGGATGTAAGTGACAACTCCGACATCCTCGGCGAGGCCGATGAAAGCACAGCTGTGCACCAGGTTTAGCGCAAGAGTGCTCAAGCGGCTGGCACGAGATGTACGGCCGTCCAGATCTGCACCGACGTCACGTCCAACAATGTCTACTTGAAATCGTGCGAGAAGTCATTCATCGCCTGACTACGCCCGACTCGGAGATTCAGCAAATCTTCTGTACCGGAGCAGCGGGTTGTGCTTGTGGCAAACCGTTCGTGTTGCGCACCGTCACGGATGTTGACAACCGCTACTTGAGAAGTGAAAAACCCGGATATGGGTATAAACTCCTTCAATGCCTGCGCGACCAACGGCAAAGCAGCCGTCGCCATCGGTGGCGTTACCTTACACACCGCCTTCAAACTCGTCATATCTGTCAAGGATCCGGACAGAAGTCTTCGCTCGAGCGACGCTGATTTCTTCTGTTGCGTCTTCAAAAACGCCCAGTGTAGCATCGTCGACGAGATCAGTATAATGTTGGCTGACACGCTCGTGCTGATAGATATGAGACTTAGCAACATCTCCCTCAAGTACACAGAACCCTTAGACGGATTCAATGCAATTCTGCGCGGGGACCATGGGCAGCTTCCGCCGGTGAGGGCGGCTGTGGTGTACACGTGATCTAAATTTCACGAAAGTGCCTTTAACACGGAATGTACGCGGTGGAAGATACTCTTCTACTTTCAGCTCAAGGATGTCGTACAGCAGAGTGACGAGCGGTTTGCCACCATTCTTACCAAGATCGGAAACGGGAGGGGGCTCGCTCAGTACAAGGTGTCTTACTTGGAAAGCCGCTCTGTGACCACCGAAAAAGCCGCGAAGAGGTGCCCGTCCGGAGTGCCTCTTGAACACAAAGGTGCTGAGGCCTTTGACATCGCGACCGCTGAGGCCTGTACCGAATACGCGATCCACTGCCTGGCTGTAGACACCATTTGTGGGCACAGTTTTGACGAGGAGTACGCGCACGCTGAAGCCAGAGTCGCTACCATGTCCAAAGTTGAGATGGCCAACTTGACCCACAAGGTACTGCTGTGCCTGGGGAAGCCCTACATGGTCATACGTAACATCGACGTGACCGACAGTCCCGCCAACGGCAGTGTGGGGATCCTCAAGCCCGCGCGGAGGGACACCGGACAAAAATCCGCTGCGCTGTTGATCGAGTTTACTAGTGGTGTGGGTGTAGCAGCTTTGCCGAAGGGACGAAGCTAACGAACCAAAGATGCTTACATCAGCGGTAATTGGGTTCCCATGGAGCTCATCGCCATCGGGTACCGCGTGAAAGGAAACGGGCTCAGTCACGTAACCGTCAGGCGCAAGCGATCCCCCGTGGTTCAGGCGAGAGCCATAACCATATACATTAAGTTCCAGGGTGGCATCAACGGCAAGGCCGCAGAACAAGAAGCTCGGGTACTTCGCTCTCAGCAGGGTTACCTCCATTGACGAGTTGTACCTGACGAACAAGGACAACGACCATCGGCTCTATTATGCCAAGGACAACACGGATCGCGCTCTTGCCGACGAATTCAGGTGACTCGGCAGGCATCGTCTGCAGATTATCAATGCTGAGTGCAACAAGATGCTGGCCGAGTACTTCGTCACTGTCGTTTGTGTCAACGTGCGCTCCCTGGGTGCACACTCTGCAGACGTCGCCAAAGACTTCGTCTTTGCTTGCACTACCGTGCTGTGTTTCACCGAGACGTGGATGGACCCGACAGGTCCCTATGAAGTGGACGGCTATCGCTACATCAGCGCGGCCAAGCGCTCTGACAATCGCGCTGCTGGTATGGTCATTTACGTTAAGAGGGAAGTGCAGGCGAAGGACGTCTTCCTGGTCAGAGAGGTCTACGAGTACGGGGAAGCTTGTGCTGGGCGACTAGGCAGTGTGGCGTTTGTGTGAGATACTCTTCTACTTTCAGCTTTCATCATTGCTTCCGGAATTGGCGAGAATGCAGCGGTAGACCTCGTCGTCAAAGAGCTGCAGCCCTGGATTAGGAAAGAGACCTTGGCAGTTCTGGGATACTATAATCAGAACATTCGGATATACAAAATATTTCCGAGGATACTACACGTGCGGGCTGGTTTGGAGATGGCAACTCCTATGAATGCGATTTCAATCAACCGCCATACGTTCATAGATTTGGCGTTTAATAATTGGGACACGGTTAAAGAAGTCAAATACTGTGGCTACCGTTTCATGAACCTTAAGGAGATGCTTTTGCGGTCGGGGAGAAGAACCCGCTAGAAGAACAGCAAGCTGAAGAGGAGCAAGACGAAGGAATGGAAGAAGGATCTGAGGATGTAAGACTTGACTAAGAGAGGGGGGGGGGGGGGGGGTTGACTCGTGGATGCTGATACCTATTGCTATCAGCACCAACGGGTCCGCGCGACACCATCGCAGTGACAGAGTTTGATTGATGAAAGTGCTCTAAAATAGGGGGACAACTGCCGTTCAGGTATGTCATGAAACAATTGTGATATGAAGGAATTCGCAACGATCTCGACTACGATGAGTGAAAGTGCCAAAGTGTGGCGTGTGTGAGTGTGTGTGGAGTGAGTGGGTGAAATACTAAAATTGCGTGAACGTCGAAGGAACAAGGGAACAAGAAACTTTGCAGTATGTACAGAACAGTAAAGTAGTGTTGTAGAATGTGAAGAAGATCACGTGTCGGAACAAGCTGTGAGAAGAAAGTCGTACTGTAGAGAAATAAAGGAGTGTAATGTCCTGAGAACTAGGTCGTTGTGTGACTCAGGAGCATGAGAAGCGAATAAGAAGGCGATGCGAACGGGGCCCCATAACGTTATCGCGTCTCAGTCTTAAAGGCGAAGCTTAAGCGTCCTCCAGGTATTTTACTGCCTTCAAGTGTAGAATTCTCTCCCTGAAGCGAAGCTAGCAAGAGCAGACACAAATAAAAACAAGAATAAAAACAAAGAAACGCAATAAATTGCAAAATCGCGACAGTTCCTTAATATTTCGCACTCCACTGTTTTGTGCAAATTCCTATTTAAAACAACAAAAGATGTCATTGTGAAAAAAATTGGTTGTTAGTATGAACAGTTTGGACGGTTGTACTTAAAGAAGTTATGACACCCGTGTACTTTGTATCACCTTAAGCTAAGGTGCAGCAGACTCTACGGGCTGGTGGAACCAATCATACTGCATCAAAAGCGCACCAACCTGGTGTTAGTCATGTTTAAGTACGGGCTCTATTATCGTTGGACCAATCATAAACAAAAAAATGCACAGCGACTTCACACTGCCTGATTGAGTGTTCACACTGCCTGATTGGTATACTAGCTCATAGCATCGGCTGCGTCTGAACTAGAGGAACACTGACGGGTTATTTATGCTCGCCAAGGTTTTTTATCGGTACATTATATATGAGAGCCTTACAACTAAGAACACAACTTGCGGCTCGAAATTCGTTTCATTTCGGTTTAAAAACCGCCGATCGAGAATTCGCCGGTTTGAGCCGCGTTCACTCTCTTCTCAGTGGTCACGTGCCGTTTTTTATGGTTTAGACCAGGGTGTAAGATAGACAGGTGGGGAAACGAGAGCCAAGTGAGCGACCGGATTGTGTCCCCCTCGGTTTTCTCTTTTTCTGTGGCGCCATCTATGTGGAGCACCGCGAACTCTCACTCCGGGTGGGCGACCGGTGGCGACCGGCTAAACTGACGGAGATGGTTTCTCGTGGATTTTCAGTGGAGGACTGTCGTGCTCTCGGTTTATTTTGCGCACTCTCCCATAGAGTTCCATGCAAATTCGATTCCGATTTTTTTCTTCTCGCCGCAGCGCCATCTGTCGCAAATCAGGAGTACCCGCAAGCAGACGAGTACACAATCCGGTCACGGCGCTGCGGTAGGCTTCTATGGGCCGTTTTCCCACCTGTCTATCTTACACCCTGGTTTAGACACACACAATAAATATGAAAAAACAGTGAGTGCGCAGGCGAGCTGGTGGATGTTAATCATGATGTAAAAACCCGAGACTGTGGTAAAAGCAGGGAAACGGTATCGAAGAAGAAAGACAGGGGAGAAGAACGTCTCAAACTCAGCTACTGCGTTTATTTCCTCAATGTCATATATACCCACAACCTAGCCACCGGCCACCGACGTCACAAGGTCAACTTTTGTTATCTATACAATCCTACCCACACTGTCTTCACCTCAACCGTAAACGGTGACCTTAAACCGTAAACGGTGACCGTAAACAACCGTAAACGGTGACGGGCTTTCTACATCATGTCAACACCGAATATATTCAAAATCGTGGGTCATCGAAGGCACGCACTCAATATTATTAATAAAAAAAATACGATGCCCATTTTGTCTGGGTGATATAAAACTGCAAATATGTTGATTGAAAAAAAAAAAAAAAATCTGCACAAAATACCGGAAGCATTCTGTGCATTCTCTGAGTAGTTCTTAACATGGCGTCGTATCGCGGGAGTCGCGGGCCGGACAGCTGAACGAAGCGGACTATGCGATGGCGGCTGACGACGGGCGTAAAACTTTTACAGGGTGTCACAAAAAAAAAAAAAAAAAAAAAAAAAAAATGCACACATTCTTTTTTACCGTAAAATGAAACTAGGCATCGCGGAACGCTCATTCTTCGCCCAAAGGTAGCGCTAGAGGTCACAACCAGATGCCAAAGTTTCAGCCCGATCCGATAGCTTAATCAAAAGTTAAGAGTGATTTTCTGAAAATTTCAATGGGAAAATGGCGGCCGACGGAGTTTTCGAATATATGGGGCTCTATGGCACCAGAAACCAAAAACGGGCAAAATGGGCTCCCTTTTCGCATTAAAATTTTCAAAAAATCACTTACAACCTTTGAATAAGGCATCGGATCGGGCTGAAACTGTGACATCTGGTTGGGACCTCTAGCGTTACCTTCGGGTAGAGAATGAGCGTTCGGCGATGCCAAGTTTATTTTTACGGTAAAAAAGAATGTGTAATTTTTTTTTTTTTTTTGTGACACCCTGCATTTTAGAACCGTGGTTCGCGGTACCGACGGATCTGTCTAGTTTCGAAAGAGAAGCCGTTTACAGATTAAAACAATTAGTATTTATTCCGTGCGACACGCCCGGCTACCTAGCTGAGTCGCACGAAGTACGTCGCCGACTCGTGATCCCTTCTCCTGGCTGAAGACGTCGCTTGTCTTACGAACACGAATTGGTAAGAGCTTAAAAAACGGGCAAACGTCAAGCACGATGTGCTTGAGTTTTGCGTTTCTTGTGCGACGTGCGAGTTTTTCGTCAGCTTCGCACGGCCGGAAAAAGGAAAGAAAACAATAAAAATGAAAACGCGGTCGGGTGTATCCACGTTACTTCCGAAAATTCTCCCTTCCTCTATATTTCGTTTTCCTTATCGGTCCAGTTTCGGTATCGTTTTCGGTTTCGAGCAATTGCGTTTTTTTGACTATATTAAAGACATCCATACGCTGATGCAAAATATTTATTTGGTAGTCTTCTGGCTGCATATTAAACCGGCTGACAAAAAAAATAAATAAAAAAAAATAGTTTGCGGGGGTGTCAGTGTCCATTTAAGCTGAAACGAAGTATAGTTATTTGCTGAACACAAATAAAAAGGAACTTCTTCTAAGCACTTCGTCATTAAGCCCTAGAAGTCCCTGGCTTTAACAAGAAGCAGTGGAGCAATATGCTTCATTTTTTCTTTTGTTTACGCAACCGGGTGAAACCCAAATAACGGCAATTCATGTCTAAAAAAGAAACAAAAAAAAAAAAAAGACTGTTTTTACGAATTAAGCTAGGACCAAGTAATAATCGTACTTTTTAGGTGTGACTGGAGAAACAGTGTCTTTCAATGTACCTTATGTGGCGATACAGTGCTTGATTGTCATCAGGCAGCCAGGGGCAAAGATGCACGGTGCTCAGAGTTTTCCTACTCAAAGCATGGCTAGAGCTTTTGGTGCCGACTTAAATCACCTCTTTCACGTACTCTAAAATAAAATAAAAAAGAGATGTCAGAGAAAAGCGTCTAACTGAAAAGCACGAGCAATTTTTTAGAGTAAACAGTGCATCAATATGTACTGGTTCACTAACTCTGTTAACACTAGTTTATTCGCTCTCTAGGGTGTCGGCAGTGACGTACGCATCTGACAAAGAAAACAAAAATGTATACAAGAGATTATTCCGGAAATACGCAACGCCTCTCATCGTCTTTTCGATTCACTGTGGCAGTCCGATGTCGGCGCCTGAAGGTGTGCCCATAAATAGAAGGAGCGGCTCATGTTTTTGTTGTATTTGGCAATTTCAGAACGCGAAGAAAGCAGAACGGTGAGAAACGAGGGTACGTGTAGGCTGTGTGGCGTGTTCACTGTGTTTCTTCAGCTTGCAGTGGTAAGCGAGAGGAAATTTAGCTGCTCTACCGACGTACTGAGCGTGCGAGACGACCCCACCGTGTATCGGAGCGACCAAACAATACCCCATGCCGCGCGGTGCAGTCTGTGTGTGTGTGTAGGCTTCGTAAGAGGAAATAAGGGAGAAAGGTGATAGCCAATTGTGTACGCGCACGAGGTGCATTTGTGACAGGTTTGTGCAATGTGCGGTCGACGAGAGACCTTGTGTGATTTTTTGGAAAGGTATACTGGACCCCCTGGCACCTCACTTTGGATGACTGCCCCGTTCAAGCTAAAGTAAGTCGCTTTATTTTTATAAGAATCGTATATGCAGAACATAAAATTTTCGATGGGAACCATTGAACCCCTAAATAGCGTACCGCGTTAAACTGAAGATATGTTTATTTGTTGAAATTTAAACCCCGTACTTCCTCATTAGAGCGGAGGTTTTGCTGCCAAAAGTTGTTTGCACGAAATACTTCCACAGCTTGTGAGTGAAACCACCACATCTCTTGTTGCATGACTGTGTGACACACACAGTGACGCAATCGGCTCTCTTTTATTCCTAGCACGATACGCGCTACGAATGAAAGAGAGCCGATGGTCCTGTCAAGCGTTACGGACTGTACAAACAAAACACGGAGAAATTCCAAGTTGGTAGAAAGAATTGAGAATAACTTCCCCGAAGCCTCATACGTGAAGGCGTCATTTCTCTAAGTGCCTCAGTTTCTTCGCGGGGCTTTTAAGGCCCTGTCATACCAAGAAACACGATTGAGAAATCAACACAATATACGAGGTTGATGAAAAAATTGCCCGCACTCTGATTTTCTTAAAGCTTCTATTGGCCGCACTGTCTTAGTAGTGCTTTTGGTACGATGTTTCCTTCTTTCCAGTCACTGATGTGTAGGTTGACACGCGTTAAGTTCAGTAGTAACTGAGGTGCGAAAAACTTTGACTTCCCTATGTTTGATTTTGAACTAGAGGGGGATCCATTTATATGTCGTCCGAGGGTATGTCTGAGGCCGATATTTATCGAAGACTTTGCGCACAGCCCGAAGGAAGTGCTTTGTTGCAAAGACGTTTGCTTGAATGAATACAAAAGTTCAAGAAAAGACGCAGAAGTGCAATTCATAAAGGAGCTGGACGTCCGTTCGGCTTCTTATTTATTTATGAGTTGATGACGACACTGAATGTGCATGTGAACTGACTTTGTCGGCTAGACGAGTTACAGTAGGTGATGTGATAAGTATTGAAAAATCAGCCAAGGCTTTGCCTATGCAACAATTTATGGCAGGCTTGCATTTATAAAATTTTTTATTTAAACAAAAAGGCTCTACAGCCAGAACGCGTATGATTTTTAAATGTTTCTCGTATTTCCATCAAGATTCGATAAGCTTGTTGGTTGTTTGTTTCGTTCCCGATTCGCATTGCGGTAACTTCAGCTGAACATAGACGGCAGCGACAATGCTGCCTTGGTGTGACCACTTTCGGCAATCTAAAGAGCGAACAAATCCTGTTGAACAATGAGTCTTTCCCGTTTTGGTGACAGAATAAACAAGTTTTACGCCGACAATATGATACCACAAATAGCTCTGATTGTGAAGTTCCACCTCTTTGAAGTGCACCTATAATAAAACTTTAAAGCCTTAGTTCCCCCTCGTAATAACTATTTAACGCTAACGATGCCTGATGTGTAACTGAAATACTTTGATGAAGGTTTTTATTAAATAATTACGAAAGTCATTCTCGGCAAGATCACAGCTCCGACCCCTTGGCTGCACCGGCAACACTGGTTTCGCGTGTTTTCTTTTGTTTCAAGCATAGAGTTATTATCATGTACGCTAGAGGTTCAACTAGTGCTAGTGCCTATGCGACTTCCGGGAGGCAAATTGAAGCAGACGGCAACCAATCTACTTTTGCGGTCCTCCTGTGCATTCCCAAGAGAAAACGCGCGTGCATTTATTCTTTTCACCAGAAAATATCATGTAACGCTTTTCTTATTTGGGTAATACCGAATAGTATGTTCCTTTATTAACATTGTAAAAGTGTAATTGCTTTAGTTAGCGCATTTTTTATAATCCGTGTAGGATATTTATTTTTCCTATATTTCAGGTCCAAGCCCTCCCCCTGGGGAGGCAGAAAAAGGTTTTCCTTTTCTATAACCTTGTTTGTGACTGCCGGCGGAGTTCCTTGTGGCACATCATAGTATGATGCGCTAAGAGAAAATATGCCGCCAGATGATAACGATATCTGAACACTCGAGTTCCTGGCATAGCTATGATCAGAATATAGCTAAAAATATCAGGAACTCCAGAGTTCTGTGCAGCGACGTGCGTGGCACGAGCACGATCGCACAGCTTAGAAGATACCTTTTTGACGTGAGTTCTTCAGCGTCACACAAGGCTCAAGGAAAACAACAACCTAAAAATGTTGTTTAATAAAATGTCTAGAAGTGCTATGGTTACAATGAAATTCGGGGAGAAGAGAAACGATTGAAATCCCTAATTAAAAAAAATAAAGGTGGACGTTGAAATTTGTTAACTGTTTAGAGCGAATCACAAACTACATCGTCTATACAATTTTGTATTACATGTTCGCATTGCTCTGCTAATAAAGGTTCTACATGTCTACAAACACAATTGGAAGCACTTTTGGTTTGGGTAGCATTTCTGGACACCTCTGGGCTTTTATATTTCTGTATACAAAAAAGGAAAGACGAGAGCATTCGATTTACCAACCAAGAAAAATGGCATTTTTGTGCCCAGTATGAAGTAAAATAAGAAAAATCGAGTCGTTCATTCACAACAAAGGCTGTTTATCTAAGATAGCACAAAGACATGACCGCGGTGACCCTGAGCAGAATGACAGCGCGAAAATTTGAGACGCTGAGCCATTTCACTCGGCCGCCGAGAAGTACAGGGGCCCTAATCTGGACACTTGGCGAGAAACTCGGCGAGAAATCTGGCGGCCGTGATTGGCTAACGCCGCCCTTGACCTTGGCGCCGGCCAATCAAAGCCGCCGGATTTCTTTCCGACGTTTTCGTCAAGTGTCCAGATTAGGGCCCCAGAACAGACGTAAAGGAGGAACGCCAGTGCCGTGTGGAAACATTTCTCCTCGCGAACGCACGTGCATCGCCGCCCTGGAGGTTGAACTACTGCCTTGTCCAAGGTGGCGCACGTGGGACCGCAGCCTTAAGCTTTTTTCTTGGAGCAAAACCGCCTTCGTGCTATTGCTTTCAAATAAATTGATCCCCAGATTTTTTGATTGAGCTCGAAGCGCGCTTCTACTTTGAATGTACAGTCGGGAGCAAAAGTTTGCGGGGCACGGGAGCGCGTGCCGAAAGGCATCGCCGCGCCGTCCGACGGCGCGCCGCCGAATTAAGGAGCCGCGCTTTGCGCATGCGCGCCTTTCGTGCTCGCCATCATGTCACTTTCGCTCGTTTCTTTCCGACGCACTCCTGATAACAAAAGTCAGCGCCAGGGTCGCGAGTTAGCGCTTCGCTGGCTGTCATGCTGCGCGTCTGCTTCAGCTGCCTCGGCCGCCGCGATTTGTGACGGAGCACGCGGGGTGGGATAACCAGGCGCTTTGTCACCCAGCGTGGCTGATGAGGCAGCTGAAGAGGACTCGAGGCATGGCAGTCAGCGAAACGGCAACTTGCGCCCCTGGCGCCGGCTCCAGCTATCAGGAATGAGTCGGACAGAAACGAGCGAAAGAGACATGACTGCCAGCGCGAAGGGCGCGCATGCGCAAAGCGCGGCTTTTTAATGCGGCGGGGCGCCGTTGCACGGCGCGGCTACGCATTTCGGCACGCGCTGCCGTGCCCCGCAAACTTTTGCTCCCGACTGTACGTTTTGTAGTCCTCTCGTCGATGCCAATTTCATAAGCTCTTAACATATAAAGTTAAATCTAAGAATAAGGCACTGACGATCGGTCAACAAGTGATGACATCGGAACACCGAGTGATCCGTGTCACCCATGTTGCTCTGCGGATTTGCAAGAGCAACTCGGCACAACAACCGGTCAATGTTAATTTATTTTAGAGCGCAACTCTTAGGCGCCCGTTTCCAGGTTGAGCGGCGTCGCCATCGGCGTTGGCGTAACCAAGATAAATTTAGCGAAAAATTGACGTCATTTGACCTCAACACCAAACCGATTCCCCGCTAAATTTAGCGGGGAAATACAGTTTCTCCGCTAGATTTAGCGGACAGATTCAGTTTTTCTGCTAGATTTAGCGGCAAAACTCACGTCATGAGACCTAAGCACTGGAGACTCAAACCGTAACCGTAACCGAAACCGTACACCGTTCAGGAACGAAATTTTTTCAGTAACCGTAACCGGAACGAAACCTTTATGTGAAATTTGTTAAGACCGTAACCATAACCGTGACCGTAAATTATCTACCGGTAACCGGTAATAACCAATATTAACCAGAAAATCAAAATATTAGTTTTTCTGAAGAATGTCCTCGAGGGAAGATCTTAAAATGTCGTGGCCATTTGAGAGAGTGAGCGTCAGCGAATGGTGCATCTGGTAATACATTTCTGTTGAATCTAAATATAGGATTAAAAATACTTGGTTGGAATCAGTAGTCGACCTTATAATGAAAAGTGCGTATTTCTAAATCTGCCACACTTTTAAAATCTCTACATGTATTAAGCCAGTGCGCCCTTCAGGGCATTAAATAATAGCTTAGAATTCTGAGATCTCCATCCAACCCGTTTCTTTCAAAACCACCGATGTTCCTGACCTGCACTAGGAAGTATGAAGAAACGAGTTAAATTGACCCTCATGCAGAGCTGGCGAAAAACAAAGCCTGCTATTCATATCGCCTGTGACTCTGTCGTTCGTCCTATTAGTATTTGTCGGTTTCTAGCTCTAAACTCCACACCGACGTATTACCTCGGTTTTCTACAGAAAAGATGCACATCTTAGCACCCCCCCCCCCCCCTTCTCGCCCAGTCGCCTCATAAACGGCGAGACGGGATAATGCGATTAAGATACTAAAAGGTGAAGAGGGCATGGAAGAGGACGTATTGAGCGAACATTAAGAGCGCGAACTGTTGTACTGTGGCTCGCCGATATTTAGAGCTACCTAATCCAAAGTCACCTTCTGAATACGGATGGCTTCCTGATTCCGAAATGCAAAGTCGTTTTTCTATATTCACTCTAGTTAATTAAAAAAAAGTGATACTTTGTTCGCTGCCAAAACCAATAGATACTTCTCCCCAGTTTTTCCCAGTTTTTCACTACCATCCAAACCTGACGTCACCGGCGGGCAGCGAGGTACGCGGCCGGTAATCGGGTAAGTTCGCGCCCCGCTTTTTTGGCGTCAAACAGCGAGAAAACGGGGGCTTTCGTGCTATTTGAAGTTGATATTAATCTCTAGTTCCGAAGAGCATGACTTTGGCCTGCTTGCTGAAGTATGAGAAAGTAAAAAAAAAAACACACACACACAAAAAGCGGAAGCATTTGGAATTTTGAGAAAACCGTTTCTGCAACTCGGTACGCTCAAGCGGAGGCTCGCTAGTTCTGTGAAATCGTTAGCAAATCCGATCCTATTCTATCAGAAGCTGGCAATTACGCTGGCGAAGAAATGTCGACGAGTCAAGTAATACATTTTTTTGACAAATTACCTAAGCACCACGGAGCATGTTCGGAATTTGGGTACAGGTGCCATACACGCTCGTCCTACCTTAAGGAAGGTGCCATATTTTTATGAATTAGGAAATTTACTGTCGCAGACGCCAGCGTGTGTAACTACTCTTTTCTCATACGTCTGCTCCTTGGTGCCTAAGTAATTTAGCAAAATATCTATCGACCATTATAGAAAAGCGCTTCTGGTCGGTGCCGTTTTCAGCGTTCGTGCGTGTGACGCGTACCTTGCTTGCCTTCCCAGTCGACGAACATGTGCGTGCTCTGCTGTGACCTAACACGAGTAGGCTGTGATTCTCTTAAACAATGACATGCACAGAATGGAATTAACCACATTCATGTAGGCCAGATGGAAGGTTACTTTAGGCCAGATGGAAAGTTACTGTTCATGAAGATCGTGCTACAATGACAACTAAAAACTCCACAACCACCATGCCAAACATCAAGGTGCAACGAAAGGTGTATACAATACACAAATTCACTCTTTTACTTCAAACGAAGAACATTTGCTTCAAGATACAATAGTGCGTAAAGTACAGAAATGCACGAAAACATGTTTAATTTAAAATAAGTTAACAAAAGTTACTGATTGAAAATATTTTACCCATACACCTTTTGTTTTTCTTTTTTAAACTGTCGGAATAAAATGCAACGCATCCAAACACCCGTCCACGGGTGCAATCGGAAGGAAGTAATTTCATGTAAGATTTTTAAAATTAAGTTTCGGTTTCGCAGTTTCCCTCAGCTGTAAATTTACATGCCTCCCATCAACGGCATTAATATTTTCAAGGTTTTAGAAGCTTTTCAGACCCCTATAATATTCTCCGTAATAGAATAAAATAAGAACGTCTTCTCCTCTTCAGCGAGAGAATATTGCACGCAAGCCATTTGACAAACCAGGAAACGGCTTTATCGTATTTTAATAGAGCTCAAAACTAGCTCCACGAACCCCTGGAATACCAGACACGAATATCAATGAGTCGAAAGACACGTCTAAAATCAGACGAACCTTGTTTAGTCTTTTCACTTCTCGTTTCGACCTAGTCGGTCGCGTGAGTGGAACTCCGACAGCAGCCCGAGCTATATTCGGTGTCAAATTCTGTTATAATGTTTATAAAAGAAAGAAAAAATCACTGAAGCAAATGTGAACAAGAATTGTGACGGCGCTATTTTCCTCGATATTCTTAGCGCTCTTCTTTGGACGGATGTCGTAGTGGTCACAGCCGGCTTGAGTCTGCACTTGCCCCTCTTGAAGCTGTTCCGGCTGCAGACGGATACTCAACTCGCAACACGCGGCTATAGAGTATTCCGAGCATAAGTGAGAATGTTTCACGTGACACTTGTTCTTTCGGCACAAGCTCGCGCAAAACTACGTACACGTAACAGAGCGCGTTGAAAACTACAGAATACACAGAAAGAATAAAACACATGAAGGACGAACACAGTTTTGCGTGGCTGGCCTTCATTGCTGTGAGATAGCGCATTTTTTTGTTTTTTCTCTCACGAAAACGAGGGTAAAAAGGAAGCTTTTTTCGGTACCGTTCCTACAATCTACCGCAGAGCGCAGATTACTACCCATTGCTAAGACTTTTTTAACCTTGAAGCTGCAAAAAAATAATCTCGATCGCTGGCGATCGGAAAGCCACTTCGCGACTGCCCGGGTCGCTCGTCCGCCTGCCTGCCGGTGACGTACGCGGGTAGGGAAAAGTAGGTATTTTTGATTGTTGCCAGTGGAGTATCGCTTCCTGGAACCCACGCGGCCGGCGTAACTTAAGAATTCAGTAACTTCAAGGAAAATTGTTATTTTTATAAAATATTTTGGCTATCAGCTGAGAAAGTTTTTTAATAAGTCTACCGATTTGCAGCCTAATTGAGGACTATAGAAAAATGATAAAATTTTCCTTTATGCCATATCTGCGCTGGAACTAGGAATGTCGCGAACCGGTTGAGGTTCGACTTTGACCAGGTTCGACTTTTTCAAACTTTTATTCGAAAGTTTGAAAAAGTTCGACTAGGCTTCGACTGTTATGCGCATGCGCAAAGGGCTGGTTGAGTTGGCTTTGGATTGCATGGTGATGACCAAATGATAAATTCAAGCATTCTACTTTTAGTAAGGGCGGAACTGTTTGGTTGTTTTGGTAATATGGCAAGAATAAGCTATGTTATTAAATTTAAGGTTATTACAAATATCTTAGGTTCCTTGCAAATATTTATAAAATAAAATAGCTTATTTGGTAGAAGCATTTTTTCTAAACCTAGACATGCTGCTATTAAAGTCTCACCACACTGTCGAAAACGTCGGACCTCGTAGAACCTGGTTTAACGTTCGAAGCTTCGTCGATCCAGTCGAACATTGAGGTTCGACGTAAAAATTTGGTTCGAAGAATGCTCGTGACATCCCTTGTTGCAAAATATCTGTAGTAGGGTCTCCGCCTCCAAGCCCTGGAGAAAAATAGAGCTACTATATAAATGCGCCATTTGTTCAGCGTCACAGAATTTGACAGCGAGTAAAGTGCGCTTCTATAACATAAAGCATTTGCTTGGAAATAGCAAACATGGAGTAGGTAAAACAGTGCGCAGCAACGAAGGCAACGGAAAGGAACGACAACACAGGACATATTTTTACAGCTTTCTCTGTCGTTCGTACTTTCTTGTTTTGCGGTTTTGCGTTTACAATATGATTCACTTTCACAAGCTTGCCCAGCTCACAATTATAATAATTTATTAAGCTTAGCAATATTTTACTAAGAAGGGCTGTAGTGTGGGCGAAACCCCTTCTGCATATCTTTGGTTGCAAAACACTATAGCGACGAGAGGGTGCGAATATTTCTTCTATAGTCAGTTACAGGTTAAGAAGGTAGCGGCAAATGCCCCTCAAAGGGAATCAGATATTCCTCCGCCACCTCCGCATCCAATAGCGTCCCACCGTTTCCGTGACGTCGCGGCCAACGCGCGAGGAGGGTCTTGCCTTTCTGTACATATTTGCTTTATCTTTCTACTTTGACCTAGCATTGTGGAAGCCACGAGAGGGAGATTAGAGTTCTCCCCCACCGACGGAAACAAATACGACTTTCGGGGATTAGCTTCCCCCCCGATGGATACAAAGGCTGCTTTCAGGGGCTCGGTTCCCTCTCCGATGAATACAAAGGTCGCTTTCTTAAAAAGTGGGATCGTAGACAAGTGGGAATCCATTGAAGCGGAACAAGGAGCGTTTCCAGTGAACTCTTCTTTCGACTGCGGAGAGATTTGAAACGGGCGCATCACACTTGTGGGAGGAGCTTCTCCTACCTTCTTGACTTGTAACCGACTATAGGACCTAGTGGGAACTTTCTGAGGGTTGTTTACAAACGTGGGAGAACAACAAAGTGAGGATGTTTCTTTTTATTTTTATTATATAGAATTCGATGATTACTGAGTAGCGGGGGTAAGATGTTTGCTTGGGTATCAAACTATATAATGCAAATAGATACAGTGAAAAAGTGTTTGTGGTAGAAACGTGTGCAACTTTTAAACAATTAGAAGTACTAAGACGCTTTTGAGTTTTTGTTGTTGTGAACCTCCTGTTGTCGGATATTTGGGACTACTTCAATCTAGGGTTGTGAAATTGATCGATTGACCTACAGACGAATCGATTAATGCTTTAATGACGATTATTTTTTTTAACCTGTTAATAGGTAAAATTTTTCGGAATCACGTGAACGTGGTCGAGCGTACGTATATAAAGAGGAAACTTGAGGGAAATTTTAATCTAAAGTAAACTGCTGGAACAAGGTTTGTAGCTCCAGACAAGTGCAGAAGGATACACTAAAGCCCGGGTCCCGTCCCATTAAACGCCGTGCGAGTGTCCGTTTAACGCAGCAGAGACTAGTGTAAACAATCAAAGGAGGTCGCTCTTGTCGTAGTATATCAACGAACCTCTTTGTCTCATTCAGCTGCGGTAATAATCTGTGAGTGTGAGTGTTTTGCAACTCTTCTGAACTACACATCGAGGTTGATTCGAAATCACAAATTGTATTTTGCGCCGTTTGTCATATACAAAGGCAGTAGGGTGATTCCACGTCAGTTCATGCAATGATGGTCCGGGTCATAATTTAGATACTTTTGTTAAAAATATATATGAAAGCCATGTTCTTGGGAGGAACATTCAGCTAGATATGAACGTCGTAACAATTTGTTTCGCAGAGATATAAAATAGAGAAGCTTGAGGCGTGGAAATTGAGAAGATTTCACAATGCTACTTTGCACGGTCGTCATTTCCTTATCGAACCTTTCACGGCACCATAACGTTTTTAATAGGTTTTACAAAGGTTATACAACACATACATAAAAAATTTAAAATATCCATAAAATATTTCAATGCAAACAAAAATATCAAACATGGCACAAAAACACGTTTTAGAGACATATTCACAATTTTTTTGCAAATAAACCATCTTTCATAATACTTCACAAAACATATCAAAATGCGCGTATTTAAATATTCTTTACGAATATATAAAGATAATATCCCCACCCTTAAGCATATTTTTGTTATCAACTCGGAAATTCGGCTGATTTGTCAAAATGTGGCAAGATTGGGCGTCGATATTTAAAAAACTCCATCTTTTATGTTTTTTAAACTCCCCTTGGCACTTTGCAGTGACTTGAACTAACCTGTGATGGCAAAAGATCGAGTAACATATGACCTCCAAGCGGGAAAAGCTACGACAAACCTTCACTCGGAGCGAGCCGACGTCTTCGTTATAGCGGCTTTTCCGCACAGCACCAAACGTTTGGGCGTTAGTTATGGCATGTATTTTATATTATTAAAATTCTTTTTTTATACGCGGTGAGTATTAGTGACGCGAAAAGGAACTTTGAGCTGGAATACCATTAATTAGCTTACAATTCACAGGAATAAAACGGCCCCACTCTGCAAATTCGCTACCTATGCATCATACATAAGCTTAAAGCTCTCAGTTGCGCGAATGGCCATGTCTACATCTGGCCTCTCGGCATATGATGACTTTCACAGATGAGTTTCCTGGATTGCTTTGACAGGTTTTACGGTGGTCCACTTTGCTTGCTTCACCGCACGAAACTCTCGAACTCGAAGACAGTTGTGAGCACTGCGCAGAGTGGTTTGACGCGTTTTGCGAAGTGCTGAAGGCATGTAGTTCCCACCAGGAACGCAAGCGATTGTACGTGCTTCTGCCACCAATCATCCTGAAGAAAACAATATTGCGTCTGGTGTCCGGTGCGACTGCCTACATGACTGATCAAACATGAAAACTGAAGCGCAAAGGTGGTGTTTGGGCAACCCCTGATCCCTACATGGGGAAAAAGGCGAATGCCGAAGACGTGGGGGTTGCAATTGAGTACTACACACGCGACGACCTCGCATGCTCTGTTCAAAGCCCCGACAAAAAGGACGTCGTCAAAGCCATGATCAACGACATGTTCAAAGTCGTAAAAAGGTTTATGACCCCCTCTATTAAGGAAGCTTACCAGCTGTTTAGGAAGGACCATCCCCAACCCGAACTAGGCATCTCCAAATTTTATTCCCTACGACCAAAATGGGTAAAAAAAAAAAGTCCCGAGCACAAGTTGTGCGCATGCATATATTGCGTCAATTTTCAGTTGTTTTTAACGGCAATAACAAATGCCCCAAAGCAGACATTTACTGAAGACGACCTCAAGCGCATCTACCTCTTCTGCCCTCCACAGAACGATTGCTTTCTGCGCCGTTGCGACAAGTGCCCAAAAACGCAGAGCATCTCGCTGCAGTCGCTTCATCTCGACGAAGACGAAGAGATCTGTTTCGCGTTATGGGACGCTGGCGAACTCGTCAAAAAGGTTATGGACACTTCTGCCTTCCTGCGGCAATAGGAGAGCGAAAAGTGTATGAGGCATTCTTACATCCTTGACCTTGGACGAAGCCTGATACATGACACAAGAACCGCCTTACCACCCAATGCAGTGATGTTCCACTTCGATTTTGCGGAAAAATGGACAGTACTCTTTTCAACCGAAGTGCAGAGTTTTCATTGAAAAAAAACTCAAGTGTCTCTCTCCACAAGTGTGGTTACGTCCACGCAAGGCACGCAAAGCTTTGCCGTTGTCACCGATGGTACACGACACCTGACACAGCTCACGCTCTTCTAGCCACATAGGCCATAAAAGAGTATGTTAATGTTCATTTCCCAGTCTTTTTTTAAATAATTTTTGTATCAGACGGAGCGGCGGCGCATTTCAAGAATCGCTTCCAATTCCACAAATTGTCTCGGAAGCCGCACTCTTCGGCAAGATGGATATTTTCAGCCACTGGACACGGAGAAAGCGCTTGTGATAAAGTAGGTGGAAGAACCAACGCTCACCAAGTTGAGATCTTCGCTCAACTCAACGATTGCCACCGCTAAAGACTTTGTGGAAGTGCTACGTAAAAAAGTAACAAATGTCTGCATGTTCCACCTGTCTGTGGAACGGGTTCGAGAGTTTCGTGCGGTAAAGCAAGCAAAGTGGACCACCATAAAACTTGTGAGAGGAATCCAGGCTTCTCATCTGTGGAAGTCATCATATGCCGAGAATCCGGATGTATACATGGCCACTCGCATAACTGAGAGTTTTAAGCTTATCTATGCATAGTTAGCGAATTCGCACAGTGGGGCCGTTTTCTTCCTGCGAATTGTAAGCTAATTAATGGTATTCCACCTCAAAGTCCATTTTCGCGTCACTAATACTCAGCCCTTATGAAAAAAAGAATTTTAATAATATAAAATACATGCCATAACTAACGCTCAAAACGTTTGGTGCTGTGCGGCAAAGCCGCTGTGACGAAGACGTCGGCTCGCTCCGAGTGAAGGTTTGTCGTAGCTTTTCCCGCTTGGAGGTCATATGTTACTCAATCTTTTGCCATCACAGGTTAGTTCAAGTCACTGTAAAGTGCCAAGGGGAGTTTAAAGAAAATAAAAGATGGAGTTTTTTAAATATCGACACCCAATCTTGCCACATTTTGAGAAATCAGCCGAATTTCCGCGTTGATAACAAAAATATGTTTAAGGGGGGGCATATTATCTTTATATATTCGTAAAGAATATTTAAATACGCGCATTTCGATATGTTTTGTGAAGTATTATGAAAGATGGTTTATTTGCAAAAAAATTGTGAATATGTCTCTAAAACGGGTTTTTGTGCCATGTTTGATATTTTTGTTTGCATTAAATATTTTATGGATATTTTTAATTTTTTGTGTATGTGTTGTATAACCTTTGTAAAACCTATTAAAAACGTTATGGTGCCGTGAAAGGTTCGATAAGGAAATGACGACCCGGTGCAAAGTAGCATTGTGAAATCTTCTCAATTTCCACGCCTCAAGCTTCTCTATTTTATATCTCTGCGAAAAAAATTGTTACGGCGTTCATATCTAGCTGAATGTTCCTCCCAAGGACATGGCTTTCATATATATTTTTAACAAAAATATCTAAAATATGACCCGGACCATCATTGCATGAATTGACGTGGAATCACCCAGTGGTAGGCTTTATTTCTAGCTCTGTGAGCAAGCCTAGAAAGGCAAATATTTTTTTTTCGCTTTTTTCATATATATCATGCGGGAAAATTAACGAGAACAATTAATCGATTAATTAATCGATTAAATGGTGTCGATTAATCGGGTTAAAGATTTTAATCGACGCCCAGCCCTACTTTAAACCGTTTAATATAAAACGGCTATCTACACTTCAATGAAACAAATTAGCAGAGAAACCAGAAAAAAAAAACTTTTTAGGAAAGTGTAATTGGTAGCACAAACCGCAAAAATTAAAAACGTAAAAAATCGAAACGAAACAGATATCAACCGGAAACGGTAACCGCAGCCGTAACGAAAACGTTATATTTCTCGGTTTGAGTCCCTGGTGACGTGCCGTCCTCTGTGGTTTAGACACAACCACTAACTATAATCAAAGCCGTGAGTCATCGAATACGCTCAATATCATAAAAATAAAACAAAATAAACCCGTGTGTTTCTGGCTTCTAAAAAACTGCAAATGCGTTGATTGAAAAAAAAAGTTGCACAGAGAACCGGAAGCAATCATTGCATCATCTGCATAATTCTCAACACGGCGTCGTATAGCGGGAGTCGCTGGCTGAACGGCTGAACGATGCGGAATTTGCGATGGCGACGGACGACGAGCGTGGGACCTATACTTCTGAACTGTCTTTTGCGGTACCGGCAAATCTCTCTAGCTTCAAACGAGAAATCGTCCACCAATCAAAACAACTACGAGGTATTCCGCATGACACTACCGACCAACAAGCTCATTCGTACAAAGACGCCGCCGAGTCGTCGCCCCTTCCCCTGGCTGAAGGCATCACTCGTTTTACGAACACGAATTGTTAAGAGCTTGAAAAACGCGCAAACGCCGAGAATTAAGAGCTTGATAATAATGAAATTAAAGACAAAGGTGCAAGCGAGCTGGACAAGAATGACGAAAATAATCCCTGGATAAGGGGAACAAGAGGGACCAAGGACAAACACAAATCTCCAAACACAGCTAGGTGACTAGTGCGCGACTGAAAAGTCCGCTTGGTGCTAGCATAGTACCAGGGACCTCTCCATTTCAAGTGCTGCGATCTACCAACTCAGCTAACCAGGTCAGTAGAGGAAACCGGTTTTATCGGTTGCCACCAGTCTAACACCAAGAAGGGTGAGCGGCTTGCAATTTTAAGGCTATGATGATAATGCAATTAAAGGCAAAGGTGCAAGCGAGCTGGACAAAAATGACGAAAATAATCCTTGGATAAGGGGGAAAAGAGGTACCGAGCAAAAACACAAATCTCCAAACACAGCTAGGTGACTGGTGCGCGACCGAAAAAATCCGCCTGGTCCTGGTAAAACCCGTTTGATCTACTGACGCCTAACTCCTGGTAAGCTCAGTTGGTAGAGCACTCCACTGGAAATGGAGAGGTCTTTGGTTCGATACCAGGACCAAGTGGATTTTTTCGGTCGTGACCAGTCACCTAGTTTTGTTCGGAGATTTGTGTTTGTCCTTTGTCCCCCCTGTTCCCCTTCACCAGGGATTATTTTCGTTATTCTTGCCCAGCTCGCTTGCATCTTTGCCTTTAATTGCATTATCATCATAACCTTAAAAATGCAAGCCGTTCACCTTTATTGGTGTTAGACTGGTGGCAGCTGATAAAACACCTTTCTCTACTGACATCTAACTCCTGGTTAGCTCAATTGGTAGAGCGCTCAACTGGAAGTGAAGAGGTCTCTGGTTTAATACCACAACCAGACGGATTTGTTCGGTCGCGCACCAGTCATCTAGCTCTGTGTGGAGATATGTGTTTGTTCTTTGTCCCCCTTGTTTCCCTCCTCCAGGGATTATTTTCCTCACGAAGGGCTTGGTTTGGAGTTTTCAGCGCGGCGTCCGGGGTGCGAGCTTTTCGTCTGCTTCGCACAACAAAAAAAAAAAAAAAAAAAAAAATGAAGGAGAAAAAAAAAAAAAAAGGAAAGAAAATGCGGTTGGGTTTATTTAGAGCCACTAAATGAGCTACGCTTAGAGTATCGGCACTCCGTTCCCCGACATTGTTGTGGGCGCCGCCATTTTGGCTCGTATGCAGAGCAGACGCAACTACCGATCGTCATGATTCAAAAGTGCGACTTCCTCGGCATTCGGTTCGGTGTTAGAAAGGTTATGTAGCATTGCTTGGCTCTGCCGCGAACTGTTTGAACATTTGTGGAAGGCGGAAAAGCGCTTCCTGTGATTTCAGATAAAGCTTCAGATAACTGGCAACCATTATTTTAAGACACAATATGGCCAAGTGACGTTACTCTGAAGCGTAGCTTATTTAGTGACACTAGGTTTATTCAAGTGACTTCCAGAAAAACTCTCCTCTCCACCCCTACATTTCTTGCCCGGTCGCGTTTCAGTTTCGGTTTCGAGCAATTGGCATTTTTTTACTTCATTAAAAGTGTACATGACGCTCTAGGAAAATATTGATCGGGTAGTCTTCTGACACCATAATTAATCATCCGGAAAAGAAAAAAAAATAATTTGGGGCTGTAAGTGTCTATTTAGCCCCATCTAGGAAATTCTTTTATCTCATGCTCCCTCACAGCACGCATCCGGGCCAGTGGCGCCATCCTGCAGCAACTTTACCAATTAAAAACCTTTGAAAGCCAGCGAAGCGCTTTACTATCATCAGCTTGAGGAGCGTGCCGAATTTCCAAAGCTTACCTGGGTAAACTCTCAGTATCAAACAAAATGTTTGGTCTTATTGCAGGAGTAAGGAGGCATTTTAGATGCTCTGCAACGGCTAGTATGCGAGTGACTCCCTGCTCCCTGCCAGGCAGAGGATGGCTTTTCCATGTGATAAATATCTTCTGATAGCTGGCGCCATCTCCAGAAGTAAACCGGCACCTTTCCCGCCTTGAAATTGCGCGCGCTCAGAGCTTTCAGGTATCAAACCCGTAGAGGAGACTCTGATAGAAGAATAATAAGAAGCGCTTTCAATCATGCGTGGGCCTAAATTTTCAAAATGGGTGCTGAAACGCTTACTCACTAAACCAAACTAACGGAACAACTCAGACAATTTTTATCTGAGACCGAGAGCTCTTAAATTATGGGTAAAAATTGAACTATATATATATCTATATATATATATATATTTAGTTCAATTTTTACCCATATATATATATATATATATATATATATATATATATATATATATATATATATATATATATATCCCATTTATTGACTAAGTCTGTCGAAACTCGTCGCCGAAAATGGCATAGTTCAAATTTCTATTGTTTAGAAGTCCTCAGGGGAGCTCCGTGTTGCTAAGAAAGCGCTTTAAACTTTGATGCGTGGTTTCACTTTCCGTCATTGACACAAACCCGAGAGGAAATACAATTTACAGGACAGAAGTAAAGTTGCGCAGTTTTGCTTGAATTACTAAGACTGGTGCAGCAAAGCTCAGTCTTCCGCAATCACTGCTCTTCTTTTTTAAATGTTCCCACTGGTGTACCACAAGAAAGTGTACTGGGACCCATTTTAGCTTATGTCGATATTAATAATATTGTAAACATTGATGAGGAAGCACCGTTCATTTTCTGCGCGAATGACATCAGCTTTTTTTTCTGTGATGATGAAGCTGGTGCATTAGTATGTAAAGTAGTTCGATTTCCAGCAAGTTTTTAATGTTGTCTGAGATTAATGGACACAACCAAAAACTATGGGTGTGCGAATATTCGAAACTTCGAATACTTCGCGAATAATACTTGATATTCGAATCGATTCGATTTGCACTTTTGCTGTTTGAGGTATTCGAGGTCTTCGAATACCTCAAAAACTACGAATAACGCGGAACTCGCTGATTAGTGTCAACTCGCGATCGAGTTTCCTGTTTTGTTTTTGGACTCCGCAGTATGGTTTCGAGCTTGGCAAACCCACAAAACAAACGTAAATCCCCGCCGTTTTTTTTTTTTCCATGATACATTAGAAAGTTACTTGCACGCGGTAGCGCGATCTGTCCTTTGCTTGACACGATGTCTGGATTACGGAGTTGGCGAAATGGTCGTGGCGCAAACGCCGCGACAGATTTGATAAAGGACTACTATTTGCAACGCCATGTGCATCGTCGCGAGCACAAACGCGAGTGGAGGTCCTATGGACAGCCGAGTGCAGCTCCAGCCTCTACCGTCGTAAGGAGGAACTAGCGCCACAAGGCGCTGGTGGCAGAAAGGCGAATATACGTAGGGTGGGAGAAAGAAGTTTCTCGATCTCGAAAGACGGCCAGATGGCGCCAGCACTGTCGTTGACTGTGACCTTCTCGCCTCCCCCTACTCGCTTTTCTTTTCTTTTTTTTTCTTTGCGATTTGTTCGTTAGGTGTGTGCTGTGCTGGCCGCTGCGGCCATACGGCACCGGTCTAGCGGACAAGCCGCGTGCGATATACTTCACAGCAACTGCGCTTCGCTTGATATTACCAGTGCAATAAAACAGAAACAGCGCGTTTATTGAAATGTATTTTTTAGTGGTCACCATTCAAATGAGTTGCGGTATTTCAAACGCGTATTTACAAACTCGGTTGGCAGTCCATCGCCCTCCGAGGGAAACAAAGAACTGTAGTAGGCAGTAACCGCAGTAAACGTTGTCAGATATGTAAAACGAAATTAATTAAACTAACAGAACAGGGGGTTTTGCGGCGTTCGGGGCATAATACTGCCCCGGGGGCCGCATAATACTGCATCAAACGGCGCCCCTGAAGCTCTCATCCGCGATCTCGCAATGATCATCTCCTACCAGACTAAAGTCTTATTCACAAGGTGCGAGTTTACTTGCGACTTCGGAGTTCCGACGTCACTCGTGCGTCAAAAAGAGCGTGGTGGAGGCTGTGGTGCTCAACGTCGCGGCTGCGAAATCGCAAGCCAATTCGCACCATGTGAATCAGGCTTAAGTCGTTGCACTATAAGTCAAAAGAACAGCAAAAAAAAAAAAAAAGAAAGAAGAAAGGTAACTTAAAGCAGGAGTATGCGAGTTGGTTCGGTGCGAAGTAGACGTGATGTGCGGCGGCGTGCCTACAATTTTGGAGTTCTTCGTGCTCTCTGACGCAGGTATAACCTACAAATGTGAAGGAATAAGACTTTATATGTTTTTTTGTTTTTTTTCGCAAGGTCGTTTTGGATATTAGCACCTGTGAGACAGCATTAGTCGTACCGCCGTGGCGGTGCTGTGATTCCCGGATGTGTTCAAGGATCGACAGAACTTTTAGCATAACATTTTTGCATTTTCTAGCTCTGTTTGAACGTTGGAATGTCTGACAATGAAAGTGAATTGCATGCGACGTTTGTAGGGCCTAAGGGCAGTTGTTCCAGCCCAGGGTCTCCGCATAATCACAGCAACCTTTAGCGAGAAAGCTCCTGTGACCTTTAACCCTTTGTATTAGTCAAAGATATTACGAATTGATAGTTCTCAAGATTTTGATATAAACGTGCATTGTCTGGCTTGCATTCGATCGCTGTATTCTTTTTAACTGAAGAGCTGCCACTTGCTCAAGTGACGAGAACGCGAACTCTTAAGAAGGATTCGAACCAAGCAGTAGGAAAATAGTTTATTACTTACGTTTATGAAACAATTCATTCATTCAGTTGGAACTCACAAGACAGTTAACATGTCTTCATATTTTCATCGATAAGTGCACACATAACTGCATTCGACATAACTTAAACAATAGTATTAGTAGGCTTCTGACCTTGCCAATCGGTATCAAAAGTTCACACTAACCTCCAGTGTGAGATCAGACTCCTCTCAGATGACTGTCTTATTCATCCTTGCAAAATCTAGATTCATTAAAATAAAATTCAGCCTCGCTCTGTTTAGAGGGACAGAGATAGTACTGCACATTTCAACGACTCCTTAAATTTAATGCAACTCGCAAATACAAAAAGGCACTGCACATTTTTGACTTTCGTGGGATTTATTACAGACATTATTTCTTTCCCCAAGAGTGTCTGGTATCAGTCGCCCGATTATTTATTTCATCTAATGACCCGAACAAAATAACTTCTATTTGTGTTTGTCCCTTGCCCCGAAAAGCAGTCACGCAGCAAGGTTTTGACTGCCATTCTGTTACTAAGTCTAAACACTATGAAAAGAAGATGTACTATGATTTTGGTAGGGCAAATGATGAATCCGTTATTGACTATCTTGAGCAGTGCCTCGATAACTTCAATCAGCGGACTGAGGTAAATGATATGTGGCTGAGCTTTAAGTGTATAGTGGGCCATGGTCTTGCTTATTTTATTCCAAAAAAGACAAAAAAGATAAAACGCCGAAACCCGTGGATAACACGGGAAATTCTGCACGTCAAACGGAAGCTGAAAAGGCTTCGGAAGCGTCGATCTGATTATGTAAATCAGCAGGCGAGGCAACTAAAAAGCTTAATAAAATTGGCTAAAGAAACATACCATACAAGGACGTTACCTAAATGTTTGCTATCTAACCCCGAAAAGTTCTGGCGTCACCTATCTCCTACAAAAAGTGGTATTAAACAGATATCTATTGACGGCAGCCTGGTGAGTGACAAGGCAATAATAGCAGTTAAGTTCAATCAGTTTTTCCAGTCTGTATTTACAAGAGAGTCATGTCAGAACATCATTATTCCTCCCGCAGATGACATGAGCAGTTTTATATCTGAGGAGGGTGTTGCACTACTACTTTCACTCGATGAAAAAAAATCCCCGGCACCAGATGCTTTGCCGAATGCCTTCTTTAAAAGATATGTAGAATGGGTGGCCAAATACCTTGTACGAATATTTTCTATATCAATCAAGGATGCTGCATTACCGAATGACTGGCTAGTCGCTAGGGTTGTCCCTGTAAAGAAATCTGGCAGAAGTGACTCAATTGATAATTATCGTCCTATCTCCATGACTTGCACGGCCTGTAAATTACTAGAACATATCATAACCAAACAACTCGTTTCTTTCTTAGAAATGCATAATGTTCTAAACCCCAACCAACATGGTTTCCGCAGTGGCCTGTCAACGGTAACCCAGTTGATTGAATTTTACCATGAATTAGCCACTTACGTTAACAACCGTACGCAGGTTGATGCAGTTTTCATCGACCTGTCGAAGGCATTCGACCGGGTACCTCACCGCAGACTGATTAAGACATTAATAGACCTCGGAGTTCCCTTTTCTTTGACTAAGTGGATCAATGCATATCTTTCAAACCGTCAACAATTTGTGGATATAAATGGTACTTACTCAGGGCTGTTAGATGTTCATTCTGGGGTGCCCCAAGGTTCTGTCTTAGGGCCCCTACTTTTTTTAACTTACGTTAACAGTTTGTTCCCATCCAATGAAGATGTCCCAATTAAGCTAAGAATGTTTGCCGACGACTGCGTTATTTACAGTCCCGTTGTTGAAATACAAGACCAGATAAAAGTGAGTGAAGCACTGGCTAACATTGCGTCTTGGTGTCGTGAAAATAACATGAAGATTAATATTAGCAAAACTCAGTACATGCATATAAGAACAAAAAGAACTGTCTTAAACTTTAGCTATGAGGTTGCTGGCGTAGTATTGACTGAAGTGGACAGTTACAAATATTTAGGAGTGATTTTGTCTTCTGACCTCGGGTGGAAAAGGCATGTGGAGTATGTTAAAAAGCGGGCAACTAACAAATTGTGGTACCTGAAGAGAACGCTGGGTAAAACTCCCCCTTCCGTTAAAATTCTTGCGTATAAGGCAATTATTAGACCTGTGTTAGAATACGCGTCTGCAGTGTGGAGCCCATGGCAGAGCTCTCTGGTCAGAGAACTCGAAGATATTCAGTCGCTAGCTGTGCGTATAGTTTTTTTCAGATTTCAGACGAACTACGTCTGTGACCGAACTTAAAAGGAGAGCCAATATAAGCCCTCTGTCAAACAGAAGAGAGAGCCAAGGGTTGAAGCTGTTCTTTCAGATTTTCAAGAACTGTATAAAAATTGATGGCTCCGTTTACTTAAAACCAAAAAGTTTTTACTCGGAACGCTTGCATCACTCAAAGACCGTAGCCCCTATTAAAGCTCGAATAAATAGCTATAAAGAATCTTTTTTTGTGCATACAATTGATTTGTGGAACAGCCTTCCCGGTGATGTTGTCAATATTGATTCACTCTGTTCTTTCGAAAAAGCCGTAGATAATATTTTTCAGTGCTAAGATTGCTTTTATTGCTCTTATGAAATTATTTTACTGTCTTTATTTTTTATTACTGCTGTTACATTTACTGCTATACTGTTATTGTTATTACTAGTAATACATTTGGTTACTGTATTGTTTCTCTTCTTTCGAATATGTCGTAGATATTAATTTTCGGTGCTAAGATTGCTTTTTGTTTAGAACTGTTGTGTTTATAATGTGCATGTGTGACACTGTATCACCCCACTCCTGCCTTGGCCCTATATTGGGCTGGCAGTATTGATAAATAAATTAGTATCAGTTTCACCAATACACATTTTTCAAAAATGTATGGCTCTTATACTTCGTTTCACCAGAACTTGGGCATCGGAGATGAGGGAGTGAAAGTATGTGACAAGTCTCCGCCGAAGGAGAGCACTGCCATGATAGGTTGTACATACCTCTCTCCGACGCACAGAGTAGCTCACTGGGACTCCAGCCTTAGCCGTTTGCCGAATTGTGGTGAAACGGACTATAGTAGGTTACTTACGTTACTTACAAAACTGTACCTTTATGGTGTTCGTGGGGTCGTGTTACAAATGGTTAGAAGTTACCTTCAAAACCGCCAACAGTGCGTTCAAATAAATGGAAAACGATCAGAATTTCAGACCACTAACCTCCGGTGTACCACAGGGCAATATTATGGGGCCACTCCTTTTCAACTTGTATAATATTGACCTAGTAAATATTGACGGTAATGTGAACTGCATTATTTATGCGGACGATGCGAGCATATTTTTTTTCGGTGTTAACATATATAAAATTATAAGCAATGCAAGCCATTATCTTTATAAATTAAATGCTTGGGCATCATGAAATTCCCTGCAAATAAACGTAAGTAAAACAAACGCCGTGGTATTTAGATCTCGAAATACAAATTGTAGTCCTTGGTCTGTATTTTTGCTTGGTACAGGCTCTATTGATATAGTTGAGAGCGTGAAAGACCTGGGGGTAATCTTTAATCAGTACACGACTTGGAACGATAGGGTGCGATAAACATGCAAAAAGCTATCGAAGGCTGTGGGTATAATATACAGATATTGCCACATGATTCCTACTTCGGTCATGATACTCGTTTACAACTCTATTTTTTTACGCTCAATCTAACGATTGCTTTTTTGTATGGGGAAATATGACCTTAACAAATATCAATCAAATGCATATTCTTCAGAAGAGAGTGATTCGTATGATATGTCATACTAGCTACGACAGTCATACGAAACCATTGTTTAAAAAATTTAATATTGTGCAAATTACCAGTCACTATAGATACAAATTATCCCTTGCCTATAGAAAGTCGTTTTGTACCAACAGTTTACTTTTATCGATCTCAAGATCTTCAGTTCAAAGAAACGTTCTACAACACTTGTTCTGAAGATGCGTGGGCAGTAGCGTACTCCAGGACCAATTACTGCGTTGAAATGCTGAGATATACACTACCGCACGCTTTAAATTGTTGCAGTGAATCGAATATAAATATTTCGAGTGGAACTCGGAAGGATGTACTTTCTGTTTTTGTTCATAATTTTCTTAAAAACGTTCCTGAATAGTTCAAGCATGAATGGATTGTACGATTTAGCTCATTTAGTTTTCTTTTTATTGGTGTAGAGATTGTGAATTTGTTTGAATGTGTCTACGTGTATAGATTTGTTTCTATGCTGCTGTAAAGGGGGGGGGGGGTGCAGAGGCTCGGCAAGCAACACTGAGTTGCTTTTTTCTCTGCCTCCCCTCTCCAAACGGAAAGAAATAAAGACTTTTGACTTCACTTGACTACTACGCTATCGAACCTTTCTGGAAACGCCACAGCCACTAGTGAGCGCTCCGGGCAATATGGAAACTGTAAGAGTGTCGTGCCCTTTCGGCAAGCCAATCTAATCTAGTCGAGCTTTTGCATGCTAGGTGGCGCACGCTACCGCCTGAACTGCGGTGCCATTCTTAATTCATTCATGCTTGCAAGTGACACAGCAATCTACACATGTTGTTGGAACGAGCTGCGTTTTTGTTGTGTTGTTTATTTACGAAGGAAAATTAAATGTACCAACTAGCTCAAATAATTTTCGTAGCAAAGAGAGAGAGAACAGAAATACGTTGGATCCGCGAGTGATACCCCGGTCCTTTGGCTCTTAACCGACGCGCAATGGCCCGTTAAAAACAAAATAAACGGTGGCCAACCCAAAGTGATGGGTTGCCTATCTAAAAAAGGGCAGTGGACAGACGTGCTGCGTGCCAGGATGCGACAACAACACCCTGAAATATGGTAACCTGTCATGGCATCTGTTTTCGAAGGACTAGATGCTTAAGGAAAAGTGGTTGTGACGTAGGAAATGTGGTGAGCGCAGGCGGAACGACGGTGGCAGCAGAAGACGGAGAAGCTACCCTCACTGTTCCCATAATGCTTCACGCACTGCTTTAGTGCGCGCGCTAGTTTCCAGAAAAGTGCATTATCTAAGGCCTTCACCATTTGGGCATGCACTTTGGGCATGCATCGACAAGAATGTTATGTCAGCAGTCACCGCGAACTCGGCTCAGCGCCTATTGGACTCGAGTGATGCATTAGCGTTTACGTGAACCAGGTTCTTTAACGTGCTTTACGCCGAAAGAAATTTCGACTGTCAATGTTGCTTGATAGTGTTTTGCAAAGGGTCTATTGTCATATGTATATAGAATCTCCTGCTATATAACAATGCATTTACCCTGAATCGTCACATACTATTAAACTAGATGCTCAGAGGCGTGTTCGTCTTTGCAATTAACAAGTCACAGAAAGAATTATTTCGTACAGGTGTAATATTGGGTTTCAGTATATCTGGGTCTGTTTTGTGCCCACTAATGTTTGTGTGCTATGATACTATTATTATGTGTGTGTCGTTTTAAATGTACCCGTTGCTGTGCTTACGAGGGCTCTTGGAGGGAATAAATGATTAAATGGCATTTGTTGATCACTGGAGTTTGTTTTGGGATACACTATATATGTTCAGGACAGGTGGAAAGACCGCAGCCCTCATGCAAAAAGCCTGGTTTGTCCCATTTATTTATAATCGGTGTAAGTTTTTTTAGTGTACTCCAAAGATCCACTGCATGCAGTGAACACGATTCGGGGTGGCGTTTACTCTGAAGGAGTAAAGGCTGGAGTGGGAATATGATGAGTATTCTGTTCGCATATCAAGTACGTATATTTTCACTTGATTACATAATTATTGATTCTTATCAAACAGTTCCATAGGAAGTTCTTTCTACGTCAGTTTAGTATCAGGCGTTCAGTCATAGTGGCTGTGCTCCTAGTTGTCAGATGACGCTCCAGCTCCTACATGTTGGTGTTCGGTTTGGTCGATTGGCGACTTTGACTGACCCCATTCTCTTCCTAGCCCCCACCAGCCGTCTTGTAATCATACGTCATATAATACCACTGACATCCGATGCGCTGAAGCTGCAGGGCTGGCTGGGATGCCAGAGTTAGAAAAAAACGCAGTCGTGCCAAATCACTTCACTTTGTAATGCAAAACGTTTGTTGGCACTTTTCTGCGTCAACGTAGCAAGCTGGGGCATGCGTTACTTGCGTGGTTGTTCCTTTTGCTGTACCGTTCGCTTGATGGCCGGTGACAATTTTTGTGTGCCATCGAAGCCACTTCACTTTCATTCCGGAATGGCGATTTCTTCTGCATGCCGCGACCACCGCTATTTCTGTAAGTCTCATGTGACAAATCGAAGAAGGATATTGATATGTGTCCAGTTTTCGAGAACGACCAACAATTCTATCTCTTCAAGCCACTCAGCGGCATTCTCTATCAAAGTTGGGAATAGTGTGCGAAGTGGCCCTCTTGAAGTGGACACAGATAAGTGAAGTCAGCATATTGTTATTGCCCTTGGGAGACGACCAACACCAAATCGACTGTCATTGTATTATCGCTCGCCTGCTTTGTCGTGTTTAGTGTAAAAGCATACGTCATGGTTACTCCGGTTCCGGTCTGCTTTTTTCTTTGGCGTTCGTGATCAGGGTGTGGTCGCTGGTTTACTTTGTTGTGGATTCTGGGAATTATGTCGGTTGCGTGTCAACGGCGGTCAGTGCTTACATTTGAAGTGTTTATAATTTGACGCGGATTTAGTAAGAATCCTATTTATTACATTTATATTAGCTTAGAGTTGTCGTGCTCAATAATTTTATTTCAAGTGCTCAAGTGATTCACTCCCGTTTTGTGTCAGACATTTAGTCTTAGCGTGTTATTTCCAAAATTTAGACACTCCTCAAAACAGTCTGGTTTGGTCAAGCGAAAAGTGGAATGAACGACGATGCGCGACATGATGCTGTTAACATCGGATGTGCATTCTTGGCGTGGACGCCATGCGAGTCGCCTAGCCTGCAGATTCGGGTAACATATTTCTAGACAGCGGGAAATCAATCTACATGAAAATGGCATCCTGTGTCGATGCTCAAGGGAAGCATCTTGGCGAATGCAATACAACTGTTCACTTCGTACCTTTGACGTGTACTACATAAGCACGTACCACTGTAACACGCATCGTCATAAAACCTACAAGAATATGCTCTCTGTCCCTGCAGCGCGACCTAACACTGGAGGAGCCACAGAGCTTCAACGCGCTCGGTCATCGACTCCGTTTGCTGCCCGAGGCTGACCAAAACGTTCATTTTATAGTTTTCAACGCACCATATAGCTGGAGTTCCATGCTTACAGTGTGTTCAAGATCCTGCACAAGACTGGCAAAAAAACAAATAGGATGAGGAGCAGATATCTTCAATCGGAAGTTCATATACTTTCCAAATATTCCGTTATGCATGATATTACCACGTGTGTGGCGTAGTTGGCAACGCACGCGGTTGCCACGAGGAGGAACGAGGTCCGAATCCTGGTTCGTCCAGTTCTTTCTTTTTGACCAGCACCATCAGCGCATCCCATGGACTGCTTGAAGCCTGGATGACGTCGTCATTGAGCATTTTATCCCGAACTTTCTTGGACATCAAAGCCTCGGCGCATGCACAACATTTAGATTTTCAATTGAACAACAACCATTGCAATGTTCCTCGGGTATATTATTGATAAAAGCCAGAAAAATAAGAAGCAGTAATTCAAATTAAGGCTTGGAATGGAAAGCGTGCTGGTAAGAGTATAATATAAACAAAGGGAAGAACATAAAAGACAAGGACGGGCAAGACGTTTCCATATTGGAAGCAAACGTTTAATGACCACTCCTACGACTACGACGGGCTGGGGTTTTCCCCAGATGGAGGGGGAAGAGCGGCGCGTTATTAGGGAAACAAGAAGGGGAAATGTGAAAGACACGAAACAGCATGGATAGCAAAAGAGTGG
Organism: Ixodes scapularis; assembly: GCF_016920785.2. Lineage (NCBI taxonomy): Eukaryota > Metazoa > Arthropoda > Arachnida > Ixodida > Ixodidae > Ixodes > Ixodes scapularis. The sequence continues at coordinate 29,173,426 of NW_024609880.1, read as the reverse complement.
AACGGAAGGATACTATCTAACTGGTGAAGGAGACAGAGGAAGGTCAAGGCTGAAGATCCGGTCGAAGGAAGGCAAGGTCGGCCTCGGATAGGGATAGGGAGGGGGAACCGATGTTTGTAGGTCTGTGGCGCATTTTAGACCTCCAAAATATCCCGTCCGTACCTTGAGTTTTACGAAGCTAACACCGATGTGGCTTAAAGGTTGGGTGTACATGATGCACAAGTTGCGAAATCTTCGGCAATAGGGTGATAACTCAGGACAGAGGGATTGAGAGCGGCGTTATTTTACCGCATTGGCAAGCTTGCGAACTTCGTCGTTGATACACCGGCCGGACGCGCCGATGTATTGGGAGCTGCAGCTTAGGGGATTGAGTAAACGCACTGTTTTTGCATGGGAGATAGGCAGTGACATGATATTGAAACTGGCTTATGGGGGGGCTCTCGAGAGTTGACTATTTTGCATAAAGATGATAGCCTGGAACGGCAAGAAAAGAGCACTTTCGCGCCGAACCCAGCAGCCCAGGACTTGATGCGGTGTCCTGTGTAATGGATGTACGGCATACACGCATATTGCGATGACGCAGGTGCACCCTGCCCTTTTCTGATTGGTGCTTGTCGAAATATTATGCGCTTTAGTATCATTTCTAGAAGATACTGGGAGTAACCAGACTTAATCAAGCAAGAACTTTGCATGAAGCGACTCTTAGCTGCCCAATGGGGCAGGATATTGTCCTAAAGGACGTCGAAAGGCCACTTAAAATATAGCGGAAGGACGACGACGGAAGGTAGTCCGAGAAGACATGAAAGAGCGCTAACTGAGAAGTGGCGTTTTATTTACAGGAGAAAAGATGACAAAAATAAATGAGGTATTTCAAAGACAAAAAAAAAAGAAGAAGGAAGAAGCAGAAGGAAGATAAAAAAAAGGCATCCGATATGAAAAAATAAGGATGCTTTTTGTAGTATATATACAAAATACACAGAAGGAAGAAGGAGAAGACATTCCGGTCTTCTCGTTCTTTCTTCCGTCGTCCTTGCGCTACTTTTAAATGATGTTTACCCAACTAGTTAACCATATATGTTTAAGACGTCCCAAGAGGTCTTTACTGTCCCATTTTTTACGGTTTTGGAGTGGTAGCTATTAAACGGGAGCAGGGGCTTGCACGACCTCTGCTGGAACGACCAGCAAAAACCGGACCCTGTAGGCCGAAGCCGGACGTTAAGAAATTGGAGCCCTTCTGAGGTTGGATATTCTTTCGTGAATTTCAGGCTGAACGAGTTGTTCGAGAACTCTTGCTCAATTTTTGTGCGTTCCGAGATGTGAAAGATCAGGTAGTCGTTCATATAAAGTTAAACTGAAGTCCCAAGGGACAGGGACGTGAGCGCCTTTTCAACAGCATTTTTGACGAAAAATTCCTGAAAAGAGGCATTGAATTTCCAGGTCTAAAGTATCTTTCTATGTTTTTTCTGCAAAAATGCAAAAACCAGGCGTCCCACCTCGCAGCATATCTCTGAACGCGATTGCTGGAAAAAGCACTTTGCCATATTCGCAGTATTAGACCTACCTCACCCCCGGATTCAGAACACTCTTAACCTGCTACAAAGTCTTGAACCCTTTCAGTCCACATCCGAGGCACTCGGAATTTTCTCCCTCGACGCAGAGGACCTGTATTACAGTCTCGACGTTGCCAACTGGCTTAGGTTCGTATCTTAGGCAGTTCACCTTCACGGAGTATTAAAATTTCAGAACTCGTCCTGAATTTTCTTTTCGGGATTCACAGACCAAATTAATAAGTACCTTCGATCCGCCCTTGAAGAGCACAAGGGCAAAGTGTTTAAGCAAAAGTCAGGCGTCTGCATTGGATCCTGCCTTGCTCCCGCCCTGAGCGCGGTATGCCTATTTTTCGTCGAACAATCTATTCAAAAGGCGCTCAAGTCCCTTTCCCTGGAAACTTCAGTTTTATCGGTATGTGGACGCCTACCTTATCATTCACACCTTGGATCCCGCAGAAATTGAGCAGGCGTTCTCGAACAACTCGTTCGGCCTAAATTTCACGAAAAAAGATCCAACCTCCGAGTTACTCTAATTTCTGAACGTCCGGCTTCGGCCCACAGGATCCGGCTTTTGCTGGTTTTCCCAGCAGAGGTCGTGCAAGCCCCTGCTCCTGTTTAATAGCTACAACTCCAAAACCGTAAAAAAATGGGATAGTTAAGACCCCTTTGACGTCTTCTAGGATTATATTTTGCCCCCATTAGGTAGCTAAGAGTTAAACCATGCAAAGATCTCGCTTCATTAATGCAGGTCACCCCCAGGATCTGCTCGAAATGACGCTAACGCGCATAATAATCGTACAGGAACCAATCAAAAGGGGACAAGGTGCACCTAAGTCATCGCAGTATGCGTGTATGTCGTAAATCAACAATAAGGGGCACAGCATCAAGTCCTTGGGTGCTAGGTTCGGCAAAAAAGTTTCTTTTCTTGTCGTTTCAGGCTATATTCTTTATGCAAAATTGTCAACTCTCGCGACCCCCCAAACGCCTGCGCTGAAAAAACACGCCACATTATCTCTCATGCAAGAAACAGTGCGTTATCACGAGTTGTCACCCTATTGCCAAACACGTTGCGACTTGCTTGTGCATCGTGTACCGCCCACCTTGAGGCCACATCAGAGCTAGCTTCGCACAAGTCGAGGTACGGGCAGGAAACTTTGAAGGCCTGCAAAATGCGCAACAGCCCTACATGTTCCCCCTCTTCAGCCTTATTCGAGGCCGACATTGCTTTCCTTCGACCGGTTATTTAGGATTGGCCTCCCTCTGTCTCCTTCACCCATTCGACACGATTCTTCCGTTCATCCTTATGGATATCCATGCTATTTCGGTTACTTCCTTCTTCCCCAACCCCCCCCCCCCCCTCCTTTCCTGATAACGCGTCCTAATTCCCCCTCCCTCAGGAGACAAAAGCCCAGCCCGTAAAAGTCGTCGAAGTAGTCATTAAACGTTTGCTGCCAGTTGAAAATGTCTTGTCCGTCCTAAAATTTTATGTTCTTCCCTTTATTTATAATATCAACTTAAGAAAAGGTATAGATTTTATTCAACGGCTCTATGACTTTTTTTAATTGGATCCAATGTGTGATATTCATATAAAAATTGTCAATTTATGCTTTTCTCGACAAAATAATCTAAATATTTCAAAGGACCGCAATTGCCTAGATATCATAAAACGTAAATCACCAAAATTTGATCAATTCTCGAAAAGGTTTTATTCCACGAAATGTCCCAAAAAGTTGGCCATGTCTCTTGACTGCTCCTGAATGTCTTTTCGGTCTTGCAAGAAAACCAGGCACGGCGGTTGACGAAGTGGGTGCGCGAATCGTCAGTGATAATTCCATGCTTGGCGATGGTGGTCGGGCGAACTCCAGATGGCGCGGCGAAGTAGTCGTGGAACTCGTCAAGTAGCTCGAGGAGTTATTGTCTCTGCTGTGATGACAAATTCGGGTCGGCGTCAAGCGCTGATTGTGTGGTCTTTTCAGGTTCGGGTATGTGAGATGCTTCTGCCGCTGCAAGTGCCTCGGTCACGTCGCTGAAGTCTTCGATGTGGGCTATAGCGGTGTTCTTGGTTAGATGGTTCGGAAAACCGTGGTAGGCGCAATCTTAGATCGCTATAACACTCCTCAGAACGCCGATTACTTTTTTTTTTAGTAGCAAGAATATGCTGCCTTATATAGTCCGTTTCACCTTACGTCCATGCGTGGTGGATGCTACAGCGCTGTATCCTACAGTCGTTTTCTGCCGGCTTCAGATCTCGGCTCCCGCACCTGAAATCAGCTCGCTCGGACCAACAACAACGAACTACGCATCCGAGAAGCTTTGGCCCAACATCGACAATGACTGCCTGGGCGCTGCCATCTTACTTGTGACGTCGCGCATTTGGTTGAGTCACGTGACGAGTAGTTACATTTCCGTATTATGGGGGCTGCCTGAGGAGGAGTCACTTTCGTGCGTGGGCCGGAACTCCGGTTTATCGCTCTAAGCCCCTCTACCTCTTTGGTAGAGAGCGATAGCCACATGACGTCCGGAAACTCTATCCTCCTTCATATTTCCCCTTTCTTCTCGGTACGCTAGTAGGTCATAAAACTCCATGATCATGTTTTGGTTACAGAGCAGCTGCGTTTTATTACTTCATTGAAATGATACGCAACCCTACAGAAAAATATTGATTGGGTGGTGTCCTGGCACCATATGCAATTGCCTGGCAAAATATTTGTTGTGGGTGTCACTTTTTTGTTTTTTAACGAATACTAAAAAAGTTGTCGAATTATTTTTGATTAAATAAACAACTGGGCGAGCTAAGAAAAAAGATTTTCACTTTCGTAAGGCGCTTGCTAGCGATATACAGTCGGTTCCACTTCCGCAGTTCACTTTCTTTTTTAAGGAAGTGATGCAAGTTACTTGGGTCATGGTGTAACAAACTGTGAATGTAAGATTTCACTGAAAAAGATTTAATTTGTATTGTTTATTTTAACTATTTTATACACAAAAAAACAAGAGCAAAACAATTCGGCAGAGAGTGACAGAGACACATAAGGCTACTCACGGAAGAGGAATACGAAAGCATTCCTTCACGCAGCGCATTCCTACAAGCAGCGCGCCACGTCTTCCTTTTTCACACGGCGCTCTTGCGATGACATCAAGCTCCCCTACTGCGCAGGCGCAGCGAACCCAATCGGCTTCACGACGGCTTCCGTGACGAAGCATCCGCATTGCTCTGCTTTTCTTTGTGTTTTATTGCGGACGCGCGTCGGCTTTGACCTTGAGCGCCCCCGCAGGCTCGCGTGACGAAGCATCTACATTGCTGTGCTTTTCGTTGTGTTTTTTTCTGAGGCGCGTGCTTGATGGCTTATCGACGTGACCATCTTTCGGGCACAGCGCAGCCGCTTTTTCGCGTAATGGGACAAGTAAGGTTGTCGCCTTAAAGGCCGTCGGTTGTGTGCACGGCATATGGTATACCAAAAAACCCAAGGTCATTTAACAAATGTCTAAAGTAGTAACAAAGCCGCCGGCAAGCGAGCCTAGCTCAGCAGAATGCTTTGTTTAAAGGAGAACACACGCCGAGGCGTCACTCACGCGCTCGCGCCCTGTCTCAAAAGGAGATACGGAGAGCGAATTTATTATTCTAACAAATATACGTTTTCACCAACAGCAGGAGTGAGCATGTTTGGTAAAGAGATGTTTTTAACATTTGTCTTGCTTCGTGCCAGTTCTCAGCTGTGAGAAAAAAAGAAAGAAAGAAAAGGAACACGTCGAGAGTCTTGTGATATATCACCTACAAAACACTAAACTAATCTCCTCAAGGTGCCACCAGTATTATACATATTTTCGTTTGAAACAAATCGATCACACCGTCGTTCGTTACACCAGCTGGGGGCATCTCTCATGATGTTTATAGATTATTTGGGCGGTTGCTTAATTTTCTAAATACTAGCTTTCTAAAATTTTAGGGATGGGGGTCTTTTAGTTGGGGGATGCTTTCCGACATTTTAGCGACCTCAGATGTACTTTACATTTCCTCGAAGATAAAAAAAAAAAAAAAAATAAAGCCAAGGCAATACAATTGCACGCTTTTGGCTCTCTCGCTAGCATTGTACTCTATAGAAGCAACAACAAAGTCTTGTCGATTTCTTTTTACTTTTTGTGAGACTTGCACTGTACCTCTTTTCTTCCGACTTCTATTAATAACTACACTTTTTCAAAAACTACTGGGTTAAGCTAATCTAGATATCGTGCGCTAAAACGTCCAATGGAACACGGAAACGCAGATTTGCAGGCGGCAATTGTTGCACGATGGAAATAACAAAACTTGAGAACGGGGGAAAAAATCTCGAAACAGAATATTGCGTTTTGTTGGCCTCCACCCCTTATTGTTAAAACCTTAATGTGAAACTGAACTCAGACCTAATAATCTAATAGTTGTGTGCATGAAAATTGTGTTCTTCTATTTTGCATAATGCTCTTTAAAGTTGAAAGAATGCTGCTGTTTATTACTTGAATATACACCACTTTATTATTTACAGTTTATTTTTTGTATGCATTTTGCTTTTATATATTGCAATAAATGTCCTGCTAACAAGTTTGAGATGAGACCTTGACCACTTCAAGCTACCTCTGGCAGCTCTTTGACTGGATATCTGTTGGCGTCAAGGCCGTAAATCAAATTATGGATTGATTGTTCGAGCGAAAATATATTAGACGAAATTAATAATAATAATCAAAATGATTCATGAACTATTTCGTGTCTAGTATTATTTTGGCATTAAGAATTTGTACCTTTGTCTTCAGTGCCACAGAAAGCCACCCCCGAGAATGGCCCTTTCCAGCGCGTATCACTCAGGCAGAGAATACCTGCCGAGGCACTGGGCTGTGAACGCTTGAGCGGCGTCTGGTACTCCGTAGAAGAAAGCTACTGTGCATACTCAGAACACGTTCCACAGCTGATTGGAGCAAGACGGCAGCGGGCGAAGCGCCGTCTAGCTCACGTCTGTGTCGTCGCTAGCGCGTCTTACAGCGCATCGTGCGTCGTCTGCTCCACGTCATGGAGACATCGGCAACGTCTGCTGATCGAACGGGACAACATAATCGCGAGGTGGTAAAGCTTATTTGCTTTACTCTGCACGATGCGAAGAAGAGGGTCGCATGATATTCTACCTTTTGACATTGGAGATGACAGCAAGACAACCGTAGCTTTGTCCCACGGTGACCTCATGTTTGGAACGAGGCAATTATTGTTCAAGCTCAGTCGACTTACCATTCATCGCTCGCCACAACAACACTTGGCAAGGGCCGAAATTTGGGGGTTTACGTGCCAAACCTACGACGGGCATCTGGCACGCCCCAGCGGAGGACTGAGGATTAATTTCGACCACCTGGGGATCTTTTGACGTGCAACCGAAAGCTCGGTTACACGGCGCCTTCTCCGCAATAAGCCTCTGTCATATTGCGGGCACCTCGGCCGGGATTCGAACCCGCCACATGGGGATCCGTAGGCCGACGCTCTCGCCTCGGAGCCACCGAGGCGGCTACTTGGCAAGGGCGTCGCTTTTCTCAGATCAATGAATACTGCCATAAATGTGTCAGTTTGGTGCACAACCATTATTTATTAAGGCCAGAAGAGAAGCAGATGCAGTCTATTGAGGCAGCAGGGTCGGGGTGTCGCTCGAGCATGCCACACAACCTAACGCATCGACAGTGACGACCGCAGCATTCTCACGTAGCCGCACATGAACTACTCCGAAGAACCACTGATTGCGCCACAATTTTTTGTCGTAACTTCAGTCAGGGACCAACAGTAAAGGAATGAAGAATATCGATCGGCGCTCATGAAGCGTGTCTACGATGTCTAGGCAGTTGCTAAGCCTGTTCGCTCTATCAAGCAGACCCATGAACACTTCGATGACGACACCACCATAGAGCTATCACGTCACACAAAAACTATCGCGGACAAAGATGAATACCGGAAGAACCTTGCAACGCAAACGCGGGTACGTAAAGGGCAGAAAAATCAATGCGAAAATTTAATGTCTCTCGTCGTCATCTCACCATAAATACGCGTTCCCATTTTTTACATTTTTAATACCAAGGCAGTTGTAACAAAAAAATTCCAATTGTGTGTTGCTTCGCGATGATGTTGCACAGAAACACTTGATATGAATTTTATACATCGACAGCACAAACATGTTTGTGCATGCACAGCGCCTATTAAAAAGGGATTTTCGTAGATTAAATTTTTCACTATCCGCCTATGTTATACCTTTTTTGTATGCCGAGGTCTTCTGCTGGATAAAATATTTATGAATTTTTTTATTCTATTGATTAAAAATTTACATAAATGGGCTCGAGGTACACCTAAGCACTTCTAATGAGTTGTGAATGCGGAAGCACGCACGCCGCTCTTCGCTCCCTTCTTTATTCTGCGGCGTACAACGCGCTGACCTTGAGTGTGTCGTGTGCCTTGCGGCGCGAGGAAGGAACAGACAGCAACGTAGTTTCCAGCAGAACGAACGCCACGGGCCGTACAACCGATCAGAGGCGAGCGAACGCGGTGATCAGTGATAAGACAACAATGTGATAACACAGTCAGGATGACACCACACAAACTGACGCTTAGCGGCCAATGGGAGCCTCGTCGACGCCTACCAGCCAATGGGACCGATGTGTAAAAGGTGCCGTTGGCTAGCTTTGCGCGTGGTTTCATTAAGGTACCGTTTTGCACGGTTTCAAAGCTGATGACGTGGGCTCGCTCCATAAAATAGTTAATTCATTCGCATTAAAATATCAAGCAACTTAAAGCTCTCGACCAGCCACCTCTATTCGATCTTACCTGAAATCACTAAGCAATTACTTGCGTTTTGAACTCAGTCGTTAATAACATGACGTTTACTTTCGTAAAAATCTAGTATATTACAAGTCACAAGCAGTTAAAAGGTTTTCACTAGTATGTAAACCAAGAAAAACAATAAGCGCAATGATTTCGTAATGCAAGCTTTTAGGAGATTTTTCTGATTTTGTATTTCTGTCTCCGATATAACTGCAATCGCCTAGGAAGTACATGGTTTTGCCATTATTTTTTTTTGTAATAGGTACTGCGAATTCCTGCTACAGCTTTCAGCAGAGAGAATACAAAATGTATGCGTACACAAAGAGTGTTGCACATGTATCTTTTTTATTTATTGGATTATTAGAGCAGCAGAAATATCAACTGTAGTGGATTACTGCTGCGGGATTGGTGTCTTCGCGGGCGGCCAACAATCGCTCAACTTCCTAAAAACTTTTGCTGGTTCCTTACAATACACCATGTAGATGAAAAAGCAATAGCTATTGACGATTCCATTATTAAAGCGACCACCTGTAAATAATTCACACACTGAAAAACGAAAAAAATAACAGTATTAGACAAAGCTCCGTTTAATTTAAGACTCATAGAAATCAATTCATTATTAGTACTCAATTCTCTATTCGTTTGTCAATATTAAACAAGAAAAAAGCGTTACACACAATTATGATATTGCGTTTGTTCTGCGTTTGTATAATAAACTTGCTATATTTCTGCATTGGCAAAAAATATAGAAAAACCCGCAAAATTATGCTTTTTAATTTACTTGCGCCCTTGACCTGAACCAAACTGGGAGCTAGATGTGTTGATTTATAAATAGTTCATATATCATTTTATAGATATCTTCACGCGGAGTGGACATGATTATGTCTAGAACTTAGTAGCAACAAATCAGCAGTCATAATTGTGATGATGATAAAAATTAATAACATAAAATGCAAGGATTCGTGGTTTAGAGAGTAAATAAATATATAAGTACCTAGAGCTATATAAATTTATGAAAGTTCAGATTATCTTACTGAGTAAGAAAACCATTGAACTGTTAAAAGCAACAAAACGCAGCTTTAATAAGTAATATAACTTTCCGGAATTATTTCATGTATGAAGGGAGAAAAATTTGAAAGAAAATAATGGTGCTGAGCTAGACTTTTGGAAATGCAGTCATGTTTATCAAACCTGATATGCAATCAAGGTTAAAAGTAAACGTCGTGTTGGTATGCTGGTATTGGAAGTGCGTAATAAAACACCGAATCAAGAGGAAAAAGGTGATATGGGATGGTCACCATTCGAGAGCAACAATAGTAAGAAAGAATGAAAAAAAAAGTGAAAGCCGTTTACAGCTCCCTGTAACGCCGAATTGGAGCGCAGCTCTTGAGGAGCAGGATTGAAGGGTACTGAGGGGAGGGTAGACCTCTCCTCCTCTTCCTCCTCCTCCTCCTCCTCCTCTCATTCTTGAATATGCTCCGGGGGGTCACCTGACCTCGGGGGGAGGGGGTCACGTGACCTCGGGGGGGGGGGGGAGTGTCACGTGATTTTGGGGGGGGGGAGGGGGGAGTCATGTGACCCTTGGGAGTCACGTGACCTTGGGGGGTCATGTGACCTCTGGGAGTCAGGTGACCTTGGGGTCACATGACCTCTGGGGGTCCTATGACCTTGGGGGTCACGTGATCTTAGGGGTCACGTGACCTTAGGGTGATCTTGATGGGTCACGTGACCTCTGGGGAGTCACGTGACCTCGCGGTTACGCCGACGGCGACGGCGACGCCGACGCCGCTCAAGCCGGAAACGGGCACCTAAGAGCTGCGCTCTAAAAAAAAGTGAAAGCCGTTTACAACTCCGTGTAACGCCGAATTAGAGCGCAGCTCTTGAGGAGGACGAGGGTAGGGTATTGGGGGAGTGGGTCAAGAGACCTCGGGGCTGGGGGGTCACGTGACGTCGGGGGGTCACGTGACCTGGGAGTCACGTGACGATGCCGATGCCGATGACGTCATCAGTGACGTCACTGATGACGTTATCAGTGACGATGACGATGTGGATACTGATGACGCCATCAGTGACGTCACTGATGATGTCATCAGTGATGACGACGATGACGATGCCGGTGACGTCATCAGTGACGTCATGATGACGTTAACAGTGATGATGACGATGACGATGCGGATGCCGGTGACGTCATCAGTAACGTCACTGATGACGTCATCAGTGATGATGGCGATGGCGATGCGGATGCCGGTGACGTCATCAATGACGTCACTGATGACGTCATGAGGGGTCACGTGACCTCAGGGGAGTCACGTGAACTCGAGGAGTCACGTGACCTCGGATGAAGGGGGAGGGTCACGTGACCCCGAAGGGGGCTCGCGCGGTGCGTTATGGGAGATTTCCCATAATGCACCGCGCGGTTACGCCGACGGCGACGGCGACGCCGCTCAAGCCGGAAACGGACCCCTAAGAGCTGCGCTCTAAAAAATGCAAAAAGTAAACGAAGAACGATTGTCATGCAATTGTTTTAGCTCTTTATAGATACAGGGCTATAATACTAAGGTCAAGAGGCCAACTAGGCAACTCAGGTGGTACGTTTTAAGCGATAAAATGGACGAAGATTCGTTATACTCAGTAAAGAAAATAGCTAAAGAGCAGAGAGGAGAATTTGAAAAGCGAGGATGCAGACTAAATCAACTCTGAAGATGTATAGAAAGTGTAAGGGGGATGGAGACGACCAGGGCAAGTATCTAGACAATTCTTTGCAGTAAATTATAATTTACTGCAAAGGATTTCATCAGGCTGTTGTCTAAGGCAAGGCAAATCTAGTATGGCTTTTGGACTAGACAGTGACGAAAATATAGACGTTGAGAAAGTGGAGATCACTAAGCAGAGATTATCGGTCTGATGGCATAACTCGAGGAGAGAATAAAGTGCTGAAATAAGGGTAATGGCGCATGCGAGCTGGTGAAGGATCATACTTATACTAAAACACCCAAACAAGGAATAAAAAGAAAATAGAGAAAAAAAGGGACATTACAAGTTCCGCTCGCCACTCGTAAAACCTGCACGCAAAACAGTGGGGGACGCCCACCTAAGGAGGATAGCTCATACAACCCACACTCAGAAGCCAAACATATACAGATAAGAAGGACCGCGTAATCCCGCCCAAGGTAATCACGGGCATGTTGATACAATTGCCGGCGCTTGTGATGCGAAGCGTTTTTTCTAACTCTCTTGAATGGATCCTTTTGTTAACTTAGCATTTTTTGGTGCGCATCCTGGATAACAATTCTTATACTCTTGAGATGTTTCACGAGCTCGGAGTTTGCCAAAAAAGCTCTGACAACCCTTTTGTGCTCAAGTAGCCTGTCGTTCAAACAGCGTTCAATTTCACCGACAAATGAGAAGTCACATGCCATGGGAATTTCTTACACGACCGATTTCTCACAAGCCATTGCCTGATCGCAGAGCTTCTTTTGACAACCAATCTGACTTCGTGAAAAAAGGTATCAACCTACTTAATATGATGTAATTCTTAAAGAAAACTCTTTTTTCATGATTTCCTGCCACAGCTTTCAAACTGTGCGCAAAGCTTAAAAAAGGCAAACGTTCCCTCATCTTAGGTTTTTTTGCTCTAACACTCTCTTGCCTAGGTTAACCTAAAGTCCTAAACATTACGCATCACACTAATCACAACTTTCAAACAATGCCCCGAATTGGCCAACCTGCTCATCCGAATACCAAAAGGCTCTTAGGGGTGGTGGCAGAAAACTTTGTCCAACGCATTTCGCAAAATTGAACAAACTGCCCCCCGCTTTACCGCTTCGGGATGTCAACTATGGTACTGATGGGTTATCCTTTTAATTACGCGTTTACACTTGCGGATTGGCGGACAGATCCGCTCAGAGAGAAAGTGAATTTCGGCGCCCGGTGACGGAATCGAGTCGTCGCTGGCGCAATATCTGGATATAGATCCCGGACTGATCCAAATTTTCCGCCAGCGAGGATCCAAATTTTCCACCACCCGGTTCCAAAAATCACTCTTCGCCTGTGCGGATCTACCTGAAAATCCGGAAGTGTAAATGCACCGTTAGGAGGGTGTCCCCATTCCTTTGCTTGTGCGGTTGACGGGTGTCGTTCTGAAGTTGGGATGTGCTCCGCCCTGTATATATAGAGCTGTTCCGTATATAAATCTGAGGTTTGAGACATCGTTTTGTTGCTTTCTTTTTTCTTTCTCTTTTTTTCGATCTCTTCTCTCGGGGTTTATAAGTAAAGGTATGAGAGACAATAAAGTTTAGTTATTCGTCTGCTTTCCATAGGAAAGACGGAAGGGGCGTGCACCAGGTCGCAAAAGGGTTCTACCGACAGACGAATTGTAACGTTTAGGCAGATACCAATAAAAGGGTTAACCTTAGTGCTTTGTAAATTTAAAATCAATTACCTGTTGAAAATAAAAGTTTTGGCTGCAGGCTAGTTATCGATTAAAAAGGTTAAGACGCATTCATCTATCCATCGATGTTTCTTTGGGGGCTCTAGTTCAGTGCTACTTGGGACGTTGCACAACCGACGCTTCGAGCGGAACTAAGTTGTTTTAATCAATAATGATAATTATGTGCAGGCTATATGCATGATACCTGCATACAGTTTGGCGCGGACTATCAATTCCAGTTAGAATAATAAGGTAAATTATGGGTGGAGCAGGATGGTGCATGCAAGAAGCATTGTTTATGGTGGTAGGTGGAGTTTTTTCGGCGAGAAAGTCCATAAGGAATAGAGTAGAATACGTTCTTGCGTTCATCCTATGGGCTTCCAGCGAAACACGGAAGTGTAACGAGGAAACGCTCGTTGAAGCGTTCACCCTTAACAACCGTGGGTTTTAATCCTTGATCCCATTGTAACAGATCTTCGAAAATCCGCGCCCGGCTCCCATACGGCAGGACTCTCAAGCAGCCGCAGAGAGTCGCAAGCAGCCGGAACCAAGCTGTATTGCTCTCTTTCAATAAGCTAAGCATTTCTATATGTTGAAACGGTGGAAGGGTCCAAAGGTAAACAAAGGCTCATCACAGAAACACATGTCTGAGAGGAGCTTCTTTTCAGCGAGACCAGGTTTATTAGTGCTGAAGACCTTTAGATGTTAGTTTTGTAGGAGGTTTAAAAGGGGGCTGACAAGGTGCTGGAACAAGAGAGGGGGGTGCAGCTGAAATAGAGGCCATTTAGGAAGAACTGAGGACAGCGATTGAGAAAACTTGAGCCTGAGGGTAAGGTGAGAAAAGGGGTGACTTTAAGGCAAGGGCGAAATAATTCCAAGGGAAATGAACCTCAGCAGCACATAAAGGGGTATCCTCACAAAATCTGCATCAGTTCGTTTTTTTTGTCCATCAAAATCAATGAATATCATTAATAGCGCATTTTCTAATGTCGGTCCGAAACGACAGTCTGTCGCATACTACAAACTGCAACGAACGAATTGTACGTAAACTGGCCTTTGAATCGCCAGTGGAACGCTGTGTAAATGCAACACGCTTCCTGTCATGGCTGGTCCCGGAGCTCTCATTTTGCGAATGCGACCCTTAGGGCTCACCCACACTGGCGGTTGAACCGCATATCTGAGGCAGATGAAAACGCGGTTGCTTAAAGATTGAGTTCAATTTCACGAGCATTTCATGACACAAACGAGCGGATACGCTTCGAGGTTACGATTCGGACGCCAGTGTGAATGAGGCATTACTCCTCCCACTTTGCTTTGCCGAGTCTCCCATTGTCGCTTCTGCAACACTTCGGTGCTACGGAAGCCCGCAAGGAAGGGCCACCACAATACGTGTAGTTAGTTATGCTGCTGCTGATTTCACACGGAAGAAAGTCCACGAAGGCGCTAAGAGCTGTCCCTATAACTGCTATGCATTTGAAACGTTTCACCCTCTGTTCGAGAGTATTCACATTACATTGTTGTTCTCGTGTTTCTAATTTGATGTGCACAGAGATGGTAATAACTGAGCGCTTCTAACTTCTATGACCTATAGAGTGTGCGTGGGCTGCTCATGAAGGTGCATGTCCCAAAGAAATTTGTTATTGGTAACAGGCTGTTTTGTTTCTACCCCGACGATGACGTCTATAGAATCTTAGCGCGCTTATAGAGACAGTCTGCAACACCATCGTTTAAGAAAGACCCTCTCAAAGACCCGGAACCAAGGCTTTCGGACATTGGCCAACGTAACCAACGTCAACGGGTCTTCATCTTCCCTTTTCTCTGAAATCAGGAGAAGCTGCAGCGACAGCGACATAAATCTCCGGACCAAAGAGAGTGGCTGTTGGAACTCATCTTCATCGAAGTGAACATCCACCACCAATCACACCAGGACCCCGCCGGTGACGCGATATCGTCACGTCACCGGGGCTCTACAGAGGGGACCCGCGGACTCGCGCCGGAGACGGAATGGGACTTACCATCGGACGCTACCATCATCTTATCATATCTCATTAGAACACCGTAATCCATATATCCCAAGCCCGGTCTCCAGCCTGTCCGCCCTCGATCCATTAACAAAGTATGGCGGCGCTGCCTTAAAAATACAGCATCGTCATATCCACCGTCGCCGAGGTTGCCTCAACAAGGCAGCGTCGGCGTACGGGGTGGCGTATTCCCCAACACGCCACCCCGTACTACGACGCTGCCTCACCAACACGTCAAGTCTAATGGCTTCTACATCGCCTCCCCCCCCACTCCCCCTCCCGGCTCGTCGCAACTTTATCACCTCAGCATCCAGCGCTCAACAAGACAGTGAACTATTCAAATTTGTTTGTTAAATTTTTCGCAACTTTGCCACTACAGCCACCGATTCTAGTCGAAAAGCATATATTTTCTTATATTCCTCAGAGTGTTGGTCCCGTGAGCACCACTCTCACCCGGTGATCACGTGATATCATCATCATGACGTGGTCAGGACACACCAACCACGTGACCACGTCCATGACTACCTGTGACGTCAATGGCGCCACCACGAGACACCGTGAAGTCACGTGATACCAACCATGTGACAATGACACGCGACACAGAAACGTCACGCGACATTGCGCCATATAACACGTCATTGACATTACGAAGAGAAACCCGGTCGTCACGTGACCAGGTGACGTCACGGTGTCACTTTCCAAAGGAGATATATCGCTATCGAATTACATCTCCTTTAGCAGGCTCTAGGGAGAAGGCATAGTCTTAGAGCGCAGGTCTTACGGGCCCGTTTCCGGCTTGAGCGGCGTCGGCGTCGCCGTCGCCGTCGGCGTAACCGCGATGTCACGTGACCTCCCCCCCGAGGTCACGTGACCCACCCAGGTCACGTGACACCCCTAGGTCACGTGACCCCCTGAAGTCTCGTGACCCCCTAAGGTCACGTGACCCCCTGAAGTCACGTGACTTCTGGGGGTCACGTGACCCCCTAAGGTCATGTGACCCCTTCAGGTCACGTGACCCCCTTAGGTCACGTGACCCCCTTGAGGTCACGTGACCCCCTGAAGTCACGTGACCCCTTGAGGTCACGTGACCTCAAGGAGTCACCTATCCCTCAGTACGCTTCCATCTTCCTCCTCAAGAGCTGCGCTCTAAGTGGCGTTACAGGGAATTGTAAACGGCTTTCATTTTTTATGTTCCTTCTGCCGCTAACCACGCATGACGATCTCTACGAGCGAAACGCTTATTTAGGCAAGTTAAACTCATCAATTGCTGCTTTTCGATTCCGCCATAGGGTAGCTAACCCTACACAATATAATGCCGCGATTCGCGGCTCTGACCACACCGATGGTGGTTGAAAGGCGGTTTCTATTCCCGTAATTTATCATTTCAGGCTGTGTGAAAATCCCGTATATGAACCGTTCCTATGAGACGGTTCTCTTTTTTTTCGTAATAGGGCGTAGTTGAATACGGTGACAAAGAATAAAACAAAGCGTTTATGCATATCTAAGACAAAAATAAACAAAACTTGGCAAGACCGTTTTAAATTTAAAGGCCTCTCAAGTGGCAATAAAGTGTTCTACCTGAACAAACTATATCAGAAATCAACATGGTTACCTTAACGAAAAAAAGGGTTTATAGACCATACCAATAAATGCCTTCTGCACGCTGCCATATTTACATACTGGACTGCAAAACGCGTATTGAACATGCACAGCAGTTCTCAGCGATATATTGAATGCCATGCATGCACCTACAACTTAGTGACTGAGCATTATATTTCTTGTGATAAGTTTCAGAAAGGTGCTTAGCCGCGCACGCAAAGATAGGCAGTTTCTTGAAGGACACTTAATAAAGCGGAGGGAAGCGGATCCTGTGAGTGCACATATTTTAGGTGAGGCAGGAGCTAGAAGAGAACAGTTTAAGGCTCACATACAAACGCGGACGCGCACATTGAAAATACAGTGTCACAGCGTATTCCCTGCGCTTGCCTGGTATAGCTAATGGCAGCAGACGCAAAAAACAGATTAAAAACGCCACATCGTTCGGTACACTGGGCAACGAGGTAGGCGATCAGCTCCTTGGAGCTGATCGCCTCCCTTAGATTATTGTAAGAAAATGTAACTTTTACGTGTTCTTATTGCAAATATAGTGCCTTCAATGCCTTTATTTCATGGTGTTATGAAGTGTTGTGATGTGTTAATGTCAGACGTGCGGTGGATGATTTTGTTGATAATGACGATGTTAATGTCAATGAATGCAATTTTCTCGTTTATTTAACCTTTTTTTTTGTTTGTTTCTATTTTTTGTGTTTTATTGTGACGCATTGCTTATGTCCATATGTTTATATGGGTGATATTGATCGGAATGGTTTACTGATGCCTATATTTATTTCCTTCTTGTTGCTAAATTATAGTATACTGCTATTGGGGGGGGGGGGGGGGGGGGGTTGGCGGCCTCGTCAGGCTCTTTTGCCTTCTTTTGCTGCAGCCACCCCGACATATGTATCACACATGTATGTCTAAAATAAACAATTCTATTCTAAAAAAAAAACTTTGAGCTTTTGACGCTGCCCGAGTGGTCCCTCGTCTTGTAGCGTTGGCTGCGCTCTCAGTAAAGAAGGTAACGCCAAGGAGGGTACACGGGTGCGTGGCTACGGCGGGTCATGGAAGCTGTAGTCAGGCTGTATGATATTTAGCATTATTTTAGGTTCTTTTAGGGCGGGCATAAATAAACTGCCTAAACAAAAAACATACCACAAGAAAAAAAAAAAAAAAAAACGGGCTATATTGAGTTTAACGCTCAGAAATACCCGTTTTTATTTTTAAGAGCAAGTACTATCGTGAAGAGTATGATCGTCCGAATTACCCGCTCCTCCGCCAACGGGGCAGAACATTGTAAGGCGGTGTACTTCCCTCGTATATCAACACATATATCGGATGTACAGTGGCCTAGAGTTTTCTTTACCCAAGCGAGCCCAGTATAAGCAGGAACGACGTAGCGCGTGGCAGTGCTGTGCTGCCTCGATGTTGACGAAACCGTAGAGTGGAGAAAGAGCTGCTAAAGTCACTGGATTATGAGAAGGCAGCCCCTAACTGGTCACCATTCTGGTTCGTAAAATAAACACTTTCACCTTGACCTCTCTGTTCTGGGTGAGGCAACCTAAATTCGCTGGTGGCAGGTAGCTTCAAATTTACGGTTCTTTTTTTTTACCGAGATTTCGCTACGCACCGGCGAAACAAACGCGCATCTTAGTATCGCCACCAAATGTGGTTTCGGTGCTTGGAGTCATTGAAAAATAATCTGATTGGCTTAAAATGCCACAAGAAAAAACAATATAATTGTAAGGGATCCGTGAAGATGGACATGACTGATAAGTTGATTGCATACAGTGCCAAAGACGCTTATGTTGGCAAGGAACTCCTTCACTACGATAATGCTCCATGGTGACCTTGATGCAAGTGGTTTAGGACGACCCTCAAGAAGCTCTGAAGATTTGAATGGACCTAAATGGCGATTGCCATGGTAACGGAGACGAATTAGCCAATCGCCGTGAGAGGTTTCTGGTCGTCTTTATGTTAGTATCTGTTTGTGTCTGGCTAGCAAACAGGGAAGGCAATGACATCACTTTAACAGGATCCAGTGACTTTGTGTCCGTTTACTCTAATGTGCACACACTCCCAGACGCCCCCCCCCCCCCCCCACCCCCCACCCCCCCGTCCCCCCTTCCGCTACGCTGCTTTATCAGCCTCGAAGTAGCCAGAATATATCAAGCGCCACGCGCGCGCGTTCTTGCTAATACAGATCACGATTGCACGACAGAGTAACAATTCAAGTAGGGCAACCCGCGTCCGAACGCGTAAAACGTTGGTCTCCATTTCTAATATGCGTCGTTACATTGTTCCTCAGTCACCGGAATTCATTGTTTTACCTAGATTACAGAGTGTTTCCCACTGCCCGATCGCAGTCACTTGGTTTATGGGCGGTGTTTGCAATATGAGCTGAGAGAGACCGTGACAAAAGTGTCTTCGTATTTCGTCCCGCTTTTTATCTGGCCAGAAGACGACGCCGCGCATGCGCAATTGGCAGAATAAGCGTACACCATTAAATTGTAAACACTCTCCATGGGGAGAATTCACTTAATGTAAAGGTGCAAGCGAGCTGGACAAGAATAACGAAAATAATCCCTGTAAAGAGGGTCTACAAGATGTTTACAAACACAAATCTCCAAACAAAGCTGGTCGGTTGGTGCTCGACAGAAAATAGTTCAGTCGGTAGAGCCCTCCACAGGAAATTGAGAGGTCCTTAATTCAAAAACAGAACTACGTGTTTTTTTTTTTTTTTTTTTTTAGTCGCGCATTAGTCAATTATTTTTGTTTGGAGATTTGCGTTTGTCCCTTGTCTCCATTATTGCCCCTCTTCACGGATTATTATTGTCACTCTTCATGGTTTGAGTTGCTGCGTCTCTTGAATCTAGACTCTCTAAGATCCATTCGAGGTGGTCTGATATGCGCAAAGGGAAACGTTTAGCGACCGCACTCAAGCTTTACTCATGGCAAACTGAGCATGTCAATTAAACCCTGCACTTTAGAGAAACGTTGAACATTCCTAATGTTAAATTCAAGCGCGCTGTCAGCACGCTAAGATATCAGAGTTGAGGAAGTGGTGGGACGCTGAGGTCTCGTCGTGGTAATATTATGTAATTAGTGTAGGCGTTTCACCGCTTTTTAATGTTGTAAGCAACTGAGCAGTGAAAAGTAGGTGTCGCATTTTGGGAAAGTTTGATAACTTAAATACGCTCTCATTCCTCGCCCTGCAAAAGTTTCTTTGGGTATTTGTACAGAAAAAAGTGCATGGCCAGGTGAACGCTCTAGCATGATAAAGGTTTAGCGATACTCTGAGTTTCCTGATGTCAGACGCCTGCATTCACGGCACTTTTCATCGGATAGTTTAACGCGTACCATGTGTGCAATAGATAGTTCTTCCTTGAAGGAAGCAAGACTATAGCTAATCGGGCTGAGGAACCTGCCTATCTTCCAAAGTCTTCCATACTCTCGTGCTCCTCTCCCTCAGTGCGCACAGGTGGTCCAGCTCTTCCTTGCCTATCCCTCCGGTCATTACAATCTTCCTGAGCATCATCGAAAAACGCTAAATGAATAAATTGCAGAACGATAGAAGCCACGCGACGTATTTTACGGCTTTCTGAAAAAGCGCACAACTTTCACGGGTTTTTAAGTTTCAGTTTGCAATCGGAGCGCCTCTCGGCACCGACGGCACCGCACCCTGTTGATAAATAGTGTAACCAACGTCTGCTGCGCTGTCCTGGCGCAACGCTGCAGAGGCAGGTTGCATGGTTGCACTATTTCTCCACGGGGACAGGTGCTGTCGGTGCCGAGAAGCGCTCGGATTGCAAACCGAAGCCTAAAAACTCGTCAAAGTTGCGCGATTTTTCAGAACGCCTTAAAACACCGGGCGTACCTTCTAACGTTCTGCAATCTGTTGATTTAATGTTTTTTGATGATGCTCAGCAAGATTCAAATTGAAACCATGCCCTTAAACTCAATATTTAAAAAATAATTACTTGAAAATAATTAACAACTTAATTATCCCGAACTTTAATAATTTTACTAAATAGGCCCCTGGCTCAGAACCAAACCGACACAGGCCTTTTTTACGTGCGATGCGTAATTTTTTCAATATCGAATTCGTCCACCTTTCGTGAAATCCTGAATAGCCGCGGTGACGTGACGATATTGCGTCCTCGGCGGGATCCTGGTGTAATTGGTGGTGGATGTTGGCTTCGATGAAGACGAGGTCCGACAGCCACTGTCTTTCGCCCGGAGGTTTATGTCACCGCAGCAGCAGCTTCTGCTATTGGTGGAGAAAGAGGAAGGCGAAGACCCGCTAACGTTGATTATTTCGGCCAATGTTTGAAAGCCTTGGTTCCGGGTCTTCGAGAGGGTCCTTTTCAAACGATGGTGTTGCAGACTGTCCCCCTAAGTGCGCTGTGATTCGAGCACGGGCTCGTCGGGATAGAAACAAAACAGTCTGCTAACTATAAGAATTTTTTTTTAGGAGATGCATTTTCGTGAGCTTTTTACGCGCACACTTTATAGGTCATGGGCGTTAGAAGAACAGAGTGATTATCCTCTATCTGCACATCAAAGCAAAAACACGAGAACAACAATGACATGTGGATACTTTCTAACAGTATGGGATACTTTTCAAAGGCCTAGCAATTATATGGACAGCTCTTAGCACCTTCGTAGACTTCCTTCCGTGTGCGATGAGCAGCAGCATAAACACGTATTGTGATGGCCTTTCCTTGCGGGCTTCCCATAGCACCAAAGCGGCGCTGAAGCGACAACGGCAGACACGGCAAAGCAAAGTGGGAGGATAAATGCCGCATTCACTCAGGCGTTTCAATCATAGCCGCGAAACGTATAGTCTCGCTTCCGTCATCAAATGCGCGTGAAATTGAACTGAATATTTAAGCAGCCGCGTTGGCAATTGCCCCACGAATCCGGTTTAAACGCCAGTTTGAATGAGCCCTAAGGGACACAGCCCGAAAACGAGAGCTCCGGGACCAGCCGTGACAGGAAGCGTGTAGCTATTAAACAGCGTTCAACTTGAGTTCCAAGTGGCAGTTTACGTACAATTTGTTCGTTGCGGATTGTTATCTACGACAGATTGTGGTTTCGGACGGACGTGAGTGAATTCGCTCTAAATGCTTTGCATTGAATTTGACGAACGAAAAAGCGGACAGAGGCAAATCCTGTGAGAATACCACTTTATCTGCTGCTGAGGTTGATTTCTTTTCAAATTATTCCACACGTGCCTTAAAATCACTCATTTTCTTACTTCACCTTCACCCTCAGTTCTCTTCTCAATCTCCGTCCTCAGTTCTTCCAGATTCACTTATATGTCAAATAATTTGCACGTATGCGGCCTATAAACTACCAGGATAGTCCCGTTTGTTCAAGAATTAGAATCATTTCCCGAACCCCATAATATTGAGGCACATATTAAAAATTTACATGTAACAATTCCAAGTGATTTGTATCTTCGTTTGAAAGTGTAAAACGAAAAATGATGCGGATTTTAATATTATGTTAACTTTGTTTAACTTCAGATGTTATGATTGTTATTATAACAGGAGGAATCTATTAAAAAAATAAAAAAAAACAAAAATAATAACTCTTTAATATAAAATATGTTTTTGTTGTTTGGCAGGTTTCCATGACAGAAATTTTTTCAAATTTAGGATTCAAGTTAGAAGATGTTATCATTGTATTAATTAGATATAAACATATTATTTTTATACACATTTTTTTAGGGTGACTGATATCATAATTTGTTGCGAACATATACTTACGGTTAGAATATCCTTTAGTTCTTAGTATAGTGCAGCGTCTACCGTCCGTGAAGATCGCCCTTGTTGCAAGGAACGCTATATGAAAATAAAAATCAATGTAAATGCACCCCAATGACACTACCAGCATGGAACTTTCAATTTGCTTTACATACTCCCGTTCCGAAAAATCCTGGCTAGTGTTGCATATTTCGTGTCGTAACCAGCGACGGTGTAAGGACTGTACGTTTGAACTGTAAATCTGAAAAAAATAAATAATCATTGGTTACTATTTGAACTGGAACGTCGTACGCAAGAGTAAAACAAAATGTTTGTGGTGACCAAAACAGCGATGATGGAGCTCAAACTAGAGGCGTATATCCAGTGCTGTGGTGCGAGGGTCTCGGCTCCGGAAGGGGCTATAATGGGCTGATTGGACCCGCTGGAACAATGCGCTAAGCCGCTCAAGAACCAGAAACTGCCGCCTGAAGCGGAAGCTCCGGTAAGGTTCGACGGAGTTGAGAACATGTTCATGGCCTACGGAGCGCCGATCGTGAGCATGAAAGCGGTTCGCTAGCACGGGAAAGCGCAGAAAGGAAGGATGTGCACAGTTCGCGTCAAGAAGAACCAGCTACTTTAACTACTCTCAGGAGGCGCGAAACATCGAGACCAGGGGGGACCTCGCCAGGCAAACCAAATAAAAGCAAGCCTCAGTGAGCTGCTTCTCCAACATATCACGTTGCGCGAGGAGACAGGATGACTGGGGGCGCGTGAGCTCGCAAAGGTGGTACAGTTGTATGAAGAGAGGGACGGCGAGTGGCAACGGGCAGAGGCCAGAGGCAAAGTCTCGAAACTAAAAACGGACACTTCCAAGCAGAGTCCTCGTTGCGCTACGCCTCGTTGCTTCTGTTTTAACCAGAGCGGGCACATTGCGAGAAACTCCACTAATCGCGGAAGAGCAAGACCAAACGGCTTGAAAGCCTCCTGTACAAGGAGTGGTGGTTGATGACAGACTTGTACCCCCGAGTTTCCCTCAACACCTCAAGGCTGCGGCAGGAAACGACTCAGAGGTTCAGAACTGATCCACGTCGAACTGGCCTCAAGCGACCAAAAGTTCAGGGCCGTGTTAGACACCGGCTGTGCAATGACAGTTGTCAAGGAAAGCGCAGTTTCGCGGGTACTTGCTCAGCCTAGCGGCACAATTCACCCCGTTTCGGCCTTCGTTTCGTAAACAGTTGTCTGACGACGCGTCGAGGATTCGCCGGTCCGCCGAAAGGGGATGGGCCACCGAGTTATTTTTAGTGGAAACGCAGCAAGTGGTTCGAGTTTGGTACTGGAGTTCGAAAGCTAGCGCTCCGTAATCGAGCCCGATCGAAGGACTCTGCAGACAAATGTACCCGTAATCGAAACTTTATTCAATGAGCCAGCAAACTCCCAAGCTTGGATAAGCAAACACACGACCCGAGCACCCCCTTCCCAGCCGCGTACATGGTAAGTTACCTTTTGCCGTATTGCTTCGCGTATGTACTTTTATTCAATACAAAAGTATTACATTGTTTTTTGAAAAGCAACTCGCAAGTTCAACGGAGTTAGTCATCGACGCCCAAAGGAAAAAACTTTGTCTTCGACAAGAACTACCCAGCTTCCCACAACGAAGTTCGTCACCCAACCCGGACCTGGCGACTTGGACAGCGAAAGGTGCGCCCGGATAACCCGTACTTTAACCCTAACTGAACCGTTATTATTTTCGGTTTTAGTCTCTGGCTGCAGTGTCTGTTGTCGTGCTAGGTTAAGGATTTCGGTGCTTCAGTAGTCGCTGGTGCGTCTCATGTAACGTCATGCGCCGCGGTTTGCGTGTTGAAACCCATTTCAGTAATAGTTACGGTAGCTGGCACTGCTAACCCTTTTGCCTAGGATTATTGCATTCGCCGCGGTGTTAATGGCGGGAAAATCAGGGGCAGCACTTAAAAAAAGAACATTGATTGCATGCTTTTCTTAAAGTGTTTGTATTTGTAGACCCAGGAGCAGGTAGATCGAAAAAGTTTCTGTTGTTCCGCGTGCGACACAAATTATAATCGTAATAAAAAGAGGACACGGCAGAAAAAAAAACAAAAAAACATAAGACGTGGCGCCGCACCCCTTCATGATGTAAGCCAAAAGCCTTCCTGTGACGCGGCGTCTTTTCTCATTCCGATTAGGTGCTATTACTACTACTACTAGTACACTGATGACCGCAGACGAAGAAAGCTTCTGCTTGCTCGCGCGTATAATTTCTCGCTGTCATTTTATTAGCTATGATATATGAAGACGATTTATTTGAAGGTCGCGTGTGGACTGGTGTGTCGCTTCTGGACAATTGAAAACAGCAGCGTCGAAATGGACTTGTTGCGAGAGCGATCCGATTACTGGCTCAGTTGTTTGAAATCTACGTGTGCACCTGGTATTGTAAACTTAGATTCTGCTTAGAGCTAAATCTAATTTGATAAAAAGTTACATTTCAGCTGCTTTACTAACACGCAAGTTGTATACTTATTTTCACAATCAATTAAATCTATTGGTGTTATGACGGTAAACTTCATTTACCGTTTCTCTGCAATCCAGCAGAATGTCCCGATCGAGTAATCTTAAAATTAACTTTTACATAAATTCAAGCCATGCCTGGTGGTGTGAATAATACTTCAGCTACCATGCGATGTATACTCATCGGCATTACCGCAACTGCATGATATGAACGTCAGGGTCCAGTAATGAACAGCCTTTTATTTTGAAAATCATGCCCAGGATGCAATTTTAAATTTAACTTAGAGACTGAGCTTTCTTGAAATACTGTGCACGTGTTAGTTTCACGCCGACCTGACATTGCTGAAAAATCATGTGCAAGCGTACCAGTCCAGCGAAAAACGACCGATGCGTGGGTGTGTGTGTGACAAAACGCGCAAATGCTGCGGGGTACAACGCGGTGTGCATCGCACCCAAAAACCTTTACAAGCTCTCTTGGTAAAATTGCGATGGGCAGAAGACTTCGATTTGTTAAGCACTACACCCTGAATCATACGTTCCTGAGCATGCAAAAGGCTATGACTCACATTGATGGCTCCCATGCACGACATTACTTTGCGCTCTTTGTTTCCCCGGTGATCAGATATTTGTTAACATCAAATTACAAAAGTAGAGAAAAAAAATACAAACGCGAAAACTTTGAGCAACACAAACATCCCGCCGGCTCATCCGGGTCCCTCTCCCGTTTGCCGCAACCAAGCGAGGAGGAAAAAGAACGGAAGCACTTTTCCCCCTTTTCTATCGCCCTCATTTAGTAAAATGGTCTATACCGAGGCTCAATTTAGGCATTGAACATATTACCATAGTTTCTATCTAGGGGGGCATTTGAATTGCATTGTCATGGTTGTGGGTGCGAACCTATCTTCAGTAAGACTAGTATCATTGGCAATGGAAGGGAAAGAGCGAATAGAGACATTTTAGAGGAGCATGCAATCATCGAAGCTGGCGCGAACTGCGTAAGCCAAACGTCACTGGGCCTGAGTAGCAAAGAGATGTTTTTTTTTGGACACGTGGTGAATGTGTCATGTGACGTGGGCGGAGTTGCTGTTTTCTTTGTTTTGTTTCCATGTGAATAAATTTCAGTTGAGAGTCAGCGCTTGTCCTGTTTGTTCTTCCTTTAGTCCCCGTTTATTGCGCGCTGTTTGCCTTTTCGCCAGTATGAACCAACTAACCCACATCGCCACCCTTATTCAGTTTCTATCTGTAGATTTACAAAAAAAAAAAAAAAAAAAAAATATATATATATATATATATATATATATTGACGCCCTTGTTTAGTTATACCGCGTAAGGTCGGTATACCTCTCTCGTGCGGCGACTCTGGTTTACGTTGTAGATGAGAAATTTAGCCAGCGAATTACGAATGCCAGCTTGTGATTTGCGCACATCACGCAGCAGTTATACTCGACCGCACGCCGGTATCATGATCACCCAGATCGAAACTGGTAGGGGTGGGGATTGAACCCAGAGTCCCTGGGCTTTGCAGCACGAGCTTTGGCGCCCAGTTTCCTAAGCTGCTTTTTTTTTTTTTTTCTTTATTGTAAAAGGACGGCTATTTACATGGGTAAAAAAACTGCACAGAACAAATTCAAAGCGTCTCAGTAGTAGGGCAACCTAGCACATTCATAACTCCCAACAGCCGAACTCTGGCATTTGCAGCCGTGTACGTACATAAGGGAACTTGGATGGCCTCCACGCCTAAGCGTTTTTAGCGATTTGCAATCGCGACTTCCACACCGTCCAGCACTCTAGGTCAGGCTGTAGCGTGGCCTCTAGCAGAGAGTCAACATACATGAAGCCGTCAATGAAGTGGCGCCATGCCGGCTTGCCCCCCTCCACAACATGCAAATCCCAGTTTCCTAAGCTGCGGTGCGCTGACGAACTCGGTCATCCATCCTTCTCTCGATAGGTCTACCAAGTTTTTTTTTTGTTATTGACAATAAAAGCTACTTTAGCAGGCAGAGTTGATGATAAAACCATGTAAATAATTACGGATGCGATTACAGTGATTACAGCGATTACACCTAACACTTTTGTTTAGTTTATAATCCTCAATAAAATCCGACAAATAAAAACTCAAAACTAGAACTCGAAAGTATGTGAAATAATAAAAAAAATTCTTCGTTTGTTATTACAACGTCAATACGCGGAAAGAAACACGAATCGTGAAATGTCCGTGCCGCTTATGTGAAAGGATATAGTTACACTCTATTTTCGTACATATTTTTATTTTTCCTGGTTGTTCCAGCCACTCGGCATAGAGTAAGTATGTTGCGAACATTTATAGATTATGTTCAGTTTATGTCGAGTAAAAGTCGAGAAACACACGTGCAAATGCAAAAAAAAAAAATAACGTCAAATATTAATTGGCAGCATATTGGCGGGAGTTTCTTTTAGAACTATTTTATCCCGTGACGTTTTTACCGGAAATATTATGTCAAGACCACACCTTAAATTTTCCACAGAGTCTGGGCAACAAGAGCTATAATTTCTGCACGCCTCACATCTTTGTAGTTGCGCTTGTTTCGGACCTTCTTTGGTATCACTTGGAAGTAAAGGCTACACACTATCTAATGATAGCATTCTATGGACGTTACTTTGACGTAGATAAACCTATCAGACGAAACTAAATCAAGCAGATAATTATCTGAATAATGTTCTTGACGTTGGCTGTCTTGTGAGCGCATTCCTAAGATTTCGCGGTGAGAGGAAACATGCGTTTTCCGTAACTATGGCTCCTGCAGGGTCCAGAATGCCACTGGTTCGCGGAATACTGCAATCGATACGTTCAAGATAGAAAGAGAGAGGGAGGAAATATGATGCGTTTGCTATAAGTGTACACCCGACTTACGTCAACGGCACACGCAAGTTACAACTTCATTAAGCTTCGGCTAGACCCCATTTCGTCACTTCGAAGTTCCCGTAGCAAACTAAAACCAGCCTGTATTAAGTAAAAAAATTGTCCTTAAATTAGGCTTCAATTCCCAGTTTTCTTACTTCAGGCTCTACCGTTTAGTATCCGCGTGAGTAAAAGAAAGATTTGCTCGACATGCAGTGACGTTAATCGTGAAACAAGCTTACTTTTCTTCCTTGGAGAAGGATGTGAGAATATGAAGTCTGCCGTCAGGTCCCGGTTGTTCATTCGGACGGTACGTGATCATGCACAATCGGGAAGGGTCTTGTGCCAATGAGGAGTACACCAATAAGAGAGTTCCAAATAAAAGACCCTAAAAAATACGTATGGCAATTACTTTTCGTAGTTATTACACCATAAAAAATAACTCTGTAAAAAAAAAAAAAGAAAAGCTTGACAGCTCCTCTGCCAAAATCTATCTGTCTTCGTCTGTTGCTCTGTTTCTGCAGTTGCTGATAAAAAATAATCCTTTCAGTTCCTGTTCTTTGTACTTGCGGGTTTCTGTTTTGGATGTGAAAGAACAGTTTCTGTTCGTAAAAATAACGCAGCTTTTGTAAAAAGAAAAGTACAAGAATATTCACTGGTGGATTCTTAGGGATTGCGTTACCATGAACCTTGGGAAAAGGCACACACACCCCTCTTTGGGAAGCGTTAACGCTGGCCTTTTCACTTTTCTTTTTTTGGCTTTCTTTTTTGCTTCCTGTATTTTTCGCTTCTTTTTTTTGGGCCTCGTTACGTGGTCAGTGTTAGCGTTTACCAAAGGCTGGCGTTTTCTAAGCGTCGTGGTAACGCATTCTCTAAATATTCACCAGTAGATACTTCCGTAATTTGTTTTTCAGACATTTCTTGTACTCTGCCTGTCAAAGTACGTCGACGCCCTTGGATTCGGTTATCCATATCACTTGTGCAAAGAACCCCATCTATACCACTCGTGGAAATAATCGCATTCATATCACTTATGGAGGGAATCGTATCCTTCGTTTTAACTACACACACACATTACAGCCCACGCACCGCTACTACGCACACCCAGAGCGAAAAACAACAGGCGACGGCAGAGCGGCAACTGAGCACGCCCGCATTCTACCGCGCCGGGGAGCAACAGCTCCTGATAACAAAAGCGTAATGCTGAATGAAATGGCGTCATCCGAGGAGGCCAATGCTAGGCACCTATTTGACACGACGATCGATTCAGCGTTCGGCTCAAACTTGACTCTAAGCGGAATGCTGACGCGGCACTCGTTTCCAATCTGTATCCAGCGTTGGCCTCCTCTGATTACGTCATCTCATGCAGCACTACGGCTTTGTTATAAGGAAATGTTGCCTGTCGCCTTCTCTTCACTGGCTCCGCGCCAGCGGTGTGCGTGACTGACGAAAACGAAAGAGCTCGTTTTTACGAAAACCCGCCGGTGTCTGTCAGTTTTTCAGCGCCGGGTAGAGAGAGAGAGATAGAGGTTCACGCGTGTGGACAACAGCGCTTCAGACCAATGGCAGATCGCACGTGTCACTCTCTTCCCCCTTCTACCTCTCACACCGACTTTGACAAACAGAAGACCACCTTCGGGTTTTCGTCAAAAAGAGCGTCATATTGCTATCGTTTTGGATGTATTAAATGCATTAAAAGCCGTGAAAGCTACACCTAGGCGGTTTGTAGTGGCGAGTAATGCGACCAGGAGGACATTGTATAGAGGACTAATCCTAACGGTCAATCTTTTTAATTAAGAACAATTTGTTAATTAACGTTTTAATTAATATTAATAGACATATGGCTTTAATTAGAAACTTTCTGAGCGTCATCAAAAACACTACGTCGTCAAAAACGACGCTAAGGACAGCGTCGTTCTTGAGCATAGGATTGAGCGGTTCGTGCCGCGCAATCGTGTTTTTATGGCAATTTACTCCTACTTTTTTTTCTCAATGCTCGACTGTTTCGTCAGAAAGAGTCGAGCTTTAACATAAAAGCTCGACTGTTTCTTTTCTGACCAACCCGGTGTTGAGAAGATCCTAAAATGCCTAGAAGGCGTTACTTTGCTGCCTGGTAAGCGAGCATGAATGAAGCCTCCACGGAAGCACCTTTGCTTAGGTTCTATAAATGAGGCACAATTGACTTCTTCCAAAGCCAATTTCTCTTGGAGTACCTACTCACGGAGAGCTGAAAAGAAGCTTCACATGGACACGATTGATCTGATTAATGTACCGTCCCCGTTCTATAGTCATTGCCCAGATGAAGTAGTGAATGTATCGAATGTGTTCAGTAGTCTGTGGAAGTACCCGGTAAAAACAAGACGCAATGTGTACTTTTCTTAAAGTGCAAATGGTTGTCCCTCCTGCTGATGCGTGTCTGAAAAAACAAAGGGTTCATTGTTTTTCTAAAAAGTCTAATAAGATAAATATATTTTAGGCATAAATAATTATGCCTAAGTATGCCTTTTGTGTGGTTTGCACGCTTATGCATTTCCTTTGCTGGGTTATGTATGGTTAATGCTACCAAGGCCTGCGTGTAACAATTTTTCGGTCCCCTTGAGCATAACAATTTTGGCATTAAATTCAGCCCTTAGACCCATTCCGCGTCAATAAAAGCTCGCTCAGGTGAAGGCCACCTGGGATAGGAACGTTTTTTTGTTATGCTATTTTGGGCGTAAAAAATTTCTAAAGTTTATTAGATTGAGGAGTTCTCACCCACCTGTGTGAAATTTTGGTAGCTTTGAAGCAGCTTATGTCTTTCATTGAGTGGCGTCTGAAAAATGTCAAAGTGAGTCGAAATATTGTTAAGGTCCATTTTTATAGAAACTACCGAAAAGTTTTAAATAGCTGAACAATGTTTGGTTCTGCTCTACCTTACAGTGGAAGCCAACTCGCAAACAAACAAAAAATTGTAATGCTATTTTAAATGCCTGTATCGTAAGGCTGATAACGGTTGTTTTAAGTGCCAGGCACCCACATAACTAGTGCACAGCAGTACTTAACCCGGCCTACGTACCTAAATGCTCCCAATGACAACGTTTTTTTGTTTTTTCGGGCAAAATGTAATTTTCAATGCAACCGTCTCAAAAAAAAAAGCAGTGGGAGAAGGCCACTCACGGTATCTACGGGGTCCTCCTCAGTATCTTGTTTTACATCGCTTGTAGGATCAATGACCTAAAATGGTTGATGTTTAGAATTAATAAGACAATCTGTCAGAAACCATGCAAACTTTATGCAGTGTCGGAAGAATTGGGCGAAAGATGCACTTTATATATACAGGGTGTTAGCATTGAGTTTGAGCATATTAATATAAAATAAGACGTTAGATGCCGACTTAATGCGGTTTTGCAGTTCAGTGATACGGGCAGGGGTACACAATATAGGGGTCTAATTGTCACGATAACTCGCATAATAACCTTAAAATCCTTAAATAGCGTTATAATTGGTGAAAACAGCGTTGCACAAGTGAAAACTTTAGCGTGCCGTCGCGCTAGACTTTCCACGGGACAAGTATAAAGCACGTGGTCAGCGCCCATGCGCTTACCACGGGCTTCAAATCTTTCTATATTCGACTTATCTCGTGGCTTTAGATGACGCGCATCAATTTTTAATTTCAACCAAGTTTTCGTTTTCTCAAATTAAAATTATTAATAAACAAATGTTAGGTAAATATTTGAGCTATCCTTATTATGTATTGTGTTAGTTATAATGTAACTGTTAGGTACCTGTGGCCGTATATACTCACTTGCCCCAACCATTAAAAATAATTTTCGCTGTTAAAAAAAAATATGTTCAGCCTAAAAGCAAGGAACTCGTATACAATTTTTTTATGAACTTGATATGTGAATTATTTATTTACAAAGCAAATAATTACACCTATGTATGAATTATGTTTTGTATTACATGAGCTAATATCAAGAAATAAAATAAAACATTCATTTCAGCCCAGCAGCACGCGCAACTAAACGGCGGTCTTTAGGGTGTTAGAAATGGGCGAACTGGCTAAATTGAATCTCTCGTCAAAATATATTAGTGTGAACGACAAAGAACAAGGGAGGACAGGACGGAACAACCGGTACTTTCAACTGACGTCTTAGTGAAAATATAAAAAAAGAAAAGAACGAAGTTAGATATGTATAGAAAAAAAATAATTTAGAAAGAGGACTGAGATAAAATTAAAAAAAAATTAATGAAAATGGAGCAATAAAAATATGAGTGTAAAACTATTTTTAAAAAGTGAAAACAAAGGGTCGAGAAGAAAACAAAGTTTAGGAAATAAGAAAGTCTCGTAGCTCCTTGGGTGGCAAGTTCACTGATGGCGCGCTTATGCAGGATTCGCTTCTTGCTGCGATGACTAGAGCTTCGTAAATTTCTCCAGTTCTTTTGTTGTGCAACCGTCTCAGAATTCCTGCGCTAGCGAACAACGCGGCGCACCCACAGTCCCTCATATCATGTAAGGCTAGGTGACCAGATGGCGAGGATTTCAGAGAATGTTTATGCTCCCTGAGCGTGATGTTGACGCATCGTCCGGTCTGGCCCACACACTTTTCCACATGAGAACGATATCTCATACACAACACCGCAGTCACAGTTTATGTACTTGTGGGAATGTCCCACGCTGCATTTGTCCGCCCTGTCGGGCTCCGAGTTTTTTGTTCTCGAGCATTAGTTCTCAATTATTTTTTTCATAATTTTACCTTTATATATTTTATATTTTAATTTTTCATTACCTTCTTAATAAATCTCAGTCCTTCTTCTAAATCCTTTCTTTTACATTTTTTATATAAATGTATCTTCGTCCTTTTCTTCCTTTATATTTTGATTAAACGTCAGTTGAAAGTAGCGCTCGTCTTTTCTTGTCCTCCTTAGTGTTTTGCTTTCGGGCTAATATTTTATGATGCTCAGCCAACTAGGCCACCAACTTATGTTGTTGAATATCTAGCCAATATTCGTGGTACTCGGAAAGCACTGGTTTAAGGTAAGATATGTTTGATGGCTCTTGTTTTATGGCGAATGAGAGGGCAACTACTTTAACACTGTTTCAGACAAACCCAGCAGGATGAGCAACAAAACTACTTATTTTCTGCTTGCTAAAATTGAAATAAATTTAAAGATTGAAAGTCAAGTACCGCATTCATTTAGCCCTCTAAGGCAGCGGTTGTTAAACTGCGCCCCTCGTACTCCCAGGGGTCCTCAAAGCGTTCATAAAGTCCGCACCAAAAAAAAAAAAGATATTGAAAAAGTTTTTTTTTTTTTTTGGCCTCGCACAGGAACTATGATGCAGAGTGCATTGGTGGTCCTCGAACGGCCTCTGAGTGGGTCCAAGGGTTCGTGATGGACAAAAGTTAGGGAACCGCTGCTCTAACGAATGTGACGTTAGACTCAAGTTGCGTAATGCGACGTCGCCACAACTGGGGCCATCTACGGGTGGAGTGCGAGACTTATATGCGTTGCATTTGTACACATATGCGGTTTCTTAGATGAAGTGTTTAAGCTGCTTATGTTACTCTGTGGTAGCGCGTTAAACTTGACACTCTACGGACCCAAGAACGACTTTTTAGAAAATCGCGGCAGATTTTGGGGATTTTCTATGCTTAAGGGGGGTGGGGGGCATTTGGCTATATCGACGACGAACGCACTACTACAAAAACAACTTCCTAATTTGAAGTGGGGACAAATTCCCATAACATGTATTACTTACTGTAAGGTGTACTGTTGTCTATCATGATAATTCAACGGTTTCAACCGTACATGTACGGCGGGGTGAAAGCGTCCCGCATGTTTGTCGGCGTAAATATGTATTTCGGCAATTACACATTTCAAAGTTTCCGCCTAAACGCGAAATCCCACGCAACTCGGGAGGTGCTGCAATCTGTCAAGTTATTATGCAACTGTCGTTTGCCCACGACCGGGATAGACAGCGGCATGCCTTACGACCTTCGCCCTCGCTTAAAAGCAATGGCATTTTCTTTAGGAGCGTGGTGGCGCCACCACGCCACTT
The DNA here is from genome assembly GCF_016920785.2 of Ixodes scapularis. Classification (NCBI taxonomy): domain Eukaryota; kingdom Metazoa; phylum Arthropoda; class Arachnida; order Ixodida; family Ixodidae; genus Ixodes; species Ixodes scapularis. The sequence continues at coordinate 29,139,825 of NW_024609880.1, read as the reverse complement.
ATCCAATCCTTAGACCACCCTGAACGTCGGTTCCGACCGCTGTGGATGCACACGGGATGCGGTTCCGTTCTACAGCCTGCCGTGGCGTTCTTGACGCATAGTCGTCAAACCATGTCATCGAGCAGTAAGCGCACGGTGTCGTCGACCCCGTATGCACAACACGTATGCACAACAACGAAATGCCTCTGTCGTTTTCCGCGCATTGCGCGCACATCCATCATGCTCAAACTAAGTAAACTTATGCTACCCAGCGGGACCAAGTGGAACACAGGGAACGGGTCATCGCCGCCGTATGTGATTGGTCAGCGCCTTGTTGCTGGCCGATCACAGACGGCGGTGATATCTTGGAATCTTTGTCCCGCTTGCTCCTGCCGTGTTGCATATGACCCCTCATCTGCTTGCACCAGGAAGAGGTGTTTCGGGAATGTTCACCTCCCGAAGAAGTGCTGAGAAGTTGCATTCAGCATGCTTTGTTATATATAGCCGCTGCGCGAAATGCTTACGCATTTCTTTGGGAATCAGCGTGGCTGCAGCAGCGATTTGAACGCGATGACGTTAAAAAGCTCGTGTCGCAGAAAATCCGGTGTCGGCGTCGGCGTCGGTGGGACCGGTAAATCCTAATTGGCCGATAGGGTCACGAGTGCGTAACGTGTAACATGACGCGTACAGTGACGTCTTGACAAACACGTGCCGTCACGCGTGTGACGTCACACGTTGCTTTGACGTTATGAGCCTATCAACCCGCTAAGTTTGGCGGGAAAAATTGGCGGAAAAATCTAACGATACATTTTGGCGGGAATATTTTCCGCTAACTTTAGCGGAAAACTTTCCCGTCAAATTCAGCAGGTCGTTAGAGTTATGACGTCACAATCACGTGTGACGTCATGCGTGTGACATCACGCCACGTAGCCTCGCACGGGAATTTGGAACAACCGACAACATTCACAAGCAACGTCGCGTCAAGCGTCGTCACAGCGGCGTCACGTGTCTGTGATATCACGTGACACATCAGCTCACACAGACACGTGACGCTACCGGCTAAACCACACAGACACGCTTTCATTGCTCGCGACCGTGCCCGGGTTTAAATGAGCAGGCTTTGGAAACGGGGCCCGATAACGATATCGCGTTCCTTAGGCGCCCCTCAAGTTTTTGGCCCATTTTCGAGAAGACGTAGAGAAACAGCTGTTCGGCGTAAGTCCTATAGTTTTCACTTCAGCTCAGGCACAAGTGAGGGATCGAATTTTTAATTTGGGCCGAACAAATATATGTTTTTGAAGAAAGTTTGGAATGCGAGAGAGCGCAAACAGAAAGCATTGCGGTTTTTTTTTTCTGTTTTAAGAGGAGCCGTGCATACAGAGAGTTTGGTCAATGGGAGGCGCGGGCAGACACAGGGGCCGTGTTCCAAAATTTACTCGATCCTACTCCAGGGTAAGGGTTTTGTACCTTGGCGTTCTAAAACCTACCCGCGTCCAGCGATTTTCAATCTGTGTTGTCACGCGACACGACCAGCCGGTGTAACTCGGATCCATTTGGGTAAGATTTGGAACACAGCCAGGGAGTGCACCAGACGTAGAAAGAGGGCTTGGCATGCTCTCTCGGCCAACTAGAAGCCGAAAAAATACCCTAGCGGTGGTAGCGAGTAACAGTTTTGGTCGTTATAATAAGCGCGTAAGAGTTAAATGTAGTAACCCTTTATGGTTGAAAATAGGGTGCACGTGATGTTTTCATCATGATCATGCAGAAAGATGTAAGAAACGAATACGCCACTAAACTGCGTTTTGCACGGACAGAGTGTGACCGCTCGGACGGCAGAGTCTCGGCCCTCGGGGCTTGGCTTATGTCGATCGTTCCGCTAGTCGCTCTCTTCCACCATGATTTTGGATGACCGTGATTGAAACATAACGTGCACCATATTTTCAGTCACCGAGAGTTATTGCGATGCACTTATCAACTTTGTTTCTCGCCACCACCAGGGTATTATTTCCGGCTTCTGGTTGGCCACATTCGAATATTGAAGACGCCCTGGAACACGCCCAGCCCGCTTTCGGCCGACGGCGCCTCCTCATTTGTCTCCTATACTTCCCAACGAATGCCTAAACTTTCTACATATACGGCTCTGGTTTTAAGGTATTGACCCTCGAAGCGGCCAAGGCAAAAACTGTAGTCTCCCGTCTGCCTGAAATTGCGTGTTTGACTCCTTGCTATTACGTCACTTCTCCAACTACTGGAGTAAACTCTTTTGTGACAGTGTCAGAGTACGTTTCATTATGCCTAATGACTTAAAAAGGTCATATATTTCAATATAAATAAAAAAATATATGTAAAACATTGTACAAAATAAAATGGGAGAGCTTCTTTAAATAGGCAAACGCTTAAAGGGATAGTGAACAGAAATCTGGATTCCACAAAACACGGCGGCAAAAGCGTGCAACGGGATGCTACGAACACCAAAACATCACTCAAACAGCAATATCTGGAACGGATGACCGTATTTTTAAAAAAAGGAGGCACATTTGACAGATATATTTACGTCTTCTTTCTCTGAGGAGGAGAGGGAACGGCCTCGCGTCTTCTCCGCCTCTCCGCCTTGAGGAGGCGAAGCGAAGAGCGGAGGAAACGAGATATCTTGACGTCACGCGCCTCGTCGGCCTCGTCCAATCTCGACCTTTTCTTTCCAAAAAAATACGGCCGTCCATTCGAGATATCGCTTTACGAGTAGTGCTGTAAAGATTTTAGCGTGCCGCCTACGGCACCTGCATTGTTTTTCTGAAATTCAAGTTTCGGTTCACCATCCCATAAAAAAACAAAAAACAAAAAAAAAAAAACTAAAGTTTATACGTGTTCTCTAAGCAAAAAAAGTATTTTGAATTTGCTTCATGTTCTATTAGTAGCAAGGTATGATTGTTTATAAAAATATAAGCACAAAATATATAAATAAAATAAAATAAGCGGACGAGCTGCTGAGCTTTCAACATTGTGTCTTATGGACAAATATAGCATTTTTTTACCAGAATTAAAGCTTGGATGTTGCGGTTGTTCGTCATGAACGTTTTCTTGCCTATTTGCTATTTTTGCCTACATATTAGCCTTCAATACAGTTAATTACCTAATAACAATACATAACGTGAAGCTGAAAAGTGAAAAGAAGGGGGATCGGTTGCCGAAAGCGCGCTAAGTCGTCAAACGAGCAAGACGTTGGAACCATGAGCTCAGAAGGAGTTTTTACAAGACCCTCGCTACCACGCGGTGCAATCCTTCATTCTGATGTCAAAGGCCGCTCATACAGGATCGAAAATTTGAGACGTCGACAACCGTATGTACCGTAGAAGGTGGCTTCCATTGCAGTCTTTCAAGTGAACCACACTTGAATTACGATCCAACGATCGTCGGCTGCAATGCACAGACTAGTTGGCGTTAAGGAGCTGGAGGTTAAGAACATACCAGGTCGGGCCATTCAACCAAGCAACGTGTAATTAAGGTTTAAGCTTCACTGGATCCATTTTAATGGGCCAAACTAGGTGGTACGAAGGCAGTGGAACCCAATGGCAAGGTGACAGAAATCGTGCGTAAAACCTGGCATGTGGAGGGCTTCCAGTATATTCAGTCTGGAGCAAGACTGATGCGGACGAAGCTCAAGAAAGGTGTGATTGTGTACATCATGCCGCATCCGCTACATTTATTCTGTGAAAGCGCGTTTGTAGCGCTGCCTGGACGCGCACCACTCCGCTTGCGCTGTAAGCGCATTTGGCTACATCATACAAAACTGCTGCCCTCCAAAACACCCTGAATTACACCGATTTGACCACGAGGCAGAATATTCCGTTCAAGCGTATGCCCTGACTGTCAAGCCTCAGACGCTCGATGAACCCAAAGACATTATATGGACGCCGGAGAAGCGGAGCAGGTGGTGGCTGGCTCGTTGAGCAGAACAGACGCCAACCTTGCACGTGCTTTCCGATATTTGCCTGACAATGTCGCCCCGAACAAGCCCCAGCTGAGACATAGGAAGAACATCATCCTCATGAAAGTGTAGCTCTACCAAACCAACAAGGAGCACCGGCCAATAATCAAGAGCTTCACACTGCAGACATTGGAGATATCCAAAGCATCGCACCAGCGAGTGACTCTGGTGTCGATGTCAACAAGTCGGCCGCAAGCCTGCTAAACAAGCTGCCGTTCATCATTTTCCTGAATCAAGAATCAGTTAACCAAGATGACGTACCGGATCCGGGATGGAACACGGCCACCAACAAAAAAGGACGTTGTACTTCGAAATAAAGACGTCGACAGCTTTCACAAGAACCACGATGATAACCCGGACGGAAGCTTTGTTACAAACAGCATGATTTGCAGGCAAGTGTCTGGGAGCGGGAAAGGACGGAGGAACGAGACTATCCTGCGTAGACCTTGTATTAGGGTATTAAGCAGAACATTAAAGATATTAAGTTGTAGCATCTTTCTTTTTTGCCACCTGAAATGTAAAAGGTTTAAAGTCCCGTAAAAAGCAGTACCAGTTACGATCAGAGGCAAACCAACAATTGCATTTCGTGGCAATTGAGAACACAAAAATGTCTCACGAAGAACAAATTGAGCCAGCATTACGTCCACTTATTTCGAAGTGTTAGGGTTGAGTATGAGGTTTGTCCGGAGTCTGTTTATTTTCTTTTAAACCTGTATTTCGCTTTAATTTATCGGTACTTAACAGCAATAAAGGGCAGTATACTTTATTGAATTCATGTTATTCAACCAAGACTGAACAGCTATCCGCATTTAAGCTCTCAACAGTACGAAAGAAAAAATTTTTTCCACTTCCGTCAGTATTCAAAATGCGACCAAATTGTTCTTTTTCGGGAGATTTAAATTATGTCTGCAATATTTTCGATGGATCACCAGACAACGAAATCAGTGATAGTAGTGAGAACCCCTGGAAGAAAATGACTGCTGAATGGAATTCAGTAGACGTCATAGTAATACAAAAACAAAAGACGCAATTTAAGTTCACACATTTCCAATCGGCCATGCCTGCTCGCCTTGACATAATTTATGAATCGACAAATTCATAAATTATGTCAAGGCCGCATCCCCGGCGTCCACATAATTTATGAATCGACAGCTTTAGAGACTACCAAGTCAAGCCTTCTTATTTTACTCCTCATTGTTTAGTTACAGCAACGCTGGGACAAACAAGGAACGAAAATCATTTTAATTTGAAAATCTGGAAGCTTAATTGAAAAGTGTTGTAGGACTGCGAGCGTAGACGAGCTGCTTACGATTGCGACAACCAAGAGAAAACTGTCACTGTTGGAAAAATTGTTACATTTAAAATAGTATGTAACGAAAGTGGCAATCAAACGATGAAGCATTCTTAAATTCCAAGCTCGCACCGAACAGAGGTAAGTGAATCCTGTTCTGCGTGCACTTCACGAGGCAGCCTTCACAAGGCAGCCTGCGGAGATCCCGGACGCGGTGAAAGAGATATTCGCACGTAAAAACGCAACTTAAGCGTGTTAAACACAAACCATACCAAAGTGCCGTTGTGCGTACTCGAATGCACATGTTCCTTTTTGGCAAACGACCTAAAAAAAAATTAGCTTGAGGAAAAAAAGTTTTTAGCTAAATGGATTTACGAAACGGAATACAACAACAGCAATCTGTGTGACAAAGACAGCATTGAAGATGCTTTTGTTCAATATTATGGAAAACGTTTGGGGAAGAGTGAACACCAATATGACGAATAAAGTCTGCGAAGCTGGTTGGAAAGGGTGCCCTAGTTTCAAGAAGATATTAAAAAAATGACTTTAAGAGCCGATCACTTTGGGGGAGTTGAACAGTCAGTAGATGTATACGCAATAATAAAGCACCTGGCCCTGACGGGATAGCTCCTGAGTTCTATAAGTTCAAAAGTTGCAGTGGCACTCTCTTTTTAAAAGTATACTTTGCAAAGCGTACGAGCTTTAAGCATTACTACCCCCCCCCCCCTTTTAAAAACACACGTTGTCCTTATACCGAACTAAGATGATCATAGCAGAATGGACAATTGGGCGAGTTGGTAAGAGCACATCATAACTTACAGCGCGACTGGGACAAGGACAGACAGACGAATGAACACACAAGACAAGCGCTGAACTAGCAACTGATTCTATTGAAAGGAAAAATACGCACGATGCTGCTGCTGCTCGTGCAGGCATGCCCCGCCGTGGCCCTGGCGCTTCTTCTTTCACTTAACACCAAACCGGCCGAGTTATCCAAGATCCGAGAAGCCGATCTCACTGTTCGTCAAAATCACTATGGACTGGCTCACACACAAGGATCCGTTTTGTGTTACGTGGTACGTCTCCAAAACGGCAGTGATGTTCCGACCTATGCCCAAACTACCCCGAGAAATGATGGAGACTTACCACATAACACAAAACGGATCCTTGGGTGTGAGCCACCCCACAGTGACTTTGGCGAACAGTGAGATCGGCTTCTTGGATCTTGGATAAATCGGCCGGCTTCGTGTTGAGTGAAAGAAGAAGCGCCAGGGCCATGGAGGGGCATGGCTGCACAAGCAGCAGCAGCATCGTGTGTATTTTTCCTTTCAATAGAATCAATTGCTAGTTCAGCGCTTGTCTTGTGTTTTCTCGGGTCTGTCTGTCATTGTCCCAGTCACGCTGTAAGTTATGATAAGATAATCATGCTGAAGTACATCGTGGCACTAATTATAGACCAAGCACTCTGTGTAATACTGACTACTAAATATTCACAAAAAATATTGACTATAAAAGTTCAAAATATTATTTGCGACATATTTGGTGGGCATCAAATATTCGTCATAAATGTGAAAAGTATACAATCAACTATTTATATTGCAAGGAGTGTCTTAGAGAGTTTCTCCAAAGAAGGAGTTCAAGTGACTGTGCTCCAGATTGACTTAAAGAAGGCTTTAGACCGGTTTACACATGTGGTGGTTTGGGATGTCTTAAACCACGTCAGTATAGGAACTGTTATCTACATGATATAATTTAGTTGGCATTCGAAGACTGTTCAACAAAATTAATAATCAATGCCTATTTTTCAGTTGATATTTCAGTTCTGTATTCCGTTCGATAAAGGCGTCCGATATTACCTTTTCATTTGTTTTTCATTCAGAAACATATTGTCTCAGTATGACATAGCAACAGCCCGCGAGGTTTAAGTCTCAAACAGATATCAAAGTCTTAGCACATGCCGATGGCGTGGCTATTTTCTGTCGTGACAAGAAAAGTGTTAGCGAAGCTGTTGTGTTGACCAAAGAATTACGTGAAATAACAGGTGCAGCGGTAAACTGAGAAAATGTTTAGTCTGCTGGTACGAGTTGTTGCAACCATGACTGCAGGGTATGAAGGCGTTAAATGGAATGAAACAACTCGTAAATGTATTGGCGTGCAACTTCAACAATTTCATAACAGAGCGACATACTGGTGGACGGTTACTAAGGAACTGAAAAGGCGCGTATAATGTTTGCCCAACCATGTGTTCTCAATTTTTGCGAGAGCAACTGTTTGCAACATTTGTGGGAACCACGTGTTCCCCGCATCCCTATCTAGGCCTAGCGCAGGCAGGCCGTGGGGCGTCGCCACGTGGGGGCGCGTCCCGGATGCGAGGGCGAAGCCGTATTCCCTGGTGGACGGCTTTCCCTCGCCCTTCTTGGGTGATTTGCCTAAGGCACACCCCTCGGGATCATGACTAAGACGCGTCTGCCCCTCCGGGGAGCCACCTACATCCGACCCACCCCGGGCGCGTCCATTCCCGCAGGCTATATAAGACTGCCCTAATCCAACGGGCAGGACTGGGGAGAGGAAGTGGCCGAGTGGGCTAACGTGTCTCAACTCGGAGCGTGGAGCGAAAGCTTGCTCTGGGAACCTCCTGGGTTCGAGTCCCCGCCGCCCCCGCCCGTTTCGATCTGGATGTGTTTCGTACCGGCACGCGTTCGTGTGATCACTACTGCGTGATGCACGTTGAAAATCCCAGGTTAGCGGTTGTACTGCACTGGCTAAATTTCTCATCTACAGCTAAGAGACCGATTACCCGTTGTGGCGCATCTCCATCAAGGCTGTACAAACATACAGAGCGAACCCATTTTTTTTTAACGGGCAGGATTCTCACTGGGGGAGGCTCTGCTCGACGGAGCCTTCATATCCTTATCTGATCCTCCCCCTCGTGATACTGTCAATAGCGGCAGCGCGGACTCCGACTGGCGATCCTGTCAAAAGAGACAGCGCCGTCATCTCCAACATTGTTGACCTTCGGTCAAGGTCAACAATGTTGGAGCATGTGTGGCATCTAAGTCAAATAAACACGTCTTTATCCGGACCCAAGGAACCTTCAGTGTTTCTAAGTGGTACCCCCCTCCAAAGGGGAAACCCACATCTGGCGCCCCAGCGTGGGGCCTGTCCGGCGACTGCAAACAAAGCAGCACCCTCGCAATGACAGCGAACCAGCGTCGTGGACAGAGGAAGAGGCGAATGCCCAAAACCCGATGCCACTCAACGGTTTTTTGGCCACACCTGCCACGCATGGACACAATGAGCAAGTGTCCTTTCAGCCGAGCTTCCCTAATGGGTATGACTCACACTGCCCGGAATGCAACCGAGGCACTCCTTCTCGGAGCACGCCAGCCATCATTGCTGAGCCAAGCCGACCCGTGACTTTCGAAGTCAACACGGGTCCGACGAGACAAGAGACAATGACGCAGCAGCAGGCAAATGCAGCCTCTTACAGCTTCGATCTCTTAACCTCAGACTGGCCGTCAGCTTCTCCGCACGGAGATAACACTGACGCCGTCTACGAGCCGCAGCACAGCACAGCTGCTACAGGTGCAACAAACCACTTGGCGGGCCCATACAGAGGGAAAAACCCACCAGCCGCACATGCGGAGAGCGATTCTCACCACAGAGAAAATACGCTAGGCCGATATCACTCCCTGCTAGAAAACGCAGCTCGGGTGATTGAAAGCCTGACGGGCGCACTGCAAACAGCAGTTAGGCCTCCGCCGCCGACACGGCCACCGGTCAGAATCCCTATCCCGATCGACATACAGAGGGTACGGAGACCGAGTGTGTGCGACAGACTTTCTCGAAAACCTGAAAAAGTATCAACAGGCAATGGGAATGTCGGACCACGAGATACTTGAACGCAGCTTGCCAGTCTCGTTGGTGGACCAAGCGGCCCGGTGGCTCCGCCTAACCGGAAGCCAGCTGTCGTCGATCGAGCAGTTCCACAAGGAATTTCGCCAGGAATTCCTCCCTGCAGACTACGAACGCAGGATGAGGCGAGAGCTCGAGCAATGGACCCAACATCCAGACAAGTCACTGTTGGAGTTCGTTAGGGCGATGCAAGAGCTCTTTGAGCTAGCAGAACCCTCAGCGCCCAGTGCAGAGCGCGTAGAGCGAGTCATTCGAAAAACGCACCCGACTTTTGCGGCGTATCGCCGAGGCAGTCGCTTTCGCGACTTGAACGAACTGGCCTCGGAGGCTCGGCGGATTCAAGGAGACATTCTTGCCGCACGAGCGCATCGTCCCCCACCCCCAGCATCAGCGGCACTCGAACCGCGCTCCGCTTGGAACGGGGACGCGGCGTCCCGAAACAGGAGACACGAAGCCGCCCACTACGCAGACGAGCGAAGTCGAAACACGTATACATATCAGATCGTGCGCTCGACCCGTACTCCTATGAACGGCGGGGCACAGAGACTGCGCCGCAGTTCAACAGGCGAGATCGGACCACAGAGTTACCCACGCGACGGGAGGAAACGCGGCCAAAGCGTCCAAACACACAGGACGAAAGACGCGGCGCGCATCAAAGCGCATGACAGGACTCAAGAAGGGTCCCGCAACAACGTTGCTTTCGCTGTAACAGCGCCAACCACCTGGTTCGACAGAGCCCAGAACGGCAGAACCCCGGTCCCCAACAGTCGGGAAACGAGCAAAGCCGCCGATAACCAACCCGGTGGCTCGAAACCGGCACGGTACAAGAGACTCTTTTGCCTACAAAATACAGAATAGGCTTTCCGACCGGCACACTAGCGCCATCTCTAGCCCTGACGATTGTCGGTCGGACGTTCAAGGTACTGCTGGACACAGGAGCCAGCGCCTCGCTTTTCGGCGACGAAGTTTTGACCCACCTCCAGCAAAACTCAGTGCACATGAGGGAGGGCAACACGGCCTTGCGACTCGCGCGCGGTACCGCCCATTCAAGCGGTACTGTGCGGTTGGTTGCGAGATGAGCGAATCGAGTAAGAAGGCAACGCGTCGTTCATCCCCCAGCCTTTCCATTCCGATCATCCTGGGCAGAGATTTCTTGCCAAAACAGGGATCATGATCGACTTGAGTAGCGGTGGCTACCGAGAGGGCACATTCGCAGCTCTGAAACCCTTCTGCGAACCCCCAACGCCAGAAAAAGACTGGTCAATGGGGCAGACAGCAGCTGCCAAGACAAGGCAACAGAATCACAAAAACCGGGTATCAACCCCTCAACGGGTACCCCGACGCGATTGCGAACAAGCGCCGTAGCGTCGGAGGTCACCCAATCCCTGCTGACCGAGTCATGCTGCGGGTCAGGGCAAGAAAAAGCCCGTTTGTCGACATTATTGCGACGCTATGACGCCATGTTCACAGAGCGTCCCGGGTGCACAAACGAAGTGCGACACCGGATCGACACGGGCGATGCGCTTCCGTGGAGGCAAAACGCACGACCCGTCAGCCTGGCTAAACGAAAAGCCATCGACGTCGACTTGGACGAAATGATCGACACCGGAGTTGTCCGGCGGTCAAACAGTCCCAGGGGATTTCCCGTTGTGTTGGTCCCAAAAAAGGACGGCAGCTCACGTCTCTGCGTAGACTATCGCCGTCTGAATGACGTAACGCAGAAAGGCGCATATCCGCTACCGAGCATTGACTCGATCCTTTCCAACCTCGGCAGCGCATGGTATTTTACAACCCTGGACGCTAGCCGAGGCTACCTTCAAGTTCAATTGGAGGCAGGTAACAAGGCAAAAACAGCCTTCTGTTGTCACCGCGGGCTTTTCGAAGTCACAAGAGTGCCCTTTGTTCTGTGCGGAACGCCTTCGGCGTTTCAACGCTTGATTGGCCGAGTACTGGGAGAAGCCAAATGGAAACATGCAATGGCCAATTTTGACGACATTGTCGTGTACTCCAACACCTTCGAAGATCATCTACGAGATCTGAAGAATGTGTTCGACAGGCTAAAGGCCGCGAGTATCACTTTAAACCCAGAAAAGGCCCAAATAGCCGGAACCCGAATCAACTTGCTTGGGTTCACGCTCGACTGCGGGCGCATCACGCCAAACCCCACCCCGAGTAGCTAAAGGCTATCTGGGAGTTTCCGGCGCCGACGGACGTAAACTCGCTCCGTCGCTATTTGGGAATGGTAAACGTTTACCGCCAATTCATCCCGAACTGCGCATCACTCCAAGCGCCACTAACACGGCTACTGAGAAAGACGGTGAGATGGAGTTGGGGTCCCGAGCAGGAGGCGGCATTCCGCTGCACCTCTAAAGCGCTCGCGGACACAGCTGAACTAAAGCTGCCCGACTTGAACAAGCCTTTCGTGATCCAAACGGACGCGAGCAAACTGGGCTTGGGAGCGGTCCTGCTCCAAGAGCACGAGGGAGTGCTTGGTCCGGTAGCTTTCGCTAGCCACTCGCTGACACCCGCTGAGGTGAACTACAGCACATGTGAACAAGAGTGCTTGGCCATTGTAATCGCCCTGAAGCGCTTCGACATTTATGTCGACGGGACCACGTTCACGATCGAAACAGACCAGCAGAGCCTAATATGGCTGTCCAGACTTCGCGAACCCGCAGGACGGTTAGCGAGATGGGTCTTGCTACTGCAGAAATACAACTATGTTGTGCGGTACAGGAAAGGCAGCACAAACGTGGTGGCCGACGCACTGTCGCGAGGTACTGTCGCAAATCTTTCCGCGAGGACCCAGGCCGAGCCAATGGCAAACTCCAAGCCACGCGAAGCTTAAAATCAGTTCAAAATGGAGGCAGCACCGCTGACCTCGGACGAAAACGTGAACCACATAGACGCAGTGAGCGCAGTGGGGATCGTGTTCAGCAAAGATGTACTGAAAGCTCAGCATCCCTACTGAAAAAAAGTATATGAATCTATATAAGAACTGATATGAAATATCTCAAAACTGATATGCGACATATGAAACTGATATGAAATATCCAAAAACTGATATGCGATATAAGAACTGATATGAAATACCCAAAAACTAATATGCGACATATAAGAACTGATATGCAACATATGCCAACTGATATGAAATATCCAAAAACTGATATGCGATATAAGAACTGATATGAAATACCCAAAAACTGATATGCGACATATAAGAGCTGATATGCAACATTTGCCAACTGATATGAATGTGTCCAATAAACATATAAGAAATAAATTCATATAAGTTTCTTCAGTATACGACGTGCCGCGCGGGAAAGCAAACACGTGACTTGGAACCGCAGTGGAGCGGCTTGATTTACTGGCTTTCAAATAATTACGGCATGAGCGTTTACTTTTTATTAGGAGATTCGTCCCCTGAGCCGTTCTAAATACTCTCAGAGGTACGACATTACTGAAAAAAATCCAACACGCTGAAAATATTATTTATTGCGTAGGAGGTCACCGAAAAACTTCGTACTTACAAAACGACCTGTATAAAAGGCGGAAACGCAGAGCTCCGAAGTAGTTATTGGGTGTGCTGTTGTATTCATGTTTGTTGTGCCGTGTATGTGTATATGCCCTCAATGTATTTGTTCAACTGATGCTAGTGGTATGCGTAATGTATCTACATGGTGGCGTGAGTAAATAAATATATTTTTGCAGCACATGAATTGGGCGGTACCTAGCGCCACCTAGCCTAGTGTAACTGATATGCGGCATAGGAAACTGATATGAAATAATAAGTTCTGATATGAAAAAGGTGTCCAATAAACATATCAGAAAAAAATTCATATAATTTTTTTTACTAGGGCTGCAGAATGATCCGTTTTGTCGAAAAGCGATCGACGGACTCTCGAGTGAGTCGGACTCTGTGGAGTCAGGCGGCGCGTCCGGCGGACGTATACGACTGCTGGTATTACAGTAAACGCCGAGTGTCGGGATGTATCTGGTACTGGTATTGGCACGCTGGATCAATTTCTGCTGAACGCCGACGGGCTCCTGCTGAAGTATATCTCATCTGAGGACACAGATAATATGTTCAAGGTGGTAGTGCCAAAAAGTCTGAGGTGCGCAGTAATGCGTTATTATCACGACTCGCACTTGGCCGGACATGCGAGCGGCTCCAAGACTTACACAAAGTTATGCCACATCGCAACCTGGCCGGGCATGAAAAGGGACGTATTCCGCTACGCCCGCACGTGCCACACTTGCCAAAGCTTCAAACCAAGAGACGGCAAACCTCCGGGCCTAATGCAGCCGATCCACAGCCAAGAACCATGGTCTTTGGCGGCTTGCGACGTGGTCGGCTCTTTACCAAGGAGCCCCAGAGGACACCAGTATCTATTGGTTGTCACTGACCACTTCAGCCAAATGGGTAGAACTTTTCCCACTACGAAAGGTGACAGCCCGAGCAATCACTGAAAAGCTCATGGAGGTGTTCACCCGATTCGGGTTCGCTGAAGCTCTTTTAACGGATAGAGCGAGCTACTTCGTCGGGAAGGTATTTATGGACGCTTGCAAAGCGCTGGGCATCAAGCACAGAACAACCACAACCTACCATTCACAGGCGAACATCACGGAGCGATGTAACAGAAACATCAAACCCATGCTGGCAGCATTTGGCGAAAAGCAGCGCGACAGGGACGCATACATTTTCGAGATTGGGTTCGCTCTCCGTTCCACTGTCAATCGTTTGACAGGCTTCACCCCCGCCTTCCTCACTTTGGAATGGAATTGCCGAACCCAATGGACCGCGTCCTGGGGGCAAACGCAGGGGTGAGCGACGCACAGTCGAAACAGACTGAACATGCGCGCACGCTACAAACCCGGATGAAACAAGCTTTCTCGGAGGCCCGTCGCAATCTCGGGGTAGCGCGAGCTAAACAAAAAGCTCAATACGACCGCTCTCGCCGGGATCTCCGCTACAAAGTAGGCGATCTCGTGCTCAGACGAAACCATGTTCTGAGCGATGCCAGCAAAGGCTGTTCTGCTTCACTGGCACCAAAGTGGTTGGGCCCGTACCGAGTGCACAAAGTATTTTCACCACTCGTGTACAAGCTGACTTGAAAGGACTCAAGAAAAGTCAGCGGGCCTGTGCATGTCTGCGATCTCAAACCCTACAACGAAAGGGAAGAAGGGGTCGAACAAACGCAGCCCCCGCAGCAATGTGCACGCAAAACGCGAGATAACGCCGACGATGAACAGCAGGCGTCTCGCTACAATCTGCGAACTCGGAAAAACTAATATCCGAAGTTTTCGTAGAGGCAGCCCCAGTAAGTGGCGAAATGTCACATTAAGGGAAGTGCAAAGCACAATGCACCTGCTGCCTTCGCGAACGCGCCAGACACAATTGTTTGTTGGCAAGCACTGACCTAGACAGAAGGTCACCTCAGCGTTCGCTCCCGGATCAACCCGTAGGGGAATCCCACGAGCAACGGCATCCGAGGGAAAGGGTGGGCGTAACGGCCATTGGTCAGTTATTGCCACCTACGCTCACGTGTCCACACGTCACCGCAAAAGCGCGGTGCGAGCGTCGTCACAAGCGGTCGGAGACCAAGTGGTCATTCGCCCGCAGTACATCCCCGCATCCACAAAGAGGATCCCCACCCACACAGCACAGGGCTTCGCGCCGTTCGGGAGCTGCTGTTTCCTGACTACGGCAGTTCAGTGGCGTCCATGGACCACGGCTGCGCGTGACTCGTCAGGCAGCCCCGCTACCCCAGCTGGCCGCGGGCCAAACCAGCAACCCGTCGTTTTCGTGGGCCGTCGGGATCGACATCCGGCCAGGGACTGCCCGCTCATCACCTTCGGGACCCGCGCCGCTGTCGGAAAGCTCGCCGACCAGGGACCAGCTGTTCCCGTTCGTCCCGTGACAAGTCCCAAGGGCCCCGCGATCCACTTCCACCAAGGACACTACGCCATGGTGAGCGAGCTACTGCAGCGTAGGGAACGTCACCGAGGACGGCAAATTATTTGTTACCCCATGCATGTGGGAGCCGGCACCGCCGCGTTGTTTTTTGTTTTGTTTTCTTTTCGAGAGTCGGTAGGTTAATTTTTATTTTTCTTAAACCTACGTCAGCCTTATGGAGGGGGGAGTGTGGGAACCACGTGTTCCCCGCATCCCTATCTAGGCCTAGCTCAGGCAGGCCGTGGGGCGTCGCCACGTGGGGGCGCGTCCCGGATGCGAGGGCGAAGCCGTATTCCCTGGTGGACGGCTTTCCCTCGCCCTTCTCGGGTGATTTGCCTAAGGCACACCCCTCGGGATCATGCCTTTTACGCGTCCGCCCCTCCGGGGAGCCACCTACATCCGACCCACCCCGGGCGCGTCTATTCCCGCAGGCTAAATAAGACGGCCCTAATCCAACGGGCGGGACTCTCGCTAGGGGAGGCTCTGCTCGACGGAGCCTTCATATCCTTATCTGATCCTCCCCCTCCGTGATAGCGGCAGCGCGGACTCCGACTGGCGATCCTGTCAAAAGAGACAGCGCCGTCATCTCCAACATTGTTGGCCTTCGGGCAAGCGTGTGGCATCTAGGTAAAATAAACACGTTTTTATCCGGATCCAAAAAACCTTCTGTGTTTCTAAGTGGTAGCCCCCTCCAAAGGGGAAACCCACACACTTCTCTTATTACCAAAATTATCCATGCATTGCAGGTACTGCACTGTGCTCGTGTGAATGTTCAAAAGATCCATAGGATTTGTGACTTGCCTACTCGGAATTGTGGATGAGAAGTGACAATCTTTTTTTTGGGAGCCTTATATACAGGCCGGCCACATTTATTTATCCTTCAACTTAGATGGCGTTTTTTCTTTTTGCGTGACAAGGAGCAACCATTCTCGCGTACAGTGATACAAACCAATCGCTCTGGCCTTTTGCCATCATTTCTGGCGTCTCCCGATACACCGAATGCTATGATAGATTTTGAATTCCTTAAAAATGTTACTGAATGGTATACATTTTTGTCCGTTCGATCTTCTCGAGAGTATCTATCTGGCGTTACAAGAAAAAAGCTTACTCGACCTCCTCTTGGATAGTCTTTTCCCAACTCCTCCGTATCGCTCACTGTTCAATAATGATTCAGGTAAAAATCTACTTTGTACAGTTAAAACGATATGCACTCCACCAACTGCAAAATATTTCGTATTTAAACTGCATACTGCAAGATTACCGGTTAAGGTATGGCTCCAGAGCAGTGGTTCTCAACCGTTCTTGTTTCGCGGACCCCTTGGATATTGGCGGAGATGACGAAGGACCCGTTCGTGGTGAGGGGAGGGGAAAGGTATAGGTAAATTATGACAATCATCAAATAAGTGAATATAACTAAGGGCTAGTGTGAAGTAGACTTCTCTTATTGACACAAAAAGGAGAAAACTCACCGAAAATTTTAAGCGTTTCTTTTGAATCTGTTAAGAAAATAACTTTCATTGCCGGGCTTAACTGATGAGACAGGGCTTCGCGGATCCCTAGCAAGCCTTCGTGGACCCTCAGTTGAGAACCACTGCTACAGAGGATGGGAACATTTGTTTCGTGAATTAAAAACTGCTTGCTTTGTCAACACCCAGGTACAATTCAGCAAGTTTTTGTTAATTTCTGGGATGCCGTTATTCTTCGGGATATTCTAAAACGAACTATAAAAAAGACCTGACAGTTACACCACACTAAATCGGGTTTCTGACTGTGGAAAAGCATGAGGTGATCCCATGTGACGTTTTCATTCTCCTAGGTCTTTTCAGCATTTGCAGGACTCGCAGGGCACTCAGACATGCTGAAATCGTAGCCCACAAAGTACACATTTATTTTATGGAAATCATTAATCAAAGAGAGTTAATTTACGCCCATTCGGAGACACCTCCAAAGTGGGCTCCTTGGCTTGAGGACCTACTCAACATGAAACAACTATAACACTTCAAAAATCATACCTGAAATTCAGGAAAATTTGTACTGATGCGCATGTGGTTTCTTTTAGCTTGCAATAAATATAGTGACTGTGGTGTGTGTTTCACCGCTTACATGTCGCCTGAGGTATGGAATGCCTGTGACTCCCCATTCAGAACTCTTGCTGTTTGAATTTCACACTTTCTGTGCTGCGTACAATATAAACCACGGAACTTTCAATGGGTGTTAAAAATATCTTGCGTGTAACATGTCAATAAACTGTAAACCATTGTCTCTAAAATCGATATTGTTGATTTTCTATGAATTGCGATAGCATTCGTCATGAGACTCGACACACTGTGAATACGATTTCAAATTTTTTTAAGTAAACGCTTTATTTCATAAACGGTTTACGACGCAACCATTGACGTCAGCGCGACCGCATCGCTCCACTTCGAAATTGATTGATTGATTCGTCTCTTCGTAATCGATTAATCTTCTATCTTAGTATAATCGCTTTAATGCTCAAGCTGTTTACCCACCACCATTGCAGCTTTGTGCGTGTGACTTGCCCTGTCTCTGTGTAATCGTTTAATGATCAAGCTGTTTCACCGCCATCATCGACCATGTACCAACTAGCAGAACTGAAACTGATAATTTCATCGCAGCTTTGGGGAAAATGTGAATGAGTGCGCACTGCCGCTCTATGTATGAGCGGCGCGGGTTTTTCCTACTAGGACGGCATCAAGGTCGACGTCCTAGAGGGCGACATCGACCACGACATCTAGGGCGACCTCTGGGATGACCTTTAGGGCGATCTCAAAGATGACCTCTAGGAAGACGTTCAGAGCGACCTCTAGGACGACCTCTAAGACAACCTCAAGAAAGAGGTCTAGAAGGACCTCTAAGGCGACGTCGTGCGTATTTTGATATCCTGCGTGTGCTCAACGAGTGCGCGCACCGCGTATACGCACGACGCATTTGAAGCCAGATCCCGTATCGCGAAAACCGGATGAAGTAAATAAAAAAATACTATCGCTGCTCGACTCTTCTCGGAGAAACAAAACGTCAACATACCTATCAAATGCGCCTCCTTTCTTTTGGGAAATTCGGTCATCCGTTCGAGATATCGCTGTATGGGTGATGCTTTGGTGTTTGTAGCATCCCATAGCACGCTTTTTCCGCCGCATTTTGTGGAATCCAGATTTCGGTACAGCAACCTTTTAACGTGCACCAAGCAGTATACCGCTTGGTGCACCTTTTAAGCCCCCAGGCTAACAGTTGCACGCACAGGCTACATTTTTATCTACAGCTAAACCACCAGACCCCTATTAAAGCCGACTGACTTCCGGTTGTATATACATATAAAACAAACAATTATTCGTACTACTATTTAAGTTAAATTGTGCATAATGCGGGCGAAAAGTGAATTTAATCCACAACCAAGCGTGCCGTTTTACAACACTGATATGGCAGAGTTCAATTCTTAATTGCAGTCAGATTACAAAAAATATTAAATAATATGTCAATAGCTTCTTATAAACCACTCATGTACCTGGCTACTAATAAAAAATGAAGCAATGAAAAGCTTTTTTTTTCAGAAGATCGAAAAAAAATTGTTTGATTTTCAAAACATTCGTTCGTTGAAATGCGCTGACAAATTTTATTTTCTTCGTATAATGTTGAATTTTGTTCAACAAAAAACTGTATTCGAGTTTTCATGTGATGTCAATGTCATTAAATATCTCAATACGTCACACGTAAAAACTTGACCAAATTAGCCAAATATCACAAAATATAGTTCGACAATACTTTAAATTCTTCAACAATATAAAAACAAAATAAGAAAATGCTAATTGAAATCTATTCTAAGTTTGCTACAAATGAGTTTTAGTGCAGCATTTTTACAAGTGACAGAATACCGATCGATCCAAAATGTGGCTCCCGGGAGGTGGGAGAAATGTGAAGTTTCGCCTCGACCGCTTCAATCACTACTCAATAACTTAAATATACTAAATCCGCCGAGCATGACGCTTTCGCTCTTTTTTATTTCAAGAATTATCCTAATACATATTGCTTGGACAACAATTAAGAGTTCCACCTCAAGGCCGTTTCTGTATTGAAATACTAGGCGGACTCGAGGCCGCTGGCAGAAGAATGAAGGCCATAAAAGAGCGCGCCCTTTAACTTCAGCACTGCCATGTCTTTATTCACACGGTGTTCTTCCTTGCGAAGGCTTTGAGGCTTTCGAAATTTGACGCACCGTGCACGTGATACGTTCGAGTTAACTACTTCGCTTTTGGCCGTTCTGGCCGTAGCGGTAATCAAAGCGCTGACTCTTTAATTTCAGACTTCCAACGCTTTTTGGAAATTAAATTATAAGTATGAGACCTTATAATAAAATACAGAAGATCTGGTAATGGTATGAGCGGCTGCGTTTTATAAGCGGATGCTTTAAAAAAAGAAAAGAAATTCGAATGGAAGAAGGACGACAACCTTTTACCCATAATATTTTAATTTGATGCTTGTCAATCTTAACAGCTTGCAAGTACCGAATGCGCTCCTGTTAGATATTTTATCTTCAAAACGCCTGCACTTAACTCTTCTTTATACTATCCCTCGGGAAAAGACCACAACCTAAACCAATAACTTTAAAAGTCTTAAAAAAAAAACAATTTTGATAGTGATTTGTGCAGAAACCACTAAACAGTTTGGTAAATATTCACTGGAATAAGGAAATACGTTCTACACTCCAACAAAACGACGCACTTTCTCCGACTGCTGACAAAGGATATGTTATGCCGCTAGCATTTACTATTCCCGCACGTCTTCTGACGTCCGTCAAGCCCAGAGCTCTCAATTCGTTTCCACGCAGCTCCGCTTTCGCGCCAATACTTCCTGAGTTGAAATGTAACAATTCAAGTTTTTTTCCATGTAAAGATTTGCGGGAAAAAACTTTTTCGATAAATTTAGTGATCAAATTTAATTCGTGAATGATTACAAACCAAACAAAAAAAGTTTGGCATTCGAGGCGCGACGGACGGACGCACACTCTCTCACGGTTTGATAGCCCCAGTTGTGCTGTGGCAGTTAAAAAGTCTGTAAGCACACTTTTCTTCGAAACAAAAAAAAAGTCAATGACAACAAACTATAGAAAAGAAAACCTCAAAGTACGAGTATATTTGAGATCCGATGTGCGCATGGACAATGAATAAATAAAACGCTGGGTTCACTATCCCTTTGCTGTGCACATCGCCTTTATTGGTCTGATGATATTCTCCGTTTCCTCATTTGATGAGATCGTCCTATTGCTGTTCCTGATTGGCTGTTTTTATGTTATGAGGTTAATTTGACTTATGGGCTTTATTTAGATAGTAATAGTAATTATATTTCATTGGTTCGGACTCTTGGTCTACATTTTTATGCTGTCGTTTTAAGGATGACCTAATCTTTACACATTCTGCCATTTTTGCCTAGCAGTCACACCGTTAAAAACAATTGGGAATTCGGGTAAAACAGAAATATATTAGTATTACCTCTTCGTATTCAAGGCACTGATGGGTTTCGGAAACCTTGAAAACTTCATAATTGCACTGGACGAGTTCTGCGTTCGACAGACAGTCCTGTGGATGATTGTGACTACTGCTTGTGATTAAGCCTATAATAAAGCACTCTGGAAATAGATATACTTGTTGATTTTTTTGTCATGTAGATTATGTCATCGCTGTAGAGTAGCAATTTTAGGTTCTAGAAGGGCCTACCAAATGCTACCGGTCTCAAAAATGCAAATTTGTCAACGCAACCATACCCTTTTTCACCTCAAGAGATGAGTAAAGAACGTTTGGCACCTCGGGAAGCACTACTAATGTTCCCCCTTTATGTAGATAATTAAGATATATGTAGGCGAATTTCAGATTCGATATATCTTATCATATTATCAAGACGACCATGTTGCAAACGCCAAAAGCATCGTTCTTTTTTTTTTCCTTTTTTTTTCGGAAAATTAAATTTCGAAGAAGACCTACATTGCGCCGCGTATGAACAATGCGCACAACTTGTTTTCTTTATTGAGGTGAAAACGGGTATACATTTATATGTTAATGCGAGTCTTTTAAAACTCTTTCATGCTATACGTAAAGCTTCGATAAATATAATATTAAGGAGGTTACAACGAAGTTGCATAGTGATAGTGCTTAACGTCAGGTCAAGATATCGTGCGAATAATTGCTGAAATTTTCTTCTAGTTTTGCAAAGCTCGAAAGCAAACTGGATTGTTAAATCATTGTTAAATAGGCACATAATCAGTTTTGGTTTAACAATGCTCTGCATCCGAGAATCATACGTTCCTTTCTGAGAGATTACAAAGTCTATAAATGTAGCTTTTGCGAAATTAAACGCAATTGATTACTCAATGGCCGCCTTGTTTCATGTTATTAATTTAAATTGCTAGGCTGAACCAGCGACGTTGTAACTTAAAATGCTATAAACCATTTAAATTCCAAAAGATGTTGCAGTAAAATATCCGGCTGTCAGTATGTCCCAAAACAAGACATTTATTTTCGTTTTTATGGGCTAATATTTTAAAATACTTCGCAACACGTCCTCTGTTCTGAAATATCTCAGTAAAAGTGCTTTTAGAGGTGTTTAGAAGCGTTTTTATTAGACAAAAATTAACGCTTAATTATAACTTTGTGTTGTAATTGTGTAGATTGAATATAACATCAAAGAAAAAAATTCTACTGGCTTAGATATGCAGCAAAGAATAAACCGAACCACAACGTTCAGGCGTTTGTACTGGTGCGAGCAGAAAACACTGCGTTGTACGTACATTACGCTTTACACTATACACTGTTAGCAAAAATCTACACCTCTAGACGCGCAGACCGTTGTCCCCGGGCGGACACCCAAATGGTGCTCGTTTCACTCGTAAGCCTCGGTGAATTTTGTTTACACGCGAGGTTTTGTGACATGAACATCTTTGAACGTTTACTGGGTTCCGCGATCACACGTCTAGAGGAGAGGGGGGGGGGGGTGCGATGGCTGCATAAATTTAAAATGGCGGCCGCTTGACGTGAGCCGGGATCTACGAGCGGGGCCCAGCGCTTTACATGGCTTTTCGCTGGCGTGAAAGCGTAGTTTGCACGTGTAATTTTGTAGTCATCCATAACGCGCAAGACCACCACAGGCATTCGTCCCCAAGCGTTGACACCCTTACGGCAATTACGCTACAGTAGGAGCGACTGCATCCGGCTGCGTCTTTCCCCGTCGATCAGGTTCCATTCGTGTAGTGGCTCAGTTGACCTCCGAGGCCCCATGCGAGCTGCATGTTCACCGAGACCGGATAATGTTCAAAAAGGGATCTTTTTGGCGACCACAGGTATGAAAACTTTGTTGAACATAGCCTTTATTCGACGTAAGCGACGACGAATCGCTCCGACACCGACCCGCCCGGCGTCTCCGACGTCCTGCCTACCTTCTTCACGCGAGCAGCGTTCGACGCTACTTGCGACGTCACAAGGTTTTGGCGTGTCCATTTTTATCTCGTGTGTGCGCAGACTTCGCAGCTTTCCGAGTGGAAACGGCCACTTAACGAGCCAGCGAAAGAACTGAGCGGCTGCTATGTTAGCAGCAGCATTTTAATACGTGGTTACTTTCTTTCTAGATGGTCATAGTGGTTATAGTTCTAAACACAGTAAGTAGACGTATAAAGGAAGCCATAATAAAATTGGGCGGCCTCTTGTGCCACCTAGTTAGCATACTGAAAACTACAACAGATAAGGGGAGATTGATACTTTCGGAAAAACCCCGCTTGAGCAGATAGCAGCATACACACACCTGCACAACACAGCTGATATATAACAACACAATAACATACAAATACAAACAACGTACTAAGGCACAGACAACCAAAAACACCTACACAACAGCATGAGTGAACCGCTCGTTATATATTGCAGACCTTTTGATTTACACGAAGGTCCAGTGACTCGCACCGTAATTTCGATGAATGCAACAACTCGTTCATTACTTATATAATACATTGATACATCATTGATTCTGATAGGCAAACATTTCGCTAACTCTAATTATTGCGAAAGGACACCATATATATATTTTTCGTTTTAATGTTTGGAGCTAGCTAAACTGTAGAAAAATTCAGTTTCGTTTTCTGAAAATCGATTGTTGAAGGTTTGAATGTTCTAGCGAAGAGGGTGACTGCTCATACCAATCGAGACCGTTTATACTCCGTTGTATAACGCTGTCAAAGCTGCTGGCTGCAGCCCGGTCTTTGCTTACCCAAGTAGCGCAGATGTGGTCAATCATTGGCCAATGACTGGCAATGGTCCTTTGGTCAGCGGCCAGACAGTGGCCAGCTATTTGCCGATGACTGGTATTTCTCTTGCCGTTGGCCAATGGCCCCTGGCCATCAGCCAATGGCCAAGCATTGGCCGATGAATGGCCACTCTTTGGCCATTGTTAAAACGGCCATCGCCAGCCATTTGCCAATGCTTGGCCACAACCGTGCTGCTTGGGTCGCATTTGATTTAAGGGGTGTCCAAACAGGATACTATAAAACGCACGATTATGACAAATCGTGGGGCTCTCCTCTTCCGGTCGTTTTTCTTTGCCGGGCGGAAACTTCTTCCCCCCCCCCTCTCCCTCAAATCTGCCGGGGAGAAACTTTCCCCCGTCAAATCTGCCCCCCCCCCCCCCCCGGAGATTCGACAGGGAAAAGTTCCCCCCCCCCCCAAAAAAAAAAAAAAAAAACGACCGGAAGCGGAGCGTTGCTCGATTTGTTGTAGTCGTGCGTTTTGTAGTATCTTGTTTGGACACCCCTTTACACGCGCTCTCTTGAGGTTAAGAGAAAGTATACGTGCTCGATTCGCTATCGTTGACAGCGTCGCACATAGTGCCGACTTGCATTTCATGAATTAACGTAATCCGGTCGTGGAGCGGTCAAGTTAATCTAACCGTTGAGCGCGGTGAGCAAAACGATAAGGATATACCGATATGTCAACAATGGCGTGCATTCGCTAAGAAAAATGTATCTCTGAAGTCCCTCTGGCTGGAGATATAGATCTGTTATTTGTTGAGTTGTCGGCTTGAAGGTTGACCCCACACCCTTTATGGTCACGAAAGGACCAGTCTGTTTTATCAGAGATTATAGGAACCTTATGTACCCACTTCTGATGTTAGCTCAGGCACGCTGCACTTTTCTATAAACAGTTAGGAAGTTTAGATGATGCTGAACACAATCGGTGACTTCATTTTTCGTGTTTGATGTGCAAATTTATATTAAAAGGCCTTGTTAATAACACAAAATCCTTGGAAAACAATTTATTTTTGATGTTTCCGAGGCTCAGGGCTCAGATTGAGACACCGCCGTCTCCACGTTTGACATCTTCTCAACGTCCTCAATGTTTGCCCCGATTTCAAGAAACGACATCCCAAGGTGTTTTATAGGAGTGTGTTGGTATTTAATGAAAACGTGAAACTCTAGTTATGACTATGAAATGTAAAAGCCAGTAATGTCCAATGTATGATACGCTTAATAATAATAGACAACCATCGTCGTTTAGTAGCAATATGAAAGAAGGTTGCTTTCAGACCTAACTAATCTAGCGCATACCATGGAAGTTTGATTTGTTCTGTTGTTACCTAAATAATATCGCAGCTTTTTTATTACCTGGCTCATAAGCAATGAAATAAAATTTATATTTAATTCTACAGAAAGTTCAAGAATATCTATCAATTTGGGGGGCTTCCCGTGGCAAACTAACAAATGTTTTGGCTTGATTCAACACGCCCCCGTAGAAGACTAAGAATTAATTTTGACTACTTTGGGATCTTTCGACGTACAACCAAAATCTCCGTTACAAGACGACTTCTACGCATAGGCCTCCGTCTGATTGCGGTCACCTCGGGCAGCATTCGAACTCCACGACTGCAAATCAGAAGGCCGCCTCTGCCTCGCAGGTGCCGAGGCGGCAACGCTAAAATTATGATCACCGTTTTGAAAGTAAACAGTTGTGTGACACGAGAGGGTTGTTTAGGAACTAGATGCAAAGACTCGAAAATACTAATTTTTTAAAGATATTACATACCACTCATTATTGTTGCTATCAAGACGTAGCATAAACTACGTTCCTGAACTTCGAACTCAACTCTATTTGGTTTACGACCTGCAAAGAAACATGATCTAATTAGTCATTGATCATTAAATACAAAATAATCGGTACAAGCCCAGCTTGGAAGACCCTAGTTCTGTTGCTCAACAAGAATTTCACCGGGCGTTTTTCAAAGGTAAGTATTGCGTTTTTGTAAGCTTTGTTTTATCACGAAGAAATATTTCTTTTATATGTTAACTACTTTGGCTTAGGTAGAAAGCAGCAGTATGCGAATTTATTGGACTACGCTGAAACGTTGTGCGAGTTGGTGCGATAACATATTGCAAAAAACAGCTCGCAGAAAATACAAGGAACGAAGAACAGGAACTGATAAGACTCAACACTGACTCTCAACTACATTTTTATTAAAGAACTATAATACACAACTTCTGTTCTTATATCTTTGTCACTTTCAATCTTCCATAAAAATACAGAACAAACATTTACCGACATCCTAGGTTCTAAAACTTACAAGAGGGCGCTTAAGATTCGCCATTTAGAGTGGAACGCGATAGCTAAGTATAAACCTCCACATGTTCCCAAGCCCTGCAAGCTGATCTACGTGGCTTCGGCAATACAAAATTAAAAAAAAAAAATAAAAGCGTCTGCGTGGCCTAGGGTCGACTTCCGGCCACCCAGGTGAACGGACGTGCGATGACGAATGGCCGCGGTATCTCTGTTTCTGGAGCGTCATCTGATTATAAGAATATTTTGCCTCCTCTGCCAACAGACGACGTCTCGACGAATACAGTATTACTGCACTGCGACATAGGAAACCACCCCTTTCGTTTAAGACTTTAAATAGTAGATGAAAAGACTGCGTGTGCATCGGCGGGCGCCTACCAAATGAACCACTTGTGGATATGCGGCTACACTCCGCGTCAACGAAACAACGTTTGGTGGGGGCCAAGGAAATACGAGTTAAAGGTGGGCGTTGACGAGTTTGCGACCAAGTAAGCATAGAAGTTAGGGTCAAGTTGCATGGGGTTCCTTATGACATTCCCGACGATCAGGTGCGTAAGGAACTAGATCGTTTTGGCAAGGTCGCCGACATCACCAGAGACCACTTTTGTGAAAATGGCTTTTATAATGTCCAGACAAACACTAGAATTGTTCGCATGAAGCTAAGAGAAGGAATCACCGTGAACGACATGCCACACGAGATTCGAGTAGAAGGTTGGAAGGTTCTCGTTTTGGTGCCTGGGAGTGCCCCTGTCTGCCTTCGGTGTCGACGCAAGGGACACATAATCCCCTTATGTGTCCCTTGCGTGGGATTATGCATTCCGTGCATTGCGTCCCGCGATGCACGGAATGCAATCAGTTTGTCCATGAGGGCACAAAATATGTCCGTATACCTATGACGGTGACGGTGGTGGTGACGGAGGAGATGGGGCCTCAGACCCCAAGCGTCAAAGAAATGACCGGGGATACCCTCGTAGCACAACAGGATGATGCAGCGGTGACAGCTGAACGAGAAAGAACAAAGGAAAAGAAGCAAATGAAGGAAGACGCCGAAAAGGAAGGCAAGTGTTTCCCCCGCACAAGTTACGGGAAAAACGAATGAAACAAACGCCAAGGAGGACGAACAGATTCGGGACAGCGAAACCGCAGAGATGAAGGATGTCGACGCCAACCTGGCTGCAAAGCGACACGAGAACTACCCCAAGCCTCCCCAGAAGACGGTGCTGGAGATGGGTGGCCGTGGCAAGTGAGTTGCCCCAAGAAATTTCGTACCGGGACCAAATCTCGCAGCCAAGTGGGTGGTTGTAGACGTAAAGACTCGGTGTGAGTGGCAGTCACTGGAAGGCATGCCACGTACGTAGGTGAAAGCGGCGTTGGAGAGTGGGGTTTCCTACCATTGGTAAGCCCGGAAAGCTTTTAGTTCATAAGTAGACACGTTTAACCCTAGGGTCCTTACTACCTCTCCGGTATGCTACTTTAAATGTTCGAGGGTTGAATTCCCGCAAAAGAAATGTAGCGCTTGCTAAGACTGCTGAATGACGAAAATATAAATGTATTTGCCCTTCAGAAAACCAAAATGGACGATGGCAAACAGTTAATGCAGGCTTTGAAACCATTCATGAGTAGATATGAAATTGCAGTTAATCATGCCATCTGCAACTTGGCAGGTTTTCTTTCTTTTATTTCTTTCGAAAGCCCATTGAACTAACTCGTCTAAAAATCGCCCCTGACAATGGAGGGCGACTTATTAAGTGGGATTTCAAAATGAAAACTCAACCTTGACGGGGGCTGTGCGTTTACGCGCCAAATAGAATTAATGACAGGGAAACGTACTTTCAACAAGTAGAACAGCACGTTAACTGTGACAGATATGTTGTTTTCTCACGCGATTTCAACTGAGTAAGTTGGCCACAAGATAGGTTTCAGCTAATCGGCTTAGCGACAGGAGCGCGCAGCGTTTGTAAACAATAATGGATGCTAACGAATTAGAAGACATCGCAGGGATGCCTAATACGCAAAACAAACTACGCATCACACACTACCAGTTGTCCTCACATGCACGTTTAGACAGGATCCGTGTGTCTATAGACCTTGCCCCATACACCATGGGATACTCTGTCAAGCTGCTTCCTTACATTGATCATTGTCTAGTAACTGCAGTGGTGGGGAGGAAAGAAAATCAAGACGTAAGTTTAATTGGCAACTCTGGAAAGTTAATGTCATCATACTAAAAGATGAAATATTTACAAAAGGAATGATAAGAATTTTATAGAAAATAATTACGAGTAGGGGCCTAAGTTACATGAAAAAATGGGATTTTAAGCAAGAAGTGAAAGAATTATAGAAAGGTCGTCTATTCAAACTTCACCTCAAGGAGGAATGAGAGAATGATGCAGCAATAGTGGCAAAACCTGCTCAAAGACGAGGGCGATAAATGAAGTAAAAGGGAAATTTTAGATCTTTCAAAATAAACGGTACCGTAGAGGGGTTGTGAGGGTAAAGGCTCAAAAGTTTCTTCTGGGGGAACAGCCGACAATGCGTGCGCTGGCTTATGAACGAAAGTTTGCGCTTGCAAAGGAGACAACGTCTGTGGACCAAAACGGTGTTGTCAGCTCTGACAAAGACGGCATTAGAAGGTGTTTGTCGCCTACTATGTCGAACTGTTTGGAGGCAAGGACATGACGGCCATCAATGACCGTCATGTCCTTGGGCATGTCGAGGAATTCGTCAATCGCACCGAGCTGGACTACAACGATGTAATCCACGCACGCGCCATCGGGCGCAACGGCACATTCTTGTTTACCCTCGGGGACCAAGGCATCCCGAGAAGATTGCGATACTACGGAAGAAAACCTCAACGCTTTTCCATTCAAGCCGATGGCGGTAGTCTGCCTGTAGTGGCGCGGCCCCGGACACAGGGCGATTGCCCGTACGCGAAGACATCGATGTAAGCAGTGCGGTGAGCCGCACCCGGACACCGAACAATTTGGGGAAAAATTTTACCCGAACTGCTGAGTTACCGGACACGCAGCCCTGAAAGACTGATGCCAATCCAGAGAGCAAGAGGACGAACGATTACGCAAGAGAGCCGCTGAAGGTCGAGTGGTGGCGCCACCATTGGCAAAAGAACCTACAGATGGAGTAGAGGAGGGATCCTTCGCCTCACGTCAGCAATAGCTTTTCCATCAGGAGCAACAACAGTAAACGGGCACCGCGAACCGCTTAAACTCGCTATATACGGATATCAAAGACGTCTTCACGCCACTGAGTGGACCGGGAACCGGGTACACCAGACGAGAAATCTCATACAGCCAAACGCTGAAGGCGCAAGACAGTGGAAGGAATAAGATAGATTTGCCAAAGTAATCACTCAGACGCTTCGGAAGTGACAAAGCCGCGGTAAGTCATCGAACAAACTCACCGAACACCTGTGCCAACTCGAACACGAATACGAACTGGGACAAAAAACACAAGCAGAGCAACGTAAAAGTCAAGTCAAGGCGACGTCGGAAGCCAGTAGGAAGCACGAGGAAGGAGAACGAAAAATGAAGCAGCTAGCCGTGCAGCAGCAGCAGCGCAGAAGCTACACTCCGATGGTCTTCCCGACGGGCAACAAAGCACCGTCGCAGAAGCCCAAGTCGACGCACATAAAAAAAATTAAAGCAGTTTACAACTCCCTGTAACGCCGAGTTAGAACGCAGCTCTTGAGGAGAAGGAAGGAAGGGTAATGAGGTTCACGTGCTATCTGGGGGAGGGGTGGTCACGTGACCTTGGAGGGGTCACATGACTCCCTCGCCAAGGTCACGTGGGGGTCACGTGACCTGGGGGTGTCACGTGACCACGGGGGTCACGTGACCACGGGGGTCACGTGACCTCGGGGGTCACCTGACCTCAAGAGAAAAGTTTCCGCTAGATTTAGCGGGGAAGTTTTTCCGCTAGATTTAGCGGGGAAATTTTCGCTAGATTTAGCGGGGAAATGTTTCCGCTAGATTTAGCGGGGAAATTTTTCCGCTAGATTTAGAAAGGGAAATTGTTTCGCTAGATTTAGCAGGACATTTTTTCGCTAGATTTAGCGGGGAAATTTTTCCGCTAAAATTAGCGGGGACATTTACCCATAATGCACCGCGCGGTTACGCCGACGGCGACGCCGACGCCGCTCAAGCCGGAAACGGGCGCCTAAGAGCTGCGCTCTAAAAGAACGGCGAGACCAGGGAGATTCCAATCCAAGTCCTACGGCAGCCAAGGTAACGCTGCTGCCATAACGGCGTACCGCCGCTTCATCTGCCCCTCCATTTTAGAGCGCAGCTCTTAGGGGCCCGTTCCCGGCTTGAGCGGCGTCGGCGTCGGCGTCGGCGTAACCAAGGTCACCTCAAGGTCATCTCAAGGTCACCCCAAGGTCACGTGACCCCCTTTTTCGAGGTCACGTGACCCCCCCCCGAAGTCACGTGACCCCCCAGGGTCACGTGACCCCTCCCGCCGAGGTCACGTGACCTCCCCGATGACGTCACCGGCATCCGCATCGTCATCATCATCACTGATGACGTCACCGGCATCGTCATCGTCATCGTCATCATCACTGATGACGTTATCAGTGACGTTACTCATGACGTCCCCGGCATCCGCATCGTCATCGCCATCATCACTGATGACGTCATCAGTGACGTCACTGATGACGTCACCGGCATCCGCATCGTCATCATCACGGATGACGTCATCAGTGACGTCACTGATGACGTCACTGACATTTGCATCGTCATCGTAATCGTCGCTGATGACGTCATCATTGACGTCACTGATGACGTCATCGGAATCCGCATCGTCATCGTCCCATCAGTGACGTCACTGATGGCATCATCGGCATCGTCACGTGACCCTCCAAGGTCACGTACCCCCCCCCCCCAGGTCACTTGACCCCCCCCCCCCCCAGTACCCTTCCCTCCTCCTCAAGAGCTGCGCTCTAATTCGGTGTTACAGGGAGTTGTAAAAGGCTTCCACTTGTTTTTCTATTTCTACCCAGAACTACGGCGCGCGCGGTCTTCAGCGTGCTAGGAGCGTTGGTGTCGAGAGTGCGACCGCCAAATTCGGCTGGAAACACATACTCCTCGCGGCTTCCGGCCGCCCGCGTGGATGCTAGAGCCAAGGACGGAGTTTCCCAGGTTGCTGACGTCACGATATCCGTCCGCGGAGTTTTGCTGCGTGTGGATACCCCTTAAAAGCGCAGCTATACCATAACACAACTTGCGTTCGATATTAGTTTTTTTTCCTTTCCTCCCTAAAACAGCCGGTCGTGAATTGGACGGTTTCAGTCGCGCTCATTTTATTTTCCATTGTCACGTGGCGTTAAAACTGTGTGTACCAAATATATTCAAAGGAGGGGGTCATCTAAGGCACACACTCAAATTAAAAATAGAAAGGAGCATGAACCACGTTTTTGTGGCCCCAATAAAGCTGCAAATATGTTAATTGAAAAAAAAATGTTGCACAGATCACAGGAAGTACATGTACAAGTCATTCTCAATATGGCGACGTGCCGCGGGCTGGACGACGCAATGGTGGCGAGTGACGGGCCGACGTTGCGACGGACGTGAAGCCGCTACTTCGGGAATGTCGTTCTGAGAACCGGCCAATCGATCTTCAAGCCCAGAGCATCGAGCGGAAGGGACATCAGTGCGAAACAATAGCACGACAAACGTTGCACGCAGCCTAGTTGTCGTCCTCTGCTTCACACGCCAAAAAAGCGAAAAAAAAGAGCGCGGTCAGATGTAGCCATGTGACTTCCGGCATCTCTATCCCCATCTCTATGTCTTCCTCATCCCCAGTACACATCGTCCACGTCTCTCGGCCATGGGCTTCCGCGCTCTTGTTTCAGTTTCGAGCAGTTGATTTTTTTATAGTTTATTAAAATGTACACGACTCTGTAGCAAAATATTGATTGGGCAGCATCCTGACACCTGGTAAAAAATGAAACAATATAAAAATTTAAGGGGGGGGGGCTGTTATTGTCCTTTTAAATGGGTGGCTCTGCCCAATCGGAAGGTCAGCTGACATGCTTCGAGTACAGACTGGCCGTGGTAGTTCGTAGCATCAGGTGCGGTTTATTGTAAGGTAAAACCAAGTAGTGTAGTAAGATGAATTTGTACATGCTCCTGTTATCAAATGAATGAGGCGGCCGAACCTCTGCATAACTTTTAACTTGAAAAAAAGGAGACCGGAAGAAAACCTAATCAGCGCCTAGAAAAGATTTTTTCCAAGAATTCTGGACGTTAAGCGGCTGGGAAGGCCAGACATGTAGCACTATTATCGAGTACATCTAATAAGAGTAAAAAAAAGTTATTTGTAACAATAAAAAATGAAAACACACACACAAAAAAGGAAAAGGATTCGCCTTACGCTCTTTAAGCATACCGGAAAAAGAGGTTAAAACAAATCGGGTTTTTATAACTGGTCGTCACCAAACAGGGAATTACTCAAATAAATTCGTATATACAATATTTTTAGAGGCGAATGCATTTTCAGATTTGTTCAAACTTACTCGAATACGCACTTCATTCACATCTTTTCAACTACACCCTTGCATTTCATTCGCTCTCATTAAAAAGTCCATGCGAAATATTAAAAAAAAAAAAATTTCCAAACGCGTATTAGCATGCTTAAAATAGATATTTCATTCATACCCTTCTTGCATGACTTCGAAAACGTCAAAA
The DNA here is from genome assembly GCF_016920785.2 of Ixodes scapularis. Lineage (NCBI taxonomy): Eukaryota > Metazoa > Arthropoda > Arachnida > Ixodida > Ixodidae > Ixodes > Ixodes scapularis. Next base: position 29,107,397 of record NW_024609880.1, on the reverse strand, counting down.
TGAGGGCGTTTCCAAGTTTGTTTTCATTTGCTTTTTTATTCTCGAGTTCTATTCTTTTAACGTGCCTGAAATTTCGTTCATTATGAGCTTGGAGAGTGGAATTTTAAGGCGTAAAGTAATACAGGGATTAACCTTACCTTTTTCCGTCGGTTGTCTTATAATGCGCCCAGAGTTCACCAACACGACGTGTTTCCTCTTGCGAATATAGGAACTGAATTGTCAAGCAGGTTGCGGGAAGATCATTAAGTATTAAGCTTTCAAACTTCCTGTACACATAGGCAAACATTGTTCCGTGAAGCTCCCCGAGCATCTGGAAATAAAAAGAAGTGCAAAACGTGTTTCGTAAACCGTTTTTGAGCCCTAACTCAGCCTTAACACATTTTGTTATGTCAAATTTTTATTTGTTAATTTCTGATCTGTCATTTTACATCGAGTTTTTGACTATTGGGTGGTTACACGTCAGTCAGATCATGCAATGATGGTCCGGGTCATAGCTTTTATAGCTATGTAAAACGTTTATGTTAAAGCCATGTTCTTAGGAGGAGCATTGCTATACACTAAAGCCCTAGCTCATTTTCTTCCCGAGTTATAAAATTTGAAGCTCTAGGCGTGGACATGGCCAAGGTTTCGCTTTGGTATTTTGCACAGCCGTCAACACATAATATTTTCGATTTATTTTATCAAAGTTGTACGACATATACACGTAATATAAAAAAAATTACAATATCATATTTCTCAGCAAAAACATTTATGGAACACGTCAAATAAACACGTTTTAGAGTCACATTCACAATTTATTTTCCACGGAATTACTTTATATAGAAAAATGAAAAATAAGTCAAAATAAAAATATTTAAATTCGTTTTATAAATAAATAAGCAACATATGCTTACCCCTCATTGTAGGCGTGTTATTACTGCAGAAACGCAGCCCATTGTTCTAAATGTGGCAAAAGTGCAAGTGAATTAAAAAAAAAAAAAACCGCACTTTTCTTTGTTATTTTTTTGAACCGTTTGCAGTGACTTGAACTAACTTGTGATGAAAAAAAACGTGAGTAACATGTGACCTTTTAAGAGAACAACAACAAAACCTTCACTCAAATTGAGCTAGCTTGTCATCGTTATATGTGCTTTTCGGCAAGACATAGGTTACCAAGAGATGTTTTCTATAACCGGCAATGGCTTTACAGCGGCGCTGCTCTGTCGTATACACCTTTCCAAAAACAACCCCTAGGCCGCCGCCATGTTGCGGATGATGATGCAGCTGGTACGATTTGCGCGCCCCCTATCAGCTAGAAATTATCTGCCACAGTCTTGGACTGTGGAAACTCGGCCGGCGCGGTTCTCCACCAATGTTTCGCGGTTTTGCATTCGAAGTTTTCCGGCCTCTCCTAAAAGTATCCGCTCAATTTTTCTTTAGCATGCTGCGCACCCTTTTTGCGTTATCTTCATCTGCGAAACAAAGGGCTGGTAAGTGCCTGCCATTCAACCGTTTCTGCTCGACATTCACGGGCAAAGAAAGAGGGAAAGGACGTCGACAGGCCCTCGATAAGATTTTGCGAACATTGCCAACCGTTCCCCCCCTCCCAGATATAATCAGTGTAGAGTCATTCTCGGTCATAACCATTAACCAAAAATACTTGCTCGGGTTGGGGTTGGGAACGGGTCAGTCGAGTTCGTTCCTTCGCCCATGGTGCTGGTGTGCAGAAATGAAGCTCTCCCCAAAACTTGCCCCAAAACGTGCATCAAACGTGCACCAAAAGGAAGTCCACTTCGGTTTCGGCCGATCGTCAAGACGTGCCTTTCTTCGACACTGTAGTGCTGTGTTATTTGAGATATATATCAAATAAATCCTTTTTGGATAACGCTGCACAGTGTAATATGTACAATGTATTGTTCGAATGTTAACACTTGCTAAATTATATATCCGAAACCTGTCCATCAGTAATCACGTTACTTGTGCGCGTGAAATATGCGTGCTTTTCGGCTATCTTCGGTTGTAAATTATTTTCGACCGCTAAGCGCTTTGATGTTTGACACGCGGCTGAGCGGGCGGCGACGTCAAAACGTATCGTATAATAAAAAAAATATTCCAGTCGCATTCATTCTTTCAAGACGTACCCAACAAAAATAGTTCTTTTTTTGTTCCTTTCAAATGTGGTACAATGCTTTCTCAAAGTCCTCGGGGAAATACATACAACGCGATGCGCCTATTGCAATCACAGTTCACTCGGTTAGGGATAGCAGGGACGTAAGTGAGAGACTAGCCCCAAACCCAGTCACTGGGCTCAAAATAAAAGGTTCTCTTGTCCCTGGGGCCGAGTGCTTCTTAGAAAGGTGTATAGGGCGCAGAACGTATTGGTGGGCCTAATTTAGCTTTATATTTGTGTTTTCTTGCATTGCCGTCTAAGACTCCCCCCCCCCCCCCTTTTTTTTTCGAAACGCGTTTAAAGAGAGTGTATCTTACTGGGCGCCGTAAAAGACTGCGCATTCCTTGTATCTCTATAATCTGGGAGGATTTAAAAGTTTTTAATTATGCCCACCGTGTTTATAATTGATATGGTAGCTTTAAATTTATTCATTGCAATGTTACTTACTAAAAGTAATTATGAACCTAGTTAAACCCAATACACATTTTTTCCTAAATTTTTTTTTGGCAGTAACCAATATTACATGGGCTTTATTTCGTGCTATGCGTACATTTCACAGAAACGATTTGGCCCGCGTTTCGTGAAACACCCTGTTTGTATAGCTGAGTAATTCTGCCGAAGACATGACTTTCATATAGTATCTATTTTACAGAAATATGCAAAATATTACCTGGACCATCATTGTATTAATTAAGATAGAAATACCCAAGAACGAAACGCTTATGGTTATCAAGTTCTATATGTATACCATTGGGTACGCATGAATACTTAGAATGGTAAGCAGGTTTGTTTGTCATCGCACAATGTTGAACACCAAGATGCCGACTCTCCAGATACTATTTCCCTCGCCTTGTTTTCTCGGTGACAGACGTTCCTCGTGCGAAGGATTTTTTCACGGTAATTTGCTGTGCATCCAGTTCTCTACCTTCTACAGCTGCATCGTCTGCCGACTTTCCTTCGTGAGCTAATGGCCCGTGGAAAGAGAAGAAAGGAGAGGGCGTAGAGGATTAGCTAAAGGATTCTCCCAAGAACATGACTTTAACATATACTTTTTTTACATAAATATAAAAAATGTGATCCCGAAAAATTGCAGGATCTGACGTGGAAACACCCTATTATATAAATTAAATATTTGAAGACACAAAAACGAACATTAAAACGCATAAAATACAAAATTACACTCATTAAGTTCAAATATTAATTAGAAAATCTCCCATGTAAAACCAAACTCGCGATTTTTATTAATGCGACAATATCATCTTATAAACTATTTTTTTAACGTTTGGGTGTTAGAAGCTTCGCCGGCTAATTTACTTGAAAATGACACTAACCAAAAGCTCTTGGGTTTTTGTCAGTGCCATTTTCAGAAAGATTTTACATTTCATAAATGGTAAAGAAAGTGTTAACATTAAAACATTATTTGTAATTTATAAAGGAAAGCTGTGTTATCTATTGAAATCTTATAGTGCCCATTGACATAACCCACAAATAACGGCCGTAGGGCTTCAAAATGTAATATCTATAGAATCTTAAATAGTCGAGTGCAAACTTGATCGTAGATTGTTTCTCAGTTAAACCAGTAGCTACGTGGTCGAACATTGTTTTTGCGCTACTACTAGCAGCGACACGAAGTTCGCACTTCGGACAAGATATAGATAATCACAATACAGTGTTGGAGGGTAACTTCGAGTTAATGGTTGCCTATGGTATATCAGGAGCGAGCACGGAATCAGCCAGGCGATGCGGACCACTCAGGTTGTCAGCTTCTTCTTACAGGTTTTCCCTCCAGCAGTGTTGTACGGACCGGCGTTCCAAGGAACGGCGTTCCTGGAACGGGTTCCTTTTAGGAGGAACGAAGGAACGCCGTCGTTCCATTTTGCATTGGTGGAACTGGAGCGGGAACTCGTTGGATTTTTACTAGAACGAAAAAAGGAACGGCGTTCCTTTTTTACTCCAATAGAGTAATTTTTATTTTATTTCTAATAGGGAAATTTTAAAAGTATAATAACATTATTGTTACGAAGAGCAGGATCTCGTTAATTTTTTGGTTCTTTATCTTAGGGTTTATTTTGTGTGATCCTCGCTTGGTAACAGTTGGGTACAGGAGAGCTAGTGGGCATTGATTTTTTTTTTCAGTGCCTGAGGCTGCCGTACAAAAAAGGAAAACCTTTAGTCAAAGGAAAAGGCACAGAAAGAGGGCCGTTTCAAACTTGCTACTTTCTTTGCTTCCACGAATCCTCATACACGCAGAAATGTTAGGCTAAATACAGCCGTTACTGAACTTCCACAAAGAGACCTACAGTTTCAACAAACGACAGGTTACCAGACATCGAACGCACCCTTCTATCCCGAACATTGATCACTTACATATAAACAAAAATGTGCCGTTATTCCTTCTTCTTTTGTCTCCCACCTTCAAACTGAACAACAAATCCAAACTGGACAAATAACTTCTAGTTTTCAAGAATGACATCCCAAACGCTCTACCCCCTTCTTCACTTGCTCGTCTTGCAGACAGACACATTGAGAAGCAACTGTTGTTAAGTTCCAACAAGTGACTTTGTTAGATTGAAATGTATGAAGGTTGTAAAACGCTTGTGCAATATAGGGTAAGAGTACATTTGGCTCGTCTGGATCGCGCACCACAAACATGAATATGATTAAAAACTGAGATTTGTAATGGTGAATATATCAAGAAATGAAACTCCACTTCGGCTTGATTTCTTTTCCTGGTGCCCTTCCATCACGGAATTCAAATTCTTAGGTTGCCATCTGATAAAATAAATAAAAAAACTTCGCTCTATTTAACAAGATATGGTAATCAGCAAGATACAAATGTAACGTATATGCAACGATACGTTCCATTTTTTAATTGTAACGGGAACGAGTTCCTTTTTCAGATATAAAACTTGTAACGGGAACGCGTTTCAAAGATCAGAAGGAACGAGGAACGAGCTTTCGCTCCTTTTTTTTATGAATGTGCTCAACACTACCCTCCAGTTTGCGGCAGCAGATCTCATTTCGGGACACACCGCGTTCGTACCGGTGACCGGTGACTTACTTCATCGTGTTGGAGAGCCCCGTCATTGGCAAGCCGCGGCCTATCCATTGAACGATCAGCAGCCAAAAGCTCGAATTTCCTCAACGTAACCTGGATATCGCCAGGGACACTACCATCGAACACAATTGCGCCACCTACTGACGCCAATATATAAAGCTGGAAAGCCCTACTACCCCTGATTTTGCACGGGAGAAGCCAGGTGATGCGGAACACTCATGTTGTCATCGTGCTTGTACAGGTTGGCCCTTCTCCCTCGTTATTCCCTAAAAAACTCATCTTGAACGTGTTTCACCCATCTCTGAATTAGTGACTCCGTATTGCATTTCTATGTAAAAGCAACAGAGCCTAAACCATCAATGAATATCAAGCAAATTCGTGAATTTGTGACTACGCAGCTGACTTCGAAAATATTAATCATGATCTGAGAATTTTCTTGACGAATATGTAGCATGCTTTTCGAGTCATACAGTGGAAGAAAACTTGCAAATGTTCAAGTCCGATGTTCATAAACTAACAAATCAGCACACTTCTTTAAGAGCTGTAATAGAAAACTCTGTAACAATCGTTTACCAGAACCCTAAACAATACCTCTTAAACAAAAAGCGCCTTTTTCGTGCCGCAAAGCCATCTATCCGTGAGGATCGTTGGTTACGTTATCACACTGCTGCTCAGGAGTATCAAAAGGCAATTGATAACGCCAAGACAGAATTTATGCCTCATACCCTTCCCACTATGTTAATCAACAATGGTAAACAATTTTGGAACATACTGAACAATAAAAAAACATTCGTCTCTTACAATAAAAGATACACATGACGATGATATGCCCAGTGATGTGTGTGCTAGTTTAATAAATGCTACCTTTGCGGATTCATTTTCTTGTGACCATGTGGAAGACTTTCCACGGCTAGACTCTGTTGGTAATCTGCTCATGAAGCCCATTTTCTTGATTATGTCGGTATTGTACTTACATGAAAAAGCTCAGATTGTCATCTTCAGCAGGAGTGGAAGGAATTAATCCCAAGTTTTTGAAACATACCAAATATTACTCGCCTATTATTTAAAACAAAATTATTTAAACAATCTATTCAACAACCTATTCTTACACTAGACTTGAAGGTAATGAAGGTGGTACCCATTCGCAAGGCTGGTGACGAAACATTACCCTCTCAATTATCGCCCGATTTCTATAACCAGTGTTTTATGTAAACGTCTCGAACATGTCATCTTCTCTAGCCTTGTCAATTTTTAGAATTAAGCAAACTTTTCAGCACTGCCCAACATAGTTTTAGAAAACCCTTTTCATGTGACAGTCAGCTATTATCTTTCCCTCATTTTCTTCATATCAATCTAGATCGAGGATCCCAGGCGGACTGCAATTTTCTGGATTTCGCAAAGGTCTTTGATAAAGTCTCTCACAAACTTGCTTCTAAAACTTTCCGAACTTAACACAGACGCTAACGTTCTTGCATGCACTGAATAGTTCCTAATTCAAGTGTCAGAATTTGTTGTTGTGAACAATAGTAACTCTTCATCCGTCACTGTTGCTTCCGGTGTTCCACAATCTTAGAGCCCCTACTAAAATTAATATATATCAACGAGCTTTACACTAATTTCTCCTCATCCAATTGTATGTTCGCTGATGACTACGTTATTTGTCGTGAAATTCTAGGTCATTATGATACTTCTAAACTTCAATTAGACGTTAACGCTGTCTACCAATGGCGCAATGCACGGTCTTTGAGTCTTAACGCTAACAAAAGCAAGGCCATGCGGGTGTATCGCCAATCGTATGACTATCCTAATTACCTCCTAAGTAATGCCCAAAAAGGGTCAGTATCGTCATATCAATATTTAGGCTTACATATAAGTTCTAACCTGCCATGAACAACTCATATTCAGCATATTTCTTCTACTACTAATAGCATTTTAGGCTATATAAAACGCAATCTTTTTATTAACCCCTGTTTCAAGTAAGACGATTTTTTTACAAAACTTTAATTCGTCCCAAGTTTGAATTCGCAGGTTCTGTCTAGGATCCCGGAAAGTAAATCTTTTGTATACATTAGACGCTATTCAGAACAGGCCAGTACGTTTTATCCTAAGTAACTACCACCGCACTGTCAGCTTCACCTCAATGAAAAAAACCTTTCTGATTGACACCGTTATTCTTACGTCGAAACGCTTCTTGCCTTTCTTCATTTCATAAAATGTATTACCATATTTCTTTAATCCGCGACATACTAATCTCTCGTCCATTTTGTCTCCTCTCGTCTTGATCATGAGCATAAAGTGGGCGTCCCAAGTTCTATCACGACAGTGTTTTATATATCTTTCGTTCCTCGTGCATCCCTGGAGTAGAACCATTTTCCCGGGTTGGTAGCTGCATCACGGACACTGAGCTTTTCAAATGTAAAATCATCAATCTTTTTGTTGACCAGTGCGCTTCATATGTTTCTAGTTATATAGCATTCTTGTTATTGATTGTGCCAAATTTCTATCTTGTTTTTGGTTTAACTTTTTCTTGTTGCTCTCCCCCTCTGTAATTTCTTCAGGCCTTGAACGTGTAAAAATTGAAACGAAATGAAATGAAATGAACAAAATACTTCAAGAATTCCCAAGACAACGTAGTGTTCAAACGCTCTAAAATTGAGACACACTTTAATGTTTGAACTGGTCTTAAAACTTAGCTCTTTTTTTCTCTTGAGTATAATACTTTGATTATGAAAACCTACCTCAGTGGACACCGTTAGTGACCATTCCCGGTGAAATCACGCGGCGTCCGTCTGCAAACAACCACGTGATTGCGGGGCGCGCGCTACCTCATCGAGCGCGCGGGGATTCCACAACGCCAAGTCCTCGCTGCAATGATTAGTGGGTAGTCGGAAAGCTAACTGCATTTTTCTCTACTCACTGTTCGAAAGCGTTTAAACGCGAACACTGAACGCTGGATTCCGGCGTTTGGCATTCGAAAGCGTTCAAAGAGCGAGAAGAAACAAAGGCAGCTTGCTTTGCCTTACTGACTAATCATTCAAGTCATAGCTCTGTGCTCTGGCATCCCCGCGTGCTCTCGACTCCCCCAATTGTTTCAGTTTCTGCCCACAAAGATCTCCTCCCCACAGCCATCGCCTCTCGCGCATTCACGTCATCTAGAGCAAGACGCGCTGTCGATTCCACTCTGTCGTGGCAACACAGCAGCAGTTCTGCAATTGCACTCGCACCGCCACCATTCTGGGGATCTGGAAGGTTCTGGGCGCGTCTACAAAATCCAAGTAACCAAAATCCCCTTTTACAAAAGCATTTCATTCGAAAAGCACGTATCATAACTTTTTTTTTTCTTTCAAAAGCACATTTCATAAATAAGTATTCCCTTAACGCATTCCTCAAAAGCACACATCTCCTAGAGCCCGTAACTGATAATTTTGCATCTATAAAGCAAAGTTCCAACAAAATATAAAGGACATCGGCTAAAATAGTTACACTAAAGTGCACATTTCAACAACTCAACGGCTTCCGCTGTTTATTAAAACGCTCCTTGTGTGCTCATTTGCGTTTCATTTTTTTCGATCTTAATCAGGCCGCCAGTTCAGACTAAAGTCTTTTGCGTTATACTCATATATTTTACGCTGACGACATCACTCTTTGGTGCTCCTCGGGCTCGCATAGAAAGGTTGAGACCTCTTTGTAGCAGGGTCTCGACATTATTTTTACCTCTCCCTCCGAGGCCGACCTGAGTACCTCACCAGGAACGTCTGAGCCCCTCGCCCACTCTAAATATCAACGCACGTACAATAATTTCATCTCCCTTGCTGTCAACTCACAACGCATCTCTGCAGCGAAATTTTGTCCCGTTATAGGCCAGCCACTTCACTCACATAAAAACGTCCCGCTCTCAAACAGGCTGTCGCTACCTGCTATAAAGTCACGCACTTTGTTTGACGTGCAATCCAACGGCATCTGGCCCCCAACGAGACTCAGTCCTGTCGTCTTGACTAAACCCGCGCACTCAACAAAATCTTCTACTCGTTCACAAACCAAAAAAAAACAACATATTAGGGTCCTCTCTTAATATTCTCTACAAAACGACCCTCCAACTCTCCATCTAAACCCCTACACAAAGCCTCTATGATACCGGGCTATTTCTCCCTATACCTTCCCTTCTTAATCTTCACATTGACCGCCAACTTTCTCGGCTATCCTCAACTCAGCAAGTAATATGGATTATTTCACATGTTCCCATCTCTCCCATGCCTATATCTCTTCACGTCCCTGACCTTCTACATGATTCAAATCTCCTCATCGCCCCCATTCCCCGAAACATGTCCCTTATCTTACATCCCGGACGCAAACAGGCCCAAGCTACCCATCACTCCCAGCCTCTAAACACTCACACTGTAGCATACACCAGCACTTCCATACGTGGATCCTTCGGTGCTGCAGCTCAATTCATACACTCCCCTCTCTCTTCTAACCCTCTGTCGTCTACCAGCGGTCTATACCTTGACCCCCAGGACAACATTACTATGTAAATCCTCACTATAGTGCATGTAGTCTAGGAACTCGTACACCTTCCCTTAACCCAGCAATACGTCGTATACATTGATTCCCAAGTCACCCTTCGGGCGCTCCAACAGCGCACCCTACCTTCGGAAATACACCCATACCTAAATATGGCTCTTCTGAGACTGAAACCTCGTACGGTCAGATTAGGGTGGGTCCCTGGATATACAGGTATTTCAGGAAGTGAGATGTGCAATCAGGTCGCCCGCGAGACTCTTGAACGTCCTCCAGGAATTCCCTGGTCCAACCCATTTTTGTGGGAGGAGGGTCTTCTGAACAAGATAGCCATCTTCGAGTCCTAACTTCAATTCAAGCGGGAGCTCACTACTCTACCTGCTCCACAACCCCGTCCCTCTATTCCCCAGGCCAAACACACTCATCCCACCCGCAAAAATGTATCTCGATCGTTTCCGCTCTGACCCTTTCTGCCCCAACCGTCCTGAACTCTATCCCAATCTGGCCTACAGTTATTTTTATTGTCCTGTCGTTTTTCAATCCCTTTTTCTCCCCTCCATTATCCGCAGTCCTCTCCTGGCATACCTGGCTGGCGTCTCCCCATGAGAAGGACCAGCTCGGCCTGGTGTGGTAGGTGCAGCACATATTGATCACTTAATTTATGTTTGATAATAAAGTGATTCTCTCTCTCTCTCTAATAACAAAATACATTTCTGATTCGTTTGAACCTTCCGAAGATGATCAGTGCGCCTTAACCGCATTGTTCTTGACTGGTTAGTAATATCAGTTATGCCTACAACTATTTCAGTTATCATGAATCATTTTAGGGGGACACTAATCTTCCCAACATATAAAAAACTACCTGGAGGAGATAGAGACGCCCCGCGGCCCCCTCCCTATAAATCAAGAGTCTCAAGCACGCAGCCTGCGGGCCGCATGGGGCCCGCGACTCGCTGGGGTGCGGCCCGCAGGCAACTTACTACTGGATTTTGTTCCCATGCCTCGAGTTCTCTAAATGGCGTGCGCCATAGTGATCTCATCCCGTCGATTCATTTTCGCTAAAAAGTAGCTCTACGGTTTTAACTCATTCACATAGCTTATAGTTATCAGTGTTCATTTGCTGTATGTTTCGCTTTATTTTATTTTTTTGCTTCCTGCGTTTCGTAATCTAAAACAATTCCGTTACTCGGCTGCACGCGCGAGCTATTCGTTGACGGATGTATCTCTACTGCGGGAACTTTAGATCGGTAGGAGGTACTGCCAAATATAAAGCTATGAGCACAAGGATTCACGCCTTCGAAACAATAAATCACCATTAAAAGACAAGTATTTCTTCGCAGCGTTGTAATAAAGATTGTAATGAAGGCAGAAACTGTGAAATTAGCTGTTATTTTTTTTTTTTTAAGAGAAGCGCTGAGCTTGGTTAATTCCTGAGTGAAATGAGCAACGGGAACGACAGCGCACTTGCTCTCTTCTTCCATTAAAAATGCCAGCACGCTGGCGGGAGGTGTCGTTTTAATTCTTTTTATCACATGAGGTCCGGGCCTCAAGTAGTCATATAAACAAATAAAATCTAAAGATGTCAATAGCGAAACTGTGAGCTTGCAAAAAGAATAAAGCACGATATCAATATACCTTAAATTCGCTTGATCACCCCCCCCCCCCCCTCGTTTGTTTTACGTTGGCCCTCGACCTTTCCGGTGTGGGCTATGCGGCCGCCACAGTGTAATGAGTTTGAGACCCCTGCTCTAAATAAAGAAGGGTAGGCAATATTTACGACACGACGTAATGCATTTTCGGACTCAAGATATTTGACACCACCTCTTGGTCATCATTTTGGCGTCCCGAAGATGATCGGGTTCCATCCAACAGAGTAGGGTGTTGTGAGAGGCACCGTCAAACGTTTTGACATTTTGATCGCCCATCAGGTATACTGGTGGTCTGAGGCGGGCGACACTACCACTGGTAATGGCCCGTCAGCCCCACTCAAAGGATATCTGAGGGTACATCAGATACCGTCATGAAAGTCTGTCAGACCATCGAGATAGTCGATTAGACAATCACGAAAGTCAGATGGGCTATCAAGGTTTGATTGGCCGTCAAGAGAGTATGAGGAACTGTGAGGAACATCTGATGGGCCATCACAAATTACTGATCGTATTTTCGGTCGGGACGGCACGCAGGAAATACCTTTTCGCTGATCCTTCGAACAAACGTCACAAATATCACGAATAAAGTATGAGGGATTGGAGCACCTTTATGCGGTAACTATCTTCTCTTTTTTTTTTTTTTGCTGAGATTATTTGCAATTACATAGACGATCTACTACGAGATAGCTCTCATTTATAGTTACATTGTACGTATTGGTACGTAATACGCATCATTACGTAATCAACATATGTCGGTAGATAATGCGCACCGATATATGTTTCATAGTCTAGGGCCGTGATTCTCAGAGGGAATCCACGAAGCTCAGTTTCATCAGTCAAGCTCGGCAAAACAACTTGTCTTTTCTCAGATTGATAAAAAACGCTCCAACTTTCAGGTGAATTTTCTCGTGTATATCTATATAAGAGTGCTCTACTTCACACTAGTCCTCAGTTATCTCCATTTTTCGAAATAACTATCATAATTAACCCCTACTTTTCCCTTCCCCTCACCATAAACGGGTCTGGATTCATCATCCCCGCCGACCAACAAGGGGTCCGCAAAAAAACAACGGTTGAGCACCTCTAGTCTAGGGATTAGCTGGTAGTTTTCACTCGCCATCCAAATTCCAGTCAATAATGATGTTGCATGTCTGCAACTAAGTAAAACGGTATTTGTTTGTTTAGGTCACGTAATAGTATTAAATAGTGTTAGTAAATCGTTCCGATACCCCTGGTAACGGCACTTGATAACCATACGATACACGCGTAAAGGCGCCGGCGGAGTACCGGGTATCGTTATCGGAGTCATCGCTGCGCTGCACCAAAACTCTCTATTGTTATGGTGCCGCCATCGCCATCGTCGCGCGTCGCCATATTAATCATGTCCGATCGGTCGCGTAGTTCGAGCGGGAATCGCGGGACAGTTCCAGCATAAACATCGTTAAAACTAGTCGTCGCGCCTCTGTTTTCCACGTCTCGTTTGGCAGAGGTGCAAGATCACCCCGTGACGTCATGCTTTGACGTCACAGTATCATGTAGCACCATAATGTGATGTGATACCATGACATGTAATGCTTGTGGGGATCCCTTTGGAACCCCATTCCCCGATGGCCGTCCTAACGGCCACAGGAAGAAATGTCCAGCAACCTGGTTCTGTGTTCCGACTTGTTCGTGTGGAGAAGGGCCACCCGTAGTGACGAGCAGCGCACTACACCCTCTCACAACGGAACGTACGTTCTCAGCAGTGTTGTTGGCGTTACCGACAAAAGTAACAAAATGAGTTACTTGTGAATAAAAGGAACGCGCTACCGACCTACGTAACCTTAAAATAAAAGGCACGCGTTACCGTTACCGATAAAGAGTAACGCAGGATAGGTTTGCGTTACTTTTTTTAATTGTAAATTAAAATGTTTTACTGTTTTTACGGTACAGGTATGCATAACCAGCATATCTCAAGAAACATTATGTTCATACAGAAACTGCACATCATGTCATTATACTTTTTACGGTTTCACCCAAACACTAACGAAGAAAAACGCAAAGAAAGGAAAAAAAACCTCAAAACTTCACATTGCTTGGCGCCTAAAAACACGAAAATATTGATGTGTAATTGTTCTAAGTTTTCGGTGGAAGAAGTAACGCGTAACGTAACTACGTTACTCTCGACTTGTAATAAGTAATGTAACTACGTACGTTACCCATTGCTCTTTTTGAAAAGGTGAGCGAGTACCTGACTACGTTACAAAAAAGTAACGCGTTACCGATAACGCCGTTACTTGTAATGCGTTACAGTCAACACTGGTTTTCACAGGCTGTAACGACCACTAATCGAGGAACTTTCGCGTCTTTTCCCTCAGCTCTGGGATTGCGGACTCACCCTGCGACCTCCTGAAGGTTCGAACATGTCCATGGGACTTCTATACGTGAGGCATTAGTACACCGGCAACGTTGTGTCTCAGTTTTTTTATTTACAAAAACCATATGATACCACTTGGAGGTACGGAATCCTTCGTGACTTGTAACACTGTGTGTGCGGGGCCGCATGCTTCAGTTTATACCTTGCTTTTTGAGCAAAAGAACGTTTCAAGGCCGATTGGGCTCCACACTTTCGGATGTTTTTTCTCAAGGAAATGGTGTCCCTCAATGAGGAGTGCTGAGCCTTACCCTCTTTGCTGTTAAGATTAACAGTCTAGCAAAGATTATGCCATTTTGAGTATCTTACTCTTCATATGTGGATGATGTGCAGATACCAATATCTTTCTGTAGCCTCTCCAGTTGTGAACGGCAGTTGCAACTTACAATCAATAATAGGTTGGGTAGGTGGGCAGGTGAAAATGGTTAGAATTTTTTTTTCTGAAGAAACACTCTGCGTTCCTTTTTTGTTGCGCCAAGGATTGTCTTTTGATCCTTCCTTGCATCTTAATAGCATTGAAATATCGGTCCAGCAAGAGCACAATTGGTTGGATGTGTTCGTTTGCAAGAAGCTTACCTTTCTGTCTTATCTAAAGGAGTTGAAACGAAAATGCTTGACGTCAGTAAAACATCCTTAAGATGGTGTTGCATTTTTCATTGGAGTCTGATAGGCGCAGTCACTTACGACTACACAACCCCTTAGTTTGATCCCGTCTCGACTATGGTGCAATTGTATACGGGTCGGCACGGCAATCTACTCTTAGGATGCTCGATCCAGTACATCACATCGGACTCCGACATGTCACAGGTGGACATCGCACATCTCCTGTGAGGAGTTTGTATGCTGATACGCATCAAATGCCCATCGAGAAACGGAGGCAGTACATTAACGTGTCTTATGCTTACACTGTTAGCAAGTCCCGTGTATTTGGTGAATATTTGGGGTGAAAAACAGGCTATTTACACAAACTACCATAAATTTACACGATGGGTAACGGATAATTCGTTCAGAAATCATGCGAGGTTGTAAAAAACGTGTTTTGGTTCGGTCATACACGCATAACCGTGTAGCCGACCTCGATAACACGCATCACCCCCGGCGACGACCGCGGCATTGCCGGCTATCGAAGCACCGGAATGCTAGGGGACACACTTAAGAAAGGACCGTCGAGACAAATGCCGCGGAAAGAAACATGTCTCGGAGACAGATATGCACCGAAAGCAATTGCGCCATGTCGCAGGACGTTGGCGAAACCCGCCCTTACCGTGCTCGCCGCCATCTTCTGGTCGATGGCAATGCGGCTTCCCTCATGTCGCCCATGTTTGTATTTAGTTTAGGGGTCCTGATAAGTTTCTTAGACACCACAAATAAAGTCATGGGTCTAATTATTCGTTCCAAGCAGTTAAAATGGATATAAAAAGCGTGTCCTCGATGTGAACACGTGACATTGCAGTTGGTTTCGTTTTTGCTTCAACCTTCAACTGCAAGCGATCTGGCCACGGCGCAAGCGCAACGCCGATGTACGCTGGAAGCAAGCGCCGGTTGGCTCTCGTTGTTTTTGTTTGACCGGAGAAAATCTGGCAAGTATACGCATGGCGCCGCTACTGTTTTGGTCGGACGGGACGCGAGAAGCTTCGCATAGAGCTTCGGAGTTTGCGAGCACATAGTGAATACGAGACCGGAGAAGTGCCCCTGTGATGTTCCTGGAAGAAGGAAAGTAGCATTCGTAATCGTCGTGTGTGCTTTGAAAGCGAAGGAAGTCACAGGGTCCACGAGTTCGCAACCACAAGCCAAGGTTCACGACAGCGCGGCGTTGACTTCGGCGATCTCGTTCTGTTTGGTGCAACCCGGCGATGCGAAAAAGAGCTGAAACATTCGTCGTGTGTGGTGCGGTGCTTTGTATTCCGGTTCTGTTTGAACCACGCTTTAACACGGAGCGCAAATTGTTTGTTGCGTGGTGGAGGTTCAACGGGTACAGTCCCGTCGTCGTCAGCTAATCCGGTCCAGCTGGTCCGGGAGGACGCAGCGAGCGTTTTTAAAAGTAAATCTTCCTTCGTTCCGTTTCAAACTGTAGAAGTGTCCCGACACAGACCGTGAGTAAGAAGCATAGGGCGTTTTCAACAAAATTACGTTGTTTTAATTGAATAATAGACTCCGGATTGTTGTCTTAAATCTGCCGTTTTTTATGCTTCGTGTTGGACTGCGTTTGCATAGCGACGCAGACCGCTCGAGTAGATGATTCGGTCCTGCCACGAGTTTGTTGCGCCAATCATGCGGCGTTAATAAATTAGGGCAAGGTTTCCTACCTGCCCACAGATGCATGTACTGAGACCATTTTTTATGTCGTGAACGTAGTGCTCTTTCTTTATTTTGGAAGACGCGTTGGTGCATTTATAATGGTACAATCACTTGAGAGTTGAGAAATTGGAGAGCGAGCAAGCTTTCTCAACTTTGTCTCTTTCTCTCTGGCACTGCCCTGTTTCAGTTTCAGTAGGCATATCTCCTAGCAGGTACAAACTGCTCTAAAGCAGGTAAAAAACGGGAAGCTTAGGACGGTGCGGACTCCGGGTTTCGCGCTTTTCGCAAGGTGACAGGGTAAATGCTTTTGTGAGATATGCGGAATATGCAAGCGATTTTGTTATGCCCGTCGTTTGCGTCTCTCCAGCAAAACGAATAAGATGATCTACTACAAAGGCGCAATCACAAGCCAAGATTTAAGATAGCAGTCGTTTGCTTCGGTGATCCGTGTAGCTGTATTTTACCCTGCTCTCTGCAACACCGTGTCATGACGAAGAGCTGGAACGGTCACGGTTTGTGCTGGCCTCCCGGTCGACAGAAACCCGCGTCGCCCGCATCGGCACCGAGTGCGCTTGGGCTGTTGATGCTCAAACCTTTCATCCGCGGCTTGTTGCCAGCTCATCCTGCTGCTCAACGGTGAGAAAGCGGCGAGAGTAACCTCGGAAGTGAATGTAAATCCTCGTTCATTCAGTTATTCGTGTCAAAGTGTGGAAGATGTCCAACGTGTAGTGAGGGCGGGAACTACGAGCGTTTTGCCTTGCTTTTATAACCGAAACCAGACCAACGAGATAACTGCCTTGCGTACTCTAAAATGACGGAAGCAATAAGTTTCAACAGGTCGAGTACGTCACCGGGGATGTAGGCGAGACGGTGCACACTGTTTAAACGCTTGCAGTATCCACGAGTGGTACCAGGAAAGCGACGTCAACAGAGAAGGAGCTCGCGATTCAGCATAATGCACTGCTACAGACCCGTGTATCTTCAAAGTTCGGGGTGGTGGCTGTATAAAAAAAAGACGCATCAGCGCCCCACACCAGTGTTCACGAATAACACCGTTCACAAACTCCCAAGCCCCACCGCTCTTCTCGACACCGACACGACATACGACAACGAACTGCATCAAAACGCCCCAAAAGTGAAGGCGTCTGCTCCCGTACTGCAACTTCTGCAACTAGCGGAAGTGAAGTGTTGGGCGGATGTCCGGATGTCCTTCACAAAAATATAAAAAAAATGCTTTGCGCAAGGATCATTTTCATTTATTATTGTATACGTAATGACAAAATCCCAATAATTTGTTTTCCTATCTGATTCAAGCTAGTCGGACTGCTCATAACACTGGTCAAGCAAGAAATTAACAAAAATTTGAACTTTTTCATGACCGGTTTAAGATTTATTGTTAACATATCGTTATTTATTGCAACGGATAACATTATAGATTTTGCCTCTATACTTTTTAAATACAAACAGTTTTAACACACGGCTGTCCATTGCGCCGGGTTTTGTGTATTCTTCTATAAATCTGTAATGGTCAGCGACCAAAGAGCTCACCCGCACATGTCAAGCTTATATGCGCCGCGGGGAGAAATGGATATCGAGTAGAAAGTGTCGGGCGTAGTGTCGGTTGTTGTGTTTGTGTACATGTCGGTGCTGTGAAGCTGTGTGGTGTGTTGCCTGCGTTGTATGTAGGGTTGCTGTGTGGTCGTTCGCAGTGTCAACAGGCTGGTGTTTTTTTAAACAGGCTGCTAGAAATCTCGGTAGGTGGCACAAGTTACCGCCCGATTCTAAATAGTTTGCTCAAGTGATTTATCTATGTGAGTTCGGCATTCGTTTTTTTTGTTTTTTTGTCTAGCGGTTTGTTGAAGCTACCGACGCCGCCGATTGCCGACAACGCACGTACGTACCTTTGCAAGTAGCTACGTCCGCCGCTTGGAGGCTTTACTGTGTATAAAAGACATCGAACGAGAACTAACGCGCCCTGTGTGCTTTCAATTCGGCTGAAAGGCGCGCGGCTCGCTGGGCTCGTCTCTCGCCTGTTCTCGGCCGCTGGCCGCCATGTTTCATAAGGAACACGCTCGAAACGGTTTTGCGGAAAGCAGACACGGTGTAGCGTGTTAAGTTTACACAGCACCTCATGTGTAGACGAAAAACACAGATGGCCTCGTGTAAAACGAACACGTTTCGACGTGTCCGCTATGGGACAACGGTTTACACGTCTGGGCGTGTTATTTTTGCTAACAGTGTACAAAGTATTTTAAGTCCAGAGCATCTCTTCTACAGTGCCCCTCATACTTGCACAAGTTTGCAACTTTCAAAGACAAGCCTACCAATGTTCGGCCATTAATCTTTCATCTGCAAACTTCTTGCCAATATCTAAATATCTCCCCCCATAAGATTCACTTGCTTAGGCACACTGATAGGATTTCTCCTTGGGATGCTCTGCCTGTTTTCTTTGACTGGTCACTTGCTCGATATTGTGAGAGGGTCATGTAACCACCAATCATCCAGCAGGAGTTCCTCTCTCTGCAGCAGAAATATGGAAACCACTTGGAGTTTTATACAAATGGGTCCAAACCTTCGTCTTTTGTAGGATGTACTTTCTATTCTACTTCATACTGGAAAGCCATACGAGCTGATTGTATGGCAGGCATATTCACTGCATAGCTCAACGGTATTTTACGAGCTGTCGAACATATACTCGACAAGAGTATAATGAAAGCTGTTGTCTTTTCGATCCATAAAGTGCCTTACAGGCTGTGTCCTCCCTAATGCCTACGAAAAATCTCGTTGCACATCAACACATTTAAATCAACAGGGACCTGCGACGCGGTCGGGACAAAGTTTTGCTCGGTGCCGAGCCACGTTGTGATCGTGGGCAATGAAGAGGGGAATAAATTGGCCGTGTCGTCTCGAGCCTCATCAATAATATCCATGGGCTTGCCCTACCTGGATCTCAAACCACTTTTGAGGATATCTATTTTTCACACATGACAGCTGGAATGGGATACAGAGACCCAAGCCAAACTCCACATTATCAAGCCCGTTCTGGGAATTCGGGAGAGCTATTACAACAAGAAAAGTCGCGTGGAGGCTCTGTGCTCCGTAAGAATAGGTTACTCCCGACTGACACATCACTATCTAAATCGTGGTGAAGATGTTACACTATGTAAACACTATGGAGCGCTTTTGACCATTTTACAAATTTTTTGGCATTGTTCGTCTCGTCATTCACTACGTCAAGCATGTTTCGAGGAACGTTTTAGAGTTCACCTTCCATTTCACCCCTCATTTTTGCTTGGCGATAAACCTTGAGTTCCGCTCAGCCGTTTTGTAGACTTTTTGAAACAAACTGGAGATTGATATAGTTCACAACTTTGTAGTTTTAGACTGGTTTTCGTTATATTGTGCCATAATTACGTTTCGTTTGGCACATTATATCCCTCATTGCTGCTGTCACAATAAACTTCTAATTATCATCATGATCGTAAGCAGTTGTGTGTGAACCAGCCTTTATTCCTAAAGAACCGTAGGGCAAAGATAATGAGCAGGCGAATAATTTTTTACAGGTTAATAGATATAGTAGCACAAGCCGCTGGAGTTGCTTTTTGGGTGATAAACAATTGCGAACTAGCACATATTTTCTATTGTCCCTCGAAATCACAATATCGATTGCGACAGCCTCTCACCATTTAAAATGCAAGAGAAGTGCTTTCTACTACTGCAAATTTTTCACATTAAAGCAATAAATGCGAATGCCACGGGGTCCACATTTAGTTCACGGTTCACGTACAATTAGCGTTTTTATATCCCCAGGTAAAAAGTTCAATCACCAATTATTTAAGTTTCGTATTTTAAGCGAAATTAAATATGTCGCTCATCACTTACTCTTTTTGTTCAGCAAAGTTTTAATATCTTACTAATTGTAGTGGTCCACAAATCATTGTCACACTGGGGAAGCTAATAAGACCCGCTTATTCTATGTTCTTCTTTCTCCTCCTCCTCGCTAGTCTTGATCGTTGTCCTCTCCTTTTATTACCAGGCTCACTTCACTCTCCCGGACTTCTGAAATTATCCCTCCTGAGATAGTACTGGAAAACATTTCCTTTGGAGGCAGTATCCGTCGTCTCGTTAAGGCCTAAGTACCAAATCGTCTTCAATATGTTCTGCTGTTCAGCCGTTTTCACTACGCTGTCAGGCCCAGAAAGACTGGTGTTTGACCTAGGGATTTCTTTTCTGATGAAAACATTATCAACCTTCAGGTTTGGTATCGCGGCGTTGCGACTTTCATAGACATTTCGTTTCATGTTGCCCCTGTACTTTTGATTTGTGGCGTTTGTTCTGGCTGTTTTTGTGAGTCGCAATTTCTCTGTTAAACTCAGCTCATGATCGACCGATAGAAAGGGAACTTTCCCAGTGGCTTCAACGATCGGGCTACATCGCACGCCCTTTTTGTAAGATATGTTGTGGTGAGACACAGCTGCCTTAAGACAGCACTTCTAATCTCCTGGAAAACCTGGGTGCAGTTTCATGTATTTCTCAGTGTTCCGAAATTCTCGTTCAGCTAAAACTGTTTTCTGCAGAATGATATACTGCAGGAAACTTCAGTCTTGTTTCTGAAGGTTCGTCCATTGTCGGATTTGATTACCTTAACGTCCTTGAGTATTTTTCGGTTGAGTAAAGCTATGAAGCTGTTCGCATCTTCTCCTCCAGCTCGTGTGGCTACCATTATTTTGCATTCATAAATACAAATAAGAAACGCTTGCGTCCGTTTTACTCCTTCGCCCTTTTTTCAGTTCTGCGAACTCTAAGTGGACAACCTTAAATGGTTCCTTTGAGTACTGTGGAGTTGTGATTACGTCTTTAACTTGCTTGATCTTAGCCTTGTGAAGTTGAGATATGTGACAAGACTGAATGTATTTGCTTGTGTCCTGCTTCATGTTTGGCCAGGCGAACCTCTTGGGAAGCGTTTTGTGGGTTCGCAAAAGCCACAGTGTCCACCGGATTCTGGCCTGTGATGATACTCTTGTAAAACTTGTGGATGATTAAAGGAGGTACTTGGAACTTATCCCCCTAAAAATAAATGTTCAGTTCCCCCCCACCACTTTGCTCGGATTACAGTTCCCTAACCGCCGTCACTTAGAGGAACAAGAAGGCATGAAAGAGCATCGGCGTCTGTCAATAATGAACCAGGGCGGTGCATAATGTAAACCTGGAACTGCCAAGGCTCATTGACCAACCTAGCAAGTCGGCCTTTTTGCCGGGTCATATTAAGAATGTGAGTCACGGCTTGGGGGCCTGTGAACAACTTGAACGGAGCGAAGCGTCTTCCACATACGGCCGAAAACAATGATCAGTCTTCAGAACTGTCATTGCCTTTTCTTCAGTGGCCGTAAAATACAACTCTGATTTGTTCAACGTATAGCTGTGGTAGCCCTCCATTCGAAGCCGCTAGTGAGTGGGCTGCTTTGCGTCTCGCTGGTAAAGCACGGCCTCTGTCCCATAATGAGAGGCGTCCCCATTTAGATTGATTGGGAGTGCAAAGTCTGATAAGATAAGATAGGGTCCGATAAAATAGCTTGAACCATATCTCGGTACGCTGTCTCAAACTCTTTCGTCCAATCAATGATCACATCCTTCTGCGTGAGCCTAGTGAGGCATTTTGGTTTCAGTGCGTAGTCTTTGACGAATGCTCTGAAGTGTCCTGCCAGTCCGTGGAGAACTCGGAGAGAGTGTACGTCATATGACTTAACAAGTTTGGAAATTGTTGTTACAGGCTATTGTGCTTTTTGTAGCGCCGTTAAAAACTCTGCCGAGGAAAACTATCTGGGTCTGGAAGAGCTCGCTCCTTTTGAAATTAACCTTCAGTTTTGTGGAGCTAAAAAGTGACAACCCTTGTGATAAGTGTTGCCGGTGCTCCCCTTTGTTTTCGAATCACCGATTATGTAACCAATGAACACGTTACAAAAAATTCCCAGGTTCGAATTCAGGACCTGGTTCATCATCTTCCAGCACCACCCAGAGGAATTCTTTAAACCAAATGGGAGGTAGTTATACTCATTCAGGTCAAAAGGCACTGTGAAGGCTGTATATATATTGGTCTCTTCTTTTAAAGGCACCTGCCAAAATCCCTTGCAGGAGTCAATCGGCGAAAAGTATCGGCAACCTCCTGTATCATCAGTGGTGGCTTCGATTGGAGGCATTGGGAAAGGAATCAGATCAGTCTGC
The DNA here is from genome assembly GCF_016920785.2 of Ixodes scapularis. Classification (NCBI taxonomy): domain Eukaryota; kingdom Metazoa; phylum Arthropoda; class Arachnida; order Ixodida; family Ixodidae; genus Ixodes; species Ixodes scapularis. Next base: position 29,085,090 of record NW_024609880.1, on the reverse strand, counting down.
GTGTTTCAAGCTTGGTAGTCCGTGCAGAGCCTGAAGGTCCCGTCCTCTTTGGGAGCAATGGTGTTAGGTAACGCAAACGGAGACACCGAAGGCCTGATGATGTCTGCATCAAGCTTGTTTTGCAACTGCTGCTTGAACCACACCGTCTTCTCTCTGATCATGGTATAGGGCTTTTTACGCACCACTCTTTTTTTCACCGATGTGAAAGAGCACCGTGAATTTAAGGGCAGCTGCCGATGTTGAACAATTCAGGGAATAACTTAAAAATGTCTTCAGGTGCGGTAATAAGCCTTGGGCGGAGTGCTAAGGTGATCGCTGGCTACCTATCTGCAGTCAGCCTTCTTTTCGCTTGTGACTTTATCATCCCAGTGGATGTTTATTTTAGCCTTTTCATGTCTGGCCGGGAGGGTATAAAGTCATTATCCACTCCGGCAATCACAAGAGCGACAACTTCAATAATTTGTCCCTTAAAGTTAACGGTAAAAGTTTTTCATTTTGCCTAAAAGTTGTTTTTGCCGTCAAAACTTTGAACTTGAATTGCTTTTTGTCAGTAGGTCTTCAATACGTCTGTCTTTGTCTTATAGATGATCGATATTAAGGCGCCGCAATCAAGAAGGGTACGCGTCTTACGCCCATCAATATCACCGGCGATATGTAAGAGGCTGGGGGATAAGTACACAGCCTAATTTGGTATATTTGGGTGAGACTGACCGCTCTCCTTTATTCGATTTTTGTTTCTTGTCCTGAACCGCCTGGTTGCTCCTTGGCATTCGTAAAGCGTACCGCCTGGTCCTGGGTAGCTTTGTAGCTTGGCTGTTCCAACGAACTCCTTTGCTGACGCATATTGTTTGGTGTTGTTCGCTTCGTTACAGCGTTATGTTGAAGATTTATATTTATGACATGGCTGTAGTTATGTGTCATGAGCGCGACAACTCGAGGTGAAAAACTTCTGTCGATGATGCTACTGGAGCTGTTGATGTCTTGCAAGCTCTGAAGCAAGTCTTCCACGAATTTAAAATTTCGAGCTTGCACATGTTTTCAGAGTTCATGTGGAAGTCCATGAAGTATCAATAATATTATTGCTAACTTTGTCAGGTGGGGTTTGACAAGTTGCAGGAGCTTTCTCTTTTAAAACAATATTCGAGGAGCAGGCATGTCTTGTGTTTGTAAAAGATAACTTGATCACAACTGTCTACGGGATTCCTCTTGAAACTGGTGAGAAGACTTTCCTTCCAATCATTCCAGTTTGCTTCCGGCTGATCCACTAGGCAAAGTTCAAACCCATTTTTTTGCGACTCCCGTCAAAAAATGCACATGTACATTGATGTGGTTTTGTACTGAGGTCCAGACGTTCTTCTCTGAAGCATACTCAAGGAAATCAATCCATCCTTCCAGACTCGATGATTATCCATCAAACACGACTGGCTTCACAGTTTTAACTCTAGATTGCTTCTTTTCTTTCATGAAAGATGCGACGGCTGCATCAGCTCATTTTGCTGGGTTATATGACGTTTCTGTAGTTGAAAGCCTTGTAGCATCATTGTTATGCTCGAAATAGATATCGAAGTCTCTTCCGACACTCTCCGACATGGCCGTAGCACCACTTCTTCCAAAAACTGACAGTTGAAGGTTTACCTTGACGGATCTTGAGCTGAGAAGTTCCGTGGTTGACTTCTTTGCCCCTTGTGTGAGCAGCTCAACCTACCGTGGTGTGCTGACATGTGGAGAAAAATCTGTCATTGTATCGTCTTGAGCATTGTAAATCGAAAATACAATTTCTTTAGGAGAACTCGGATCTATGTTGAAGGTTGCCGACATTTTCCGGGTGTTGTCGACTGCGCCAAATTAGTAGTGGCCTACAAATTATTGCCACAGAGGGGAGGCGATTCAGAGCAGTTTATTTTATCTTACTTCTTTCTTCTCCTGCCCGCTAGTCTTGATCGTCGTCCTCTCCTTTCATTGCAAGGCTCACTTCACTAATTTATTTTATTTGGCTTGCAAAATTGTTTGAGTGTTTTAATTCCAGTAAAACACAGCGCAAACTAGATGATTCTTTTTTTGAAAAGCCCATTGTCTGCTTACTGCTACGCCACACACTTTAGAAAGGACATCCTCTTGTTCGCGGTTTCTAAGCATTTTTCTTTTTAAGTTAAGAATCTAAACAAATTAACAAGTTGCTCAGTAAGAATCCCTGCAAGCAGGCTTTTGTAAATGTTTATTTTTCGCGAGTGTATCGTGATTCATCAATAGTGTGATGCTGACTACATTCTGTCCTTAGTAATTCAACACGAGTATATGGTTTGATTTTTATTGCTTTAGTAAGAAACGCACGAATTTCTATTTAAAGATATGTCGTATCATTTGTGCTCCTCAAAATAATTATATTGTTTTCAAATTAAATATTTCAGGCTAAGTCATATTTAATTACATATTTTTTTATTCTATCATATCACAAATTTAGGCATCAATCTAGAGATTGTGTAGATAGGTGAAAAAAATGCTGCTTGAGGCTTGCATAAGTCCTTATTTGAACTCTTGAAAATGCTGTTTGGGGCTGAAATAATTCCAAAGATGAACTACCTTTGATATATCCACAGGAGTTCCCTCTTGCGCTGTGTTTGCTGCATTTGCTGTGATGGCCAGAAAGAGACCAAGGCAGCTTAACAGAAGTGGGCACGCTCCACACTGCAGGCACCTGGCCATCTTTCTTGTTTTCACCATGAGTCTTGGCTGTGCCAACGTCTTGAATCTGTGTCGCACACCACATAAAAAATTAATCTATAATTGTGACTGGGATGTTATAAACCATTGCACCTAAAGATTAGTATTAGAAATAGATAAGTGCTACTCCAAATACTGCAATAAGCTGCCGAACACGGTTGGTCAGATAATCATGTGTGAAAAAACAACGCATTGATTTATTTAATCAAAATGAATGATCTCCAAGAAATTATGATCATATACTAGCAACTAGAAAGATTTCCTTCTAGGACTTGTCTTGTGTAAGTATATTTTTTTCCTGAAACACTGTAAAGTTTTATAAAATTTAAAAAGTTTTGAATTCAAAGGTACCTTTTTGAGACCGCGTTATCAGTAGCGACACGTACCAAGAAGAAATAATAAACTTCAGATCATCATTAGAATAGAATGCCCTGATCCAGATGGTTGCAATTATTGAATGCGTTTTATATACATATATATATATATATATATATATATATATATATATATATATATATATATATATATATATATATGTATATATATATGTATATATATATATATATATATATATATATATATATATGTATATATATATGTATATATATATATATATATATATATATATATATATATATATATATGTATATATATATATGTATATATATATATATTGTTAAGAAGATTGACGCTCATACTTCGTCATCGTCTTCATTCACAACCACCGTGATCGTCATCGACTCACGCGGCGCACGCTGGCCGAATCAGTTGGAACCTAGTCCTCAACCCACTCGGTTATTCATTAAAAGCAACCTTCCATTATCCATCTAAGAAGTGGTGGAGGTGCGGGCTTTCCACGTCCTCAAGCATCTTCGGCTCCGGTAACCAGATACCACCCTGGAACTCCGCAACCGCGTCCTAACCACTAGCATGGCGACCGGTTCAACGACCTCCGTCGGCAATCCCACCTCCGACCAACCACCCGACACCCCCACAACCATCGTCTGCGCTGGAGCACTCCGGCAACGCGACCCGAAATGGTTCTCTGGTGCGGGCGACGATGACGTAGAGGACTGGTTAGACTCCTACGACACAACAAATGGGATCCAGCTACCAAGCTAAACAACGCTGTCTTCTACCTTTCGGACGTTGCTAACCTCTGGTTCAAGAACCACGAGGCCGTGCTCACCACCTGGGAGGAGTTTACGACAAAAATCAAAGAGGTATTTGGAAGACCCGCCGTTCGAAAGCTCACCGCCGAAAGAAAACTCAACATCCGGGTCCAGCAACCAGAAGAAACCTTCACGGCATACATCGAAGAAGTTCTCCAGCTCTGCCGACGATCCAACCCGGACATGACCGAAAAACAAAAAGTAAACCATATCTTGAAGGGAATTGCTGAGGATGCATTCCAACTCCTCGCCACCCAAAGCGACCTCACGGTGAGCAAGCTTGTCGAGGCATGTCAGAATTATCAAGAAATTCGCCAACAACGCCTGACTGTCCCGCGCTCAACTACCGCAGTTCACACAATCGCGAGCCTTGCTCAAGCACCAGATGATCCGCCGTTTTCCCGCGAAAGCCTTCGCAGTTTTATCCGCGAGGCCGTTCGCGAAGAAGTCACGCGAATTCTGGGCACGAGCACATCCGCCCGTGTACCCCACGTACCATCCCCTCCGGTCGCGCCACCGGGCATCCGCAGTCTGATCCAAGAAGAAGTCGTCGCCGCCTTGGGGCCTGTACCACGTTCCCCTCCCCATCCGATAACACCCACATACGCCGAAGTTGTTGCGCGACCAGTAGTGCTGTCCCCGCACGTTCCCTCTCCGCGTGCCTCACTTCAGCCTCCAGTCAGCGCCCAGCCAGGGTACTGGAGGGCTCAGGACGGTCGTCCGATTTGCTTCAACTGTGGCATTGCTGGACATATCGCCCGATATTGCCGCCGGCATTCTCCAGGATACCGTCCTTTGCACGTGAACTCAACAAGATATGAAGAACCCTACAACGGCCGATACCCTTCGATGGAACCCGAACGTCGCGACAACTACGAGATGTCCGCCCCTCGACACGAAAGAAACGATCGTCCCAGGATGACAAGCCGCTCCCCATCACCGCGCCGTCGATCTCCATCTCCCATGATCTCTCGCGGCAGCAATCCCACGCATGGGGGAAACTGCTAACTGCAACTCATGAGGCAAGAGTTGCAGCTGCATCACATCTCGGAAGCCCTCATAACCCGCGAAATCTGATTGATGTTAATGTGGAAGGTATATCGGTCAAGGCGTTGGTAGACACAGGAGCTGCAGTTTCAGTAGTACGGTCTGATCTCTGTCGACGGCTACGGAAAGTGACAACACCATTTTCGGGATATACCCTTCTTACAGCTGGTAAGCAGAATTTAATTCCGACGGCAATATGTACTGCGCGTATTTGTATAGATCAGATAATTCATGTGGTTGAACTCGTCGTGCTTCCTTCCTGTTCACATGAAATTATACTTGGATGGGATTTTTTGACCCTTGCTGATGCATGTATAGATTGCTCGTATGGCGAGGTTGAACTATCGGAAGTAGGTCCATCCGATGTTTGTGAGCTCCCTCCAGATGCAAAACTCTCCCTTTTTGAGGATACCGTAATCCCCCCATGCTCCTCCGTCATAATGAGTGTCACATCTCCCGACTGTGTTAATTGTACTGCCCTCATTAGTCCGTCGCAAGCAAACTTTCTCAAAAGTGGTATCGTGGTACCGCATTGTGTAACGACGTTCGTCAACGGGTTTGCTTCTCTTGTTGGGACTAACCCATCTTCTACCTCTTTGTTTCTCCCTCAAGGCTCCACCCTAGGAATAGTCTCAGTATATGACGAATGTGAGCTTATGTCCCTCGATACGCCGAGCCCTAACCCCACTCAAATCACGTGCCGATCTCCTGGTCAGTCCATTCACCCTCTCCTCGCTGACTCGCTCGATGCTAACCTCGAGGTATCAAAGAAAGAAAGCCTGTTGGCTCTACTCCAACACTACGCACACTGTTTTGATGTTAATTCCCCTTCACTCGGCCGCGTGACATCTACAGAGCACAACATAAATGTTGGTGACTCTCTCCCTCAACGGCAACGACCTTACAGGGTGTCTTCAGCTGAACGAAATTTAATTGATGAGCAGGTAAATGAAATGCTTGAGAAATGTGTTATACGTCCCTCTTGTAGCTCATGGGCTTCGCCAGTGGTGTTAGTAAAAAAGAAAGATGGCACAGTCCGTTTCTGAATAGATTTTCGTCGCCTAAACAAAATAACACAGAAAGATGTCTATCCAATGCCGCGTATCGACGATGCATTGGACTGTCTTCAGGGCTCGAACTACTTTTCCTCCATCGACCTTCGATCCGGGTACTGGCAGGTTCCCATGGCCGAATCTTCCAAAGATAAAACAGCATTTGTTACGCCAGACGGATTGTTTGAATATAATGTCATGCCTTTCGGATTATGCAATGCCCCCGCTACCTTCGAGCGCATGATGGATAATGTACTTCGTGGACTAAAATGGAAAGTTTGTTTGTGCTATCTAGATGATGTCGTAGTATTTTCTCAAACGTTTGAAGAACACCTCCGCCGTCTAGATAACATTCTTTCAGCTCTGTCTAAAGCGGGATTGCAACTAAACACGAAGAAATGCCGCTTTGCGAGCAGATCCATTCGAGTTCTTGGTCACATCGTCTCCAAGGAAGGAATCCAACCAGATCCGGATAAAATCCGAGCAGTCTCACATTTCCCACATCCACAAAGTGTTAAAGACGTTCGTAGCTTTCTAGGACTTTGTTCATATTTTCAGAGGTTTATTCGCGGATTTGCCTGCCTCGCCGAACCCCTTTACCGCCTCCTTAACAAGAACACTACCTTTAGCTGGTCTTCAGAGTGCGAGCAATCTTTCGAGAAACTAAAACATTTATTAACTTCTGACCCCATACTACGCCACTTCGATAGTTCCGCACCCATAGAGCTCCACACCGACGCTAGTGGATTCGGTTTGGGAGCTGTTCTCACTCAAAAGAAAGAAGGATACACCAGCTACGTCGTTGCATACGCCAGTCGTACGCTCACAAAAGCAGAAAGAAACTACTCCACAACAGAAAAAGAAGGTCTTGCCATCGTGTGGGCCATCGGGAAATTTAGACCATACTTGTACGGCCGCCATTTTGTCGTGGTCACCGATCACCATGCTCTTTGTTGGCTAGCGTCACTGAAAGACCCATCTGGCCGTCTTGGACGGTGGACGCTACGTCTCCAAGAGTTCGACTACACAGTTCGCTACAAGTCCGGCAAGAAGCATTGTGACGCGGACGGCTTATCCCGTTGTCCTCTTCCCGAAGAGTCACCAAACACCTTATTTGATGAGGATCCTCTTTGTCTTCAATCGTTAAGCCTAACAAATATGGGCCGCGATCAAGCGTCAGATCCCCGTATCACTCAAATTATCAATCACCTGAACGGATCTCAAATATCTACGGACCGCGCGTTTTCAAGAAAAGTTCGGCATTTTTGTCTACGGGACAGTCTTGTATACCGACGCAGTTACCTGCCTCATGGCCAACGTTGGTTACTTTACATACCCCAACACCTTCGCGGCGAAGTACTGAATTCCATGCATTCAGACGCAACATGTGGACATGCCGGCTTCGCAAAAACCTACACTCGAATCTCCCAGCGATACTTCTGGCCCGGACTCTATCGCAGCGTGCAGCGCTACGTGCAAGCATGCGCTGAGTGCCAAAGACGAAAGCGTCCCACGCAAGCGCCATCTGGACTATTACAGCCCTTACCCTGTCCCTCGCGACCCTTCGAACGAGTTGGAATTGACCTGATCGGACCTTTGCACACTTCATCTTCTGGAAATCGCTGGGTTGTAGTTGCAATCGACCATCTCACCCGATATGCTGAGACATCCGCCCTCCCAACTGCGACCGCAGAAGATGTGGCAACCTTCTTTCTTACCAATATACTGCTCCGCCATGGCGCACCACACACACTGCTCAGCGATCGCGGTCGGGTATTTCTTTCCGCTCTAGTTCAAGGACTTCTCGCAGCTTGCAATACCATTCATTCTACAACCACTGCATATCATCCACAGACAAACGGGTTAACTGAAAGACTCAATAGAACCCTTCTCGACATGCTCGCCATGTATACCGACGCCAACCAAACCAACTGGGACAAGGTTCTGCCATTCATAACTTTCGCCTACAATACTAGCATCCAAGCCACCACCAACTTTTCACCATTTTTCCTCTTGTTCGGCAGGGAAGCCTCTGTTACCCTGGACACAATCTTACCATACCGTTCAGACGCAACTGAAAATCAGACACTTTCAGAAATGGCTTCCTATGCAGAAGAGTGCCGGCAAATCGCGCGTCTGCGAACCATCAACTCCCAGGCTGAACAAAAGCGCCGTTATGATTCTCGTCATCAGCCAAACAGATTTAATCCCGGAGACTTAGTGTGGCTCTGGATCCCACAACGCCAAGTAGGCCTCTCTGAAAAGCTCCTGTACAAATATGACGGACCTTATCGGGTGATATCCCAAACATCCCCAGTGAACTACGTCATAGAAGCTCTTGAGGTTCCCGTGGACCACCGCCATCGTTACCGTGACACCGTTCACGTCGCCAGACTCAAAAAGTACTACCCACCAATCGCAGCTCTGTGATACCCCTATGACGCCAATCTGCCGTCCTTCATATAGAGGGGGAAAATGTTAAGAAGATTGACGCTCATACTTCGTCATCGTCTTCATTCACAACCACCGTGATCGTCATCGACTCACGCGGCGCACGCTGGCCGAATCAGTTGGAACCTAGTCCTCAACCCACTCGGTTATTCATTAAAAGCAACCTTCCATTATCCATCTAAGAATATATATATATATATATATATATATATATATATATATATATATATATATATATATATATATATATATATATATATATATATATATATATATATATATATATATATATATGTATATATATATATATATGTATATATATATATTAAAATGACATTGAAATTACTCATCAGCTTGATATGTAGAAATTCTGTAATAATGCGGATGGCATCGAAAGTTACCCAAAGGCACCATGCGCGACGTTTTTAAATTGTGTTACTCTAACGTGATCTTGGTACGCTTCCTACTATTGTCTTACTTTCAATTGTGCGGTAAATCTGCGCTGTCTTTTTATATTTTTATGGCGTCATGTGCTTTTCAGCTGCATGAATAAAAAAAAAAAACTTTCGACTTTTTTTTTATATTTCTAACAGAATCGGCCAACCATTTATTTTTTTATTTTTGAGGGTGTTTGTTTCCTTCTCTATAAAATATTTTGATAATTAGTATTTTTACATACATTTTTTACATACATTGTAGAGAGCATTATTAGAAAGATACCTGGCATTCTTATTACATTGGTGATTATGACCATTTTGTTAAGGAAGGCAGATTTTAAGTCTTAGTGATGGAGACTCTCGTAGCATGTTTCAAGTGATAATTATATTCTGCGTTCTTTGGGTTATTTTCGTTTCATTTGTGTGTTTCGATGTTGGTGCGAATTTTATTTTAGTTTCATTCAATAGCGTTATTTATATTGCACTGCGAATGCGCGTTGTTCTGGTTAAAAGTTTAGGGGGTTATGGGACTCGTTACCCGGCGGTACTTTTCCTTGCCTCTATAATAAAAAATACAAAAAAAACAATAGAAATGCCACCTGAAGCTAGATTTCATTTACTACAATAATGACCTAATCCGCGACCTTTTAACGGTTTCTCATCTTTGTCTTTGTGAAGCACAGCATCAAAGGTAAAATTGTAGCGATACATCTGCTCCACCAACATGTCATGTTTTGTCATAGCAGAACAGCGAACTTCATTTTCACAAGCAGAAATAATATTTTAATATTCGGAACGCCTACGCTCATCTAGAGTACACAATCTTGGTTTTATGATGCAAAATATGCCTTTTTATTCACCTTGCGTTTTACTTTTCATCTCGCTACCGCTATGATATCAAAAAAGGTTGAGAGCCAATAAAGCGTAGCACTGGTTTTAATGCAAAAGCATTAACATGTCCCATGGAGAGAACCGGCGTTATCAGCTCTTGAAGCCGTGTGAAACGGCGCCTAAAGTTTCCTGTCCCATGGAGTGAAGACTGTAGTCTGTAGCAGCGAAACGGAGAATAAACTCCCCTTCCCTGGCGCGCGCCCTAGTTCCAAAAAAACGCCACTTCATGGCGCTGCGGGCCCACGCGCTGGTAAAAGGAACACGGTTACGCGCGCTCGGCCGATTCTGCCCCTCTGGGCGCCGACCAACATGCGCCGCCTCAAGCACGTACTCACACCGTTGGCGCCTGCGAAACCCCGCGGAACACACCGCGGCGTTCAATTTAAGATGTCATGCTTTCGCAATTTTAACTCATAAAAAGTGATTAGGTGTCCTCGGATTTTTGTTACGTTTACTGTCTTATATTTGAATAAAATATATATTTCTAGGTAAATGATACACATCACGCTTCCATTTCTTTAGCAACCCGTAGCATTTGAGTATATGTGAAACAAACGAATTAATGAAATATAGTGGATATTTTTTTAAACGTCCTGTATTTGCTTTGCTAAGGCTATTTGAATCGCACTTATTGTTATCGCCAAATGTGAGGTGTTATTTTGATAATGCTGCAAAACTTTAACAGTTTCAGCAGCCACCGCATTAAACAGACTAAGCAATGAATTATTTGAATATAGACCTCCAATTAAAGGCCGAAAATGGTTCATCAATGTAAGCCTTCTTAATACCACACGCAAATTCTTAAAAAAAATAAGTTTCACAATTATTTTGTTATTGCTTCCTGTTCAATTTTTTTTTGATAATTGTGTGATGATTACGCACCGGGGTAGATGTATTTTTCTACATTAGCATTTTACCCGACCTACCATACCTTTAAACTGATGTTTCAATCCCGAAGGTATACTTTTATTTTTTGTTGATAGATATCCAACACAAGAAAAAATAGAATGTAATCGATATTGTCGTTTAACAGACGAAAATCAAACACCAGCAATTTTTGAGGATTAGGGTGAGTACCTTTTTGTTTTTGTTTTTTGCTTTAAAGGCATACTACAACGAAATTTCGACGCTCCTTTTTTGGTCTATATGTGTTCAAAAAAGCAGCATCACAACGAAAATACCAATTTCTTGTTAAAAAAGTCACGAAAAGAAATTTTAAAACGAATTAAACGATTAGCAAAGAGCACCTGGTGGATGTCGCTAACGCCTCGCTTGTAATGCCCGTCTAGGAACCTTGACAGCTAGTGACAGAGGTTGTCTCGTCTCCGGCCACGACGAGAGAAGAGGGGCAGGAGGAACTCCCCTCTTCCCGAGAATGCCTTTTGTGTGTCGCAGAAGTCGCTATCGTCCCCCTAGAAGATTACAGGAGATTAACCCGTCACTCAAAATTCGTACAAAAGCAGCCGCTTCGGTGGCTGGAACGACTAGGCCATCCTCTCGACGTCAGCCTCGCCGTAGCTTTGCTCGTCTTGAGATGACCTACGTCACGATTGCGTTGGATGTCACGCGGTCTCCGCTGGGCCTTTTCCGAGCGCTTGCCAGAGTGGGCCGTTTATAACGAAACATACAGCAACCAGGCTCAAAATACGAACGCGCGATTGTGATTTACGGATATTGTGGATCATATTCAACCTATTTTTGAACACGACGGGAATATTTCAAATTTTGTTGAAGTATCCCTTTAAACCTGTGTCTGAGTATAAAGAAAGAAAACGAATTGACTTGGCACATGTCTAATAAATAAATGTCGGTGCTGATCTTAAGTATTTGGAGAAGTCTTAACACATGCAACCGGTAATCAACGGGTTATTTGCCAACTAAGCAATCTATCTACAATTTCACAGTTGGGTTGTCACATAACATGCAAAGTTTTTCCTATTACGAGAGCCAGATGAAACATACTTTGCACGAGCAACTCAAAGACTGGGTGCTTGTTTCAAACTTGTCCGCCATATTTAAATAGGGTGCAATCGATACATAGATACTGTCTTCAAGGGATGTTTGTCGAGTTCGGCGGGCATTGGATAATGAATTGGGGGATAAGCGTCACAATACCTAGCCGAATTAAATTAAATATGTAGCTTAATAATTAGTCGATTAATGTGGAAAAAGGCAACTGGTTTTCAGATTTTTCTTGTCCAGTATTACAATTTTTGTCAGTTGAGCGGTGGCACTTTTGGCATTAATTTAGAGCTGGTTTACTTGTGACCAAATCCGCGCTCCCAGAAATACCGCACAGTGTTCAGAAACTTTTTACGAAACACGCAAACTGTGACTTATGAAGACCCCTGAAAAAGAGAGTAGTAATGACGTCTGCCTTCTTCTCTTAGGCGCACTGATTTATCCTTATTTGAAATAATAATATTTCTTGCTCTTTCGCACTTGTGCTCCACTCACTGCTCCACTTGAAGATAGCAGGAGGCCTTCCTGTATTTTGTTCGAACTTGATCCAGAACGCAGTCAAAGGTTAAAGGACACGGGCCGATTAGCATAATTAGCCATTTTGTCGCAGCATAGGAACTCCCCTCCTCATCCCCAGTGCTCTTACTTTTATCTTTATTTACCACATTTCTCACTCTCGCGTCGACATCAACGCCGACTGAATCGCTTTGATATAGCAATCTGCACTCTTCAAAAAATGTCGTACTTTTTTTGGTATGGTGGGCACTCTGGTGGCACCCCAGCCCAGTTGCCCGACTGCGGGCCACAGGTGGTGAACTTTCCCGCGTGGCGGCGGAATCAAGTCAGCCACGAGCACATCGCGTGCGCCGCCTTGATAAGGCGGATCAGAGGTGGCGCACAGAGAGTCGCTGCCTCGACTCAGGCGCTTCTAATAACAATGTTAGTCGTCTCGTCTATGTCCCATTAATTGTAGTTTCTTGTTGAAACCGTTGGCTCCGCGTTATTCCTACGGGTCGGGTATGCAGCAAGGCAAACCGACCACAATGGTGACCAACGTGGTATGCCACCCAGTCGCAGGAATTTCATGGGGCTTGGTTTCTTCTTTCGGTAAGTCTTTTTCCTTACCCCCGTGTTTCCTACCCTCGTTCGGTGCTTCCGTCACGTCCTCATTGGTGGTATTGGCGTGTTTCCGGCTGCTTCTTTAGTGACCGCGGCAATTGTGTTGCTCGCTTGTGTTGGTTTTTGGGGGGCGTCACTTCCTTTTAGAGCGCAGCTCTTAGGGGCCCGTTTCCAGCCTGAGCGGCGTCGGCGTCGGCGTAATCGGGGGGGGGGGGGGTCACGTGACCCCCCCCCCCCCGAGGTCACATGACTGCCCGCAGGGGACGTGACCCCCCTCAGTACCCTTCCCTACTCCTCCTCAAGAGCTGCGCTCCAATTCGGCGTTACAGGGATTTGTAAACGGCTTTCATTTTTGTGTATGCTTTTCGGGCAAATTACGTCAATCGTCAAAGGTCGCTAACATTGACATTTTTTTTTTGTGGGCACGCTTACACGGGAGCAGGAAGTCGCGATGGCCGCAGCGGCACAAGTGAACCTGCTCACGAAGGTCACGGAGATGTGCGACTCCGTGATGCAGCACCTGGCCCATGCGCCTGGCCAGCAGGACACCCAACCGCAAGAGCCTCGACCACACTTGACCGTTCCAGTCTACACGGGGTACGGCGACGTCATGTACGTGGCAGACTTCTTGGGCGAGTTGCAGACGTACCACCTTGCTTCCGGTGCCTCGGACGTTTTCATCGTGGAGCGCATTGTCCCGCTGGCGTTGCAAGCCAGTGCCAGGGTCTGGTTGGGGTCGCACGCTCTCTTCCCCAGCCTGGCGGACTTCCAGACATGGCTTCGAGAAGATTTTCTGCCGCCAGGCTACGCAACGCAGCTAGATTCTCCGAGAGTTCGCCTGGCGGACTTCCATACAAGACTTCAATAAGAGTTTCTGCCGGCAGGCTACGCAACGCAGATTTTCCGAGAGTTCGAGGCAAGGATGCAGCACCCGGACGAAAGTCTGGTCCGGTACGTTCGGGTCATGCAAAAGCTCTTCAAGAGGGCGGACCCGAAGTCACCACAGTCAGACAGTGTAGCTCGGGTCAAAAGACAGTGTCACCAAAGGTCTACCTTATCAACCGCACCTTTGAGAGCCTTGAAGAGCTAGCCCGGGGCGCCCGCTTCATCGAGGAAGCTCTTCATGCCGAGCGGAACTAAGTGCCGCCGCCACCAGCCAAGTACGCGCTCAAACCGGCATACGCATGGCGGGGCCCGGGGCCTCCACGCAAGTGAACTCTCCGAACAAGACCTCGCTTCCCCACCACGTCAACCAGGAGTGTAGGCCTGGCATGCATGGCGTTCTCCCGTGCGGGATAAGCGGATGTTCGCCTAACTCTTGTAAAGAAGTCCCCGGAGGTCACAGCGGGGACCGTGAGGGTCTCGGGTGGGGGCCGCCACGGCAGGTTGGAGGTCGTTGGCCGTGTCCTATCGTAAGCTGGGGCCCAACGGAGATCACCACCTAAGCGAACCATCTTCATCAGTCTGCTCCTGCAAGTGCTGGTGAAAACTGGCACGGTGCGGTCGCAATTTCGCAGCCACGCAGCGCGGACCCCCGCCGCAACGGAGCAAGCCCTCCCCATAACAGCCAGTCACAAGCCTGGTGGAGGCCCTTGTAAAAACTTCCTCCAGCAGCCTCTGATATTACAAGCGATTTAATCTGAGCAGCTCGTCATAGCGGTTGCAAGATCAGTCCAGAGAAGAAAAAATTGTCCGTGCCCGGGCCTTTGATGGCACGAGATCCTCCTGTTCTTCGCAGGTCTTTTTTTCCAGTCGTGAGATGCTGTTATGTTTAACAAGCTCCCACCACGGACTTGGTGCAGACCTCCAGCGGGTAACGAAGTTGAACTGGTCTCCTAAAAGTTCGTCCGACCGCCAGTCGCACTTCACACGAGCGAATGATAATGTCTCGTCCAGGGTGCACTTCTGTTATTCGTCCCACCTCCCACGTTTCTTTTGGTCGTCTCGCATCGTGAATAATTACCACGTCCCCGACAGCAATAGGCGTTGTGTTCTTGGGCCGAGCGTGGTGGGCAGGGCGAAGTTGCAAAAGATACTCCTTCATCCACCTCTTCCAAAACTGCTGTGAAATTAGTTCTCTGTAGCTCCATCGCCGTCTTAGCTAACGCGATGTCTGCGGGTTGGAGCTCATTTGCTTCATTGTCGGCAACGACAGAAGGCGTTCTTCCACTAGGAAATGTGCAGGTATTAAAATTGTTGGTTCCGGTTGATCTGAGTTAAGAAATGTTAAAGGACGCGAGTTCACGGCGGCTTCTACTTCCTGTAACACCGTCGACAACTCTTCAAAATTAAGATAGCTTCGTGCTAGAACCTTCCTGAGGCAGGTCTTCACTGTCCGTATCATTCTCTCCCAGAAACCTCCCCACCACGCGGCTCTTTCGGCGCTAAATTTCCAGGTGATGTAATGGTGGGCGACATAGTCTTGTACATCCTGATGTTGGAGCAGTTCCCAGACAGCTGATAGGTCTCTCGCAAATGTCTTAAACGCCAAAGCGTTGTCTGAATAAAATAGGTCTGGCAGTCCTCTTCTGGAAACGAACCGACATAGAGCAATCAAAAAGGATTGAGCAGATGTGCTCGTTGTGAGCACGAGGTGAACTGCTCGTGTGACTGCGCATGTGAAGATGGCGATATATGACTTCTCGTTCTTTTGTTCCTTTGAGTAAAGTGGACCAGCAAGATCAATACCCAGGACGTTGAATGGGCGCGTCGCCTCAATCCGTTCTTTTGCAGTGGTGCCATAGGAGCTGATGCGGTCTTCAAGTGTGTCCTTGCACACTTGGTGCAGTTTCGTAGAGACTTCTTTACGGCTTGTTTTCCCCGTACAATCCAATACTGTTCGCACAATTCAGTTAAGGTATCTGCTACCCCTCCGTGAAGCACCCGCTGATTTGCGCTGCATATAAGTAACTCGGTGAAGCGATGTGCGTTGGGGAGTATGATGGGGTGTTTAAGGTCTTCTGATGCGTTTAGTTGTTAGAGACGACCGCCAAATCGTAAAACTCCGACGTCATCTATGACAGGTAACAAATCTTTTAGTTTCGATGACTTGTTCAGCGGTCTTCTATTTCGTATGCTCTGAAGTTCTCCCGAGAATTCATTTTTTGTGTGACCTTTATTCAGTATTGTTCCGCCCTTTTGAGTTCTGCAGTTGAAAGGTAGTTAGACAATTCCTTCAGTGCGCCAGTGTTTTCTTTGAAACGGTAAATCCAAGCAGTGACGCGTAGGACCCTTGAGAGCTCACTGTAGCGTTGCAAGTCAAGTACAGGATCGACTACGGCAGTTGTTACTTTCAGTACATTGGTCTTGATGTCATTGTCTTCCATGTCGTCTAGGTCGTTTCGTTCGGGATGCGCCTGTGGCCATTCTGGTGACGGTTTCTTGAGCCAAGAAGGACCAGTCCACCACAAGTTGTTTGAGTCTAGGTTTGACGAGGAGAGTTCTCTTGTTAGGCAATCTGCCGGGTTTTCTTTACCCGGGCAGAATCTTCAGCGAGCTGTAGGCGTGTTGTTTTGGATTTCCCTCACTCTATTGGCAACAAATGTCTCCCACCGGTGACTTTGACCTTGTATCCACTTCCACGTTATGGTAGAGTCTGTCCACCAATATACTTCGTGGTCTTGAAGAGACAACGTCTTTTCTACATAGCGCAGTAATCTAGAACCGATGAGAGCTCCCATAAGCTCTAAGCGAGGAAGTGTCAGCTTTTTAAGAGGTGCTAATCGCGCCTTTGCAAGTAGTAGATGTATTTCTACTGTGTTCCCAGAGTCACATATTCCTAGGTAGACAAATGCGCCATAAGCCTTCAAACTGGCGTCAGTGAAGACATGTAGTTCGCTAAACAGCGTAGTGTCTTGGAGTTCCTCGAACAAGAATCGAGATATGGATATAACTTTTAGCTGTGGAATCTCGTTGCACCACGTGTTCCACTCTTGTAGTATGTTCTCAGGAAGACTATTGTCCCAGCCTATCTTTAATTCCCACAGTTTTTGGAACATAATCTTGACCCGGATGGTGAAAGGGGATAGCAGTCCCATGATGTCGTAGATTCTATTGGCAGCTTGAAGGACATATCGCTTTGTACTTAATTTCGTTTTCAAGATGTTCGACGTCGAGGTCAACGACAACTTCAAAGTGTCCTCTTCTGTATTCCAATACATTCCAAGCACCTTGGTGTCTGTCGCCATATCAGTCGGTTGGGGAACTTCTTTTTGGAACAATCTTTGCAGTGTCTTGCTGTTGGATGCCCATTTTTGAAGATTCATGCCAGCTTGTTGCATGATGTCTTGTGTTTTGTTAAACAACTTGACTGCTGCTGCTTCACTCTGGCGCCAGTCAAGAGATCGTCGACATAGAACGGTTACGCTAGAACCTGAGCTGTCTCCGGGTGGTTTTGAACGGTTCGGAAATGATGCTTTAGGGTAGCTGTCACCAAGAACGGACCGGGTGTCGTCCCAAACGGAACGCGAGTCATCCTCCACTCCTGTATTGGTGGTAAATGACCGGTTGTTGTGGGCCTCTCTTCAAGCCACAAGAAGCGTAGCGCATCTCGATCCCTTTCTTTTACTGATATTTGCAAAAATGCCTTCTGAACATCTGCTGTCATCGCTATTTTATTGACTCGAAACTTCAGGAAAACCTGTAATAGGTCGTAAAATGCCTTTGGTCCCGTTTCAAGAAATCCGTTGAGACTCACTTCCTTGCTGGTGAGATGACGCGTCAAATACAATTCTGGTCTTCGTTGCGAGCGCCTCCTCGCGTACTGGCGCATGGTGCGGCATCTAGTACTGCCCACCTGTATTTTTCTTCGCATCTGGAACCACCTCTGCATGTTCATCTTTCAAATATTGACGGGTCACACTGTCTTAAGTGTTCAGAAGGTTTTCATCTCTCCGGAGTTTTCGCATCACCCCGTTTAACCTTGCTGTCGCCAGCTCCTTGTTGTCCTGCAGCTCGATTCTTTTGTTGGGCTTCCAGGGTAGTGAGACTTCATACCTGCCTTCAGCTCAACCAATCGACTCTTCAAATGTCTGTAACACCGTTTCCTGGGACCTATCTTCCTTCTTTGTGATTCCAAGGTGTTCCAGGTGTTCGTTTCGTCTTCGGTGGTGACTCCTGCATTAAGAATACAGGTCATGACATGGTTTTGTGTTGTCAATGAATAATTTTTGTCCGTTGGTCCTTGTACCGTCCAACCAAGTCGAGTGCTTAGCGCTGTCAGCTGCTGACTCTCACTGCGGATGTTGTCATCCTTCATGATTTTCCATACTTGGTCAGCACCGATTAATAGGCTGATTCTGAGTGCCCCTTTCGTTTTATCGAAAAGGCAAAGGTCAGCCAAATCCTTTCTTTGACTTTGAAGCTCTCCTACGAAAGGGTGGTCCAAAGGAAGCTCCATCATTTAGCTGCGAATCTTCGGAACTTCTACCGCTTCTAAAATGTACTCTCCTTGGTGGTACTGGCTCTTTAGTCTAACCTCCACAAGCTTTCGTCTTTGTTCTTTTGCAGCTTCGGATCCAAAGGTGTTGATGCAAATATTTATGTCGCCGAGAATACGCAGTTGGTACCTTTTGGACACATCTTCTCGGATGAAAGTTCGCTGGTTTCCTCCGTCTATCATTCATCTTATGTACCTGTACCAACTTTTGCCAGCGATCCAGCCCCGAAACGTTTGATGTAGGATATGGGGCTCCTTTTGTGTTGTTGATGGAGCGTAAGTATGGAGTGCCTTTGTTTTGCTGTTTCGTTCCGTCTCCTTAGTTCGTTGCCAGCGTGGGTCGCACATTGATGTAGCATGTCTGCCTTTGCAAGTATTGCAGACGATTCTCCTTCTGCAATCTCGCGCTCTGTGCCCCTTCATGGTACATTTAAAACATCTCATGTCGTCGGAGAGTTTCTTGTTTTTCGCATCTATCGTTGCATCTGTGTTGCAATTTTCCGACGAGTGTTTTGTGGAAGAGCAGAAAAGGCAGTCTGCTGACTCTTTCGCCCGACTGTGTAGAACAGCTGCGGAGCTCATTGTACCTTCTCTTCTGGAATCGTATTTCCTACTGTCAAGTCGACTGTCTTGACGTGTCCTCCCTGTTGTGAGTCCACTTCGTTTTCGACATTCCACTTCAACCTGAAGAAATTTTAAGGTCATCTCCAGATCTCCTTCTGACGTTAGTGGCTCTGTAGCTCCGCTGAAGGACTTTCGTCGATGATATTCGATGACGACGTCGGTTGGTAAAACCTTCATTAGTATCTCGTTCAGCATTGCAGAGTAGGACATAGCGTGAACTCCGAGATCTTTTAAGACACGAATGTGTAGCTGAACGGCGTCGAGAAGTCTTCTTAAGGCACCAACGTCGCTTGATGATGGAACCTTCTGGAGCGTTCGAAGTTTTGAAAGGTGGTCTTGCTCGATGAGTTTCTTGTCTCCAAATCGCGCTCGCAGTATAGCCAAAGCGTCTGTGTAGCTGGAGTTAGACCCATGAAGGCCAGCAATGGCTCTAACTGCGGGTCCGCTGAGAAGGCACCGGAGGTAGTGAAACCTGTCAGCCTGACACAGTTGAGGATGCTGGTCGATCGTGTTTTGGAACATATCCCAGAACACTTGCCACTGCGAGGTGCTGCCGTCAAATTTCAACATCTCCAATTTCGGAAGTCTTGCTCTGGCGTTCTCGGTGGTGGTCGGAAGAATCGCCGGTGTTCTGTTTACTTCTACCACATGGGCTTCTTTATTCTTCAGAATCTCAATTCGATGACTCAGCATTGTAAATTCCTGCGCTGAGTTGTCCTGGTAGGTCATTATTGCTTCAGACTCTTGCTCAAGGTGTTCGTCGCTTACGAAAGATTCGAACTCTCGATCTAAGATTTTCAGCTCTTCGATATTTGTCGTTAATCTCTGAAGAAGTGTTGCGAGCGAACTAAGATCGTGATCGTCATTTGCAAAAGTTGCCCTGACCTCGTGGATGAGCCGAGTGGTCTGGGCCCGACGAGAGGTTCGCTTGGTCCGTACTCGCTCCAGAAGCTCCTTGAGGTCTCGGTTGGCTTTCTGTAGCGTTGAAGTAGCTTTCTCGGGTTTCGGCACCATCAAATTCCTGTAAAAACTTTCTCCAACAGCCTCTGACATTACAAGCGATTTAATCTGAGCAGCTCGTCATAGCGGTTGCACGATCAGTCCAGAGAAGAAAAAAGTGTGCGTGCCCGGGCCTTTGATGGCGCGAGATCCTTCTTTTCCTCGCAGGTCTTTTCTTCCAGTCGCGAGATGCTGTTATGTGTAACAGCCCTCCATAGTGGTTCTTTACCCGGTCACTGGAGGCGATCCGACGGGAACGTCGCTGCGAGTGGCCTAAGCAGGCAACCGTCGTCACTCTGCTGCTATACAAGTGCGAGCATCCCGGCCATCACCGAAACCAGTCTCCAATACTTATGGACACTACAAACAAGAGGTGGCACGAGACGGCGGCAAAGGGCCGGGACAAGAACAACCAGGGAACGATTACGGCCGGCGACGCTGAAACCAGACAGCCACTCGCCGATGGCCGTTACAGTCCCTGGGAGCAGTAAAGCCGCGGCACGGATTTTATCGGTTTGTCGAATCCATGCCAAGCCTAACAGCATTGAACCACGCGTGACGACTTCACTCCTGGATTTCTCCGTTGTCGCACTTTTGGATTCTGGGGCCGCTATATCGCTTTTAGAAGATTTCATTTTCAAACTCGGCGAAGCAAAAAAGATAAGCCTCCGGGAGTGCGAAACCCGTTTGCAGATAGCTTCTGGTACAACGATACCAGCTGGAGGAGCTGTGAGGCTGCACACTTGGTTTAATGGAACGAAGCGGCTTCAGTGATTTCTTTATATGCCAAAGAATGTGGTACCCGTGATCTTGGGCCGAGATTTCGTTACAGGTGAAAGCATGACACTCGACTTTTCTGGTGGCGGATACCGGCTGGGGCAACCGGAGCTGACGTTGTTCACTAGACGGGAGGACTGCATCCATAAACCGCCTACTGCAACCCACTTCACCATGGTACCGGACGTCTTGCCTGCTGGCGTTCGAGAATCGTTGCGAAAGTGCCCCGTAAACAGCCAGCCGAAGCAGGACCTGTAAGCCGACCTGCAGTCTTTCTCACCGATGTTCACGGAAACGCCTGGAAAGACTTAGATCCTGCTGCATCGCATTAAAACCGGTGACGCGCCGCCTCGGAGGGGCAACCCTCGACCGATCAGCGTCCACGAAAGGGCACTCCTAGCTGCGCTTGAGGAGATGATCGCCACCGGTTTAGTATGTGAGTCGAAGAGCCTTTGGGCGTTTCCCGTTGTCCTCGCTCCGGAAAGAATACGGAACAGCTGGACTTCGTGTAGATTACAGGCGGCTTAACGACGTGTCTGTACGAGATAGCTACTCTTTCCTCAGCGTTTCCTCCGTGATGAACGCGCTCCGTAATGCAACCGTGTTTACAACGCTGGATTACAGTCGCGGGTTTCTTCAGATCCAAATTCACCAATCAGACGTTTTAAAAACTGATTTCATCTGCCACAGAGGGTTGTTTGAGTTCACTCGACTGCCGTTTGTCTTGTCTAACTCTCCAGCGAGTTTTAAACGCCTGATGGATGTTGTAATTGGGAGCTCAAAGTACAAATTTGCCATGGCATACATGGATGACGTGGTTGTTTTCTCGAGAACTATCGAGGAGCATGTCAAGCACCTTTGCATCGTACATGAACGAATGCGTAATGCTGGGCTCACAATTCATCCCGGAAGAGTTTATTTAGCCGCGCCCAAGATTAACCTCCTTAAGGGGTATTCACACGAGGGAGATATCCCGGGGATTTCTCCACGGCACGCGCATCCTGCGACGAAAACGTCAGCCTTTCCGATGTGCAAAAGCCTCGCGTTTTCGTCTCGTGATGCGCGCGTGCCGGGGAGAAATCCCCGGGATTTCTCCCTCGTGTGAATACCCCTTTATGGAAAACGGCACGCTCTGCCCCAACGAAAAGATGTTGCGCGCGCTAACGGAATACCCGAGCACAAATGACGTAAAGAGCCTAAAAAGATACCTCAGAATGATTGCGTTCTACCATGATTTCTTTCCAGACTGTTCCGGAATATCCCAACCGCTCAATTACCTTCTAAAAAAAGGCTTCAGGTGGTGCTGTTGTGCCGAACAACAGCAATGCGCATTGAGAGCCCGTTCAAAAGCCGTGTCTGACAACGCTTGTTTAGAGCTCCCAGTCTTGAACAAGCCGTTTGTTTTGCAGACAGGTGCAAGCGACTGTGACCCGGGTGTTGTCTTGCTGCAGGAGTATGACGGTGTGCTTCGTCCAGTTGCTTTCACGAGCCACACGCTAACTCCAACCAAGCGCAACTACAGTGTCGCAGAACGTGAATGTGTCGCCATTATTCACGCTTTGAAGCGCTTCAACATGTACCTAAATGGCGCAACGTTTCAGATTCAGTCTGATCACTTAGCGTTCTCATGGCTAAGGGGACTTCAAAATCCAGCTGGACATCTTGCTTGTTGGGCGCTAACGCTACAACAGCATGGCTACTCCATTGTGTACCGCCCGGGGTCAACTAACAATGTTGCTGATGCGCTCTCTCGTGCTCCACTCCCCGAGGAACACCCGCAAAATACCCATGGCTTGGTGATCATCGCGGCCACGGCACGAAGATCCCCAGATTCACAGTGGGGTACATTGGTGAGCCGCAAGGAGCTTCGCAAGACGCCGTCGGATGACGGACTCTGCCAGCGCTTGTCCGCTAGGCTGGCAGGAAGATGTCCAGTCGACCGCCCAAGTGACAAGGAGTTCAACTCCTACTTGATGAGCGACGACGGCATCCTGCTGCGCTACATCCCCCAGGCTGACGACGATCCGGATAGCTCTGCGTTCCGGACCGTGATACCGCGCAAGCTACGTAAGCTTTTCATTCGATACATGGATGACTCTGCCTTGGCAGGACACAGCAGTGGGAGCAAAACTGATGAAATTTTATCCCAAATTGCTGCTTGGCCAGACATGAGGCAGGATGTGCTCCGACACGCTCGTAGCTGCTTGGGGTGCCAGAAGGCAAAACCATGTGTGATCAGCCCCCCGGTCTTATGCAACCAATCGTGAGCCCGAGCCCTTGGCAGACTTGTTGCTGTGACGGCATGGGCCCCTTCCCACGTAATCCCCGTGGCAATCAGTACTTGTTCGTTGCAACCGACCACTTCACGAAGTGGGTTGAGTTATTCCCTTTACGGAAGCTAGATTCGCAAAAGATTTGGGAAAACCTGCTTGAAACATTCGCTAGGTTCGGCTTTCCAGCACAACTTGTAAGCGATAATGCCTCCTACCGAACGAGTAAGGTGTCCTTGGACTCTTGCACGGTGCTGAGAATTAAGCACAAAAAAACTTCCCCATACCACCCACAAGCAAATATCACGGAGAGGGTAAATCGGAACCTTACGATGATGTTAGCGGCCTACACCGAGCGCCACCAGGACTGGGACGCGAAACTGCCCGAGCTGGCATTCGCAACCCGTACGAACACTAATCGGTCCACGGGTCTCACTCCTGCCGAATTGAATTTCGGCAAGGAGCTCGCGTTCCCGCTTTTTAACAGCGATCCTTTCTAGAGAGTCTGGGGTAAGGCTTCGCCCCTACGTGAAGTTTACAGAGGACCTGGGAAAGCGCTTCTCCGATAACCTTCGAGAGGCCCTAGAAAATCTCGACGTCGCCCGAGTGCAGCAGGCAGAACAGTACAACCAGGGGCGACGTGACTTGCAGTTCGAGGTGAGAGATTTTGTACTCCGGGGGGCTCACCCGCTGAGTGAAGCCGCTCGAGACTTCGCAGCCTCCCTCGCAAACAGCTGGGAAGGTCCGTTTCGCGTGCGTGAAAAGTGCTCACAACTAACTTACAACTTAGTTTACCGTGAGTCTAGTGAAGAAACCGGACCTGTTCATGTCACCGATCTTGAACGATTTTTCAAACAGAAGACGAAGATTTCTCGCAGGACCGGAGCGACACTGACGGCAGTCCCGTTTCGGAAACTCCCTTGTTTTCACCAAAGGCGGCGATATAACCTGCGACGTCGGTGACACCAAAGAGAGAGGAATCCCTTTTTCTTTTTTTGTCTCCTCGGCTTCGCCTCTCTTGCACTTTGGGGGTAGCTACCTACTTCCACGGATATGCGCCCTTTTCAAAAGAGGGGCGAGAAGATTGTGTGCCCATCTCAGATATGTTATTTCGAACTTTCTCAAAGGGTGCGAAAATAACGTCAAGCTCAACTCTCAACTAAGGCCCTATGTCGTCTGCTTCCTTGTTTCTCTAGAAAGATGGCTTGTTGATGACACCGTCATCAAACCCGCCATCGAAACGACATGGTGGCCGGGCTCGTGGTGGACCGGGACACCAAGGACGTTGGCAAGTCAGGGACGACCCGTACAGGACAAAGCGGCAGCTGGCTCAGATCAAGGAGGATTACGTGGAGAGCAGCCGCCTGCTAGAGATGATCCAGAGAAACAGGGTGCCCGCCAGCGGAGCCCTGAGCCAGAACAAGGAGCTCAAGCGACAGCTGGAGGAGATGCAGGACGTCTTTGACAAGCTGAAGCTGACCGAACAGCTGCAGAAAGAGCAGCATGTGACCAAGGAGCTGGGGAGAGAGCGTACGCCGAACGCATCGCGCGCTTCAACCAACGTGGCGAGCGCGACCTCCAACGAGCCATCGCGCTCGTCCAGCGGCGCCGACCGGACTTGCAACGTCAGTCTACGTTCAGTCTAGAGTTCCTGTATATGCTAACTACGGTAGCAGAGTTGCGCATTCAGCCTCGGCGAGTGGCCGTAGTGCCGGCTTTCCCGCACGCCCTGGTTGCTTTGCTCCTCACGTGACTAAATTTGGCGAATAGCGGCGCCGCGCGCCGCCGCGCATGGAAAACAGGAGAGGAGGAGAAGGAGGGCGAAAGCAGGGGAACATACGCCGGGGCGCGAAAAACGTCGGCGGAGCGACCGTAAAGGTGGCTTTCTTGCACGCCACCGGATGCTTTGCTCCTCACGTGATGGATCTCGGCGAATAGCGGCGTGGCGGCGCGGGGAAAACAAATGCGCAACTCTGGCTCCCGTAGGGAGCCTATACAGGAACTCTAGTTCAGTCCGCCCAGCAGCGCCATCCACCCCCTGACGCCCGCAACATCTCCTTCATCGACATGCCGGACGATATTTGAAGGGGGGGGGGGGGGGGGGGGGGTGCACCCTGGCGGCTCCCCAGCCCAGTTGCTTGACTGCGGGGCAGAGCTGGCGAACTTTCCCGCGTGGCGGCGGAATCAAGTCGGCCATGCGCACATCACGTGCTCCGCCTTGATAAGGCGGATCAGAGGCGGCGCACAGGGAGTCGCTGCATGGACTCAGGCGCCGCTGGTAAGAATGTTAATCGTCTTGTTCATGCCCAATTAAATTCAGTTTCTTGTTGCTGAAACCGTTGGCTCCGTGTTATTCCTCTGGGTCGGGTATCCAGTAAGGCAAACCCACCACTTTTTTTTTTTTTTTCTAATAGGAGCGCTATGCTAGCGGTGGCTGAAGAACTGCTTTATGGTGAAGCGCTCAGCGGAAAGGCCCCAACTGGTATGGCCACTCCTCAAGGCCGAAATCGTGGTTGGGGAAGGAACAACGTAACAAATTTGTCTCTCACAACCTCCTTCCGCTACGGTGCAAAGATGGCGGCTGAAATGACCAGTTATCGGGGGGTTAGCTATTGAGATAGTGGATAGGGCAATATGGTAATAATGTAAAAAAGTGGAATTAAAGTGCTAAACAAAAGTGGAACTTAGTCGCAGCTTACCAAGTGTATAAAATGGGGATATTGAACGTTTTTGGAGTGGTACACAAATTCATGCATTTGTGACATAAAATGCTGGTTGGTATAATTTTATATCCAGACTTAAACTAATAAGTAATAACCCAATTTTTTTTAAAAATTAATTTATATTAAAATGAATCCTCACTTACTTTTCGTCAAAGGGTAGCATCCTTCTTCGTTTTCTCAGACCGATCCCAGAGGTGAACCACTGAAGGATTGCGTGCCCAAAGCAGAGTGCGAAATACTGAAATCCTGCGCTGGACAAATATAAATTTACGATCGGGCTGCGTTTGTTTTCAGCATACCCCAGAATGTCAGACCTACCGGAAAGCAATAATAGAGAAAGAAAACAAGAAAACAAGTGGTGACTGCGAAGAGAGTTCCACCTTTAAAGGAGCGATTGCAACAATTTTAACCTTAAAATATTTTGCAGTTTTATAGTTTTACATTGTTTGCTTTACCAAAAAAAATGAAGAAACCGCCCTAATCTTTTGAAATATCGTGATTCCGTTGCGTAATAGCCAATAAAAGAACAGGAATATTTTGCGATTTGCAACCGCGGTGTGGCGGCCATGGGAACTAAGAAATAAAAAAAAAAAAAAAAAAAACTTTCTCTTTTTTTGAGTCTTACCCCGTTGTGCTCGCCCTCTGCACATCTGTCAGGCCAACGTTCGAGGTCGACATGTGAATCGCACTCACAAGCAGAGGCCGCGCGCCCTGGAGGCTCGAAAGGAAACCCAACATTATAGTCCTTATCCCCATCGCGCGTCAATGTGAACGCGACTCGGAAGAAAGTGTAAAGCGCAGACCGCATATCGCGTTTTTCGTCGCGATTCAGGCGCGTCGGCGTCAAACTGACTTCATTTCCTGCGCGCGGGCGCGCGTTTTCGCGGGAGCGTTGGTTTCTAGCCGACCCAGAACAAGACGCGCGCGCCGAGGCGTCGAAACAACTCTCGCCCAAAGAGGGTCGGTCTATCACGTTATTTTGCACACTGCGCTGTTTCGTATTCAGCGCATTTCAAAGTGTTCAGAAGCATTTTTATTTTCCATATAAAAATTTAAAAGATTTTTCTTTTGACACACAAACCGGTTTTATTTACTTATTTGTTCATTTCATTCCCATCTTGTAGTTTTCGCGTCAACATTTACATCGCGTGTTGAGAATCCTGTTATCTGGCAACGCTGATAACCGCGCGGCCGGCGGTGCTTGGCTTTGTCTGCATGCGGGTGCCCCCGCGTCAGCTTCCGCGCGAGCGTTTATAGCGCGTCACGTTTTCGCGTGTAGAAAAACACGCCATGCGGTGATTTCAAGGCCCCTAAAACGTCGATTGTTTGAACTCTTTCCCAAGGACCTAACGCGCAAAGTTAATTTTTTTTCAGACGTTTTAGTGAACAACTGCCACAATTATTTGCCGAAGTCCAAACATTGTTGCACGGCCCCTTTAAGAACAACGCCGGCTAATCAATGCACAATGTAGATGATTCTAGCCAAAAGGCACACGAGCAAAAGCAGTCAGACATTTCGATCTTATGTTACCATAGTGCCACGAGCTGGGTCATTCACCAGTGAACGGCGTTGACCGTTGGCAGCTTGGTGGCGGAACACCTCGAAGGTTGTCAACCTTAAAAGTATCTTCGGTTTCTGAATTCAATTTTGTTTCTTTTTCTTTTTTGACGTGTTTTCCTTCCTTTGTTCTGACGTGAGTTGAGTGTAGATGATAGGCGTATGGTTCCTGTTGACAGTTAAATAAATCCAGCTTCTCTTGAGGCTTTGTGTTGTGTTTGTCAGTTTTTCTTTATTTTTTTTTTTTGCGTTACACCGTTTTGAGCATGTTCTTTCCAAACCAGCTGGCATGCATTCTTTTACTTTCTTCTGGTTTGTTTTTTTCATGTACTCTAGAGTTTATCAAAAGTTATATCAACACAATTTAGACGTTGGATTTGAGGATGACTAAATTAGTCACCAAATGTATCTCAGATAGTATATAAGTTGGAACCAAAAGTCAAGGAAAAAGCTCCAGCGATAGCGGTCATACCAGAATGCAACGACCAGAGTATAAACGAATTTTGGGTGACGAAAATGCGCGACGGCTTTTGTAAATCGTCATCCGATTGGTGGAGGCGACCGAAGTACCTGCGGCTTTTTACAAAACGCGAAGTTTAAAATATTTGAGTTTCAATTCTCAGAAAAAAACAAAAAAACAAGTGTATATTCGTTGCCAGAAATATTTTCTAGAACTGATGTAATGGCCTATTGGCCATTACATTAGTTCTAGACATGTTTTGATGGCGCCACCTCGCGGGCGCCCTCCTGTGACACAACTGGTAGGATGCGAGCAGACGACGCTCTATGTCAAAGCACGAAGTGGCTATGTTAGTTTGCATCTATGACGCTTAAAGACGGTTTATTTAATAAAGAAAGGCGTACAGCGTTTTTGTGGGTGATCTTTCTAATGAATAACAGGCGCCTCCAAATTGATTTTTTATATTAAAAACAAGTTCAAATGTTAAAAAACAACCTTATCTCCACGTGGTGAATGATGTTGATTGGGGCGAAGCTCTGGTGGTGCTTGTCTGCGTAGACGCAGAGCCGCAGGATGCCTAGCCTTTCGTTCGTTTTCATCCAAGTCATGCAGCGGTCAAATGCTCAAATGCATATAAAACTACGTTCCATACCACACATTCTCTTTCTGACATGCATGAAAACCACGGTGGAAGAAATACATTTAGGTGGTGACTCTGGCCGCTCTGTCCGCGTGGAGCAAGCGACCAGATCGTGTTCGGAGCTAGCCTTGAACAAGGGCTATACTCTGTTTCACCTTATGATGTACCGCAGGAAAGGCTACAAGCGCGAGCTCCTTGCTCTTGGGCACATCCCGGCGGCACAAGCTCTCGTGACTTAAGAGCAGCTGCCAACGCTATGAGCTCGCGCTTCAAGCATTCGCTGCGGTACAACATAGGGTGAAACGAAGTGTAGTTGTTCCGTGCCGCCGCAGAGGGCGCTGAGGTGTGAGCACCGTGGGTATGAGGTCTCCCCTCGGCGGCCACAGAGTCGGGGGCGTAGCTTGCTCGCCTTTTTCGCGGTGTGGTGGTGGTGAGCGGTCAATGGCTGGCATCATGTCTTGCTTTGGTGCTGTGTCAATCACCGGTGTTACCATCGTGCACGAAGATGAGCATTAACCCGAAGAAGAAGTTATGCTATAAGGACGGGAAAGATGTGCTTCGTTCCCAACTGCAATTCGGGGTACTGGAACTGCGCAGAGCGAGTGTCCTTGTTTAAAACTCCATCGAATGACGCTCGCCTGAAGCAGTGGCGTCGTGCAATCCCGAGGGCCGATCGCAAGTTACTGCCTAGTCTCCTCATCTCGTTGACCCAGTGAAGACCGAGCTTGACAGTCTAATTTCTGTCGAAGACTGGGAATGCGAAGATGTCTGGACAGAAAAGACTCATGAAACCAAGGCTGTGGACTGCATGCTATATTATGTAACTGGGTTTTTGAGCATGAAAAGAAAAAAAGCTACACGCTGCCCTGCATGCTGATCCGCTTTCATCATCGGCAAGAACACTTCTACTGAAGCAGCGCTGACAAACGTAAAGAACAGAGGAGGCTCTATACACCCCAGCAAAAACCTTTTCCAGCTGCTGAAGAAAGCGGAACAGTCCTTCGTGCAAAATAAAAGCCACAAGACTCAACTGGGACACAATCGACAGTGTTCTTGACACATGCACAATAACGTTTCCATGCGCTGAACACAAAGAAGAAACAATCGCCCAGTTGCTCCACCACTACTTTTCCATGCGAATGCGACAACACTGTAAGCATATTACGATGAGTAGGAACAAACAAGCTCAAGAGATAAAGAAATCAGCGAAATAGCGCTCGTCTTATTTTAACGGCTTGGGCGAGAAACACAGGATGTAGGAGATGGCGTTCTTTGGTAGTATGCAGTGAATTCAGCTTTTATGTACATTTTAAAGCAAAAATATTTGTCAGGTATTTTTTTTA
Organism: Ixodes scapularis; assembly: GCF_016920785.2. Lineage (NCBI taxonomy): Eukaryota > Metazoa > Arthropoda > Arachnida > Ixodida > Ixodidae > Ixodes > Ixodes scapularis. Next base: position 29,055,407 of record NW_024609880.1, on the reverse strand, counting down.
CCTGTAAGACGGGGTGACACCATATTGTAAGAGTATAGATGAAAAGTGATTTATGTCTTATAACCGCTACTATTTTTTTTACTTTCACTCACTGTGCCATCATGTCAGCTAGTATGTCATCATACTGTGTGATCGTTTCAGTCACTGTGTCATGATAAAAAGGAATTTTTTCTGCTCACAAGGTTTGTATTTTCCACAGTACAAGTTGACATTGTATGTATAAACCATTTGTAATGCTAACACCGTTATGCGCATGTAAAGAATTTTTCAGGCCCCACTATGTAACATTATTAGAATTTATTTTTTTCAATAAGGCAGGAGCAGGGTGGAAAAATCACCCTATCTCATATAAAGCCACGCAATGTGTGTAAACAATTTACGGAACTGTTACCAAACATGATGTTTGACAAAACATGCGAGCACAACCCAGCTGTTTACTCTAAATCAGAGGTTCACAAATTGAGATCCGCGGACCTTTTGGGGTCCGCGAAGGCATCCTAAGGGTCCGCGAAGACCTGCCTCCCGGCAATAAAAGTTATCTTTTTTTGAAGATTGAGAATAGACGTTTAAATTTTGGGGTGAGTTTCCTCGTGTATATGTCAATAAGAGATGTCTACTTCACACTAGCCCTTAGTTATATCCATTTATTAAATCATTCTTATATTTAACCTATAACTTTCCTCTCGTCTCACCACGAACGGGGTCTTCCATCATCTCCGCCGATCTACAAGGGGCCCGCGAAACATCAGCGGTTGAAAACCTTAAGGTCCAGTAGATTATGCGGAGGTTTTATATTTATACGAGTATTTTTGTCACGTTGAGTCATCATCAGAATGTTTTCGTAAAAAAAAAAAAAAAGCAAGAACCGCACGGGGAAAAAGGCGATCAGTGCCAGTGCGCCAACAGAAATCCATCATTTCACTACGCAGTACACTGGGACCGAGTAAAGAATGCATAATTTCCTTCACAAGCCCTATAAACAAGCCTTCACAAGCCCCTCTATACGGGGGCGCCATCTATCCCCGCGCGGGCGAAGCGCGCTCGGTGCGCCGAACATAATGTGGCCGCCGCGCGAGACAGAGTCATCACCTAAATGTATTTCTTCCACCGTGATGAAAACGAACGAAGGGCTCGGCATGCTGCGGCTCAGCCACGGTGTAAGATAATACTCTTCAGGGTCGCTAAACTCGTCAACAAAAATATTCTTTGTGTTATGACATAGTGGGGGGAGTAGCCGAAAGATTGATGAGAAGTTTTCTTTTCTCACAAACCCGCAGCTCCGTCTGTCTTCGTGACGTTTTTCGTTGAGGGGACGAAAAATCCCTACGCCTCCCTAGGCACCGAACAAGAGCAGCACTAGAGAGCGCGCGGAGACGACCGTGGCTCATACGTGTGACGTCACAACAAAGATTATCAGCTGCGACTGTCATGTTTGATGGTCTCTAAAAAGCACGATGGATGCTTGGGAATTGCATTTTAAAATCAACACCGTCGAAGTTGATAGTCTGGTATCGTTCTTATTTCCGCCGATAAAGCAGAAGTTGCTAAAAAGCGTCCCTGCCGTTCTTTTGATTTATCTCGGCCTTTCGAATCTGGCCAAAGTATAGCCCGACGTGGCTAGGTCACAACCAGCCGATTAGCGTTGTCCACTTTCGGGCGAATTTCGCCTCCGGGCAGTTGTCCCTTCATCGGCGGGATAAAATCATTTTATGGTAGACATTTGAAGATCAGTCAGTTTGGGATTAAGTATGTTTATCAAGGGAAATAAGGAAATAAAAGTAATGTCAGGTTGTCAAGATTGGCGGTGATGCTTCAAGAACACTAAACTTGACATCGTCGATTTGAACACGCACCACGAAATTTGTCGTTCACAACTGATAATCCTGACTCAATCGTCAAAGGTATCAACTATAAAATGACGTCACTGAACGCGCCCGCACACCGCATTCGGTGGGAGTTGGTACCACGAGGGCGCCACAGTATTTGGTGCCCCAGTAGACTTCCGGTAGTGTATTTATTTCTTCTTCAGTAACACACAGCGATCGGAAAATACGATTTTCCTTCGGAGAGGTACCTGTAATAGGTTCGTAAGAACCTACGCGCTTTGTAGAACGTAGTACAAATAACAAAAGGATGTGTGACAAGAGGAAAAGAAGAGGAAACCGGAAGCGCGCAGGGGTCCGCCGATAGTGGGCGGCAGCGAGCTTGTTTGCAAACAAACATTGGTGAATACGTGCCCTGGCACGAGTCTTTCGCTTGAAAGTCTGTCATGGCCACTCTTGAGTTCATGGAACGCGAGCCGTTTTAATTCCAAAATCTCTTGAACCGTTATTTCGAAAATTGCAGGCTGTGCTGTTCCTCGTCATTGCTCATTGGAACACCTATAAGCAGGGTCGTCCAAACGGGAGGATAGGGAGGGGGGGATTTAGCCCCCCCCCTCCCCCAGTTGCGTCGAAAGAGGCGACAAGGGGCATAAGGGTGGAAAGGGGGGGGGGGGGGGGGGTATCGCCCCAGCTCCAAACCACCATAGCATTTCAGAGAGTTATAATAAAATATTAGGGGAAAGGAATATCGCCTTCTTCACCACCATCACCTCCTCCTCCTCTCTCTCTCCCGAACAATTTCTACGGGCCTTCTTGAGACTACTGTGTGTGTGTGTGTGTGTGTGTGTGTGTGTGTGTGTGTATGTGTGTGTGTGTGTGTGTGTGCGTGTGCGTGTGCGTGTGCGTGTGTGTGTGTGTGTGTGTGTTGGTCGTACCCTAATTCTTTCTTTAGAGCGCAGCTCTTCGGCGCCCGTTTCCGGGTTTCGCGGCGTGGGCGTCGCCGTCGGCGTAACCGGCCCGCTAAATTTAGCGCAAAATTGACGTCATATGACCTCAACACCAATTCAATTCCCAGCTACGTGACTTCAACGCCAGTTCACTTCTCCGCCAAATTGTCATGTGATGTCCTTTTTCCCTGCTAAATTTAGCGGAGAAACTGAATGGGAGGAGGAGGGGAGGAGAGGAAGAGGGGAGGAGAGGGGCATACCCTCCTCTCCGTAAACTCCCTTATTCCTCCTCAAGAGTTGAGCTCTAATTTCGCATTAGAATGATTTGTAAACGTCTTTAATTTTTTTTATTTCCCTTTCTTCGGATCTTTTGTTTGTTTGTTTTTGTTATCCCCCGTTTTCCCTCATCTCTCAGGCATTACCGACGTCTCTACACAAACCGCCTGTGGGTGACCCCGGTGACGTTGTTGACAGTGGCGGAAGATGAGGTCTATAAAGCCGCCGCGCCGCGTACACCGCGCACGGCTCCACAACATCACAAAGTTCAATCTTCGCCTCGATTCCGAAGCGAAGATTTTGGCCTCAAATAACTCCTTCCCAAAGTTGTGAAACGTCACTTTGTCGTCACCAATAACTTCCACGAATGACAATCTTGCGACGAGAAAGTTCAGAGTATTTACCGGCCGCCTAGGTACAATCTACGCATCATTGACTCTAACGCGGCGTAGGGATGTAGGGACACTCGGGCGAGACGTCATCGGTGCAGCCGTTCAATCGGCTGGCACCACGGCGTTGCTCGCACGCGCTTCGATGGAACTCGCTACGACTTTGTGTTTTACATTCTCGCTGGAATTTGAGCACCGAAAGAGCTTGGATGATTGACACCTCGCTCGGCTTGACGTCAGCGTCGCGAGAGACCAATTAGCGCGTTCCGCAACTTTCGGACACAAAGTTTTGCTCGACGAGTTTAGCTACCCAGGTGAGGAGAGCGCGCTCCTCGCGCAGTGCAGATAAAGTTCGCTTTTCACTCTCTCTCTTTCTCTCTCTCGCTATGGTTTCAATCAACATCATTCACCATTAACCCAGTCAACATCATTCACCACGTGGAGATTCGGTTGTTTTTTTGGTTTTTTGTTTTTTTTTTGCCCTATACGAGCACGGGAGCACGTGCTGACGTGCTCGTGAGCACAAGCACCCGACGCCGGACATCGGACGGACATATGGACATGGCTAGCCCCTAAGGCCCGTGTCCCACTAGAGCGACATACAGAAACAAAAGACAACGACAGGCCTCAAACCAGAGTCTTTCGCGATTTGAGAGGCTTTGTAGACTAAAGGAGGCTACGCTCAAACACGAGCATCATGCACGCGAGGGTGGCTTTGGCAGGCTTACAATCGCTCGTGCTTACTTCACGAACACCGAACGACTAAACGCCTGCCAAAGGTACCATCGCGAGCATGCTGCATGGGTTTGAGGCTTGTCGCTGTCTTTTGCAGAGTAAATAATCTGCTGTCTTTTTAGCTGCGCATACGCGCACAGTTGTGTTGCAAAGCGCCCACAGCCTGTTTTAGGTACATTGAGCTTGCCGGTAACGACGCCTTTATCCAAGTGTGAGTCGACAAACACTCTACAGCAACTGACGCTTAGCTCCTCCCGAATCGATAACGTGCAAAAGACGTTTCTCACATTGCGACTTCTGCACGAAGGAAAATCAGAAATGTTCATAAATTTTTAAATTGTCGACTCTGGCCCAGAAAATTGAGGCGATTGTTTAATTTTATGATTATAATGCAATTAATGAAGAGGTTCTTGGTTTGATACCAGGACCAGACGGATTTTTTCGGTCACACACCAGTCACCTAGCTGCGTTTGGAAATTTGTGTTTGTCCTTTGTCCCCTTTGTTCCCCTTCTCCAGGGGTTATTATTGTGATTAATTCGTCCTATCCTATTTTTGATAAGGTATGTGTACAAATTGAAAATTGCTCATTGAGAAGCGCATCACGATTTATGCGCGTTTGGGACCGCAAAACTTAAACATACAAAGGTAGTAATTCGTAGCTGGTCTAGTTCTTATCTTTCTTGGGCGCTCAATTGCCACCGACTTACTAGATTTAAGATCTCGATCGCCAGGGGGTGTCGCGGGTTTCGCGTCGACCGGGTGAATAATCAGGGATTTAATTGAAACGATTCCGGAAGCCAGCCACCGGTTTTTTGTGCAAGTTATTCTCAGGAAATTTTCGTTCATTGGAATACTAAATTTAAAAAGGAATCAGCTGGGCACTAATAAGAAACCAGCACTCACAGAACGCATTAGAACCAACAGGATACACGAAGTCGCTTTCCCTGAAGTGTTTCCTACACACGTGAGAGGTTATCGAATTTCGCTTTCCTATTTTTAATTTGTCCAGACATTTCTTTCTTAGTCTTATTTTCTCCATATTATACGGACAAAACATGGTGGGATAAAGCGCTGGATATTCTATTTTCATTATCCAGCTTTTTGTACTGGGGTAGAGATTAGCACACCACCATCCGAGCGCTTCGACACCCAGCGCCAAAAGTGTTCTTTTGGCACGACTACGCGTGCCACGTGCGGTTTCAAGATTTGGTAAAATGTCCTCCCACGAATACAACTTCACCAAATGAACACAACGCGTAAAACAGGCTTTGCCGCGCGTTATCCAAACAGCGCATGAAGCGAGCTGACGAGCAGATGGGATAAAAAATCTGCGCAGTCTGTCCCAGTCTGTCCTACCCGTGACGTCAGAAACGATGAGGATGATAGCTAGGGAAGCGCCCCCTGTAGTTCGCTCGGGTGGTTCCCGTTTCGACCCATTCCCAAAACAACCTTCCCGTTTGTACCTTCCCGTTTCGACCCGCCTCAAAACGACCTTCCCGTTTCCTTTCCCATTTCGCCCTTTTCCGAAACAACCTTCCCGCTTCGGCCATCATTCGGTTCGTTTGTATTGTTCGTTAACAGTTGATTAGGTTCAAGTGTTCAGTGTCTGTTCTCCTTGCTCAAATTACTTCTCTCTCTCCCGAAACAACCTCGGAGACATGGCACCGTAAGATGAACGCTGTGTCAGGGACTCACCCGAACATTTACAACTTCATCGACCTGCAAACGGGATGATCCGTGAGAAGGACATCGCTGCAGCAGCTTGCAAATGGTGGTGCCGTGCGGACCAGGTGACCGCCGCGAACTATCACAATTGGAGTGCCACCTTTCTGATGGCGCGATTTTCCTTCTCGACTTCCTCAACCAAGGCGACAGTATTTTGTGGTTTATGACGTTTGGCTGTGTACGCGACGGTTCTGTGTTTGAACTTGTAAGGAAATGAAGTCGCAATCATATGCCCGTCAGCCTGTCTGATTTATCACTTTTAAAAAGTATCCGGTTCACTATAAGGAAGTTTTAGAATAACGTACGTAAGCGCTTTGGGTAACCTAAAAGTAGCGTCGCGATATGAAAACTTAGGCAATGCTAATTTTTGCTTACTCAAAGTGCTTGACTGCGTTACTCTAACACTTTATTATGGAGTTTTCGTAGACCGCGTTTCCCCTTTTGCTAAGCCCTCCGCAACGAAGAAGCCGCTACTGCGCCTGCGCGCCGATGGCCTTGACTGTAGAGTTCTGGGTATCGTAGCGGGTTGCGGAGGAGCGTCGCGTGACTTCGAAAACGGTCTACGAAAGCTCCCTGTTATTAGGGAGTTTTCGTAGATCGGTTTCGCCGTCCCGCAAGGCCCTCCGCAATCCGCTACGATAGCGGGAACTCCACAGTAAAGGCTATCGGCGCGCAGGCGCAGTAGCGACTTCTTCGTTGCGGAACGCTTAGCGGAGGGGGAAGCGCGGTCTACGAAAACTCCCTATTGTACAGAGCGCGAAACCGTTAGCGCGAACAAGCGATTGTTGGTTTTAGCTGTTTGTCTAAAAAAAAAAAATATCAGAAGACTGCCATCAATATTATAATGTGTTTGAAAGTGCTCATCTGGGCCACTAACCTAAGCGGTAAAATGTGGTACCTTCTAATACCATTTCGAAGTAAAATTCGAAAAATCGCCAAGATCGTGTTCGTGGTAACGTTGTCGCGCAGTGTACATAGCATTTCGTAATTACACAGTATGGGGAACATCTTGAAAGAAACATTTTAAGTGGTGCAAGTAGAAATATATTTCCTTGAAGCTTGTCTGAAAGTATTGCATATTTTAAGAATACGTTTACAAGCAAAAATATTTCACAACATAACTGAATTGCTCGCCTGCACCTTTGCATTAATTGCATTAACATGATTTCGGGACATATTCTTAAGCAGAAAAACTGCGCAAACCAGGATTAGAACGATGGACACTTTTTGTGAAGAGGATGAGATGCGCGGGGTTTTACACCAATTAGCGGGTTCAAACGGGACGAATTCAAACGTAAAATATGTCTTCGCTACGGGTTCAAATATGGAGGGCGTTTCGAGAACGGGTTGAAACGGGACAGGTTCAAACGGGAAGGTTGTTTCGGGAATGGGTCGAAACGGGACGGGTTCAAACAGGAAGGTCGTTTCGGGAATGGGTCAAAATGGGACGGGTTCAAACGGGAATTGGTTGTTTCGGGCTGCACCCGTTCGCTCACGCCGCCAATAATCAAAAGGCGATCCCCGAGCCGGTTTTTTCGTTAAGGGGCGGTGCACCGTTTTTCTAACTTCGGCCAATTAACTGCGAAAATTATTCTCTGTGACCTATGGAACGAAGAATAGAAAACCGTATTTTCTTGCGAGCGCTAGTGAATAAAAAAAAAAAGAAATCGGAGGTCAAAGTGCTTTTCAACTCTCCACATCGTTTTTCGAGTGACGTACTTTGGGGATCACGTGGTTTCCCTTTGGGTTCTTTCTTCAGAGACCACACCCGCTTCCTCCGCGATTGTCGACTTTTAAAGTATTAACATCGTCGAAGCTCGGAGCGATCGATCGACACAATTCCCAGGCAGCACAAAACGTCGTGGAACGTCGAGAAAAGGTCCCTGACGTCCGTGACGTCCCGCGTGACTTTGATCACGTTTTTTCGATGTAGATGTGACGTCCTTATATAACGTTCCATTAGAGTCCAATCAGTGACGTTGTGACGACGTTGTATTTCAACTCAAACGTCGTCAATAACGTTCCCACGACGTCGATGCACGACGTTAAGGCAACGTCCAACGCTCACATTTCTTTGACGTTGAAGTGAAGTTCATAAATGACGTTCCGTTATCGTGCTGTCCGTGACGTGCTGGCGACGTCATGTTTCAACTTCTACGTCGTCATCGTCGCCACGACGTCAAGACAAGACTTTTTAGCAGCGTCGAACACTCACGTTTCTTCAACGTTAAAATAAAGTCCACAGCGACGTTACATTATTGTCCCGTCAGTGACGTTTCAGCGACGTCCCGTTCAGACCTAATTGTCGCAAACGTCATACAGGGCGTACTGGCAACGTCGACCACTCACGTTTCCTTCAACGTTGACGGCATATTTAAATTATGTTCCACTTTTGCCCTGTCATTGACGCCCTGGCGATGTCATGCCACAACCTTTGCTTTGTGTTCTTTTAGCTTTTCCAGCTCCATCTCTAGCTGCAGAATCACGCATAGTATGAGTTCACTGTTAAAAGCTGTGGTCAAGGTGACACTGCTCAAGAGCCGCAAGCAAAACTTAATTTTTGAGAGCTTGAGGAATTTATTTCTGCATTAATTTATTTATTTCAAGATACTATTAATTGCACATGGGATTACGCTAGGGAGGGCATATACAAAACTCGATGTACACTGAAGGAAAAAAATTATATGAAGGCATGTTGGGAATATCATTCCTTTTACATGTGCTTGTTATACTTTTGGTTTGTTTAAAATATTGTTACGGTTTTAATTTGCGAATTCAAGCCCATGGCGTCTATAACCATAGACAAAACACGCGCTCGCGCCAGTAGCTTTGACAGAGTTGCATATTAAGTACGAAGCGGAGTATAGACGTTTCCAGTGGTTACAAAATCACAGTCCAGCTTGAAATCTTCACAGCCCAGCACGTGCGTGTTCGTCGCTTCAGAAAGTGAGCAAAGCACGCGCCGTACGCACAATCACTCAAAATGGCACCGGCCACACGCTCTTTTTTAGAATTGCGCCATTCTTGTGTTTTGCACGCTCGTTGTCGCCTTCCTTGGGTCCTGGGACGCGCCACAGGCGCGTCGCCACACTATCCACTCTCCAGGTGATTTCAGGCATGCATCATTTCCTAGGACCATCCATATTTCTCCGCGACAAGCTGGCATTGTTTTAAGATTCGGCGATTTCTCTTCGTGTTTTGTTACCCATGCCCACTTGCGCATAGCCACAAAATTCGTATCAACATCACAGTTCATCCACAACACCAACTTCCAGCACATTAGCGCTTTCAATAGATCGGTGCGCAGTCTTGTTACGTGACTGTCAAAACAGATCTTGCTTTCTTTGGCACTGATGACGTACCAAATTGCACGCCGGCACACCCTAAATCGGAGCACAATTTCATGCACACTTGCGCATTTTTGAACCCTACTTCGAAAAATAAAATGCCCGGCAATGATGAAATCCGGTAGATACTGTCAACAGTTAGGGTAGATTGGCACTCATGATGCCCACCGTTGAATGGCCCAGATGACGGTCCAAAAAGCGTCCAAGTCCATCCCGCACCTACTTGTCCAAAAAAAAACAGGGCCGGCGGCAACACGGCGCGAGAGAGAGGGGGAAAGGCAGGCAGAGGAGATGCCAGTGGCAGCTCCATTAGCCCCGAGAGCGAACACAAGCGTCGCTGCGGTCGCAGCGCCCTGATTGGGTGAGGTGTACCGTGACGTCAGGGCGAGTACTCCGCTCCGCGACCTCGCATCGGCTCGCTTCCCAGCACCGGTTTCCCGGTTTGGCGTTGTGTCCCGGAAGCTCTTCGAGGAGCTGGACTTCGTGTACCCGGTGTACGAGACGTTGAGTTAGGCCGATGTTGACGCGCTTCCGTACATTTTATAAGCCTGCTTGCCCTTTTTACCTTTAAAATTGGGTTACAAATTCCAAAAGCTATCGGAGGATTCAATTCTGTTGATGAACCTCGCCGTCCGTCCACACGACACAAGGCAATCTTGCGAAGGGTCGGTGAAGCGGTGGCAGAAGTGTTTCAGACGCTGCAACTCTGTTCCTTGCCTGTTCATGATTTAGGACGATATTACATCCCGCTTTTGAGGCATTTGAAGTGGCATTTATATGAAGGGCCTTTGGGTGGTCGGCAAATTAGCTCGCGACCCCGACTCAGCGCTTCCACTCTGCATGCGCTGGTTCGCAGATGTTTTAAAGACCCTGCATCTGATGATCTTTGAAGTGCTCGTGGAACAGGGCTGTTTTACGTAAATGTAGCTTCTTCGTGAATTAATTATATAGTTTATACACGTATGCAGGCATATTTCTTAGAAGATGCACAATTACTGAAAATTAGTTTCTTATAGTAGCAGCAAAAACGACCGAATTGCCTCCAGTTGCCTGTATGATATGTATTGAACTGCCCAAAATATGCACAGCAATGGTGCCGTAATTTGGAATGTTTATACTTTTTCCTGACATTCTTTATTCCAGCCTTGGGTATTAAAAAAAATACACCGTTTAGTCTGAATTGTCATTTCCGATTAAAAGAGACACTGCTGCAGGTCCCCAAAAGCTTCCTCAGCCTCCAAACTCCCTACAGCTGGACTCTCTGACAACAGAGGAAAACAGGAGTAGAAGCAAGCGTTCGATTGTCTGTCCAGTGGTAGATGCAGCACTAGTAGCAGAAAATCTGGAAGCTGTGAAGGGCGACAGTCTGCGTGAGAAAAGCTTCTGGTATTTTAGCTTCAGGGCAGTTCGATTTAAGTAAAGTCTCAATTTTAGGGCTTCAGGGACTAATAACAAGCTAGACATCTTCGCTTACGTTTGTTATACATTTCTTGAGGGTTGATATAAACAAGTCCACAAATACCACCCGTGTAGTCCTTTGAAATACTATCCGAATCCAGCAAAGGTTAAATGCGAGCAATGTATATAATAAATGCTCCTTGTTTTTTTACTTTGCTCCTGCACTTGGGCTGTCTTACTTGCGATTCTCTCCCCATGGCCCAGACTGTATTTAGCATGTTGCTCGAGGAGCATGCAGCTTTTCTGCTTCGGCGATCTTGTTTAAAAACAGAGATAAAAAAAAAATAGTATACATAACCTGCCAATTCATTCAGACCATCAACACCATTTATTGTGCGAGACGTAAATCTATAGTGATGCTCCTGCAATTGTGGCCATATTTCTTTATTTTCATATACCAACTGCGATTCATGCGTTGCCTGCCCTGTCAACCATGCTTAAAATGTTGGTTGAAGTTTCGCCTGTAGCTACAGGCCATACCTCAATAAAGGCACATATAAACATTTACACTTCCTACGAAAAACACGCCAAAAGAAATGAAATCGAAACGAGCGCGCCGACAGCTACCGTCGTCACAGCGTCCACAGGCCGAGCGGGGCGAGTCGGGGAAAAATTCTCTCCTCGCCGTGACGTCACCCCGGTTCGCCGTAAGGGGGCGCCACGCGAACTTCTCGGGGCTAATAGAGCCCCATGCGATGCGCCGGGAAACTCGGCAAGAAGAGGGTGAGAGAGGAAAGTAAGGGAAGATAGTGGCGACGAACAATCGTCAAGCGTTAGTTCCGGTGCACGTATTTTCTGTCGTTCCAAAATATTTCCCTGAATTCTATGTTGGCCCACCCGGTCCAGCTTTTTCCGAAAGTCAGTCACTAGCAGCGGCCGTCACGTCTACGGGGTCTACGAGGCAGGCTGCTTGTCGCCGTGATTTCTTTCGAGTCTGCATACTGTGGAAGTGCTGCGATTCGATTTCTCTAAAATGCTGTCCAGACTGAGTCGCTCAAGTCGCCCCTATGAAGATTTCGGTGATCGCCAAAAACGCCGTCCTATTCAATCAAGGCTCGCGGACTTTTTTCAAGACCATGACGCTTCACACGTTGAATCGTATTACTGCGCGGATCAAGGTGCCTGTGAGGATATGAATGACGCCCCCCAGAAAAGAAGGAGAAGTGCAGATAATGTCGCGTCAAGTACAGTCTCCGATCAAGGCCCTACAGACGCGTCCAACGATCCCAATCAAGAACGCCCTACGGACGGGATCCCACTTCTGAAACCATTCCCGTGCACGCTGCGAGAGTACCAGCTATGTGCGATGGGGTGGGTAAAGCACGTGCGTCAGCGGATTAATCAGAAGCAGAAGAAGGTAAGCGGTGGAACATTCGGCGCAGCGCGACACCGTCCCTTGTTCATTTCTTTACGTGACTTTGTCTGTTTTAAATACTCAGGCTGGCACATCCTGGGACGTCTTTTGGCGGTGCTCCGTATTGCATCTCGTGTTTGAAAATGCTAAAATGAACAGTTCGTACCAAACCTGTGTTTTAGTTACTTCCTTCGTGCTTGCATGAGAGCAACTTGCCTTCGCAATATTACTGACAAGTACTTTTTTTTAGTGTGTTTGGGGGGGGGGGGGGGGGGGGGGAGGTGCACACAACGTCTTCCCCACGACGCCTAGGGAACGTAATTTAGAATGGTTTCTCGACGTTCTATGAACGTCGTTGGTAGTCCGGATGTCGTAAACACACGTATCATAAACGTCGAGGGAGGACGCAACGGCCCACTGAGACGTGCATGTGACGTGTGACAAACGTAATTGGGAACGTCTTCTCGACCTTCTGTGCACCTTTTCTCGCGGACATTTAAAGGTTTCATCGACGTCGAAGGAAGGTAACGTCCGGACCTTCGACGTTGTACGACGTCACGTTACAGACGTCTTCGACGTTCTTTCGACGTTTTCTTCACGTTTATGTGCTGCCTGGGAAAAGACAGTTCGCCAAGGGGCTGACGGCGCTTGTAGCAGCGGATTTTTGATGACTTCCCTATATCCCCCGAGACGCTCTCACCGTAGTTTCCTTAACCGCCACACGCGGCTGCAGGTCGGCAAATAATTGTTTTTTTTTTTTTTTTTTTTTTTTGCGATTTCGCAGCGGGATAACTGCTTTCCGGGGCAAGGTGACGCGTTTTCGGTTTCTTATGCTTGAATCAACAAAATAAAAAAGACAAACTGCCCATTCTTTCAGCAATAAAATGGCTGCACTACCCCTTTAAGAGCCCACGTTTTCTCACTGCTGTTTGTGAAAGGTGAGAGAAAATTTACGGTGCAAAAAAGAACGCGGAAGTTACGTTTTGGACATAATAAATATAATAAAAATGCTTATTGGCTCAAGATATCCGTGGCACCACAGCAAGAGAAAAGCCCATATATCAAGGAGGCCCTGAGTGCCGCGTCTAATGTCCGTGACAGGCTAAGGATTGCGTGAAGAATCCGCCTCCAGCATGCGCATGTTGCCTTTCGCCAAGCTTCGGCTGCGCGTGCGACGCAGTGTGACCAACGGAAGAACGGCCCAGATGGAAGCGGAGCTTTTTCTCAATTCTTAGCCTGTCACTGACCATTGATGAGTACGCGATGATATATACAAAATGGAGATCTGCTCGCTTTGAGAATGGACGTACTGTTTTCTGCTGCACTGGTACGACACCCGACACTGTTCCGTCAGCGTCCGGTCGTTGAACGGGAGCTCAAACCGGTTCGTGAGCGGGACGTTTTTGTTCATCTTCCTTTCCATGTTGACAATGCCGCCAAATATCACTACCTTCACAGAGTGCCGCGTAGGAAAGCGAGCAAATAGAAAGTCGATTAAGCAGCTCTTAGGCGCCCGTTTACGGGTTCGCGGCGTCGGCGTCCCCTTCGGCGTCGGCGTAACCACGCTAAATATAACGGGAAAATTGACGTCACGTGGCCTCAACACCAATTCAATTTCCTGCTAAATTTAGCTGGAAAAATTACATCACACGGCTTGAAATCACGTCACCTATGAACAAATTTAGTTTCTCCGCTAGATTTAGCGTGAAAATTGGCGTAACGCGCGGACGAAGAGGAGGGGAAGGTACGGTGGAGGAACAGAAGAGAGCAGAGGAGGGGAGGAGGAGGAAGAAGGAAGGAGGACTAGGGAGAGCAGGTGGATATGGAAGGAGAAGGGGGAGGGGAGAGGAGGAAGAAACGAGGGGAGGACGAGGAGCAGACGGAGAGGGAAGAGGGAGGCGGGCCATACCAACACCTTCTAGAAGACAAGGCCGTAGCGCTCTACTCGTGACGTCGAGAGGGAAGGCCATTGGGGGCGCGCGGCGAAGCGAAGGCAACGCGCGTGGATCAATCGTCGTAACGTGATTTTCGTCACATAAGCGTGTCTTATTAGCTAAATTGAAAGCTGCACATAGCAACAGGTCTCGAAAACATTTCATTACACAGGCAAAATATTACACCGCGAAGTGATCGGTATGAAATGGTACGAGGAAGGCGTATAAGAGAAAAACATTGATTCACGCAATTATTCCTCCAGGAATGCATATTTTACACAGAAATACCTCGACAAGATGGCAAGACACGCAGTGATTGGACAGAGCAAAACAGGTCACATTGAAAAATCAGGTAGACGTAGTCAGCGCGGACACGGCTAGAGGAATGTCACTTACGATCATGTAAGCGATGTTATCGCGTGCCGTCACTGAATTCTTGCATCATACCCCGGCCACATGGCAAAAGTAATGTAATTTCGATCGATTGAAAATATGGGGCCGACAAATCAGCTTGCGACGCTCATTTAATCACTCAAAACAGCGAGCTGATTAAATCCCGTATTATTTAATCAAAATATATTAACTTTTCCGTGTGGCAGGGGTACTAAACGTACTATTTACAGTCAACTAATTTAATTCTCCCGATCGCTCGAGGTTCCTAAGAACAAAACATAACCTATTCTGTATACAATAATACTATTACCTTAATACAGTTAAGATTCTAGTATAAACGCGGTAAAGGCAACAAAATAACATTAGTATAAATAAACATATAAGCACAAACAACGCACTTTCAATAATCACACAAACTTGTTATTCACCGTCCAGTAAAAACTAGAATATTACCACGCATAATTATAAATGTCGACGCAATAGCAAACGGATAATGACGAAGAACAAAACTCCATTCTATCACGATATTAAAAAAAAAAAAATCGACTGCAGCACTTACATGACCAAGAAAGCCCGTAAATAAGTTGTTCCGCACCTGTCGATCGTATCCATACATTCCACACGATCCATCACAAAAAAATTTTAACACGAACTTCAAGAAGTCTCTCTCTGTCGAGACTAGTTGCCACACACGTCAGTCAAACCGTAGCAGGACTTGTTTCGCGAATCTACGTAAATGCCGTAGTATCAAACGAACACACACAAAAAAAATCTACCCGAGACTGCGGTGACGACAAAAAAAAAACGATGGGTAGGACAAAACCACACACACACAGACACGAGCGAGAGCAGCACCAGCAGTGTGGGACGAGAGGCTTAACATTGTCGACCCATCTCTTCCTCGTGTGCGCTGCCTCTCAGCGGCGATGAATGGATTTTTTTTCGGTTCCTTTCCCTTCTTAAATGTCTCAGCGCACCTTTGCATGCAGTCAGCAGCTCACACGCAACGTACATTTACCAGAATCAGAGCCCGTACGAGGGAAGATGTCGCATCGGAAATTCGGAGCCGGTTCATTCGAAAAGTGTGGGGAGCTGCGAAACTGCGCTTAGTCCCGCGGTTACGGTGGTAATCAAAAATATAAATTTGGTACTTTCAACCTTGGTAACGCGTTGTATATTATGCTTATATTATATATATAATAAATTGTACAAGACTGTGCTTTTAAAACGTGTATTAATATCGGATAAACGCGCACGAACATTAATGCGCCGATACGCGTCGACAGCGGCATTTTCTCACGTAGTTGCGCCATGGCCTTCCTTCCTCCGCCATTGTGACGTGCCCACTCGGCGCGCTACAGCCTTCTCTTCTATTCTCTTCTAGGAGGTGTTGGCCATACCCTCCACTCCGTATACTCCCATCCTCCTTCTGAAGAGCTGTCCTCTTATTTCATGTTACAGAGATTTGTAAACGTCTTTAGTTTTTTGGCTGTATATTTAAAGGGATACTTCAACGAAATTTGAAATATTCCCGTCGTGTTCAAAAATAGGTTGAATATGATCCACAATATCCGTAAACGACAATCGCACGTTTGTATTTTGATCCTGGTGGCTGTATTTTTCGTTATAAACGGCCCACTCTGGCAAGCGCTCGGAGAAGGCCCAGCTTAGAGCACGTGACATCCAACGCAATCGTGACGTAGGTCATCTCAAGACGAGCAAAGCTACTGCGAGGCTGACGTAGAGAGGATGGCCTAGTCGTTCCAGCCACCGAAGCGGCTGCTTTTGTACGAATTTTGAGTGACGGGTTAATCTTCTATAATCTTCTAGGGGGACAATAGCGAATTCTGCGACACACAAAAGGGATTCTCGGGAAGAGGGGAGTTCCTCCTTCCCCCCTTCTCGCGTCGTGGCCGAAGACGAGACAACCTCCGTCACTAGCTGTCAAGGTTCCTAGACGAGCATTACAAACGAGGCATTAGCGACATCCACCAGGTGCTCTTTGCTAATCGTTTAATTCGTTTTAAAATTCCTTTTCGAGGCTTTTTTAACAAGATATTGTTATGCCACATGTGATATTGCTCTTTTGAACACATATAGACCAAAAAAATGAGCGCCGAAATTTCGTTGTAGTATCCCTTTAAAGGCACAAAAAAATTAACATAGTTCTAAGAAAAACAAAAAAAAAAACTGAGCGACATATAAGTTTTAAGTGATCGGAAACATATGCAAACATTTTATAACCGTATTTTTTAACTCATCAGTACTTTCGGGCCCCATGCATTCGGTAACTGCCAGAAATCAGAAAATCAATTAATTTATATTTATTTATGTGGCGTAACTTTCAGGAAATTCAGATAGAGCTGTACTGAAGAAAAGAAAGACTGAAATCAGTTTAATATAAAAGAACATGGGCAATTAAATTAATTTCACGACCAAAACTCAAACGTTCCGAGTTAAACAAACAATTGCCGACATTACGCTCGTATTATCGTTTAAATGCAATAGCAGTTTGAACCGTCTGGTACTGCAGGAAATCTTCTTTGGCAAACAGCTTAGAAGCTGCTCTGGAAATTCTTGGAATATTTTTTCCCACGTCCATAAAGTCGTTTAGCACTTTTAAAACCAATTCATATAAGTGTCTGATCTAATTGTGCATTGCTCGGATGGGCTCCCCACGACCAACCAACGAGTTATATGCAGCATTACTGGAATTCAAATGCTTCTCTTTTTTTTTTTTTAAATAAACACATATCAAAGCCATTTTTATCGAAATTACGGTCAGTGCGCAGGCGAGCTGGTGGACGTTAACCATGATGATTTTAAGCCGAGACTGGTGTAAAAGGGGGACATTTTATATGTTTTGTTTACAGCGGAAGGTAAAGTAACAGCGACAGACCGCGTTTCACTCAGCTAAAATGAATAAAATTATTAGCTGAGTTAGAGACGCTGTCTGTCCCTGTTAGTTTGACTTTCACAGTAAAACATTTCCTTCTTCTGCCCCAGTTTCGTTTTGAAATCATCATGATATATTTATATACACACAATACACCTTTCTTTAATTCTTCCTGGCGTTTAGGATCTATAACAAACGAATGGCATATTATACCCTGTACGAGGGGGGGGGGGGAGGGGCATTACTTCCATTATTTTTAGCGACAAAAGAAAGGTCGTCCTCACATTAGCATTAAAGAGCCAACCAACATTCCTTCAGATTGAGCACGTTCAAATGTTTTCTCTGATAATAAGTAATTATTTTTATATGAACAATAATATGCGCAAGATGAAGGTCGCACCGCCCGCCGTGTTCCGCGATCGTTCACGCCCATAGAGAACTTGCGCATAAAATTGTCTCAAACGGAAATGTCGCGGCCCTGCCAAGCCGACCCTGACGACTTCTTTGTGCGCCTGATTATCGCAGATGAGTGTTAGGTGTAATATTACGACCACATTTCAAAGAAACAAAAGAAACAGTGAAATCAAGCGAATTCAGTACCGCCAGAAACTGAAGGCAAAGTTGTCATTGGTAAAGGTTTTCATGTTTAGGAGTGCAACGGTATTCTCCTGACAGGTAAGGCTCGCACGTGCAAAACACCCCGATACTCCAAGTAAAACAGCCACAGGGAAATATTTCCCAACCTTGATTGCGGGCGGGCATCAAGCGCAGCGGGAAACTGGCTAAGGGATTGCATTTGCTTCACCGTGACGCACTGGTCACGCATGCATCTGCTTTACGCTATGACATGTCTATTTCATCGTTGCGATTGCCTGAAGCTGAGCAGGTTGGTTATTCATACTTGTGGGATATGGTAGCTGAACGAAGGAAGAAATATACAAGACAGAGAGAGAGACAGCGGAGTGCATGTGTATGCTCCTTGTGTCTCTCTCTCTGGCTTGTACATTTCTTCCTTCGTTCAGCTGGCATATCCCACGAATATTCCATGGCATTTGCCCGCCTTGGCACTCAGTGACTTCTTTCCTTTTCTTCTCATGAAGAACCCACTTTATGGCAGCCATTTCCAAGACGGTGACAAGGTGATCGCTGAGGTGGAATATTTGTTCGAAGCTGTAGTAGGAACTTGTACATCCAGGGTATCCACGAGCTAATCAATCGGTGAGAGAAATCTGTTGCCTTGTGAGATGCATTTATGTGGAAATTAAGTAACCTCGGCAACGCCGCTCTTGATCGCAGCTTTGTTTGTTCGTGAAAATGACAGGAACTTTATAAACGCCCCTTGTATGTGTAATTGATGCAGGTATAAAACAGGTGCGTGCTGCCTAATTTGTTGGTTACAAACTGAGTCGCGAACGCGGAAGTGCATAGGGCTCGCTGGAAAATGCTTTCGCCTTTAAATGCTGGAATGTAGCAATCAGCATGGCTTCACTTTACTTCTCTTTGAGTTGAAGTGAGAGAAATACTGTATTTTCTTGACGCTAATTTGCACAAAGTCTGGGGGGATGAATTTCAATTTTAAAAAGAGTATACTGTAACACTCTTGAACTTCGCAGCCCTGGTTTTTCTGCGAATTGGCAAAAGGTAACATAATCGCGGCCACTTAAATTCGCGAGATCTTCGGCGGAAGCTCAAAGTTCGTGGCCACTTAATTTCGCGAAATGGCGCGCCGAGGAATGGGAAAATCCTGTGACACTGGAAAAAGCTGTAGAAATAAGCTGCGAAAGATGGCTACTATAAAGGGGCAAATTTTTGTGTCCTTTTTTTCTTCTTGGGCAACGAGGGTTTTCGTCCATTTCGTCAGTATATTTTCCTCAGTGAAAAGTTAGGCACTTCGTGTAAAACATTTTCTGTACTCATTTTCACCATAACTTGGCGAACTGTGGAGGCTGCAGCCCCGCGACCCAATAAGAGGGTCGGAAGGTGGCCCAGAACGACAATCTACTGTCGAGGCCACGGAGGTCTTACCGTCACAGCAAAAGCGCCTCCGCGA
Organism: Ixodes scapularis; assembly: GCF_016920785.2. Lineage (NCBI taxonomy): Eukaryota > Metazoa > Arthropoda > Arachnida > Ixodida > Ixodidae > Ixodes > Ixodes scapularis. Next base: position 29,036,079 of record NW_024609880.1, on the reverse strand, counting down.
CAAAAAGTAGTTATAGGCTTTTTTTTTTTTTTAACGGACATTGAACTCAAGCGATTGCACCTCTATCGAACGGCAACGTTGTGAAAGTGGACGTCTATCCAATGTAGGTTGGTTTCGCAGCAGGCGACCCTTTGACCGGCAGGCTACAGCCGGGTCTTCCTCGCCTCGCATTTTCGCAGTGACACAAACGCTGTTTTGTCTTGGTGTCCCGCGCTCAGCCACGGCGCTCTTGTTGGGCAGCGTGAACCGTCCACAGTTTACGAAGTTGTTATGAAACAAAACAGAGTATAATTGCCTGAAAATCGGCAGGGATCGGACATGAGCTTGTACCGTTGGTTCAGCCCTGTGATTTGAGAATTTCGCTTCCAGAACCTCAGCCTTAGGCAAAGCCCTCTGACCAATAAGCATGCGCGGTGGCCAATACCCTTGTTGCGCGATGCTTTCAACAATATGGAAATGCAGCCGAACGAAGAAAAACTCATGGGACGTATGACAAAACAGAGCAAGCCAATATCGCCCGTCTTGCACTAAAGCAAGGCAACACAGCAACCGAAATGAAGATGAAAAGGATCTTAGAGCACCCTGCAGTTAAACGCACCGTCATCTATATGAGAGAATCGTACGTACGTAAAATCGAAGTCAGCATGTAGCGCCAGTTCTGCCATATGTAACAAGGGAAAGAAAACTGAAGTTGTGCAATGTTAATGATGACGTGCAAGATTAAATTAGCAAGCTTGGAGAGCAAGAACTCATTAATTGGGCAATCATCATTGCCGTAGCTTGTTGAATCGTAAAGGAAAGGCAGTCATGCAAGCTTCCCGAGAACGGTGGCTTTCTGACACTTAACCGGAGCTGGGCCGAGTTTGATAAAAATGAGAAATCTTGTTTGCAGAAAAGCAATTAAGACAGCCCGGAAAGCTCTAATCGATTTTGAAGGCATCAAGCGAGAGTTTTCAGCAGGGTCGAAATGTGGTTCACGAAAATAAAATTCCGGTAGACATGATTAATAGCCGCGAACAAACTCTCAATGCTAGAGCCGGTTCACGACTGAACTCTTGAACAAGGATATCAGCAGATCACCGTGGAGGGTCGTGAGGAGATGATAGAGGTTACTGCCTCCCCAGTTAATATGTATAAAAAAACAACAACGAGATGCTATGTAGTGATCGATTTGTCACTCTCCTGGGACATCTAGTCTTTCCCAAACCACTACTGTACGGCCGACACAATGCTGTGGTATATCGACATCATCATCGTATCCTACGTGGACCAGCTACGGAAGGCTCTTGGACGAAACCTTGATGCCCGGGATCTCTGTATGTTCGACGTGTTCGCGGCTTATCAAGCGGAGAGTGTTATAGAAAAGCTTCGAAAGAACAATTTTCTTTACGTGTTCATACATGCCGGATGCCGAAGGCACCTCCAGCCCCTCGGTCTGAAAATCTGAAATAGGAAGTTTACGTTTTGGTATGTGAATACCATTTTTAGTCAGCTGAAAAATAAGAGACATACCTAAGTGAGCTTGACGACTTCATCAATGAAGTAACCGCATGCCGTGTGACTGACAGAAGTATGGGAATTGCTTCGTGTTAAGCCTGACATTCCCTATAGCGCATTTGAGAAAGGAGGTATTGCACAGCAGGTGTGTGCTGCACTGTAGTTGAAATGCACACCCTCTTGAACATAAAATAGCCAGTACACTAGGCAAATAATGTTCGTGATTGAAGCATAATATTCAGTGTCAATTCTTGCCCAAGACCTTAGCGTGCCCTTTATATTCGCGATTTTTCCATTTCGCAAATTTCGCGGGAGTTAGAGGCTGGGTCATATTAAGGTTTTTACAGTAGGCTTAGAGCACCTGGACCTAGTTTACAGTTCGAACCCCCGCACAGCCCGTACCTTTCGCCTGATTTTACAAAAATGTATACACAGCGAACCTTGACAAATGCCGGCTTTATTAGCTCATAAACAAGCTTAAATCATACACAGATAATCATAAATATTTTGTGAAAAGCTCCGTCACATTTGAAAATCATATGCCATCTGCAAAAACGAGTTCTCGAAAATTTCGCGGTCTTCAGTTCTGAAATACGGTATACTTTAGAGCTGAACGTGACGAAGACTCTCTTTCTTTTCAAAGTCGCCAATAGTGCATTGACCGCTGTACATGGGCTCTGAACTCTGCACTGCAATAACCGTTCAATAAAAATTTACTTTTTATTAAAAAAGCAAATGAAAAAAAAAAATATTTGTTAGCGGCATTCCGTATTGTTACAGGGTGTTGTATACTCTAGCGGAACAATGCTCAGAGAAACTGAGGGAGCAGAGTCGACGAGAGTGGGCGGGGTCGTCAGAACGCCGAGCTATGGTTGGAATTATTAGTTGGTAGACGTGAAGCTAGATGCCTTTGCATCCATTCCCTCTTGGAATGCGTTCGAACGCGAAACGTTTCGCAATCGAACGCCTTCAAAGTGTTAGTAGAGACAAAGGAAGCTAGCTCAGCGTCTAGCCACAAATAATTCCAACCATAGCTTGGCGTCCTGACGTTGACGAAGGCCTGTGAAGGTTTTTAACTAATCAAAGACTAATCGCTCCACAAAATAATGAAGCAGTCGCTTTCTCACTTCATTTATACAGGATATATCTCTGTTCTGGGGCGCCAGTTTGCATAAAAGGTGTTTGGTCGGGCGCTGTGTATAGGAAGGGTCGCGGAATATTTCGCACCGCGCGCGGTGGGGGTGAGGGGAAGGGCATGTAGTATTTCAATATAACCTTTTTAAAAGTCACTCACATTGTGGCAGTCCCAAAAGCGATCTAATACTGCCGCTCTAATGGCGGTGTCAGGAGATTATCCTCGGCTAAATCAAGCACCCTCGGTTACGGGATTCGATAGTGACGTAAGAAGACCAAGTTCGTTTCCCCTTTCTGCTGTATGCTTTTGAAGGCGTTCGCTTTTTTTCGTGTGGAGAGGCTGTCTGGTGACGCCATCAAGGCGTCGGGTTTGGCTCTGCGCAGGATGGATAGACTGACTTTCAGAAAGGGTCTATTGCGAGCATGATGTCCCGAGTGGTGCCCCATGCGTGCAAGCACGTGCATCGTGCGGGTAAACGTAGCTTTGACAACTTCCTAATTGCACGGGCGTGCCCGCATGAGAAAAAGCATGGCGGCGGCCAGTCACCCTTCTTGCAATCATCTATTGGCGACGTGAGCGATGGATAGCGTCGCTGCGGTCGACCTGCCCCGATTGGCGCAATGCTGACTATGACGTCAACACGATTGCTTAATGACGGGAATAAGGTGAATATAGAACTTCAATCTTAACGGTGTTTGCAGCGTTGATTTCAGGGTGCAATGATTTTAAGCTTCCGCCTTGCTAATTACAAACACCATCGAACTTGTTGTTCGCCAGGTAATGCCGTGAGGAAATGTAACCACAGGAGGGCGCCACGAAAACGTCCCGTCGCCAATGGGCACCGGCTAGCCAAGGGGTGATTTCTGTCTCTACACATTTCTCCATTTACAACGTTCATGCAAATTGTGTTGCTTTTGCAACAAACATTTCTGGACAGCAGGCAACAGCCGCTTCCCCCAAGCCTTATATTCGCGCAGTGACGCAAACGCGCCCTTGACGTGGAGTCACGTGCCCCGCTCCGACGCTCTTTTTGGGTCGTGAGAGCTGTAGCCTCCACAGCTTGCCAAGTTATCGTGAAAACGAGCTTTACTGCCTGCGGATTGGTGCGGCGGAAATGAGCTTGTACCACTGGTTAAAGCCTATGTGGGAATTTGTCTTCCAGAAACTCAGTCTTGCGCGAAGTCCTACGAGCAAAAAGAATTCACAGCCACCAACACCCGTGTGGCACAATGCTTTGCACAAAACGCCAAGGCAAGCAAAAAAAAGAAATAAAAAGAACTACGGCACCTACGATGAGGTAACGCGAGCCAAGATAACCTGTCTTGCATAAAAGCAAGGCAACACAGCAGCTGAGATGAAGATGACAAGGATTCTTAGGAACCCTGAAATTGAAAAGACCGTTATCTCTTTAAGAGATTCGTACCTACGAAAAATCAAAGTCAGCATGTCGTTCCTTGAAGGGCTGCCACATGTCGAGGGAAAAAAAAAACTGAAGTTGTGCAATTTATATAATAACAAGGTTACATTCGGATGTTTGGAGAGAAAGGAGAGATCGTTAAACCGACGATAATCATTGCCGATGCTTGGTGAATTGTAAAGGTCGAGCAACCAAGTAAGCTTGCTGGGAACGGGGTCTCGTTGACACTTAACTGGAAGTGGGCCGAGTTTATGATAAGAAGAATGAATCTTGCCTGTGGAAAGTCAAGGCAGACAGTCAGGAAAGCTTCGAATTCCGGAAGACATAATCGTTAACTGAGACAAAACTGATTCCATGCTAGAGCCGATACCGACTAAATTCTTGAAGAACGAGGATCTCAGCGAACCATCGTATTGGGGCGTAACGACATGAGGTAAATCACTGTCCCCTTAGCACCTGCTCTAGGAAGAGCCGCCATGTCTCACCAGATTTTACATTGGAAAAACACCGAGGGGCCATGCAACGATAGACGTTTAGACTCCTGGGGAAATGTGGCATTCTCCAAGCAACTACAGCTTGACCTAAACAATGGTGCGGTACATCTTAACCACCACGATACCCTACGTGCACCAGCAACAAAGGACTCTTGAAGTGCACCCTGATACGAGGGCTCTGTTATGTTCCACGTCTTCGCGGCTGATCGAACAGAGTGTTCTACAAAAGCTTCGAGAGAATAATATTATTTACGTGTTCATACCTGCCGTATGCACAAGACATCTCCAGCCCCTCGGTCTGCTCTTCAATTGAATATTCAAGTCTGAGATATTAGGTTTCCGTTTTGGCGCTCCAGTACCATTGTTAGTTAGGTGAACAACAAGAAAGATACCTAAGTGAGCTTGACGACTTCATAGATGAAGCCACTGCTTGCTTTGTAGCTGATTGAAGTGCACGGCGTTTGCTTCGTGGTAAGACTGATATTCTCCGTTGCGCATTTGAGAAAAGTGGTATTGCACAGGTTTGTGCGGCAGTGTAGCTCAAATGCACACTTTCTTGGACATGAAATGAACAGCAAACTATAAAGATAGTTCGTGATCGGTGCATAATATTCGAACTTTCAATTCTTGCCCCTATTTTCAGCGTGCCCTTTAATCTCGCGATTTATCTATTTCGCGAAGTTCGCAGAAGTCAGGGGGCCGCTAATATTAAGGATTTTACAGTATCCTTTGATCGCCTGCACCTGGTTCACAGTCCAAAGCCGGTGCATAGTCCGCAACTGGCGCATCGATTAAAACAATTATACACAACAAACCTTCACAAATTCCGACTTTATTAGCCGATAAAGAAGATTGACGCATATATATATCACCATCAACATATTCTGTATTTGACAAAGCTCCATCATATCTGATCATATGAAGCGATCTAGAAAAAAAATTCTTGAAAAGTCTTTCAATTTTAGTTTGGAAAATACCTTACATTTTACGCTGGACGTGAGGTAAATTTTTTATTTTTATTGATTCTAACAGTCACGAATTGTGCATTGACCGCAGTGTCCAGGCTCTGAACTCTGCACTCCTGAGACCGATAAAAAAAAAAAAAGTATGTTTTAAGCAAAAGAAATAGCATGAAAAAATATTTGTTAGCTTTATTTCTGACTTTTTCCACAGCGTTGTATACTCGACCGAAACAATGCGAAGATAAACTGAGGGAGAGGAGCAGACGAGAGTGCGCGTGAGGTTGTCAGATCGACAAGCTCTGACTAGAATGATTAATGGGTAAGCGTAAAGCTAGATGCCTTTGTCTCTATTTCCCTACTCTCTACGGCGCTTGGCAAGCGAAAGTTTGAGTGGAGACAAATGCATCTAGCTTTAGGTCCGCCCACTAATAATTCGATCCAGGAATGGGAGCTCGGACGTCCCTGTGCCCGCTGGTCTTCCCTTTCCCAGTTTCTCGGCGCATAGGCCAGTTGCTCTCGGACAAAGGGCAAGTGCGCGTCCGCAAGATGCGACCATGCATGTAATGGTGGCTGCACAATCCACGCGATACGACCGTGAAAGCGGCGCTGTAACGTCCGATTATGCACGAGCCACGTTCGAATACAAGCATCTGTTAGCACCTGCCCATGCGCGAGAACAAAGCGTCTAAAAATAATTAGAAACAACTATTAAAAATAATTATGTCGCTTGTGGCCTCAGCGCCCCATCAAACCATTCTTTCAGCTGTATTACTTCTACTGCATTTTTCATATCCTTTGTGAGCACGTATGTTTCACTTTACGTGGTAACGAAAAGCTACTTGCAAAAGCATATTGCCCTGAATGATGCTCGCACTATACGATCGCCCGTGCTTGGCACGGACAATGAAAGCTCGGAGTTCGCTTTTGTAGCCTTTGCTACGCTGGCGCTTATAGACGCTTTCAGGCAGCTGTGCGTGGGCGCCGCCATAACTGACCTTCAGTTTTTGTTTCCTCTTATTCCGTTCGCTTCTCTTCGTCATTATAACAGCAGGACTTGGTTATTGGCACTTTGGGTGCTACTGTGTCGTTCACCCCGGCATAGGCCTGTGTGCAGGCTCCTCAACGCCCACATCAGTGGCCCGGGTTTTCGGTAGGACTTAAGAAGGTCGGCAATGGAAGCTCAATCTGACACGTGTTTAAAACGTCTATACACCTCTTCCATAAGGGCTCAACCATCTTGAACGTCATCACCTCTGATATGCGTTAAAACAACTTTTCGATCTCTCCACGCCGCTGGAAGATGTTCACCAAAATGCGTGATTATCACACGTTTTTGTTCAGCCTCACCTCTATTTTTTCGCATATTCCAGGTTGAAAAGTTTTTATAATTTTTTCATGCAGCATACCAGATATGGAACCCACGTGACTGAGAACGAAAGGAAACGAAAAACGTCTATAATAAAACAGAGTATAAGAATTGTAGTGGGGAAGCATAATGACGGGCATGTTCAAAAGGCGAACCACAAATAGTTTATCTTGCTCGCCTGAAGCGCTGCTCAAAACTTGAGAGCTACGGGCATATGGGCGTGCGAAAAAAAACTAGAAGAATACCAGGGTCGCTAAACTCGTGGAACAGAATAGTCTTTACTTTCTGACGTAGCGGGGAGAGTGACTAAAAGAACCCCGCAAAATTTCCTCCTCCCTGCACGCGCTCAACTTCGCAATTTTTGACGAAAAATTCCCCGCGATCCCTAGGCGGTGCACGAGAGCACGAGACAGCGCGGGAGGCGAGCGTTCACGCCGCTCGCTGTGCGTTGTCTTTGGGCTCTGTAGCGCCGTTGGGCCAAAATTCGATCCCGTCATGCCTCGCTTAGACGAGGAGCGAGAGCAGACGACGGCAGTTCGTCTTACTACTATGAAGCATTTGCACAGCGGAACCGAAAGAAAAAGTAGATTTTATGCTAGAAATCGGGTCCTGCGGGCCACAAACTCAAACGCGAGCTTGAATTGTAAGCTTCCGATATTTCACGAAGGGTGGAATCGACGGCCCGTGCTTTATTTGCAAAATTTGAGTCGCTATGTTCCCGTACAGATGCTGAAACCTACCAGTGTGTGATGAAAGGCTCAGAACAAACACAGAGGCCGCGAGATCTCACATCATCGGTGTGCGGGGGAAAAGTGGAACATTTGTCGACAAAGCTCCCAGAGCAGAAACCTGTGAAGCATTCACTCAGCGTCCGGGAAAGCTAAACATGGACACGTTGGCCGAGGCTTGAGCAAACTCCTATTTGAACGGCAGCTATCTTGCCCCGTCGTATTTTGTTTGAGAAAGTTCTCGTGGTCAACGCCCTCACAAGGAAAATAAAGTCTTACAAAACGTATTGCTAGATATTCCAATGAACTACATTTAAGCCGTATCCTTTCTCGTAATACTATAATACACTCTAAAACCGGTCTCTCATAAAAAACGCTGTCCCTCTGGTTTTAGAGGGGACAACAATGCTTTCAGGGGGACAGCCCTTTTTAAGAGGGAAATTGAAAAATAAAATAGCAACATCTAGAGGGACACCAACATATTAAGAGAGACCATGGAAACCGTTTCGTTAGTCCCTCTGAACAGGAAAGAAAGACAAAAAGATTCACGCGTGTCCCTTCATATTAAGAGGGGACTGGTCCCTCTTAATTGGACCAATGTAGTTCGGTCAGGAGGAGGGGGGCAGGCGCACTAATCCACGGCAAAGAGTTCGGACGGTGCTAAGGCTTCGCGCCAATTCACGGAGAGCTGGAAATGGTCGTTGCCGGAGAGTCGCAAGCGTCATGCTGCTCGTTTGACTTCCTTCGGGTGAGAAATCCTGTCATATTGGCGCTTTTGTTTCGGGTGCATTGCGGGTGGGAATAACGAGCCATCAATAGAGAGTTTTAGAATAGGGGGCCCCAACGCTTTGGGGAACCCAACGCTTTGGGGTACCCAACGCAACGACACCTCACGCAGCGTGCTTATAGAATAGGGTTTGTGACGACGCAACGCGCCACGCTCGCCTTTTTCGCATGCAGCGCCATTGTGGACAACGAACGAACTTCTTAACAGTGAAAATTATAAAAACGTAAAACATTTGCGCTGAAACGACACATTATTGTGGCCTGCGGTTCAAATAATAGGGAGGGTAACACCAGTTGGAACAGCACAGCAAGACCCATCTGCCGACCGCCTCTGAATCAGAAGGTTTACTTCTCTGGTCACAAGTTGGGTGCCTCAATGACCTTCTGTTTAGAGTGATGCCACCCTTTGTAGTACCCGATGCCGACAACACGCGCTCACGGGAAAAACACAAAAAAATCGACGAAAGCAAAATGTCGCCATAGCACAGCCAACGCCACAGACGCGTGCAGGGACACGCTCTTTCACGCGCTTCTGAACTAAAAATAAACGTAAAAGTGGGAACAAAATGGCCAGATGTCTCCACCCTAAGCAAAACGCACATGAAGGCACCCTAGTCATAAGAGAGTGCACGCCCTCAAATACCAGGCTATCATATGCCCCAATGGAATTATCTGCGAGCTCGACGGGACCATTCCCCGGTCACAGGCACGACGCTGGTAGGTGTAGCTTGCTTTTAGCCCATCCTGTAGTTGAAGCAGCACGACAGTTGTAGAGAGTTTTATAATAGGGTGTCCCAAAGCTTTGAACCCCAAAGAAATAGGGGCTCAGCACTGCGCATGCGTAGAAGCCAAACTCCTTTTGGGGTTTTGCTGGGGTTTTGGGTTTGCTCGCGCCCCCAACGTGAAATTCGAGAAATAGCGTGGGGCCCCCCAAGTGCTTGGGGCCGGGTTGTGTCGGCAAACATGGCGGCGCCCTTTCCGCTCGCTTCGGTGCAAATTCGTCATGGTCGCTGCAGTATTAGCCAATTTCATTGCCAATGAATAGTGCAACTGGCTTTCGCTTTGCTTAATCTCGCTCAAGTCACAAAATATGAGCGGTGGGCTCACCCCATTTTAAAGAACGTACCCGATCCTGGCCGTTTCTAAGCCTAAACATACGTCGTAACTGTTGACATGGTGACGTATTGCTACGCCGTGGCTGAAAGCTCGTTCACACAGACCCATTTTTTTTTTTTACGTTACCAAAAGTCACCGGGAAATCTGTGCTTCGTATTAAACTGTGCCAGCAGCAGGTCGACCCGGTCGCGGATGGCCCGCGTGGGGAAATTTCTTCCGATTGCTTCGGAGATCCTTTTGGCAATTGAAGTCCATCTCCTGGAATCCTGAAATGGGTTAGTGGCGTACACTTCGCGTAGCACATAAATGTCATCGTCGATCAAGAAGCGAACGCGCGCGGGAGCCTTCTCTTCCGCCATTTTCTTCTGGCCTTGAATCGGCCTCGACTCGTTCGGCCATCCCGCTTCGGGTGTAGCCGAAACAATCCAATCCGTAGCGCTCTAATATGGCGCTTGTTCTCGTAGTAACATAGAGAGTTGAGCTAGCTGGTACTTAGAAGACATACCTAATACAGCGCACAAGCACAGGAGGAAGATAGCAAAACACAGAAAGGGGCGCTGACTCCCAACTTATGTATTGTGAAAGAAAGAGAAAGAGGAAGCTTCAGATATGAACCCCACGTTCCTTGGCTTACCTCTTTGTTTTTCTCCCTTTAAGCATAATAAAAAAAAAACACTTTTATTCACGCTGTTGTTTTTCTTTCTTCTTTTTTTCTCCTCTTTTTTTTTTTCGACGTGACCTTATAATGCAGTTTTCTCCTTTTATACTGCAACTTAGTAATTTATATGTTTTTATTCTTTCTTCTTTATAGCTTGTGGGTGCGCGCGGGGCTTCACGTCTGAAGCTTCCTCTTTCTCTTTCTTTCACAATACATAAGTTGGGAGTCAGCGCTCTTTCCTGTGTTCTATTTTCGGGGAATCGGTGGCCGTGTGAGCTAAAGCGCACACCCAGCTCGACGCGCGTGGAGCGAAAGCTTGCGCTGTAGAACCCAGAGATTCTATGTTCAATCCCCACCCTTGCCCGTTTCGATCTGGATGACCACCGTACCGGCGTGCGGTCGTGTATCACTACTGCGTGGTGCATGTTAAAGACCCCAGGCTAGCGGTTGTACCGCACTGGCTAAATTGCTCATCTACAGTGGGTAACAATGTCGCCATGTTCTGGCAGACTAAACTCCTGCTGTATCAACAGCTAACGACTAATTTTTTTTTTTTTATATTTCTCTTCTTTTTTACTTGCGCGCTGTTTTAGGTATGGCTCGTTCTCGAATTTTTTGGTCGTTCGTATGTGCTTTGAACATATGCAGCCGAAGATTTTGGCCTTCAACTATGCCGAGACTGAGACGAACGCGAGCGCGCATACTTTGCGAGCAGCTGCACAATTTAAATCTGAGCTGGAGCGACTTTGAAGCCTTGAAATACTTGTTTTCAAGATGCAGGTATCGTGTCACGAACGAAATCTACTCGGAGCCACAGAGTAGCAATACGTTGCCATGTCAACGGTTACCGCGTATGTTTAGGCTTAGAAACGGACAGAATTGGGGACGATTTTTAAAATGGGACGAGCCCACCGCTCATTCTTTGTGGCTTGAGTGAGATAAAGCAAAGCGAAAGCCGGTTGCACTATTTATTGGCATTGAAAAGGGCTAATACTGCAGCGACCATGACGAATTTGCTCCGAAGCGAGCGGAAAGGGCGCAGCCATGTTTGCCGACGCAACCCGGCTCCAAGGGCCCAAGCGCCAACCCAAAGCCCCAAACCGAGTTTGGGTTCTGCTCATGCGCCGTGGTGATCCCCTATTTCTTTGGGGCCCCCAAGCTTTGGGGGCCCCTATTCTAAAACTCTCTAATATTTTCACGCTGGCTGTGAGATGCACGAGCTTTGCATGTAGAGTGAGAGTGTTCAGCTGTAGTCCGCGGACGCGGTCGCTTCCTGGATCTGCTCGTTCAGCTAGGACAAAGCGTCGCTAATCGTTTGCCCTGCCGTGAGCCGCAGGGCTGTCTTTCGCACAAAACACTTTTAGCGGGTTAGGGTGTCCCAATGTGTAGGCGTCTGTCTTAAGCTGGTGATATCAGACCATTTTCTGTCCGACGCTTTTGTCTACTTTTCAATTTCGAACGCGCGATCGTTCTTCTCCCAGCTCGAGCTGCTAACTTTGGCAGTGCTACGCCGGCATTTTATTACCGGCAATTTCCTGGTATTTTATCCGTGAGCGTACACTGTCGGCAGCGAGTACTACAAAGGATGGCATCACCCTCCCTAAGGCAAAGCCAACATAAAGGCATTCTAGCTGGGGCAGTCAGTGTTTGTAAGCTTGGCTCGCCGATTTCTTTCTCGGTGTGCACTCTAAATGCTTGAGTTGACCGCCCGAGAGCGTTGATTGACAGAAACAATGTTGGCGATTTTGCGTTTGTTTGCCTTCACAATTCATTACAGCAATTTACACTGCAACGTTATGTTGTAGACATCGTTAGAGTTGCAGTGATTATGAACATTTTTTTCTCAAGTGGTCGGCGAGCAAAAACCCATAATGTGTGTGTATGTTTGTGAAAAGCATACCTCGGCAAACCTCACTCATGAGGGCCCTCACTCACCCTCACTCACCCTCATCTTCACAGGTGAGGTGAGGGTGAGTGAGTTTCTGAACCAGGAAAATTCATGAGTGTGAGGGTGAGTGAGGGCCGTGAGGGCGGTGAGGGCCGTGAGGGGTATGAGGGCCGTGAGGGGCAGTGAGTGGCGTGAGAGCCATGAGTGCGTGAGTGCGTGAGGGGTGTGAGGGCCATGGGTGCGTGAGGGCAGTGAGTGGCATGAGAGGCGTGAGGGCCGTGAGGGCGGTGAGCGCATGAGGTGTGTGAGGGCCATGAGTGCGTGAGGCACCCTTCAGATAGATCATCTTTCTCAGCAACTTTGGTGTTAATGGCGGGTTGTTCTCTAGTTTTCCCTAGATCGACACGAATTGCTGAGATCGGATCCGGCTCGATATAAGCAAGCAACTCGGAGCAATTCGAATGCGTTTGAAGCGGCTGCAATCAGGGACGCAAAATTTTCACGTGATACCTCGTGCCGGTGATGATGACACCGAAAGACTTGGTTCTGGTTTGAAATCGATCGTTTTTTTTAATAAACTATTTCAGAAAGGTGCATTAGTATTCTTAACGAGATTTAAATGCATAAAAACAGTTTATAACGCGTAATTGTGTCTAAATAGTGCAAGAAAAATAAAATTTTATGATGACGATGGCAAATTGCAACAATTGGTTGCTGCGTGTGATCGCGGGCGGCCCGTGTTGCTGGTGTTGTGACAAAAAGTATCTGGGCGAATTTGCCCTGTCTGAAGCTGGCCTGAGTGACGTGAGGGCCATCAGTGCGTGAGGGGTGTGAAGGCCGCAAGGGCGGTGAGTGGCGTGAGGGCAATGAGTGGGGTGAGGACGGTGAGGGCTATGAGCGCGTGAGGACCGTGAGGGCGGTGAGGGGCATGGGGGCCGTGAGGGCTGTGAGGGCCGTGAGGTTCAGTAAAGGCTGAAGGTGAGTGTGACTGTGAGGGTGAGTGAGGGGCTGAAGGTGAGTGTAGCTGTGAGGGTGAGGGTGAGTGAGGGGCTTAGGTGAGTGTGGCTGTGAGGGTGAGTGAGGGCGACCTAAAATGCCGACCTCTGGTGAAAAGGGCAGGGGGATTGGACGAGCACAAAACAAAAAGAAGAAATAAAGGTTTTTTTTTCTTCGCGTTGCGTCGGCGTCGCGGCGTCTGCGGAAAGGGGGGAAGGGTGTAGCGGCGGCCAGGGAGTACATTTTTATTTTTGTATTTCTTTGGCGTACTGTTTTGTTCGTTATATTTTGACGGTCGTGCCAGCACAGCCACCGGCTTTTTTTTTTTTTTTTTGGCGCCGACCATGTTTTTGTTTTTGGAGATTTTATTTATGATGTTTATTATGCTCTTTGTCTTCTGTAGCTGGCTGAATATTTTTTCTTTCTGTGTCGTACATCCGCGAAAAATATATAAACAGAAGTTTGCTTTTTTTTTTTTCTTTTTTTTTTCTTTCTTATACGCTTTGGGGCTAGGTTGACTGTGGGCGTTAAATGACTGACCGTTATTAACAATCTCGTTTTCAGAGTGAGGCAATGGCAACGAACGTTGACATGAAGGGAATCAGGCGGGGGTTCCGCTCGGATTGCTCGTGTAAAGAGCTCTACCGGGACCCTCTGTACGGTGGAACGCACCACCCTGAGTGGTGAGCCTACTGCGGCCACCCGCACACGGTTAACAACGAACACGGTAATTATTAACTTTTTGTATTCTGGTATGTAGGTAGGCTCTATTTACGTTCTGTTGGCATATGCACTGCTTCTGAAAAAAAAAATGAATGGCTTGCGGCGAAATATTTACAGAAATGTAATTTTTTATTTGATTATGTTGCTTTCTAAAACATGCACTAGATCACTTCTGCAGCTTCGAGCCGCAAATGCAATCCATGCTTTCCAAAGCACATGGGGCTTCTAAAGTTCATCTACTACTAAATGCGTTTTTGTTTTGTCTTGGTAATACAGAAACGATTGATACTCGTAAATTAATTAAAACTGCAGTCTATTCTCGTACCAAAAATTAATAGTAGCAGAAGTTGCGTCATAAGCTAATGTCACTCGCTATTTCATCGTATACAGATTGGGTTCCGAATCTTTGAACTGTTTGCACTTTATTTTCGCATTTGTTTCCTATCGCCTGCTTGATAACAGGTGAAAGCGCTTCATTACCTTTATTCTAATTCCCACTCTCTGTGTCTAAAGGAAAACAATATGGTCTTTCATTCAGCTAAAGGTGGATGCACAACTTCGGTTCCATAACACGATCGTCACCATGCTGGGAAACCTGGAGGAGGTAAAAGGGGCCTTCTGCGGAGACAACCCAACAACATTCTTGAACATTAAGACCATCCTCCGGTCTCGATTGGCCAGAAGTTCTTTCATCACCTATGGTATATGAAAAAGCGAATGCAAAAATAGAAATCTAAGTTTGACGCTGACGCAATTTTTTTTTTTTTTTTTTTTTAACAATTGCTGCTTGCAGGACGATTTACCCCTGACGAAAAAGTTCCAAGACCCAAGACTTTCTTCGGTTTGGAGAAAGGGATCGTTTCTGGGAACTGGACAGTGAAACTCACCGCTAGCACGACTATGGAGGGGGCACTAGTCATGTGCTTCTGGGTGTATTACATAACGGGACTCTCCTACCCCGTGACATGTGGACAAACCCTTGGACTCCTCTAGGGTCTGCTCGTTGAAAATAAAGTGTTTCGATTCAGTTTATGTCGGAGAACCTCATAAAATCGCTTATGGCCGTTCAAAAACAACAGAAATTCTGAGCTTCTGCTGATGGCAAGAGACGCCGAATAATTAGTTTTTAATGCTAGGAAGTAGGTAACTACGCTCTAAAAAAAGCACAGGAATCTACTTTCCCGAGCCAGCACTTGGAAAGTCAATCACCGTAACTCACGGAAGCAGCTCAGCGAATCACGATGCCGAAACATAAGATTAGACCAAAAAAGCCAGTCCCAGTTGTGACATTAACCAATGCAAAACATCACGCTTGTTGTGCTTAATGTCGCAACTCATTTTTTTTTTTGGTATAATCATATGTTTCGGCATCTACATTCGCTGAGCTGCCTCCGAGAGTTATGGTGATTGTCTTTCCAAGTGTTGTGCGGGAAAGTAGACGCACAGGCTTTTTTTTAGAATGTACTTTTCTTTTTGTGTTATCCGCTAAAAAAAAGTTTTTTTTTTTCCAGCACGATTGTATTGTTATTGTTTATGATAGGCAAAATGAGTCACTCTGCAGCACGAAATTTTTTGTGTGATAGTTTCCAAGAAACGCCGATTTCTGGTGTCGTTCTAAGTATTTTTTTATTCGTAAAAGCTACCAGAACATCGTTATAGAATTATTATTTTAATAAAGACATAACAAAAATTTTTTCTTGTGTCATGGCAAATAAAACAGTGTTTACTCTTAAAGATTGTTACTGTTTTCTTTAACACATTGATTCCGTTTATCAAACAAGATATACAGATCAAATTTCAATTCTGCTACGCAGCACAAAATAACTTTGGTTAAACAATATCAGCGAAAGTGCGAGAAGTGCAGTGCAGCATGTCAGCTTACACTCAAAACACGAAGGAGCAGAAATTGTACGATACAATAGCAGAGGTAACTTAAAGCCGGGGTCACGCTGCTTATACATCATACAAAATACATTCTGCAGACATGTTCTAATGCGAGTCACCTCGACATCCGTGCTTTGTATGCCACGTGACAAAGTAACCTCTTGATTGGTTACCTCGTGGCGTACGAAGCGCGGATGTCGAGGCGACTCGTTTCGGAACATGTCTGCAGAATGTATTTTGTATGAAGTATCAGCAGCGTGACCCCGACTTAAGGGGGACTATGCCCCTGCATTTTAAGCGGGCCACCGTCCCTCCGAATTTAAGGGAGAAAATATATAAAAACTGTCCCTCTTACTAAGGGACTCTGACCTCAAATTTAAGGGAGACGCCGCCTCGCTTACTTTAAGAGGGGTGGTGTCTCACTTAATTCAGAGGGAGCATCTCCATGTAATATTAAGAGGTCTGTCGCCCCGCTTAAAGTTAAGTGGGAAAAATCGAAGAAATGTCCCTCTTACTAAGTGGGACCGGGCTTAGAGTGTACTCATAATACCATGCTTACAACGAAGCAAGCTCTTGCGCGACAGTGCCGTAAATTGTCTCAGTGTATGCTGTTCTGTAGTCAGCTAGTTTCGTAAACTTACGCCGTCTGTAGGTATCTCTGACAGCCGAGTTGCTTAAATGGAAGTCATCGCAAATGTAAGTTCCACGTTGCAAAAACTAACGTTTATAGGTACGCGATGGCAGCGACTACACTCTAGCATTCCCACCCATCATGTCGAACAAAAAGGCGCTAGTTTCGGTTTGAGGTCGGTACATTTCTACAACATCTATAGCGACAGCATCAGTCTGCACTCGGTGCATTCGGCAAGTTCGTTCGGGGCAAGTTCTCCGAGCAGCACTCCGCGGGTCGGAGTGCTCCTCCGACCCAGACTTGCACAGCGAGATTAGAACTCTCGCTGTGCAAGTCTGGATCGCGGATCGGGAGCCCGTCACTGGCATCACCGGCGGCCATTGCTTGACAACAGGCAATACACGCAAGTCTAAGGCAGAAACGCGCAAACGTCGGAATCTTGTACGCGGTGCTCTAGGGCGAGTATTTTATGCCGTGCTGCGATAATTATATCGGATGCTCCTAACCGAAGTTAGGAAACTCTAAGCTGGTCAAGAGAAACATTGCCTCGTCTTGCCTACAAGCTGCACTCGAGAAGTCATGTCATCATGTGGTTAACGATAGTTTTTCCCGGCATGTTGAGAGACTGACAGTGGCAGGTTTCCCAACTTCGGTTTTATTGAGCGTTGTGGAGGGTTTGTTAAAGAAACTCAAGGGGGAACCTCGTCCCCGGAGGGAAAGGCCAAATACGAAACCGCTCGTAATACCATATCTCCATAAAATTTCACATAACTTGAAAAAAGTTGCCTTGAGGTTCGATGTGCCATTGGTGTTTTCCGCTTCGTGTAAGCTGGCGCAACTATGCGCGAGAGTTGCATATAAGAAGCACAAAGGCCCCGCTTGCTCGGTGAAGCATGACAATCAATATGTTGTTTGCAAGGTGGGAATTGTTTACACGATTCCACTGACATGTGGGAAAGCCTACGTCCGTCAGACGGGCAGATGTGTTAATCACAGACTGCGGGAGCATGACTTGTCGTTGCGATCAGTGGTGGGAGCTGTAGGGGGCATCTGCCATTGCACTGTCATGGATATGGGTGCGAACTTATCTTCAGTAAGACTTGTATCGTTGGCATTGGAAGGGACAGAGTAAATAGAGAAATTTTAGAGGCGCATGCAATTATCAAAGCAGGCGCGAACTGTGTAAGCCAAACGTCACTGGGCTTGAGTAGTAAAGAGATTGTTTTTTTTGGACACGTGGTGAATGTATCATGTTACGTGGGCGGAGTTGCTGTTTTCTTTGTTTTGTTCTCATGTGATTAAATTTCAGTTGAGAGTCAGCGCTTGTCCTGTTTGCACTTCCTTTAGTCCCCGTTTACTGTGCGCTGTTTGCCTTTTCGTAAGTTTTCGGCAGTCCGAAACTGTATAACCCAAAAAGAAAATAGCCACTGTTTTTATTTTTCGTCCTTCAGGAACCCAAAGAGCTTGGCAGAGCTGTTGCCACCGCAATTAGAGCACCACCGAGCCGAGCAATGGACATGCTGCCGCGTGCTCGGCGTACTGTCAGACGGAGCAGACAGATAACATAACCAACAGTCAACGCCACTGCTCCCTGCCGCAAACCGAAAGCACCATCGCACCGCTGGCACAGGCGTCAGGCACCGCGAGCAGCCGCGGCAGCCGACGCGCGACTGTTTTCAACACTCAAAATAGAAACAAATCCGCCCGACCATTGACAGAAAAGTATGAGGGATAAGCGCTAGCTAACGGAACTATGTGCTCCACCTTAGCAGAGTAAACTTTTGAATCCGTAAAGAGCAGCAATATTATGTTTTTTATCCACTGATCTCAAATATTGGGGGCTGGATGGCGCTTAGCAGCGCTCCGAGTCGGGCACGAGTGATGCCACCGGAAGTTCGATGCTTGTCCCGGAAGTCGAGTGTCTGCTGGGTTTTATAGTGCGTTTAGTTAATGTTTTGGTTCACGCTCTTTTGGTCTTTTGCGTGGGTTTTAATAATCCCGTTTAATATTCAATCTTGAGAATGAGGCATTTGAATGTGATGCATGTACACTTAATCAACTAAAATCTCGATATATTCCCACCTCAAATGGCTTCCAAGAAGACTTCTCGGGCCTGCATGAGCTGTTATTGCGCTAGAAGCAGGCTCTCTTGATATAACAAAAGTAGATCAAGCGCCTTGGACACTGTTTGGAGCACCGCCAGTTTGACTGGCAAAGCCTGTCAAGCGCTTACTTCTGGGACAAGCCGCTTTCTTCCGGGTGCTGCATACCTGTTTGCTCAATGCTCCCTTCAGCCCCCTCTAGTGGAGATCCATGGCTTCATCCTAACGAAAAAGAAGAAAAAAATGTCGTGGTGATTTTGTTTAAACAAAAAGCAACTAATTGCAGATGACGCACTAATAGCCGACCGGAAGTCGTTCTGGAGGATGGTTCTAGTTGATAACAGGATTTGTGTCAGTTACTGGATAAAGGTAATGTTTGACTCTATGCTTTCCGGGTGAGTTTAGCACCGTTTACTGGCTTCTTGATATTGAAACCATCACTAATAGGACATTTTCTGACTACTCGACCTAAGAATCTAGGAGCATATGCACAGTAACCAGCCTTAGGTTAGAAATCATTATGAGGTTTTTATAGAGTACCTTATGGCATGGTGTCCTGAGAGGAATTAGGGATGCCGCGAACTTTTTTTGAATCGAAGTTTCGATGATCGAATCAAGCGGTTCGAAAGGTTCGAAAGATTTCGATTTTTCGAATTGTCTATATCGTAAAATTCGACGGAGGTCGAATTTTCGAACTTGTTAAGCTAAGAAGTTCGACGCTTTTCGAACCGTCGAACTTATTACGCTAAAAAATTCGATCTTTTTCGAACTTTCGAATTTATTGCGCTGCAAGGTTCGATGCTTGTCGAACTTTCGAACTTGACTGACCAAAAAATTTGATGACTTTCGAACTTTCGAACTTATTTATCAAGAGAATTCGAAAAGTTTCGAACTTTCGGATTCTGAAAAGTCAGAAGTTCGACGAACTTCGAACTTTTAAGGTAAAAGTTCGACGTTCGTCGAACTTCGAAAGATTGGCGGACGGTTTCATTTGATTTCAAGTAGTGGGGTACATTCGTAATTTTTTTTCTCGAACTTCTACACGCGGTGCTGCGTTCCTTACGAAAGACAATGTCGTTTATTTCGATGTTCTGGCATGCTTAGGTTTAAAGAAATAAATCCCCGAAGGGGCGAGGAAGGACGACGGGTTTTTGACGATTATCGTTTGTGCCAGATTTGAAGCACGCTGCAGCCGGAGCTATTTATGGTAGATATGTTATACTTTTTTTAAGAATGATCGATGTATAGCCTAGGTAAGTGCCGTCTTAAGATGTGATTATTGTTATTCAACGTGAGTTTCGAAGAAATGTCCAAACATGTATCTGCATGCAATTATAACCTAAAATTGATATTTATTTTCGTCTAAGTTGTTTGAGGTATCGCATTTAAATTAACACCACAGACAGTACATATCATTGCCATCTGCAGAATACGAAATAATATATTTATTGTTTTTTCACGTTAAGGAATAAATTAACTCATGGGAGAAGATTTCTAATAGTGTTCAAGTTCAGCACGTCATTAAAAGAAAACTTTTTTTTTCGCTTCACGTTCCTGGGACGTGTTTCTTTTAGCCTGTACAGATTTTGGTAAAAGAGACTTGTTTCGAAGTTCTGAATCTCTGAATATGCAAGAATAGAACACTTCCGACGAATTCTTGATAGTTTTTTTTTTCCTCCTGCTTTTTATTCCCGCATTTATTCTTTTTTTTTTTGTTACTATCGGCACAGGTGTTTAGGTCGAAAAGACAGCTTTGAACTTCCGAACCACTAAGCATGTGACGAGCAGTGCCTTCTGACAACGAGTTTCTAACAATGACCATCTACGCAACCTTTTATGCAGTGAAGAGCGACAGTAGCCATACATATGCATAAATAATTTCAGATTAAAATAAGCTCGACCACGCCCTCTTTCCCCGTATTGTTTTCTTTAACAGTCCGAAATACCTGCAAGGGGGAGAAGGAGACTGAAGCTCCCCCCCCCCCCCCCCCCCCCCCCCCCCCGCCCCCCTTCGCTACCCTCTTTCCCCCCGTTTTTCCTCTTCCGACGCCACTTGTATGGTAGAACGCTCCTCGAGCTCGAGTTGTGTCGGCTTTTCTGCTTTTTGCGAGGCGATTCCTCCGTCCCAGAAAATAAACCTCCAGGACAATTATAAACTTCACTGGATCGGATTACTACCAGCGTGCAAGGGGTGGCGAGGTAGTTTGCCAGGTCGCTTCAAGGTTTTTCTGAGCCTCAACCTCCTGCTCGTTCTGGCCGTTTCGAACTGGATGAGTCTCGTAAAACAGTGTGTTCGTGCAATCACTACTGCGTAATGCAGGTTAAAGACCCCCCCCCCCCCCCCCCCCCGGGCTGGCGGTCACAATTCTGCACTGGCAAATATTCTAGCACGTCCGGGACACTAACCAACTTCGCAGAATCTAGATATCACACCCTAACTTTTCTAAACTTGATTTCATGAAAACCAGTACGTCGTGAAAACGTCATTTGAAACTGAAACTGTGGAAAAACTTGAAAATCGGATTTCGAACTTTGAAAACTTGGACTAAAAAGAAATTCAAAATCTTCAAAGATTTTTTTTTTAATTTAGCGTTAAAAGAGAATCGAAACCTTCGAACTTTTCGAACTTTATGCAAAAAGAAATTCGAAATCTTCGAATTGTTCGAACTTTGTGTCTATAAAAATTTGAAGCGTTCGAAGTTTTCGAATTTTTTTACACAAAATTTCGAGATCTTCGAATTTATCGAACCTGAAGTAAAAAAATATTTGAAATATTCGAAATCGAAATTTTGGAAACCGTGAAAGCTTCGAAATTTTCGAATTCGAAACTCCGCTGTGGTCAAAAGTTGCGAATTTTTCGAAATCGGACCTCGGTCGGTACGAAAATATCGAAATTTTTCGAAATCGAATCTCAGTTCGCTTCGCAAATATCGAAACCTTTCGAAATCGAACCTAGGGTGGTTCGCGACATCCCTAAAAGGAATGCATGCTAAACTATAAAGACACAGTACAAAATACGTAACCTCGAGCTTATTTTTAAGTGGTATTCACCATCTTTGTTGCAGCTCCTCACTTGTAACTACAATCGACTATATATGGTACTAATTAATAGTTCGTAATTGTTTATTTTTTACACGCACATCTGATTCTCAGGAGAGAGAAAATACTGTCCTAATATATAAAATACGAATACAGCATTCCAAAAGGTATATTTTGTATTTATTGAGTTATTACAGCAGCAAACATGTTAGAGCTGTAGTGAAATATTTCTAAGGGTTTGGTTGTCTTGCAGGTGGCCAACAGTCGCCCAAACTCGTAAATTTCTTCGCTGGTTCCTTACAATACATAGTGTAAATAAAAAAGCAGTAATTGTTCAAGCTTCCACTAATACGGTGACCAGCTGTAAATAATTCGCACACTGGAAAAAAAGAAAAGAAGACGAGACAAGATTCCTTTTAGTTCAAGGCTCCAAGGCATAAAATCAAAATTACAGACTAATTTTATATTTTTTCCGCAATCAGAACAAAAAACAAAATTAATTTTACAACTAGCGTTGCAATTGTTTTGGATTTGTATAATAAAAGTGGTATATTTATTGACTGCCGAATGATGCAAAATTACGTCTTCCGATTCGCGTGCAACCTTGTGTCTAAGCACACCTAGGGCTAGCTGTAGTGCTTCCTAAATAGCTAATGTTCCAATTCCTAGATGTTGTTCGGAGTAAACGTGTTCTTTGTGGGCTCTAGCGAAATAACGAAATGCTACTCGGGGAATCGCAGAACGAGTATTTGATGTGAATTCAAGTGGTTATATATATATATATGTATATATATATATATAGATAGATAGATAGATAGATAGATATAGTCAGAGATCCGTACTTGCGGAGCTGCTATGCTAGGAGTTTATTGTATGTATTACGATAGGAGTTTACTGTATGTATTACGATAGTTTAGCTTCGCCGAGAGGCTCGGCTTCTTCAGGAGATGGCATACATGTATGCCATCTCCTGACGAAGCAGAGCCTCTCGACGAAACTGTCGTAATACATGCAATAAACTCCTAGCAAAGCAACTCCGCAAGTACGGATTTCTGACTTATTACATTTTCCCGGTCCATTGTTCTGAAACTACTCTGCCTCACATACATATATATATATATAGAGAGAGAGAGAGAGAGAGAGAGAGAGAGAAATATGGGTGGTTTCATTTTGATTCAGGCAACGAGGTGCAGTGGTATTTTTTATTTTGCTTCAACTTTTTTATATTTTGTTGCGCATGTTCCACGAAGAATAATCCTATTTATTTTATTGTCGTACAAGAGGGGCGGATTTAGAGGGGGGGTCCGGATGTCCTGACCCCCCTCTTGAATTCTGCATGTGTAAAATTTAGGGCGTGAAACGAGAGAGAGGGGAGGGGGCTCCTAAACAAATGGTACGCTGACCAACACCTGACCCCCCCCCCCCCCCCCCCCCCCTTCAGGAAATTCCTGCATCCGCCTCCGTCCTGACATTTTTAGTTTCGGAGAAAAGAAATCTCAAAGAAGCGGGAAAGGACGACGCGGTTTTGACGATTGTCGTCTGTGGGCTTTTTCAATCACTTTCAATATCGACGTATTCGAAACAGAACGTCTATATTTTTCAGTGTGATATTAATGCAAGTAGGTAAAACGATATTATAACTACTGTTTATTATTCGACGCTCCAATTTTGTAAAAACCCGAAACATGCCTCCGCGAAAAACTTTGACCCGAATTGCGGATTTTTTTTGAGTCGACTATGTTTAGTATCGCTTTTAAAATAATACCACGTGTAGAACCTTTCATTGCCTTCCAAATTAAGCAAGGATTGTGCCTTCATCATGTACGAGTACTGAAAATAAATTATGAAACAGAGAAGGTTTCCACTTTTCGTTCAATTTCAGCACGCTGTTAAAAAAAAAACATTCTTAATGTTTTTTGTTTGTTTTGTTTATGTTTTTTTGCCGTCGCGTTTTCTTCTCACTCTTCTTTTACCCCGAATACATTCCGTTAGAGGTGTTTCCACTGGTTTTGAGGTTTAAGCCTCTAAATATGCTAAAAAAAAGAGCAAATGCCAATGGTGTGTTTCGACGATTGTCGTTTGTGGCGTATTTGAACCACTCTCAATCTCAAAGTATTCAAAAAAGAGCGTCTATATTTGTTATTGTTATATATATTCAAGTCGATAAAAGGACATTCCAACTACTATTTATTATTAATCGATCCAATATTTATAAAAATCTCCACACTTGCCTTCGCGAACAACTGTGATCTAAACTGCGAATATTTTTTTTAGACGAGTATGTTTGGTACCGCTTTTAAAATAATACAACGTGTAGAACCTTTCATTGCCTTCCAAATTAGGCAAAGTGTGTGCCTTTATCACGTACGAGTACTGAGAACTAAATTATGGAACAGAGAAAGTTTTCACTTTTCGTTCGAGTTCAGCACGCTATATATAAAAAAACATCTTTATTTATTTATTTTTTTTTGCGTCGCGTTTTTTTCACGCTTTTCTTTTACCCAGAATACATTTCGTTAGAGGTATATGCATTGGTTTTGAGTTTTAAGACTCTAAAGATGATAAACAATTATTCTGTTTTGTTATCAACATGAATTTCGCATTAAAAATACAAAAATTTCGCATTAAATATATAACGTTTCGCATTTAAAAATCGAGGTTTTCAAAAGGGAATTGAATTTTACTCTAATGTTTTACAGTATTATACTTTGATATTTCTAACGTAGTCTAGATTATGTCGCGAGTAGGGTTTAGGTACTGCGGTGGGCTAGTTGGTTCATACTTAGTGTTTGAACAGCGCAATGACGACAGGAAGATAGAATAGAAGAGTGTCCTCTTCTATTCTATCTTCCTGTCGTCATTGCGCCGTTCAAACACTAGGGTTTAGGCTTGAGGCCTCTCTAATCGTGGAACGAACAGAAATTGTCTGAAAACCCGCTTTCGGCAGTTGCGATGTTATAGTGTTTAAACGTTTGGAATTACACACTTGTTACTATACGCCTAACACATCAATGTCTTTGATATGATTATTGATTAAACTGTCCTTATAATATTATAATAAAGAATAAAATATACAGCTATAACCCATAAACCTAACATCTGCATTTGATCTTTTTTAGCATATTTAGATGCTTAAAACTCAAAACTAGTGCATATACCTCCAACGGAATGTATGCTGGCTAAAAAAAGGATAAAAAAAAAAACGCGACGCGAGAAAATTTAAAATATTAAAATCTATGTCAAAACAATGTCGAGGTTATTTTTCATAGAAAGTGGTCTATTTTAAATGCACTATGATGATTGCCATGAGTACATGAGGAATTAATGAAAACAGTAAGAACATAGATAGCTTCACCGAAAAAATATTATTTGTCAAAAATTGTAGTGTTATATTGCTGGTGTTGGTAAGGATTGACTCCACAGACGATGTAACGTTTTCTTGAAATTTAGTGTTCGTTCGAGAGATCATATATATGAACCTGCAAGTATATTTAGGACAAATACTTACGGTTGTGATATCCCGGAGTTCGGAGTAGAGTGCACCGCTTTCTGTCTGTGTAGATCACCCACGTGTCGTGAAACGCTATAAAAAAAGTTATAAATGCATATAAATATGCGCTATGCGCATTAATTTTGCAATTACTTTTACATACTCCCATTCCGATAAATCCGAGCTTGTGCCTTGTACGCAATTTTGTGGCCATCGGCGGTTTTAGGATGGAACGCCTGAACAATGAAGCTGAAAATAAAAGTATGTTTATTAAAACTGCTAGTTGGGCTAGTTGGCACTTATATTGCATGGTGGAAAATACGCCTTAAAAACACGGACAAAGAAAGAAGCACACAGGACTCGAGGCGTAACTTGCAACTAAACTTTACTGAAGAAAACACAGAAAAGAACACATAAAAGAAGAACAAAACCGCACATACGCAAATACGGGCTTTCATTAACCCCCTGGAAAGCCTGCCGCCACTGCTGAGTGACCGATAAAAGCCTGCTCCTCATCGGATAAGGCAAAAGAAGGGACACAATACACACATTCGTGCCATGGGCCCTTATCATGAATGCCTCGTGTAGTGCGCGTTCCAATTTCGTTTTGAATTTTCCCATAATCTTGGTATTATTAAACTCGGCCTGACACTCACACCTATCACAATGTACAGCCAAGTGTTTATTACTTTGCAACATCCCAGGCAAGCACTTGTTGGACAAAAACAATGTGCTCAAGTGTAAGGCCAGGGTTCTAAATTAGTCTCGAATGTTGTGACTGTATAAAAACGCGGCATGCGAAGCCTCTTTATTCTTACGGAATCGTGGTACTACTAAGACGAAAGGCTCCATTGTATTCCTTCCAATACACTATTGATCATCTAAAAAGAATGTATAACAAGAAGCGCCGGATTGCTGAATGTCAAAGTTCCGGACTCATGGTATCAATTAAACATAAAGACAAGTAATCGCTACTGACGTCTTAATGTGGGTGCCATCAAAAGAGTAAATATGGAGTAGACTATTTGAGTGCTGCTTTTGTGTGCTTGGGTGATCGCCAAAATTAAACCAAATGTAGTTCTTTAAGTATGATTGACTTCATTTCTTAATCGAGAGTGAGCATGTGTTTTTATTTTAAGAACGCCGCGAAACCTTTTAATATTTATTATGTTGCAGAGTTACCGTAAAATCTCACTAAGAGTGGTGCAACATGTTTTATAAATTCAGTGAATACATTTGAGAACTGATCTTTGAGCATTTTGTTCTTAGCCCAAGACTGAGGCAGGAAAAAAGGAAAGTTTCAAAGTAAAAAATTAACAGTCGAGGACAGGTCTCTATTGTATTAGAGACGTGTACTCGACTGTTCATTTTTCTTCTACTCTGAAACTTTCCTGTTTTCCTGTCTCAGTCTCGGGCTAAGAACAAAATGGTTAACATCCACCAGCTCGCCTGCGCACTCACTACATTACCATTGATCTTTGAGGTTTGTAGTCTATCAAACACTTGCCAGCTTTTACTCTAAGCAAAACCTCTCGTCGAAAAGGTGTAAGGAGAACGAGCAACCAACACAAACGGCCACATGCCAATAATACGCCGCAAATATTCACCATAGCCATGCGCTGCGATTAGCAAAGCATAGAGCATGTGTTGAACTTCAGATTAGCACTTGCGCAGATTAGCACTGGCGGTAGAACCGCATTCCTAAAGCGATTGCGAATGCGGTTGCTTACAGATCCTATGCAATTGCACCCGCGTTTAATGATAAAAAATGAGCGGATCCGGTTCGCGCTTGCTATTCGGACTCCACTGTGAACATACCCTTAGATTTCAGTGTATAGATTATCTCAAAAACGGACTCCTGGTTGGGGTCATTTTTCAGAGCTCGTGCGTGTAACGCGTGTTTCGCTCGCTTTCCGAAGCGACGATCATGCACGTGCTGGAATCTGATGTTCCCACGCTGGGCTGTGATTTCGTAAACATTGAAACGTTGTACACGTGGCTTGCGCGTGACGTCATATTGCCATGTTGGTGGTCAGCATACTTGGTCGTGCCAAGAAAAAAAAACCTCTTTCAGGTGTGAAATGTATATGCCACAAAAGGTGCACGCTCATCAGCGAGTCTACCAAAATGGCAGCTGATGGGGTGTTAGTGCAAACTATGTTTGTTTCCGTCACTGTAGCAAATTTAGGCAATCTACGCCGCCGTAGATCTCCCGAAACAGGTTCTTTCCTATCATTTAAACTAGTTATAACGATTCGTAAACGCGTCAAGATTAAAACTGGTGCTTCTATTCTATCCACCTCTTCATCCTCCTCTTATTGATATATCTTGGCCTATCGTCGGTCTTCCTTCTTGTCTACCTCTTGGAACACTACACACGCTGTGGCTTTTGTCTTCCTGGGGTGATATGGAACTATATTCTTAATAGATGCCATTTCGGTGGTGTTGTTGGGTCCCATGTAGTACAGCGTCTTGAGGATGCCTTGTTGACTGCACGTCTTGGTAACCATGTAAGGACCGGAAAAGGCAGCCTTGGAGCCTTGGAGGCCTTTTCGTACCAGATCATGCCGCCGGGTTGAATCTCTGGGACTTAGGTGCCATGTGTCGTAATTTCTTTTGATTGACGATTGATATTTTTTTTGCTGCTGTGGGGGGCGTTTCTGTTCTTGTAGCGTGATTTTGTCGGTTAGGCCCAGGAGATGATCGGCAGGTAGCCATGGGCTCTCTCTGCGTGCTGCGAAATGTAAACTACATCCCAATCCAGCGGTGTGGGAACAATTGTGGTGGGCAATGGCTGCCGCAAGTGCTCATTTCCATCCACCTGTGAGCTCGGGGCACATTTTTATGAATTGTTCGATGCCGCGTATCGCCCGTTCAGCTAACGCGTTGTCTTCCGGGTGATAAGGGGCTGGAAATCGAAGTGTGATTCCTTTTTTCTGTGCCCATCTTTGGAACTTCTTGCTGCGGAAGGCCGGTCCATTGTCTGAAATAATGACTTTCGTGTTCTCGAAGACCTCTCGTTCCATCACTCTTAAAAAAAGGGTGTCATGGGGTACATTCATAGGGGGTGTAAGTGCTTGTCACATATACTACACCCTTTGGGGGAATACATGTGCACCCCAAATATGGGAGTACGCATACACCCGTTGGTGTGGTGCGCATGTACACCTTTTTCTACAAAAATCTGACTTGAAGGGAACACAGGTGCACCCCATTCAATGGTGTACGGCTACACCTCTTTCTGCACCCTATGAAATGAAAGGGAACACACATGCACCCCATTCGATGGTGTACCATTGCACCGCTTCATACACCCGCCTCACTCAAAGGGAACACAGATGCACCCCGCTCAATAGTGTACCATTACTCCCCTTTCTACACCTACTGCTCTCAAATGGAACACAGGAGCACCCCGTTCAATAGTGTACTGTTACACCTCTTTCTACACTCATTGAATTCGGAGAGAACACAGATGCACCCGATTCAAAGGTGCATGGTCACACCACTTTATGCACCCGTTTCATAACTTGATACACCTAATTGAGACATCAAGGAAAACAGTAAAAAATGTATGCGCCCCGGTGATTGCAAAAAGGGAGTAAACGAACACACGGTATTGTTTTCAAATCTCATAGAAGTTTAATAAACCAGCCTATTCCGTATACAAGTACAAACTTGCAAGCAGTGTTGGAGGTAACGCGTTAATAGTAGCGACGTTACTGGTAACGCGTTACATTTTTCGCTAACGCAGTAACGTACTCGATAGTATTTTGAATGACTGAGTAAAGTATTTCCGTTACTTTTTTACGGTATCGGCTGTCAAATTGCGTTACTCGTTACTCGTTACTTTGACCAAAACTGGTGAAATCCTGCACGAGCTTATCGCCGCACGGAACCAGCATCCGTCACAGTAAAGTTAAAAAAAAAAAAAAAAAAACTCACTTTTCGAAGGCGAAAAAAACCTTCGGCTACCAGCTAATTCCGTTCATCCTCCTTTTTTTTTTCCATAGTGTCACATTTGGTGTCACCACCCACAAGGCTTGAACGAACGACTGCGTAACAGCCCCCTCCTCTTCCCCCCCCCCCCCCCCCCCTGCTTTGTGCAGCAGAGGTGGACAGCGGTGGGAGGGGGGGGGGGGGCGTGGAGAGACATCCGTTTACAACAGTGGACAACTATAGTCGGTTACAGGTTAAGAAGGTAGCGGCAAATGCCTCTCAAAGGGAATCCTATATCCCTCCGCCACCCCCGTATCCAATACCGTCCCATCGCTTCCGTGACGTCGCGGCCAACACACGAGGAGGGTATTGCCTTTCTGTACATGTTTGCTTTAGCTTTCGACTTTTACTTAGCATTGTGGATGCCTCGAGAGGGAGATTAGAGTTTTCCCCCTCCGATGGAAAGAAATACGACTTTCGGGGGTTAGCTTCCCCCTCAGATGAATACAAAGGCTGCTTTCAGGGGCTCGGTTCCCCCTCCAATGAATACAAAGGTCGCTTTCTTAAAAAGTAGGATCGGAGACAAGTGGGAATCCATTGAAGCGGAACAAGGAGCGTTTCCAGTGAACTCTTCTTTCGACTGCGGAGAGATTTGAAGCGGGCGCATCACGCTTGTGGGAGGAGCTTCTTCTACCTTCTTGACTTGTAACCGACTAGAGTGGCGAAGCCGATTTGCTCATTTCTCTAGATTCAAAAAAAAGAAACACCCTTTCTGGAATTTTTTTACCCTCGCTCTCCTTCTCGCTGCCTGAAAGTTCCTGACCCACTTTTGTAGACAGAATGTTTCGCTTGATTAGTCCTTAATTTCCTAAAATTATGATAAAAAAAAAGTTTTAAACCTGGAAAGAAAACTCACAAACACGAAACCTTTTTCTTTTTTTTTTTACAGAAAAACTAAGAGCTACTGCTGGTCAGAGGCAGCAAGTGATTATAGCCTGTGTGCTGGTAACCGGTGTCCTGTTCCAGATAGTGAAGTAAATCAGTCTCTGGTATGAACCGGACTGTTACGAAAACCGGCGTACATATAAGGGGTTAACCATTTTGTTCTTAGCCCGAGACTGAGGCAGGAAAAGAGGAAAGTTTCGAAGTAGAAGAAAAATGAACAGTCGAGGACACGTCTCTAACACAGCTAAAGACAAGTTTATTTGGTCACCTTCTTATATACACTCCACAAACTTCACCACAGCACCTTCCCGATCTCGAAAGCCAAAAGATAACAAAGGTCTCACATCTTTCCACCACAATTGTCAAACGACCTTGACGTTTTCCACAAAGCAATGAACAATAGCTCCCCTCATCCGGAAGACACTTGTGAATCCTTCGCGTACACAGTACACTCTCTCCCTCTACTCTCCGACCCATAATCACAAAGCATCCCGGTAACAGAAGATATCAATCCACGTGATACAAAGGAAGAAACCACTTACACCTTGAGGTGTAAGTGGTTTCTTCCTTTGTATCACGTGGATTGATATCTTCTGTTTATGGGTCGGAGAGTAGAGGGAGAGAGTGTACTGTGTACGCGAAGGATTCACAAGTGTCTTCCGGATGAGGGGAGCTATTGTTCATTGCTTTGTGGAAAACGTCAAGGTCGTTTGACAATTGCGGTGGAAAGATGTGAGACCTTTGTTATCTTTTGGCTTTCGAGATCGGGAAGGTGCTGTGGTGAAGTTTGTGGAGGTGTAAGTGGTTTCTTCCTTTGTATCACGTGGATTGATATCTTCTGTTACCGGGATGCTTTGTGATTATGGGTCGGAGAGTAGAGGGAGAGAGTGTACTGTGTACGCGAAGGATTCACAAGTGTCTTCCGGATGAGGGGAGCTATTGTTCATTGCTTTGTGGAAAACGTCAAGGTCGTTTGACAATTGTGGTGGAAAGATGTGAGACCTTTGTTATCTTTTGGCTTTCGAGATCGGGAAGGTGCTGTGGTGAAGTTTGTGGAGTGTATATAAGAAGGTGACCAAATAAACTTGTCTTTAGCTGTGTTAGAGACGTGTCCTCGACTGTTCATTTTTCTTCTACTTCGAAACTTTCCTCTTTTCCTGCCTCAGTCTCGGGCTAAGAACAAAATGGTTAACATCCACCAGCTCGCCTGCGCAATCACTACATTATCATATAAGGGGTGTTGGTTGGCTGGTTGTGTTCCAGCAGTCCCCGTTCGCATGCTGTAGTTTATAAAAGCCGATGGACAACATTCTCCGACTTATTGTGCGCGTGAGATGGACATGAATAACGAAACTCCGTCGCCATGGCCAGCAGGTCTGAATGAAATGTATCAACTAAAGGAGACAGAATCAGGTAGAGTTTCAATGCCTAATTTGTATGCCGAAAATTAAGCTGCTTCGCGCGTCAAAGCACTATGAAACCACTCTGTAAATTTCTAGCTTTATCCAAGCTTGTTAAGGAGGCTTATCATACATCCTCTGCCAGACATATGTACTCAAACACAAAAGTAACGTAAAAGTAACGTTCGTTATTTTTGAAAAGTAACGGTAACGGTATATCGTTACGTTTGTAAAAGAGTAACGTAGTTCGATAAAGCGTTACTTTTTACCAAACTAACGAGTAACGCTATTTCGTTACTTTGTTTCGTTAACAGGCACAACACTGCAAGTTGCAAGCAATTCGTGATATCTGAAGACGTACAAAGAAGCTGTTACACAACTGAGAAGATCACTAAGCAAACAAGAACCGGAGGTGAGTCTTAGGTAGTGTTCATTCTGCCAGCAGCTGGTAGGATTATTTCCACAAAATTCCACCGGCAGTCGCCATTAATTCATCGAACGACGTTTTATCGACAGCTGAGATTAGCTTTTCTATTTTAGTTTCTCTTCTTTTTTTTCTTGTAATGAGCCGCCCCAGAATGTATCCGCGAAGTGACGTGTATGGGTGGGACAGGTGGGTTAACATTTTTGTAATGAGCCGCCGCAGACTGTCGCGACGAAGTGGCGCGAACGGGTGGGCTGGGTCGGTGAGCACGCGCCTCAAAGATACACGCGCGACAAAATGTCCCTACAGCGTGCATTTTGCGTAACGAGTGACGATAAAACGTTAGTGCGGATTAAACGTGTCTACAAAACGTGTATCGACAAAAACGTGTTTTCACAAAACGCCAGGAGAATAAGAAAGTCAGTATTCCACCTGCAGTTGTCACATGGTTGTAGACAGCTAATGGCAGGCGATTGCCGATAGAATTTCGGGGAAATTATTCTCCCGGCTGCTAGAAAATAGACACCGCCTAGTTCTAGAGGTAATCCGGAACGGAACGGTCAATTGTTGCAAAGGAGCAGGTTGCAGTGCACTTACGATGAAAATACCGGACTTGAATTATGTAATCCGATATATATGTCGACACGGACACCGCAGAACCACACAAACACAAAAACGAAAAGAAAGGGGTCCTTGAAGATTCAACACGATGTGGCAGAAGCAGTAATTTGCCGAACCGAACACTAAACACATCACATGAATTCCTTGGGCTTTTTTGAAGAAATCCCCTGTTGCCGATATACGCGTAGGACTTTTCAAACACTGGGAATCTTGGTACACTCGAATACGTTGTCGCGGGCGAAATCTACGGCAGCGCCGCTGGTCGCAGCACAGCACACAAGCTACTAGGCCGGGAAGCAGACATTCGGAGGTCGAAAAAAGCTACTACATCATCTGTGAAACCTTTGCCACATGATCACGCTCCTGCCGTTATCCGCGCTCAGACAGAGGAGTCGAGGGATAAAAAAAGCCTTCGGTTTATTGGTCCGGCAACTGCGCCCCTTCTTCCATGCTTTCAGCTTAGGGAGAGAAAGAAAAAGAAATGAGTATGAAAATTGCAGCTCCTTCAAGGCCAAAAGGGGGCGCCCTTGCAAAGGCTTATCTTCAGGGGCAACCCAACAATGAAAGGATTTGTCGCTTATATCCCCTTGAAAGTTCGACCCAAAGTTAATAGTGCAGTGGATGCTATCCGTGGCCTTGGCCTTCAGGCAGGTGCCGTGCTCTGCCTTATCTCTAGCTTGGAGACTGTAGTCACGTGACCCTACCCGGAGACCGGATTGGCCTAAAATAAGCATAGTGTCCACTCTACTGTCAATACCGAGGGAAGAGGATAGCTCCATACTTCCCAAGAAACTGCCCAACCCAAAAAATGACCCCCATGGGGGAATCCAAGCACAAGCTGATCGGGGAGCGTGGCTAGCGTGGTGGTGCATTGGTACACCTAGACGTTTTTAAGGAAGAGGGGGATGCTCATTGTCGGTGTACAAGCACACTGGCTGCGCAACGGAGGGTGCGTCTTTCAGGAAAAGGGTGCATGAGCGCCTGATGCACCCGACTACACCCTTTTTTTTATGGAGTGATCAGTGAAATGGCAGAGTTAGTGTCGTCTTTGCCAGCTCTTGCAACTACGATGCGCGTGCATTCATCGATGGCAATTAGAAAAGCTTGCGTTTTCTTCACTCCTTTTCTTTTCGTTTTGATTTCTGCAAAATCGAGATGAATAGTCTCGAAGGGAACATCAGAGTATTGAGGGGTCACCATTTCGTCTCCCCGAGGTCGGCATTTGGCCTTATGAATTTGGCACACGTGGCACGTACGCACATAGTTGTCGATACTATGTTTCATGTTCTTTCTTGTGAATCTCCTTGTCAGCTTCCAGTAAGTCCTCCAAAATCCGTCATGACCTCCCGATTCAGGACTGTCGTGATAGAGTTGTAAAACCCTGGGAATCATGGACTCTGGCACATGGAATTTCCCATCTTGTAATTCCAAGTGCTGGGTACCTTCCCCAATTCGGGCATGGTGTATGCTCCCGTTGAGTGTATTGCTTGGAATAAGAAGTCTGGAGAGTGCATCAGCGTCAGGAAGCTTCTCCCCGGGTCGGTGAGCAACTTCAATT
Source organism: Ixodes scapularis (assembly GCF_016920785.2). Taxonomy (NCBI): domain Eukaryota; kingdom Metazoa; phylum Arthropoda; class Arachnida; order Ixodida; family Ixodidae; genus Ixodes; species Ixodes scapularis. The sequence goes on along the minus strand of NW_024609880.1, from coordinate 29,002,283 downwards.
GAGACTTGTTGTATTTCAGTCACCCATCTGGCCATTCGCCCCTTCAGTTGGGTTAAGCTTAAGAGGTAAGTAAGAGCTAAGTTGTCTGTGAAAAGCTTAAACTGACGACCTTCGAGGTAACTTTGAAAATACCTCAAAGCCATCACCACAGCTAGGGCTTTTTTTTTTTTTTTTTTGTCGTGGCGCAGTTTTTTTTGCTTTTCGAGAATGTGCACGAGTAGTAGCCAACGACTTTCAACTGCCGGTTAGGAAGCTCTGTTGCGTGTCTCTGATAGAGGACAGCTCCTGTGCCGTAGCCTGAAGCGTCAGTGCAGAGTTCGAATGGGAGTTTGAAGTCAGGCAGTACCAATACCGGGTAAGAAGAGATGACCTTGACAATGTAGTCGTACACACTCTCGCACTCTTCAGTCCAGCCAAACGGAGTGTCTTTCTGAGTCAAAGCGGTCAGGCACTTTGTTTTCGTAGCATAATCTCTTAGGAATGCCCGAAAATGTCCCACCACGCCTAGGAAAACACGTAATGAGTGTAGGTCATAGGGCTTGGTCAGCTTTTATATTCTTTGCACTGATTCTTCTTTCGTGCTTTTCGTTTTCCCTTCAAAAACTCGCCCCAGGAAAAGTACTCTTTAGAAAAATTCGCTTTTCTTGGTGTTGATTCTCAACCTGGCAGTACTCAGTGCTTCGAGCACCTGAAAGAAATGGTCCATGTGTTTTTCTTTTGTTCGAGAATATATGATAATGTCGTCAACATAAGCGTTGCAGAAATTACCCAAAAAGTTCTTGAGTATTTCATTTATCATCTTCTGAAACCCGGCTCCACAGTCCTTCCACCCGAATGGTAGTCGGTTATATTCGTACGCGTCGAATGGTGCTACAAAGGCAGTAAAGCGCTTGGTGTCTTCTTGTAGAGGGACCTGCCAATAGCCTTTGCATAGATCGATCCTGGAGAACTAGGAGCAGCCTCCTGTCTCGCTGATGATGTCATCGACCCGTGGCATAGGGAAAGAGAAAAGATCGGTCTGGGAATTAATATGGCGTTAATCTGTGCAGAGACGAAACGTGCCATCTGCCTTCGGTACTATGGTGATTGTAGATGCGAACGTTGACGTCGAGGGTCTGATGATCCCGGCATCTAGCATTCCCTGCAGCTCCCGCTTAAGCCATAATCTTTTTTCGTGGGACATGCTGTAGGGTCTTTTTCGCACTACAGAAGTGTCGCGTAGCTTGAATGGAACCTCAATAACCGAGGTTTTTGGTGGATATGATTCTACACAATCGACTCTGGGAATGATGTTGGTACGTTCTCAGGCCTCTTCACAGTTCTGAGCATTTGAACTGGAGTAGCAGGTGGGCTATTCGCACCGTGGTCCAGCGTTACATCTTCCTTCCAGGATATGTTCATTTGGAAGCGCTTCATATCGGGTCGTGATAATATGAACACGAACTCGGCGTCTTCTGCGAAGAGTGGCTCGACCGGGATTTTCTTTCCCTTAAACTCGACTTCCAACATCGTCTAGTTTTGCATCAGCTTAACAATGCCATCATAGCTGTGAACTTAGAAGGGTTGCCCACTTCGTATCTTTTCTGGGTCCACGATATTCTTGTTGACAAGACTGATGAATGCTCCAGTGTCAACTAAGTCATCCACGTGTCTCCCACTGATGATAACAGGGGCATCAAGGATGTATTTAACAGAGTAGACAGTCGCTTTTTTCGTCATCGGGAGGGACTGTGCTCCTTCTTTTATTAGTTTTTCGGCTGGTCGTTAGCACCGCTGTTCACGATGCGGTGGCATGTATCGTAGCACGCGCATTGTGGCCCTTCCACGATGTGGTGGCACACGCGTGCATTCGCACGTGTTTCGTGGCTGGCTGAATTGGGTCTTGCGTTCATCCAAGGCTTGTTACTTGCCTGGTTTACAGGAAGCTTTTGGCCGCTGTGGGTGTCGACGATCGCGCTTCTGGGGTTCGTTAGTGTCGTTGTTGTCCGTAGGGAATAGATTGGTCCAGGAACACACCCTTCAGTGAATACAGAAGGTCCTCGATGGTCTTTGGAGAATGTTCTTGCGCTTGTCTTTGTCCATCTCTGCTCATCCCGTGGATGACGAGTGGGACGATCGATGTTTCGGGTAAATTAGAATCGGCGAGCTGTAGAAGTCTCCGCTTCTCATGAAAGTAATCTAGTAGGCTGCCTCCTTTATGTTTGTAAAATATTGCCTCATCCCACCGTTCAACCGCATTTTTGTCAAAAGGTCTCGTGAAGCTCTCTTTGCACATATCCCACGAAGCGTTGGTGTGCTCAGCCACACGAAGTTCGTACCACTTTTTCGCATTCCCTGCGAGAAAGGGCTGTCCCTATTCGCACTCCGAGTGCGGATAGTGGTAGATTGTTATCCGCACTCCGAGTGCGGATAATTTTGGATTCTTATACGCACTCCGAGTGCGGATTGCGTTGGATTCTTATCCGCACTCCGAGTGCGTGGTGCGAAGAACTTGGCGTGTGGCGTGGCGCGACTTGGACGCGGGAAACTTTGAACATAGTGACTTACGATGTTCGTGGTGTGACATTGGCAAGTTGGCAGCACCGATTTCATAGAAATATTAGTGGTTGTGCGGTGTTTGATTGGGAGGATACCTGTGTTTCAGAATGAATTCAATTTCAAACAAATGCATAATCGTAAACATATAACTAAAACAGCGCGAACGAACACAAGGACAAGTAGAAAAAGAGACACAGCCACAGCGCTGACTCACGATTGACTCTCTTTTTTGTCTTCTTAAAGCACATCAACATAAGAAGACGCGAGTCAGCGCTGTGTTTGTGTCCCTTCTTCTACTTGTCCTTGTGTTCGTTTTCGCTGTTTTGATTATATGTTCACTATGCACCACCGACTAGCTCATTTCTAAACATCACTGCAAATGCATAATCGCTTTTTTTTTTTTTTTTCGAAATTGATTAGCGCTAGATGGTGTATTTGGGTAGAGACTGAACTGTACTCGCGCCTCGGGGGCTTGAAAAAAAGCACGAACACAGGACGTAAGCAATCCTATTGTTCCTTCAGTATCCTTTTTTTTTTTTTTTTTTGTTAAACAAATTATCATTATTTGCAAAAAAAAAAAAAAAAAAAAAAAAACGGAAGCTGGTTTAAGATTTGTATTATAACGCGCCTTCGCCACAGTCAGCACATTAACATTGTGTGGTGGATAGGGGCAGTAATGTGGGAACGGTGGGCGGCTAGCAAACAATTTTCAGTACACAATTACCCCCCCCCCCGCCCCAGACCACACACACACACACAGACATGTTCCAAACTTCAGCTGCCGCCACGCCCAAAACCCGCAAGCTCAGTGTTCGGCACCCTCGGCATATATGTTTAACATCTTCGATCACACAACCACACAAAAACATCTTTTAACAGCCATCACATCTATCGTCGTCTACTTGCAAAAGCGCAAATCTTTATATTAAAAAAAATTACAGTAACAAAGGGCCGGGGACTTATCAGGCATTCCCTCATCTAATAGTGTTGAAAGTGTTCAGAAGATTGAGCCGGGGGGGGGGGCTTCATTTTTTAATAATATTGTTTACTGGAAATGACTGATTTTCCTTACCCCCTCCCCCCCCCCCCCCCCCTTTTTTTCCTAAGCCACTGCCCCCATCATCTAAGCACAAGACAATACACGTCACAAATAGCACTGCTGTAGTTTCTTTCTTTCTTCTTTCGTCAATAAAAATATTTAACCGGCCAAAAAAAAAAAATATCGCCAGAACTTTTTTTTTTTTTTTTTTTTTGGGGGGGGGGATTGTAAAGTTGATGTGTTTGGGAACACGCACACACGCACGCACACACACGCGCACGCGCACACACACGCACACGCACACGCACACGCACACGCACTTGATCGCCTCTATCCGATCTTCGAGGCGTGAGTAACGTTTCATCTGAAGCGCACCACCCAATGTTAATTTTTCTTTTTTTTTTTATAAAACAAAAAACATTTCCTTGAAATTATTTTAATTATGAAACCGGAACCGCCAATATTTCCATACGCTCGTCGGGGCTGCCAACACGCCAATGAATCAACACAAAGTTGAGAACTTCTAAACCACTGTGTTCATAGTTTCCCGCGACATAATCGCGCCGCACGCGGAGTGCAGGTAAAGAAAATCCAACGGCTTCGTGCCAACGTTTTCGTACCCCCGCCACCCCCGCCCCGGTGCTGCGGCTGCCCGGTGCCCCCGGTACAGCGTCCGCGCCAGTCCGCGCCTCCGCACGCAATCCGCACTCACGCACTCGGAGGCTCGGAGTGCGGATAAGAAGCCAACATAATCCGCACTCGGAGTGCGGATAAGAATCCACCACTATCCGCACTCGGGGTGCGAATAGGGACAGCCGCGAGAAAGAGCCTTAAATTCTTGATCCGCTCGCTGTTTTCTGTCCAGCGTTTTTTTTTCACAGGCATATTCGTAGAAGTCCAGACACGTAGAAGCAGCTAGAGATTCACCGTCGAACATATCTGGCTTTACGGTCTCTGCACGCCTACGTTGTTGCACTCTCATAGTTTCTAACATGGTGGTCATGAACTGCCTCTGCTGTTCCATTTGAGATACTTGCATCTGTAGCAGTTGAGCAACAACCGATGTCATGTCTCCCCCAGCCTAAATCACTTGACAAGTAGTAGTGGTCGACTTCTGAAACCACTCCTGTAATTTCTGCACTCTGATGTTTAGTTTCACCGTCCGTTTTAGAGGAAGCTCTTTCGGCGACAACTTCGCTTTCCCGGCGGTGAAGGAGATAAGTTCCATGTTGTTAGCTTCCCAGGCCATTGGAACTGTTTCCTCACCGTCCAGCTGCTAGCCCTCCAGTATTAGCTGTCATTCTTCGCCAACCGTCAGAATTAAGTAAGTCCACATCTTTCAAGTAATCCTGTCGACTGCGCCAAGTGTAACGATTCGTAAACGCGTCAAGATTAAAACTGGTGTTTTTATTCTATCCACCTCTTCATCCACCTCTTCTTGATATATCCTGGCCTATCGTCGTCTTCCTTCTTGTCTGCCTCTTGGAACATTATACTAGTGAAGTTCATCATTTGATATTTTAACCCAAAATTTCCACCACTCAACCATATCTGTAGTAACTCGCAGCGAAATACTTTAGAAACCGATTTTGGCAGGCAGTATAATGTCGGTTCGGAGAATTTATGTATAAGCTCTAAAGCTTCGATTAATATTGAGTCATCTATAATTGCTGAGCGTTGTTCTTATATACATTAGTTTTAGTCCTCTCTATATCTGGGGACCGGAACAGGAACGCAATGTAGCAACACAGTACTTACTCTCAATGGAATTTCCGCCAGACGATCACTTCCACTCGTTTTCATGACGTCCTTGACAGAACGGCGTTAGGAATTAACTGTTTTCAATATGGCAGCGCACCCTCTTGGCGATATCGGTGTCGTTGAGGGACGCCGGTGTTCTCAGAGGGATTTTTCTTTTCTTTCTGTACCCGGGTTCACGTTACGAAGTTGTACCGAGACCACTATTTTTTTGTTTTGTTTTTAGCATAATATTTTTGTAGGACGTGGGCATCTAATTGTATTGTATCCATTTATATATTCAGTAAACAACCTGATATAAAGATTAGGCCTAGCGACCGTCGTAACTCCGATCGGCTCGCTCTCTGGGCGCCGATGGCTTTTCTTCGTTCATTTTCTGCTCGCCCATGAGCAGTGACTGAAGTTACATCGCACAACTTTAGAAACTTTAGCCGTAAAAGCGTTTCTTCGTGCTTTTTTTTTTTAGGGTGCCGTAAAACTTTGGCTTGCTATCAACGCACTGTGCGGCGTGAGATGCTTGAGTAACGCTACCACCTTGCTGCCTCACTAAAATCTTACTACACTCTGCTGGCTTTAATTAATGACAGATGCTGACTAAAACGGCGTCTTTAAAGCAGTATTTATATATCTGTAAAAAGTGGCGCGGTCGCCATTCTTGCCGCTGTTTGTTGCTTGGCATGTCAGATAAGCAGCGATATGCTCACCTACCACAGAGACGGATGAAGACGTCGTGGGGCAAAGCAGTGTTGTACCCATTAATGAAAATAAGCACAATTTACACGTTTGTTCTTCAAAAAGTAACGCTCTGCTGAGTTTTGTTACCTCCTATAAATGTATCAAAATGCGTTTATATGTTGCGTTCAAATACTAATGAACGACTATTTTGCGTTATTTTAGATTTCTATATTATTCGGGAACGATAAGCCGTGGATACCAACTTCGAGAAATATGAAACTTTTGTAGCGTGATCTTATAATATTTAATATATTTTTATAAAGATTGTCGTATCGATATTTTTGTTTTAATTTTGATTGGACGAACGTTGTTGCCGCGAAGAAAATATTATTTCCCCTTTTCGGCGCTGTTCCCACAACCACAGGAAATTTGTTTTAAAGCTAAAACAAAACTAAATATTAATTGCAAGTAACGAGTAACGTGTAACGTGATTGGATAGTTGATACAATACTATAGTATTAAAATAACTTTAGTCTTTAGACTATTAGAAGAGTGATGCATAGATTTATGGAGGAAATACAGAGGGCTTAACCTGAACGTAGGTTCTAGTTTGCTGCTCTTTACTAGGAGGGGGAGGGGGGGGGGGAGGGCGACAGAGATGAAAAGGAAGAATGAGGTAAAATTGTCCATGACCGGGGTTCAGTGTTTACTGGTCCACACATATCTCCAGGTATTTACCGAGTGGACGACAAATTCGTGCTAGAAAGGAATGTTGCTAAAGCCTTCGTGGTCCTTATGAACTGGTCCACTGTGTCCCAGGCTCAGAAAACTTTGAACATGCAGAAAAGCCTCGAGTCGATCCTCATTAAACTTCGTCGTAGCACTTGACGTTCCTCGTTGAACTGACGGCCTTCACATAAGATGTGTTCAATAGAACTTTAGACATAACATTTGGTGCAATGTGCGGCGTCTGTCCTTCCAATCCAGCCAAGGAACTGCGGATGAATGTTACGCTCTGGTACAGTCGGTGCTGAACAGTCCCCAATTTTCTAGGAAGTCCAGATGGAACGGGGAATTTAAGTTGAAGGTCCAGAGATTATAGCCTGGGGTGGTGGTAGTTCGCATACGTTCAGTATTCCAGTGATATTGCTTTTGCTAAGCTGTAAACCTGAGCGCTCGTGTCACATCTGGAGTATGGTATACATTTTTTTTGTTGCCTCTGTTAGCTGATTTTGCGGTACTATCTCCTGCCTCTTTTCCGGCGGCAGCACAGTGACCTGGTATCCGCTGAAGATATATTTGATGACCCTTTTGGTGTGCTTCGTGGCAGAAACAACAGATCTGGTAAACCATCAGTTCATACGCGTTGTATTTCATATGTGACTTAATATTTATATGCCGGCCTTGAGTCACTGAATATCGTCCAGCGTCGTGGTGCTTGGGAGATGATGTATCGTATTTCCTCTCGATTGGCTGTCGATTCGGACGCAGTTGATATTGTTTTGTGCCCGACCTTGAGGCTGATGGAATGGCTGTGGGTAGGTACTGCAATTCCAACTTGGCTCATTGCACGGTCCAAAAAAATATCCCGAGACGCGAAAGAAGGTTCAATTGCTGCGCTTCTGTTCCAACCCATGCGTTTGCTTCCCCTCACAAATATTGTAGAATGTCTCGAATGGACGCCAGCTTTTCTATTGTAATATTTGTTTTTCTATTTGTGCTGTTCCCGTGCGTTCGCGATTGTCGCCTTGAATTAATCTCTGTAGAGGGGTGTTCCTTCAGCTGGAAGCGATGCTTCATGGGAAAAATTTCGCTTTTCAACGAACATGAATGCAGACAAAGCCTAGACTTGCTGCAGGGATTATGTGCACGGAGCTACGCCGTGGTGGGCTCGAAAACTACTGCCACTCATCCCAGCGCGCCGCTACAGAGTGCAGTTTCTCCACGAACCGGTAGTTTATTTTAAAAGCAAAATAAATAAATTTTTATCGATTTTACGTACCATCCCCCGCGTTAATGGTAAATTCCAATTTCTTCATATACGTAGTTTCTGTCATATTTCTAGACTGTTCAGTCCTCCCCCAGGGCCGCAATCGCTCTCGCGGAGAGGACAATATGATATCGCAGACGACAGTCACATTTGCCGTACGATATAAGCTACGGTTCAGACCAGCGTTGCAACATGACTATCCGCAGGTCAATCGATTGCATCGTAAAACTCTTTAATGTAAAGCATAATGTCAACCTGCGACACCCCGCCCCATCCGACGACGGCCCAACCTGCGGCATCAACGCCCAATAGTCTACGTGATCGCACCTTGCATGCTGTTAAATCAACGATACGCTAACACATGGTACACGCTCGCATCGGCGACAATTAGACTGCGCTCACAAGTCACGACACTGCCAGCACGATGCTGCTGCTATGTTGCTGACACGCGGAAATGCAAAACCTGGTTGATGGTCGGTTGGCACTCGGCATCAGGAAACAGAGCCGAATGCAGCACGGAAGATGCGCAGGCACCCGGCAGCAAAACCTTCCTGTTTTGAAAGCAGTTTCCGCGTTTTTCATAACGCATAACGCGCATAACGCCGTCAACGTCGCCATGTCGTTCCGGATGGTTCCGCAATCCGGAAATGGCCAGCTCGCTCCAGTTTACGTAGCGCTGCTCACTGCTCCGGAATTTCGCAGTTTAATTCTAACGATTTCGTTTGCTCGCTAGGCAAGATTAGCGTTAAAAACGTCAATGCAACCAAAATGTTCTGCATGTTTCAGCTGGGAAACGGAATGACCGGCGCGCTTTGCTGCCGATGAAGCTCAATTAACTAAGCGAAGTTCATTAAACAACGTGCGCTACGTGCTGGAAAAGCGAAAATGAAAGAAGATGATTCGGGAGTGCGACATCTTTCTCCCGTCTGCGTTGAGAAGGAGAAAACCGTCTCGTTCCTCCCTTCTTGTCCTCTCAGTCTGGGGGCGCGTGTCCGTAGAAGAAACGTAAACGCGCCGTTGCTACCCTTTTCCTTCTCCTCTTCTTAGAGTGCAGGTTCGATTCCAGCGGGCGGCGGGCAATTTTTTTCAAGCACTTAGCAACATCTGCGACGGACGCCCTTCATTACCAATTTCATCTGCAACTACTACCAAAACATGAACAGCGGACGTCATTTCCAGTGCTTGGAAGAGGCCACAACAGCTACCGTTCTAAAATGTGATGAATTTCACCCAGCTGCATTTGCTCTGAGCAAGGCGTCAGAACAGCACTTTTTGCGCCATGCGTAAAGCCAACGAGCATCAGGAGACGAAGTTCCTCGGTTGTTCGTCGCATATTCGCTAAGTGGAGTCCAAACGGAAGCCGAATATTTTAAAAGTTAATAATTAAATTTTAAAATGTCACTTTTTTTTATTCACATATTACAGTTTGTAGTATGAAGTTAGCCGCAGTTGATAAAGTTATTCCTAAAAAATAATGTTCTTACTTCAAGCTTTCTTTTGAACGCGCCGCATTTATTGCACTGGAGCATGCAGTCGTCACTCGTTTGGAGGGCTCCGGTTTGGACGGGGCTGGTTTCGTGGGGTCGTGACGCGGTTCCCACCTTGCTCTTTCATTACGTTAGTTCGCTCGTTACGTCCACATTATCTCTTATGGAAGAGGGAAATAGTCTTTTCCCGCTCTTCGAAGGACGCGCCGTTGTTGACGCGACAACGGACGAAGGATGTGAGAATGGCAAACCGAAGCGCACCGACGACGCGGTCTGCACGAAACCGCTCACAACAAGGAGGAAAGGTTGGCTCTTCGAAGGCAAGAGTATGCGGACCGTAGGCAGCAATCGATGGAAGATGTGATAGCTGCATACGACACCATCAAACTCTGGAAGAACAGATTGGCTATCTGGAGACATGCACGGGCTCGATGACATGATATGTGCTTGCACGATGGAGAAGAGGGGTTGCGACACAACTCGTCAAAAAAAAGCTGAAAAAAAAAGCTTGCGAGGTTGCAATTTTTATTCTTTTCTGAGTGGGAATCCCGGCGCTACATGCTAGTGTATATTTTCGAGAATCAGCGTGACAACTGCAGCAGGTTTGGCATAAATCTTGTTTGAACGTTTTTTTTTTTTTTTTGTGAACTTCAGGATTTTTTTAAACATGGTGTCCTATTTTGCCCTACTGGTTGCCTTGTTTCGGCACGAGGAGCTGGACAGTCTTAAACATCTTTATGACTTTTAGTTATCAGTGAATGTACTGTAGTTCTACTAAATCGAGTACAGCCATTTTTATTGTGCTCAATGCCATGACGCAAAAACAATTTGTCTACGACTTTTTTCACTTAGCTATAAAGAAACAACCTCGCTCGGTTAGCAAGTTGTTTGTCTATTGTGCGTGTTTCAGAATTAATTTTATCACGCTCTGCAGTGAGGCTTTCGCACTTACTCAAATCCAGCCTTCCCTGACTTAGTTCTCACATGAATGAACTCATAAAAAATGAATGCAACAGAAAATGGTTTTCTTCAAAGCCTGGCGGTTGTTTCTCACGTCTGCAAAAAGCTAGGCTTTCACGATAGGACGAATTCTATTTTTAATAACTATAGTACGCGCAGTCTGCATACTGCCTCTTCTTCGCTTAATAGCTCAGCTAATGCGCTTAAAAAAAACAGATGTGACCGTTATGATTACGTCGTACACACGACCTACTTAAACGGCAGTCCAATCTTGAAAATTGAATGTTCACTTACTTTCCACTTCACCGTTTTTAAGCCGGGGTTGCACTGCTTATACACCGTACAAAAGACAGTCTGCATACAAATTCGAACAGAAGTAACCGCGAGATCTGTGCTTCGTGTATCGTATGACAACGAGTTCAAGAAGAAAACTCGGCACGCAGCATTCGAACAACGAATATTGCGGTGACTCATGTCAGCAGACTGTCTTTTGTATGATGCATGATCAGCGTGACCCCGGCCTTAAGCTAAGATAACAAACTGAAGCAAAACTGCGGTTCGGAACAACATAGCTCTTAAATTGGCTTTTAATTGCTAACTTATTCTTATATGGTTTCTCCAGTTAAACGGCCGAGATAATAAAAGAATGGTAATAATAGAATGAACTTGCTCTTTCTGATCGTTGTACGTTGTAAGCATATGCAGCTTCCCGTGCTCGGGTGGGTTTTCATTCGGCCGGTACGTGAACATGCAAATTCGGGACGGGTCTTCTTCCAATGAGGAGTACACCAATTGAAGTGTACTGTACGAGAGTCCCTGAAAATATAAAACATATTCATTACTTCACGAATCAAAATCTATAAGAGAACACTCGGGATAAGCTCTAATAATGCTAGGAACTCATTTGCCAACATATTTCGAGCATGTGAAACGCATATACGAATTGTTTTATAGACGGCTCTCATCCAGAGGTCTAATTTACCCTCGGGAAATCTTGGTATCTTTGAAGCAGATGATGTCTTTCATCAAGTGGCGTCTGAAACACAGTAAAAGGTGCGAACGTAAAATTAATAAGTATTCTCATAGATGCTGGCAAAACGTTGCACGAAGCCGGTATGGGCCTCTGCTGTTCCTCTGCAGCACTATGCAGCTCTTAAAAAGCATTGCAAATGGACGAAGACAACCAAATGCTGCTCCGAAGGGTTCGCCTCTCAGTATCGAACACAAGCGTTTAGTGACGACATTGGTCTAGGCGTCGTATAATGACGATATATAGTTCTAATGGCGACGTGCGCGACCGAAAGCGTCGCTGTGGTCGGCCTTTCAAGATTGGCCGAACGCTGACTATGACGTCAGAAAAGGATTTATCATCGACGGAAATAAGAGGAATGAAAGAACTTTAATTTGACGGTGTTGGCAGCGTTCTTTCGAGAGCGCTATGATTTCAAGCTTCCATCATGCTGTTTACAAACACCATCGAACTTGTTGTTTGCAAGGTAATGACGTCACAAGGGGGGACCATAGGAGGGCGCCACCAATACGTCTCGCTTCTAATAGGTAGTATTGGCTGAATAGGTGCACGTTACCCCTTAATATTCTTGTTAGCACGTGTTTCTTTGTTTGAAGCACCCGTAAGTCGGTGAGGCGGTCACATCTTCATAACTCGATGTTAATTTTAACAATATGGAGGATTTAAAATTGGCGTGTGTATGTTTATACTACAGCGTTCTGTTTATACAGGAAATTAGTCCGTTTTGCCTTTGTGGGCGACTCGTCTCTCAGCTGTAGATGAGCAATGGACCTTTTGTAGAAACATTGGTTTGAGAGTAAATGGTTCTAGTACCCCCTCTCTTCCTTCTGGCCGAGCAGAGAGGGAAGATGGTTTCTTTGTGTCAAGTTCGGGGCAAAAGACAACCCACCATGAGGACAAAGGCGAGCTTCCTTGAATATACCAGCTGAATGTTGAGGAAAAGCGAAGGAGAGGAGAAAACAGACTCACACTGCTGGACTATTGCCGCGCGCGCAGCTGGCCAAGTAGGCAGCGCGTCCGTGGCCTAGCGGTTATCGCGCTTGCCTTCCCCGCAGAAGGCCAGGGTTCAATTCCCGGCCGCGGCTACACATTTTTGTTGACAGTGTAATTTGATGTTCCGGTGAATTCGAGAACCGTCTTGCTGATTCGAGGTCAGAATGTTCTACGAGCCGAACCTTCTACGCCGAACGATCCAGAAACCTACGAGGGTACATAAGGGATTCCGCAAGGCGAGCGGAGTCAGTTTCGCCCCAGCGTTCGACTGTGCTGCTACGCCGACTTCGACGGCTGCGACGCCCTGTTATTATCTTTGTACCCTGTTATTTTTGGCACAAGTTCGCCACATTAAACGTTTATTTCTTCCTCTTTATTTCCTGTTTTTTTGGTCACCACCCGTGACACTATACAACAGAAGAAGTTACCTTTACGGATAGTGTCCAGGAAAAGGAAGTTTTTTCATTAAAAGCTTGTTGATAGTCCAGCAGTGTGAGTGTTTTCTCCTCTCCTTCGCTTTTCCTCTATGTTCAGCTGGTATTCAAGGAAGCATGTCAAACCAACCAGCTCAGCGCCAGGCTGTAACAACAAAGGCGACTTTGGGCGAGACGTATCTAGGTCACGGCGGCTCAATGGGCGAACAGGATGTGGCTGACATTTTGGGTGTCGAATGGGTAGGAGAGGCCTTGTGCGCACATTGTTTTCTAGCTACTTTGTCTCAAACCCAGTGGCGTGTCCTAGGTGGCGGCGCATATCCGCCAAAAGGTCCATTCAGCCAGTGCAGTACAATCGCTAGCCTCGGGGTCTTTAACGTGCACCACGCAGTAGTGATACACGACCTCACGCAGGTACGATGCTCATCCAGATCGAAATGGGCTGAGGTGGGGATTGAACCCAGGGTAGTGGCGTAGCCTCCTCTATAGACGCTTTGCAGCAGCTGTGCATGGGCGCCGCCATAAGCGACCTTCAGGTATTGTTTCCTCTTATTCCGTTCGCTTCACGTCATCATTACCACAGCAGAACAGGATATTGCGACTTTAGGTGCTACTGCGTCCTTTTCCTCATCATAGACCTCTTTGGAGGCTCATAAACGCCCGCTTCGGTGGCTCGGCATCTCGTTAAAACAGGAGAAGGTCAGCTATGGCGGCTCAATCTGGCGCGTGTGCAAAGCGTCTATAGACAATTGCAAGCATGGCGCCACAAGTGGTGCCCCATGCGTGCAAGCCCGTGCAACGCGCGGGTGAACGTACCTTTGGCAAGCTCGTAATCGCACGGGCGTGCCTGCTCGAGCAGAGACATGGCGGCGGCCAGTCGCCCAGCTTGCAATCGTCTATACTCACTAAGCCTAGAAGTTCGATGGCGGAGCCATAGAGTGCCCAGTCGCAGATTCGGAGCGTGAGGATCTGGTAGCACAGAGCATTTCTGGAGGGTCTGTTATTGAGCGCACAGCTTTTGCAGCGGCGAGGACCCGAAACATGATTTTCAAACCCGCCGAGAAAAGGAGCGGTGCCCGAAGAACGCGAGAAGCACGAGCGGACATTCCATCGCTCGGGACCAGTGTGCTTCGGCGTCTCGCCGCAGCGGGGCGCCCGTTACATGCCTTTTGTAGGGTGCCTACATGTCTGTCTGTCTCAGGGTGAAGACATCCAATGTTGCCCTGAATGTGCCAGCGCGTGACGCTCTGGCGCACTCGGTGCGTGACTTCGGCGGTAAAATGGCGTCTATGCATTAGACAAAGCTACGTGCTCGAGCTGAGTGACACCAGATTACGCGCGCTTCAAGATGCATAAAAAAAAGATTGGGCGGAAAAAGGGTTGAGATGCCACCACTCAAAATTGGGTTGTGCGTATGTTTATACAGCCTAGAACTTGGTCTGCCTCACAGGGGCGACGAGTCTCCCAGCTGTAGATGAAAAACTTAGCCAGTGCGGTACAACCGCTAGCCTGGGGTCTTTAACGTGCATCACGCAGTAGTGATACACGACCGCACGCCGGTACGATGCTCATCCAGATCGAAACGGGCAGGGGTGGGGCTCAAACCCAGGATCCCTGGGTTCATGTCACCACTCAAGCAAAAGTGCGCGTGTGTATGAAGGCACTCTAGCCTTTTGTCTGCCGCTCTACTTTTTTACTTTCCACGGCCGCGTCTCGTGGCGATCTGCCAGGCTTTGTCAATATAGAGGATACTAGAGCCACTAAATGAGCTGCGCTTAGAGTATCGGCAATCCGCTCCCCGACATTGTTGTGGGCGCCGCCATTTTGGCTCGTATGCAGAGCAGACATAACTGCCGATCGTTCTGATTCATAAGGGAGACTTCCTCAGCATTAGAGTTGGTGTTAGGAAGGTCATCTAATATTGCTTTGCTCTGTTGCGAACTGTTTAAACATTTGTAAAGGGCGGAGATGCGTTTCCTGTGATTTCAGATAAAGCTTCAGATAAATGGCAACCATGATTTTAAGACACAATATGGCGAAGTGTCGTTACCCTGAAGCGTAGATTATTTAGTGGCACTAGAGGATACCATGGGCCTGGGTTCTGCAGCGCGAGGTTTCGCTCCACGTGCTCTGAGATGGGGTGCGCTAGCCCGGTAGACCAACGATCCCCCTAATAGAGGCCTATTGCTGTATTACCCGAGCATTAAGGAGGATGCAGGGACCGGTGTTCCACGCGCCGCACGTGCTGGCCTCAGCAGTAGTAACATTTCGAAAGCAAATACCTGAAACAAAGGGGATCTTGCACGCGCGTTCGTCAACGCTTTACTTTGGTTATTTGCTTCGAATCTTTTATACGGGGAAGGCGTGCCCGTATGGCGTGTGGAACACCAATCCCTGCATGCTCCTTGATGCTTGGGTAATATTGCAACAGGTCTATTAGGAATATCGCACATGTTGCTGTACGCTCTTTGTCGTTGACGTTCTCTATTTGTTCAGACCAAGGACGTAATCGACAACAAAAATGTCCTCAAAATTATAAACTGGCTTCCCCCAATTATGTTCAAAATACGTACTATTTCTTGTTTGCTTTATTTTAATATGTTTCTAGAGCCCCACTCACTAGTTAAAGTGAACGCAATGCAAATTAAAAAATGGCTAGAAATGCTATCCTTTAAACAAAAAAATTAAAAGTGCGGCCGACACCCACGTTATTAGAGTTTTAGTACTGCATATAGGACCAACCGCAAGGACGGTGCGTTTGGGTTTGTGTTGCGTGCGCCACGCTGCGACTGCGCGTCGTCACCAAGTGCCAATTTACGATGCAGTTGGTGCCCCCGCGCACGCGCAGTCTGGAACACGCAACGCCAACGCAAACACCCATGGCTTGCGTTTACTCGTATAAACAATTCTAAAACTTCCTATTTACAACTCTTTATTGCGGGATAAAATATTGGTGGTTTTATTTATCCGGAACCCTTAAAACCGTGTCTTCAACATACAAAACCCAAATTACAAGCTGAAATCAAATCTGGAATGTTCGTTACTATGACGCTGGTTATTCACCCAATGTAATTTTCATAGCGATCGTCTAGCAAAATATCAATAGTTAAAGAGAGCCACTTACGTCATCAGAGGAGCTTTGTGCGGTGGCTTCATCGACTACCTTTGGAGCACTGTTGGGAGGCTCAGGAGCCTCAGGAGCCGTATAAACCTAAAATTATAAAAAATGGAGGAGTATATTTAGGACTGCTCATGTGTAGGCATGTCAAAACACTCCCACATGCAGCGAATTGCTACAAGCTACAAGCTACAAGGGGCTGCAGAGCGCGCGCCAACCTGTCTTTAGTTGTCCGTTTTTCGCGCTCATAAACAACGCCGGCTGCGCTCCATGGGCGTCGCATCAGTGGCTCGTTTTTCGTTTTCGCCGTCTCGGACAAACACTCGGGGGGGGCTCCATGGGACAGTTAATGCTTCCGCATTAAAAAGGAATGCATGCAGTCAGAAATGCTGCGAACTATGGGGAGCGCGCTTCCCCTTAAAGAACACATGGAAAAAAAAAAAGAAACCTTTCTTTTTTTGAGCAACCTAAATGGAAAAAGAATGTAAGAAAATTAACTTACAACGAAAAAAAAACAGGGCTATATTTACGCCGCAAAACGAATTTGTATTTAGGGCACGCGGTAGACGGTGCGCCGCAGTGTTGCATCGCCGCCGCCGGTTCAACGCTTTTCTCCACGACGCCGCCGCCGTTGCCGCCGGAAGCGAGCACTTCAGCGCGCCTCCGCCGTCAATTTCTGACCGGTACACAGGTCTGTAACGTCTGTTGGCGCATTTTCAGGAGCTTCCTTTGAACCCTCAAATTTACTTATTAATCTTCGTTTTTTGTTGCACTTCAAACGGAGATGAAGAAGTAACTTTTAAAGACCAGAGGCAGCTTCCGAAAGAGCACAAGCGCCACCTGACAAATACTGGCCAGTCACTTGATAAATAGCGGACACTTTTCCGCGGCGCCCGCGGGCGCCAGATACAAATTTGTTTCGCTCTACAAAAATTAAAGCCGTTTACAACTCCCTGTAACGCCGATTTAGAGCGCAGCTCTTGAGGAGGAGGAGGGGAAGGGTACTGAGGGGAAGGTATATCCTTCCTCCCTCCTCCTCGCCTCCTCATCCTGTCTGTTACTCCTCCCTCCAAGCGGCGTCGCCGTCGCCGTCGGCGTAACCATGAGGTCACGTGACCCTCGCGACCTCACGGGGGTCACGTGACGTAACCGGGGTCACGTGACTTCACGCGCGTTACGTGACCTCACGAGGGTCACGTGTACTCACGGTTACGCCGACGGGAACGCCGACGGCGACGCCGCTCAAGCCGGAAACGGGCACCTAGGAGCTGCGCTCTGAAATTTTCTTTTTCGTTGTAAATTCGTTTTATAACTTCCTTTTCCCATCCAGGCTGTTTAAAATCATGTTTTTTTTTCCTTTGCATGCGTCCTTTAAGGAGGTGTAGTACTCCGCCATGGCAGCTCCATGCTAGTCCCACAAACGGCGGAGTCTCCATGACGCCCTGTAGGACGCAGCGCCGGCTCCATGCAATCTAATTTGCTCGCCGCGACCGCGTCCTCGCACAGACGTTTTCTTTGATCTTGCCACGGAATCGGTTGCATAGCTAGGCATTTTTCCAAAAGAGGGGTGGGGGGGGGGGGGGGGATTTAGGTGGTTTGAATGTCTACGAATTGAGGTGCGGAAAGGGGGGGGGGGGGTTGTAAATATGTGTAAATATTGCCAGGTCGACTGTATTTGAAGGGGGGGGGGGGGGGGGGGGTGAAGCCCCATTAGTTCCTCCCCTGGCTACGCTATTGCACGGGGTGAAGGGTTCCTTCCTTGACATTCGAAAGCCAGCCCGCGGCCACCGCGTTGACCTCTATGTGTTCTCAAGTGCTATTTCATCCTCAGGACTAGCAAGAAGCTCGGAATCGATCGTGAAACCACTTATGACGGTAACACGTACACCGCATTGTTTTTCGTTCATCTATGTTGAAAGACACTTTAACATAGCGCTTCAGTTTTTGACGGGCCTGAAAATGCAGTGGCACGACATTCATGAGTGCCAATGATTGATAGAACTTCATAATAAGTATTTTTGCTTCCTCTTTTTATCAGATTGCTCATCGCTCTCTCTCGCTTTGAGTAAGCTTATTAGGAATCAGATGATCGCGACCGTTTTCGCCAGCGTATGGAGAGTATTTTTGTTTTCGATTTTTATCTAGAATTTGAAAGATGTTAGGACGCACCGTGACCTGGGATGTTTTATAAAGCGGGGTACTGAGGTAAGTTTACTTTAAGCTACGGCCGGCTGCTACACACGATGCAATCCTATGCGAAATGCTTCTGGTAGGAGCTGCACCATGGCGCGGTTGTCTTGCCACACGTTTTATTACACAATGTTGAAGAATTGCGTGAAGCACTTCATTAAAAATATTTAGGAAGCTGCGGAGTAAACCAAAACCCGCAAAGTAAAAAACAAAATATTGAATAACACATATCTTATATTAAACGAGCTTAGCTCAAAAAAATAAAATACCACATTACTTTTACCCTTAAAGAACTCGCAAACAAAAGGTGGATTTTAAGGTGTTAGAAATGGTTCATCTGGCCTATTTGAACCATTCGCAGTGATTTGTAATGCTCGAAAAATGTTCTTATGTTATAATTGCTTTAATGTCTGCCGTTTTATTACAAAAAGAGGACAACTATAGTTGGTGACTGGTTAAGAGTTCACGAATCTCCTTCCTTTTATTTCCACTTTAGTACAGCGAACGCTTGAGATGAGGTGACCTTCTCTTTAGTGCTCACTTTGATAAAGTGGGAAGATGTGGGACGAACTCCCCATGGAGGTTTACCCTGTCACCAAGTATAGCTTAACACAGTTTAGGACAACTCCAACGGAACAACTACTAATATTTTGGTTTTTACTGTAGATGCTGAAATTGAATCAAATTTAAAAATCAAGCGCCATGGTAGTTTTGCCATCTAAGGGACGCGACTTGAGATTCAGAAGGCGGAATGCGACATCACCGCAACTGCGGCCATTTAGGGTGTGCTGCGTGAGACGCATATGTGGAGCTAGGGTGACCACCCGTCCCGCGACTCGCGGGACTGTCCCGCATTGAGGGCTCGTGTCCCACGTCCCGCAAGAAATTCCCAAATCTTCAAAATATCCCGCATTTCACATTGTTGTAGCATTCGACCACGGAAATTATGGCGCTTCCGAAGAACGGGCCACGGGGTAGCACTGAGGTCGCTGATAAACGAGTGAATCTCGGTGGTATGCCATTTTCTATACAAGCACTGCTGGAAGCGACTGTCGTTCTTGCAGGAGTGTAGCGCGTATGTGCCGTTGTGCCTCTACCGTTGATGGCCAAATATCGCGAGCAAAAATTTCTCGCCAAAAGTTAAAAAATAAACTATTGTAATTATTTGCAAATCATACTGTGTCATGCGAAAGGGTTGCTATAGAAAGTTATCTTTTAGTGCAGACGGTCACTCAAGCCAAAAAAACCTGCAAGTCACAAGGGTCGTAAAAACAACAACATAAGGTTCTAATTTGGTGCAAGAGCATGTTAGTATGAGAGTAAGTATCGACAGGCAACAATAAGTTGAAAAAGATTTACTGTTTCTTATTTCCCTTTCATGCATTGGGGTCTGCTGTAGTCGATTGATGTTTTCAACTTAGGCACTCATAATAAAATATTTATCATTACAATTACACAAAAATATATCACTGTGAGTGAAAATTATTCCAGCGTAATTGCCGCCACACAATTTTCAGGTGTATAATATGCTTTTGGAGTGCGCAGGATAGCGGGGTGCGCGTGATGGTGAATTTGTTTTAATACTTTTTTTTGAGTCATGAAAATACCGTACTACTCTTACCCCAATACCGTACTACTCTTACCTTTTACCCCTGTGCTGACGAAGGAATTATGGCTCGAGGAATAGCTAAGGTAAGACCTGCAGTGCACAAAGTGCGTTAAGTAACTGGGCAGCGGTTGATTCCGTTTAACATCACAGTGCTGACGACGAGAAGACTGAGTGACTGCTTTTTAAACGCAAGCTTTTTTTACCTGTGTGGGAAGCTGGCTTCGGAAATAAATACAGTTCGCGGAAAGCTCGTGTAACGTTTTTATTTTCCGCCCCTCTCGCCCTGTACAATAGACGTAGCGTCCTCGTTAAGCCTTATTGAGCTCGATTTGGTGGGTTCGGGGCCCTCATAATGAGATGCAGACGACAGAGGAACTTACCATTCCTGCTTTCAAGGACGAACGTTTTTCCACTTCTGAGGAAACACAGGTTACAAGAGCGTTTCTAACTTTAGGGAGTACTATATACACCCTTTTTTCTAAGAGTGTACAACAATTACATCTCTTTGAAGGGGGGAAGAGCCCCTCCGAACTTTTGCTTTAAAAAGTGCTGCTCTATTCCATTATGCCTATGAGGGCCACTATGGTACATGTACGGTCGCGTGGAAGCGTCCAATAATGTCGCAGCCATATGCGGGTACGTCGGCAATTACACTATTGAAAGTTCTCTCCTAAAAGTGAAACCGCGCGAACCCCGGCCGGTGCTGCCGTCCGTGATGCCTTTAGGGAACTATGGTTGTTTTATTTGTTCAGCGTTTATCCCTGTTGGAGCTTTCAAAGTTTTGAATTAGAGTCATAGTGCACGTGATACGTTCGAGGGGGCCGATTCGCGTCTTCGCAGCTCTAGAAGTAGTGACAATCAGAACGCCGGCGCTTCTAATTCAGACACTTCGAACGCTTTTCAGAATTAAATTCAGATGATGAGATCGTATTCGCTGCTCGTGGAAAAGTTGTGCAAAAGTACCTCAGGTTTGAAGTCTGAGACGGCCAAAATATAATGGAAGAGGACGAACTGACGCACCAAAATTATACAAAATGAAAAAAGTGACAATTTTTCACTCTCTATATTTAAGTGTAATTCTTTCCAAATGGGAAAGCTTGAATACACTGAATGTTTTGCCGTAAGATAATTAATTTTATAAATCTCTACATTAAATTCTTCTCTCCAATATCTATAAAAATTGAAAAAAAGTAAATGGGTTATTTACTGTAGAAAATGACTCCCTTCTTTTACTGCTACCAGAGCATACGTAACCCGCATGGATTTACAATTCTTGCATCTCTGCTAACGCCCGGCGAGCTCAGTGCTTTCGGTCTGCTTGAGTGCTGCTCCGCTTTCGCGCCTAGTATTCCCGAATCGATTTGCTGCACAGTTCTGCTCAAAGTCATTTTTTGCATCTAACGTTTAGCGGGAAAGTACCTTCACGCTAGATTTAGCGAAAAAATTGGATTGGTGAATGATTATACACCAAATCGGATTTTTCTCCTAAATTGAGCCATCAGCCGCGACTGTCGGACGCACACGATTTTCCGGCTTGGTAGTCCTAGAAATACTATCGCATTGACGTAGTGTGTATGTGCAGTTTCCTTCAGAACAAAGAGAGATCTAAACACGGCGAACTACAGCAGAATCGCAAGACAAGAGAAAGTGTCATGTCCTGTTCATTGTCCCTGCTCACATCGCCTTCCTTGGTCTAGAGCAGATACGGCAGTCATGACATTACTGTAATAAAATTACAGTAATTCAATTTCTTTTCGCTGTAATGAGTAATATAGTTGATTACTTTTCTATGTTGGGAATTGGGTCATGTAATGAATTACTTTCAGGCAGTAGTTTTGATCAATTTACTCATTACATTTGAAGTTAATCTTCTACATAATGAGCCAGTGCCTGCTTGCAAGCTCTAAGGGTAGGGTAAAAGAAAAAAAAGTGTTTTAGAAGAATCATTGTCGTGAAAAACTAATAGAGAGAGCGGAACATCAAAGAAAATTAAGCGAAGGCCCATCTGAGCTAAAAGCCTCATTACCTTGAACGCAAAAGACGCACAAATGTGGAGTCAAAAGGCGAAGCGGATGTAGAAAACTCTCCTGTGAAGATATTGCTGGGAGACCCCGACTGACAAAACTCCGGACATGGCGGATTAATGGCGCCACGTCACCAGAACGGCAACATGCAGGAATGGCTACGTTTACATGGATACGACCGTGGCGCATCGAATCGAGAGGTGACCAGTCACGCGCCCCCGATCCTTTTTAGAGCGCAGCTCTTAGGGGCCCGTTCCCGGCTTTAGCGGCGTCGGCGTCGCCGTTGGCGTCGGCGTAACCAAGGTCATCCCAAGGTCACGTGACCCCCAAGTTCATCCCAAGGTCACGTGACCCCCAAGGTCACCCCAAGGTCACGTGACCCCCAAGGTCACGTGGCACCCAAAGTCACGTGACCCCCCTGAAGTCACGTGACCCCCCCCCCGAGGTCACGTGACACCCCCCGGTCACGTGACACCCCCAGGTCACGTGACCATCCCCAGGGTCACGTGACGTCCCCGATGACGTCATCGTCACTGATGACGTCACCGGCATCCGCATCGTCATCGTCATCATCACTGATGACGTCATCAGTGACGTCACTGATGACGTCATCAGTGATGATGACGATGCGGATGCCGGTGAGATCATCAGTGACGTCACTGATGACGTCATCAGTGATGATGACGATGACGATGCGGATGCCGGTGACGTTGTCAGTGACGTCACTGATGACGTCATCAGTGATGATGACGATGCGGATGCCGGTGAGGTCGTCAGTGACGTCACTGATGACGTCATCAGTGATGATGACGATGACGATGCGGATGCCGGTGACGTCATCAGTGACGATGACGTCATCGGGGAGGTCACTTGACCTCGGCGGGGGTCACGTGACCCTGGGGGTGGTCACGTGACCTGGGGGTGTCACGTGACTTCGGGGGGCATCCGCATTGTCATCGTCATCATCACAGATGACGTCATCAGTGACGTCACTGATGACGTCACCGACATCCGCATCGTCATCGTCATCATCGCTGATGACGTCATCGGAGTCCGCATCGTCATCGTCACTGATGACGTCATCAGTGACGTCACTGATGACATCATCGGCATCGTCACGTGACCCCCCAAGGTCATGTGACCCCCCTCAGGTCACTTCACCCCCCAGTACCCTTCCCTCCTCCTCAAGAGCTGCGCTCTAATTCGGTGTTACAGGGAGTTGTAAACGGCTTTCACTTTTTTTCCCTTCCTCGTCTGCCCAATCATAGGCGGCAAATCTCGATTGTAAGCTCAGTCAATATCGAGCCAAACCATGTATGCTCAGCCGATATTGAGGGTATAACACCAGTAAGGTCAACAGACTTTAAAACTGGAGACAACAGTACACGCAGATCTCCAACACTTTTGTTCTTTAGTCAAGCCAAATCAAGCCGTCAATCTTCGATCATTGCGACCTGAACAACAAATTGAGATTACCAAAGCCAATAGGTAATCTCAAAGTCTTGTCCGGGATCAAAAACATTTCATGCGTGACCTTGGCCTTGGCAAGTAAGTACGCTTTTGTAGTCCTAAAAACGGAAAAAAAAAGAAGATGGCACCTCGGCCTTCTTCTTGTTTTTTTCTTTTTTGTTTTTCTTTCAAGAAGAAGGCGCCTCTGTTTTTTTCTCGGGATGTTTAGTCAGGAATGAGCAAACGCGAACATATCGCCGCCACTTTGTTTCCTAAGTACACAGTTTAGAAAGCTCCCGCCACCCATTTCCTTCCCTGGTGGCGTTTCTGCTCAGTAAAAATTCGCCCCTTTTGAGTGAAAATCCTTTTGAGTAAAAACCCAACACTGAGAACTTCTCTGTGTTTGGAACAATACTGATTGATAGGAATCCCCAGGATTGCATGGACTAATACTGTTAAAAAAAAACGATTAGATTGCGTCCTTGACAAAGGAAAACGTTCCACATGATTTATCGTGAGAACGAACTTTAATGGCCCGTCTTAAGTGACTGACAGTGACTATAACTTCTCCAAAATAAGAAAGACGGAATCACATCAGCCTTTAACTCTAGACCTTTACCGTTGTATGAACAGCGAAACCGGTGTGCCGGCTGTTCAAGAGTTAAATAAAAATAAGCTATTGAATATGTTTAACATTAACATCGTGTGCGTCAGCGGGGTGGCTGTTCAGTATGGCTCACGATGAAGCGTATGCAGTGCAAACAGGGAGACCCAAGTTCTCGTATACCGTGAAGAGGTGTACACAAACTACTGCGTGAAGGAATTAAAAAGTAATGTAAAAGTATTTGCATTACTTTTGAAAAGTAATTGTAATGTTATGCCCTTACTGATGTAATTGTGAATGTATTAATTACATTTTTGCGTATTTTAAGAAAGTAATTAGTAATTGAATTTAAATACGTTTTGAAAGTAATTTCGCTATCCCTGGTATAGAGCTATTCTCAGCTTCGTCATTGGCTGCAATTGTGCGATTGCTTGCAGTGGTTAGCTTTCTTCGTGTTCTGTAGGAAAGTGCACTTAGAGATTTTCTCCATCTGGAAATAGTAATTAAGGTATTTAATTTGTTCGGTATTTTGAACTAGAATTTCTTTACTAACTTTTTAAAGTTGATATATTCCTATTACCTCTTCGTATTCAAGGCACTGAAGGTCTTTGGAAACTTCGTAGTTTTCAAATTTACAATTGACCAGTTCTTTTTGTGGCACACATTGGTTTGCCCTGGATATGTCACTGCTTGTAGGTACAACTATGATAAAGCACTCTGAAAATAAAGAGAAGGGTTTATTGTTTTGTCATATTCATTATTTTATTGCTAAAAAAAAGCAATTTTGGGTGCTAGAACTAGTTTCCTAGTGCAATCTGTTTTAAACATGGACAGGTTTCAATACAACTATATATGTTATTGCGATTTTTTTACTCTTTTCTATGCTATATGTGGCAGTTGATAAATAAAATATGAACGAAGTTTCAAGAAATTTGGACATTGATCACTTTTAACACCAAGCAAGATATCATGGGGGTCATCTTGTTGACGAATTTTTTTTTACGTTTTGCAAAGCGCAAAGAGAAAAGACTGCGCATAATCCGAGCTAAATAGGCTAACTGCCTGTTATAGTTTACTAATACCCTGCATACAAAGATCGCGCCTTCTTCTTTGAGACATCAAGAAATCCAGACAGGCAGCCTTCACGAAATTAACAGCATTCCATTAATCAATGGCGTTGTTTTATATCATTCATTTAGATTTCAAGGCTGAGAATTCACATTACAAATTGAAGAGTCCGCGAATCAATCCTAAATTTTAAGCAAACCAGAGCTCTCGAAAAATCCGGTTGATAATATTCCCAGGCCAGGCGTAAAAACTAATTCTCGTTTCGATGCCCTAACATTAACGAAAAACATTGCGACACGGAACTTTATTTTTTTTTTCATCTCAGTAACGAGCGCTTGTAACAGTCTTTGGAGGCTTTTTTTTTTTTTTTATTAAGAATAAACTTACGCGTAATTGTAACTGTGTTTTGGGAGCGCGGGAAGATTGAGTTAACCTCATGAAAGCCGATCTTAAAATCGACTTCTGTGTCGCTTTCAGTTTTTTGTTCCCCGGAGTTCTTGCACTAGCTTAGATATGTAGCAAAACAATTCAACAACAACTTTGAGGCATGCGTATTGGTGCAAGCAGAAAATAGTGAGTTTTGCATTGCGATTTACAATATACGTCAGCACTTCCCGAGGGCTGTAATCAAGAAATGTTAAAGCGAGTAATGTCTAATAATAGGACGCTTAATAATCAAATATAGCTCTCGTTGTGTGATAAAAGTGCACAAGAAACTTGTTTGTAGAACGAACGAACCCAGCACATATTGCGAAGGATTAAGGATTATTGTTGTTTGGAGCACAAACAGTATGGCAGCTGTTTCAATTAATGATTCATAATCAACCGTTTTATCAAATTGGTCATCAGCTGTCTACTTGCAATGTGCATTCATAAAAAATAAACAGTGCAATCTTATAGATAAATTAATTAAATCAGTTTTACAAACACACCAAAAATTAGTTATAATATTTAGAAATTATACGACCCGAGCTAATGTAGAATATCTGGATTGATCTGGCACGCCCCAGCGGAGGACTAGATTAATTACGACCCCTTTAGGTTCTTCGATATTCAACCGAAATCCCCGTTACACGGCACCTTCTCGGTAATAAGCCTCCATCAGACTCCTGGCACCGCGGCCGGTATTTGAAATCGGTGCCTGGAAATCCCTAGGCCGGCGCTTTGCCTCGGAGTTACCGAAGATTATGAACACCACTCTCAAGGTATAACGTTTTTTTTTTTTTTTTTTTTTTTTTTTTTTGCAAAAGCATGTTAAGTAAAATCGTCAGAATATACAACCTTTTAAAATTTTACTTACCATCGTTCAATGACGCCTTCAAGATGTAACAAGAATTATATCTAAAAGCTCGGAATTTAGCTTGCTTGAAGATATGACCTGCGGAGATACATGCGTTCAATCAGTCATTGATCACATTACAAAAGGAAACCGGTATAAGCCCAAGTTGAAAGACTGTAGCTCTCTTGCTTAACATGAGTTTCGCTGGGTGTCTGTAAGAGTCAATTTCTTCCTCGAATTTCGACTTTTTGGGAGCTTTCTTTTGTCTTGCAAAACATATAAATTGTTTCGCATGTTTAGACTTATCACCTTTGGTAGGAAACAGCACTACGCGAATTCATTGAAATTGTCTTTTAGCAGACAACACTGTGAGAGCTCAGCCTTTCTTCAGACTAATACATTTCTCAGAAATGAGAATACAACTAATAACCTGTCTCGAGACGCGGTTTTTTTCAGCTGGGGATGTTCGCAATGGAATTTTTGTATTCAGCAATAAGCAGAGTACTTTTTCACTAACGTTGCCACTGTGGCCGTGGAAACACTTACATGCAATAAACGCTATATTGTGGGCAGTGATAAGGTAGGGCCCTCGAGTCAAGTGCATCGCCCGTCTTCATCAGAAGGGAGCCTTCAATTCCTTCCCATCAAAGAAGGTAAAGTTATCAACCTCCTATACTCCGCTTCACCGTACGTTATATTGTGCGTAAAAGTACGAGCGGGAACGCCAGAGCGAAATTAAAAGTAACGCTAAAGACGAGGACAAGTGGAAGACACAGACACGGACAGGCACTGCCCGTGTCTGTCTAGCCCGTCACATGATCCTAGAACGCCAGAGCGCGTGACCTTCGGTGTATGTTGCGCTACCTTGAGGCTGAGAAAACGGCGTAATGGAGAGTGGCCTGTGAGGGTGTGCAGGTGAGAGTAAGCGCACACTCTCGCAGCCCCTTCTCCACCCCACCATTTTAAGTTTTATAAGCCTCGAGGGTTGCGCAGCAGGTATCAAAGGCCAGGCACTTTAATGTTCCCGCTCATACTGTTGTCGATAGCACGTCAATGCACGCTACGAGCCATGTTAGCCAATCCAGCACCCTAAGTCAGCCTTGTGACTTTAAGGTAAGCGCATCGCCCCACCCAATCGGAATGTCACCTGATAGGCTCTAAGGTATACGAATTGTCTCCCGTGATCCGTATCATCAAGTGCGGCTCATTGTAAACTAAAACTGTTAGTATAGCAAGAAGCGTTGGTACAGGCTATCACTGTTATGAACTTAGATGCGGCGATAGAACATGCGCATAAATGCTGTTTCTACTCCAACGTCGACGTACGCAACGCGCACCGGCGCAGACCGACGTTCGTCAGTCACTATATACGACCCGTCACTCCGCGCCGGGGTGACCTGGCCCGACCAACTGTCCCACTTTGCGCATGCGCGTCTCCGTGACAACCGCGTCCTCTCTATATCGTATTTCCGCTTCCTTATTAGTATCAATTAATGAGCATGGTGACAAACTGCGCACAAAAAACAAAAAAATAAGTGTGAGGATACAGACAGGACGAGCCCTGACTCGCAGCTTATTATACAGAACTCGGAAGGAAGAAAGGATATGATCGTCTTTCTTTCTTTCCCGGCTTCTTTTCTTCCTTTCTTCTAAGTTTTATATATTGAATTGCGAGTGAGCGCTTGTCCTATTTGTTTTCTTCTAAAGTGTTTTTTTTTATCTCTTGTGCGCTGTTTGTCAACATGTTCAATGCATATCAAGTTGTTCAATTCACCACCCTGCCAATCATGCAATTGGCCGACGTGGTTCATCAGTGTCGTGTAGTCAAGTTTCATAACAGCGAATCGGTGCATTGGTTAGCGATTGGAGAACAAGCAAATGATTAGGAAAAGGAGCGCAAACCAGCATTTGTTTTCTCCAAACTCTCACAAAAATGTCGACAAAAAACAAAATATCACAATATTGCGTTCGTCGAAGCTGCACTCCTGAAAAAAGCCAGTAGAAAGGTAGTAACTGCAGCAGTTACTGCCTTTTTCTTACCGTTGCTACCTTACACTAGCTATTAGCTACCTCAAGCGCGCGATAGCTAGTAAATCGATGGTAAATCCAGTGGTTACTACTTTTTCCTGACCGTTAATAACTTTTTACTAGCTATATACAACCCCAAACACGCGGACAAGATGACGGCATCTGCTGCATCGCCGATGGCCAGCGTTTGCGACGTAGTTACTGCTTCGGAACACTTGGGGAGGTATCCACAAACAATCATAGCATCAAATATTGTAGGAGGGGGCATGCTTAAGAATTGGAGCTGACTTTATAACGATCGCAATTTCTGTTTCAGCACGTCTTGGAAGCCAGCGCTGCCGCTAGCGCAGCCATTACTGATGCAATGGCCATACGGCTTCGAGTTTAGCTTCCTGTTTGCATTCTTTTGAAAACGGTTATGTTTTCATTCTGGTTTTAACTGGAACGAAAATGAACAGGTAGCAGGTGCGAAAAACGTTTCCAAAGAAAATAAAGGTTCATCTGTTTTTGTTTTTAATATTGTATTCTTTAAAATATGTGTTTCTCTTTCGCAAGAGACGATTGGCAACATTAAAAGACAAGCACATTGTGTTACGTTACAATCGCCATCGTTATCGTAACCTCAAACGGAACGTCTTTGTTGTCAATGGAAGATGACGTGTTCTCCGGAGCTCCTACAAAGCTTGTGATTTTTGGTATTATTAGTTTAGTAGCGTGCGTGTTTATGGGATTCTAGAAAGCAGTTTTTAAACTAACGTTATGATCATGGGGTTGGATTTAAAGTAAACGTTTTAGGTAGGGTCACGAAACCAAACCACGTGCACGTTTGCATTCTTTTTTTTTTTTGGCGGGCTAGTTGGTTGTGTGGGCAGAGACCACGGTGGAAGAAACATTTAGGTGATGACTCTCTGTCCGACGCGGCGGCCACATCATGTTCGGCGCACCGAGCGCGCTTTACTCGCACGGGGATAGATGGAGCCCAAGTATGGCGTCCCTCCCAAACCGACTGTTCCGGTTGTTTCCCCCAGTGGTGGTCCCGGATTCCCTCGCTCACTGCTTCTTATTGTACCCACGGTAGAAGAAACGCATTTAGGTGATGACTCTCTGTCCGACGCGGCGGCAACATTACGTTCGGCGCACCGAGCGCGCTTCAATCGCACGGGCAGAGTTGTGCCCGTTACTTGAAAAATGTAATGGATTACAATTAAAAATGAATAAGCCTCAAATGTAATGGATTACAGTTACAAATTATTTTCGCTGAAAAGTAACGGATTATTTTACGCGTTACGTTAGAAATTACTTTCACGTTATTTTTTTTTTCGTACATCTATAAGGAGAACAATAGAAACAATTTTGTTGTTTTAAAAATATTCTGCAACACTACTCTCCATTTCTCATATGCCCGCATTATGGCAGTCCTTGTACAAATAAAATATTGTATTTAAGAGAAAGAGTGTAGGTGTACTTGGTTTACCTGTAAGTTGACAAGGCAGCGAAAGCTGCAACTTCACCCGCCATGCCGCTAGCTTAGGGCAAACGGAAATGATCCCTGGATTTCTGCAGACAAAGCTAGCGGTGCTCAAGTTCAGTATCAGCGATTGCCTCCGCTGGGAGATTAAGAAGACAACGCCTCCTCCGCGTTTTCTTCTTCATTTTTGTTTTTCGATATTCCTTCCACATTTTTGTGGTGGTTCTAATGACCGGACGTTCGAAATATCGTATTTTCTTTTCGGCTATTCTCCTCTTCCCGAGGTTTTCTATTCTGTTGAACTTGCTATCTTTCTGCTACTTAATTGCCTGCTCATATTGCTTCAGTTTCTGTATTATGTTCATTTTTGTAAAAAAAAAAGTAACGAGTAATAAAGAAATTCGTTACCAATATGTGTGATAAATTTAGATTAAAAATTACTGCCACAAAAAGTAACGTGGCAATTACAAGATTGCCTAAAAAAGTAATGAATTACAAGTAATTTGTTACGTGTAACGGATTACTTCCCAAGTCCACGCACGGGGATAGGTGGCGCCCAAGTATCGGGTCCCTCCCAAACCGACCGCTCCGGTTGTTTCTTCTAGCGGTGGTCCCGCATTCCCTCGCCCACCGCTTCTTCTTGTACCTCAACGCCGCCACGCCGCCACCAAGTCGCCGTAGTCCGTAAATCTGTGTTCTCTTCCTTCTTCCTCTTCTTCGGGTTGAAGCTCACCTTCGTGCACAATGGTGGCAGCAGTGATCGACACAGCACCAAAGCAAAACACGAGGCAAGCCACTGACCGCACACCACCACCACACCACGAAAAAGGCGAGCACGCTACGCCGCCGAGGAGGGGCCTCATACCCACGATGCTCACACCTCAGCGCCCTCAGCGACGGCGCGGAAGTAACTACTCCTGGTTCGAGGCTCGCTCCGAACACGATCTTGTCGCTCGCTCCCCGCGGGAAGAGCGGCCAGAGCCATCACCTTAAAGGGGTACTCCGCCGATTTCTTCATGGTCCCCGATTTGCTTGAAATTTTGCTAAACTCGCCAAACAACATCGCCAAAATAGTATCCCGAATATTAGGTCAAAATAAGTTATTGAATTTACAATTTTGGTCCTCACCGTGTTTTTCAAACTGAAAGTCTCTACTGGCAACAATGAAAAAGTGACGTCATTGGAAGTGCAGAGGTTCACTCTTTGGACTGTAGAATTTGTTCCCAACTGATTTGAAGCATTTTCATGGTGTCAAATGAATGCATTAGAAGCTCGCTCCAGTCCCCGCGCTCCAGCACGGAACAAATGATTGGCATATTCTATTTTTTAGACTGCTCGCCCGACTGGCAAGCTGAACTTCCACTGACGTCACGGCCCTGAAAAGGGCGGGTATATTTGAATGTCTGTTTTTGCATCATTTTCATTTGCCGATTTCGCAATAACTATTATGAATTTCACGATACTAAATAGCATACCAGAAAGGGTAAAGGCCTGGGAGTCAGAAAATATAGTTAGTTAAGGTAGCTCAAAAATCGGCGGAGTACCCCTTTAAAAGGGCTCACTCCTCCTCCTCTAGTTCAAGGCCACTCAAGGCAGGACCTACGACGTCATGAAGGAGGTTATTTTTTGCTTGTTTTTGTAATTCTAATTTGCCTATAACTTTTCAAATAAAGCGAAATTTGAGAAAAGAAAAGTTGGATTAAGTTACTACGTTCAGTACGCTCAGGTTCAGTGCAAATTAAAAACCAGTCAAAAAGTCATTGCAGGGCCCCTTTAATGTATTTCTTCCACCGTGGCAGAGGCGTACCCTGGCTTTCTAGGTTTGAGTTTTGGCGGGATATTTGTCGGGAGGTCGCGATCTGTACCGGTAGGCGATGGTGAGTACGCGACGGAAGAAGGATGCGACGCCTAAATTAAAAAAGGACCCGATGTAGAATATGAGGAGTGTGGTTGTTGGTGCTACATGATGAAGACGGAGTTCGAAAGTGTAGCGGAAGCCGAGGGGAGCAGCTTCACATGCCGGAGTTGCGAGTAGGTTGAGGAAGGTGTCAGGAGAATATAAGGGAAATTGGCGGCTATGGGCGAGGAGTTGAAGAGGGAGATACGGGTATAAGGGAGAAGCGCGTTCAGCTCGAAGCGCAGTTCGGAGATCTGGTTAAGAGGGCCGAAGCGGATGTGGAGGAGATAACCAGAAAATGGAAAATCAAGGTATAGAGCAGGACGGGAGAGCTGAAGCAAGAACGGAAGCAGCGAGCCGAGCTTGAGCGACAGGTGGAGGGGCTTAGACAGGTGGAAGAGTGGAAGGCGGAGTTGGTGGAGCATAAGACGAAGTGGGAGGATATAGTGCAGCAACTGACAGGAGTATTTAATTAGAAAAGGGAGGGAGGTGGCACAGAAAACGGTGGTAGAGGCGGCAGAGCCAGGGGGACAGTTCACTGGTGATCATATGGTTGGCCTAGAAGAAAGGAGGTTGCAAGGCTGTATAGCGCTGCAGTACGGCAGCGTTCGAGGAGGGCAGCAGATGTTGAGGCAGAGAAAGCACAGAGAGCTGGAGGGGTTGAAGACAGGCAGTCGGGGGTAAAGAGGGTGCTGGTGGTAGGAGACTCAAACATAACTAGGGTTTATGAGGGGTTGCTGGACAGGGTGAAAGGGGATGGGAGGGTAAACATAGTTGCCCAGTCAGGAAAGTGCGTCGTAGGCGCTATAGCCAAAGCGAAGGAGGAAGTCAGGAAAAGCAGGGAGGGAGAGAACCTAGTGGTAGTACATGCAGGACTAAATGATGTGTTAAAGGGACTGAGGCAGAACTTCGGCAGGCAGATAGCGTATGGCTTACGTTAGCTGAGGGAGGTCTGCGAAACGGTGCATGTGCAAATATGCGCCATTCCAGAGGTCTGGGGACAGCCTTTGCAAATAGAGAAGCGGGTGCTGGAAGCTAACCGTGTGATAAGGGGGACGAACCGACGACCCGAGTACGGAGTAATGGAAGTTAACAGTGTGGTGTACCAGGCTCGCTTCGACCTTTTTACATGGGGCATCCACTACAGTGGAACCACTGGTAGCATGGAAGACAACAAATTTGGACGTCACATCATACATTTTTTTGCGGGTGCCGGGGCCCCGTGGGCGTTGGTGTATGTGAGGGCCGAAATGTAAATCCAGGGGAGAGAGTATGGATGGGTGGGAAGAAGCCTCGCAGGAATAGCAAAAGGAAACAGTTTAACATAGGGTTCATAAAAGTGCCCCGGGGGGGGGGGGGGGGGGGGGGGGCGGGCAGGAACATTATACAGTGGGAGGAGATCGAGGAGCAATTAGAAAGCAAAACTTTTGCAGTGTATGGATTAGCAGAAACACATCTGAGGGATATGGAAGAACTACCATACATACCGGTATAGCATTGAATGGGATACAACCAGGCCAAAGGGGAACGCCAAGGAGGGCGATTAGGGCTGTTAGTGAAGGGTAAGGAATGAGAAAGGGAACGAAAGCGCTGCAGGGAACACATGTGGATCAAATGCAATATTAGGGGTTTGGACACGATTCTGGGTTTTGTGTATCTAAAACAGGGAGCGATGCAGAGGAGGAAAACATAGAACACTTAACATGTATATCAGGAGACGTTAAAGAATTGGGCAATGAGAGGGAACTAAATATTTTGGGGAACATGAGTGCGCATTTGAAAGACTGATGGGCATGCGGATTCAGCAGGTAGGACGTTAGAGGAGTCTCGTGAAGCTTTTGATCTGGTATTGGTTAACACTGAGGTAAAATGTGACGGAAAACGAACGTGGGGAAGAAACAACTCGCACTAAACAATTGACTACAGTTTAATGACTCGGAAAAAATACACTTAAATTAGGACGTATCGAAAAGATAAAGAGGGTACGAAGAGCTTAGGGAGTCACTATAAGAGAACCAAGATCGCATTTGGCGCATTAAAAGAAGAAATATTCGCTCAAGATAGAAAAGGTATTAGTAATTTAAGCGACGTGCAATGGCAAGAAGCACCTCAGCGAATTGAGAATGTAGTACACAAGCAACCAGAAAACAAATGGACGTAAGAGGATATAGTTAGCATTTGCAAAAGGGAATCAAAGAAATACCAAATTAACCAAAGGAGGAAGAAGGCTAAAAGAGAAACCGAAAGGTTGGGGGATAAATAAGTTATTTAAGGCAGCTACAGAGCGACGCCAGGAGGAATCTAGAGAACACAAATGGGCAAAGAGAAGGGGGGCCGCTCCAGCAGAAGTAGCATCCAGATGGGGGACCTTAGGGAAAGAAAGAGGGACGCATCAGCATTAATCCAGGCCACAATTGGGAAGGCAGGATTGCAGTAAACAATAGAGATAAATCGGAATTCTAGGAATGTTGCAAAAAGGCTCTGGGAACATATTAAAGCACAGAGAACAATAACGGAGGAATGTCAACAGATACTGACCACACAGGATGTGACAATGGTAGAGAAGGAAGAGGCACGAGAGTACATTAGATTTACAATAGACGCAGCTTTTTCGATATTGGAACCAAATTAGACTATTGGTAAAAGTAACAACATACCACAAGAGGAGGAATATAGTGAAACAGCTGAGATGACCACAGGGGAACGGGATAAAGCAGAAGTTAAGGACCCGGCTGGAACTGCAACAGGCCCATATGGCATACCAATGAGCTTGAATAAAATGTTAGGCAAAATAATTAAACTGAAGCTAAGGCAGATGATTGACCAAATAATATGGGAGGGGATGTACACAATGATTGGAAACTAAGCCGGATGATACTATTATATAAGGGCAAGGGAGGCAAAGACTGTATCACATCGTGCCGAACCTACCGAAAAATCCAGTATAACTTTTCGCTATAACAGTATAAATCTATCTAGATTTTAGGTTTTCAGAAAATATTCGTCTGTCTGAAATCTGGATTTCGGATTTCCATAAACAATTTTCCGGTTCCATAATTTGGATAGTGAAACGTTATACTGGATTTTCGGTAGGGGACCAATCACAGTAACATCAATAATCTACCGAATAGCCATGCAGATTGTAAAAAGAAGAATAGGCAGAGGGAAAGCAGATACTGGAAGAGCTCCAAAATGGTTTCAGAAGGATTAGAAGGCTGGAGGATAACTTATTCGTAATCATGCAGTGCATAGATAGCGATGACAACGCAAAAACCGTTATGGCTTGCATTTCTGGACATCAAAGGAGCACACGACAATGTGAATCATGCAAAACTCTGGGATTGACTTAAAAGACATGAACTTAATGAAAATTTGATTAAGTTTCTAGATTCTAGAACGTATATACGCAGATAACAGGGTATTTATAACTTGGGAAGCTGAAACCACAAAACCGGAAGCAAGGACAAGTCTAGGATACTAGTTCATAACGACGGGAAGGGGGAACCTTGGAGATACAAGACACTGTGATAGAATACATAGAAAATTAAAAATATCTGGGAGTATGGTTAAATGAGGGAAGAGAGTATTAAAAGAACATGAAGATATTGTAATAAAGAAGGAGAAGCGGGATTGAGATCTTATGAAACACGAGGTACTCTGGAACTATAATAAATATGAAGTCTTTAGGGGTGTATGGAAGGTAGTCATAGTGCCAGGACTGGATTTTGGGAAGGCGGTATTGTGTATGAGGTCTGAAACCAGGCAGGTTTAGAGAGAGGGGGTGTGTTGACTACGGATTTTGAGGGGGACTGGGATTTGCTGACATGGATGGACGAATAGATAGGGAGAGAATTGTGGTAACTAAGAGGAGGTCTGAAGGTTGGTGGAAAAGATCTAGGGAGGGGTGAAAATGCAGATAAAAATAAGCGATAACAACACTTTACAGGGGGAGGGTTGTGTTAAAACATAATTAATACAAATGAAAAAAAGAAGGAATGACGAAATTTTAGGCTAGGTAACGCAAGCTGCCACCATCTTTTCATCCGTAACCGGTTAAAGTTAGCCAGACGCTCATTTCTGCGATCGGAACCTGCCGTTTTTGCCGTGTGTTGCGTGCTCTTCTCGTGTTCCCGTGTTGGTGTGCATAGTCAACGTTCGTGCGCTCGACTGGGCGACTATGTGCCTGGACGTGGACTGCTCCAAAGATAGGTCTAACGCCGGTCGACGGCCATCGTTCGGTCGGTTCAGCTGCATGGGTTTCGAAGACCAAAATTA
This sequence comes from Ixodes scapularis, assembly GCF_016920785.2. Lineage (NCBI taxonomy): Eukaryota > Metazoa > Arthropoda > Arachnida > Ixodida > Ixodidae > Ixodes > Ixodes scapularis. The sequence goes on along the minus strand of NW_024609880.1, from coordinate 28,966,370 downwards.
TTCGCTACTTTGCTACAACTTGACGCTGAGAACGTCTTCTTCACGGTCGGCGTGTGCTCGGTGGTCAGATGACTCTCATGTGGCTGCTTTCGATCGTGACAGTGGCCGTAAAAGCGTGATATACCAACCAGCGAACGGAAATACGGTGTAGAGACGATGCGGTTGCTACGGACACGGGCATGGGCAAAGTGGGGCCATCTATACGTGGAAGCGACAACATGGCTGCTGGTAACTTTTGGGGACGCCATTTTATAAACTGTCGCAAATGATTACTCTAATCTGTGTACTGTGACCTCTAAGTAAGAGATATAGATTCCTTTGAGTCTTTATCAACAACAGTGGAGAACAATATTGGTGCGAACGCAGCACCATATTTGTAACCTCGCTTAAAGACGAGGTGGTCACTGACCGACCGACTTCTTTCACATGATTGGTATAAAAGAAACGTAGGTAGCCATTGCGGAGAGCGACTGGGTTAGCGTGTCGTCAATAAAAAAAAAATAAGCGTGTCGTCGCGTGTACGTTTTGGAAGTGTGGGTCTGGCGATGGTGGCGATAAAAACGTTTTATTAAAGCGAAAGTCTTATATGGCTCATCGTTCTGTCGACCTTCGAATTCTTTGAGCGAAAACACGTCGGCGACACGAAAGGTACCAATGAAACGGCGCCAAAATCCGTCGTCAGGGAGTGTGCTGTTTTCGGAGGTTTGCTATCGCGTTTTCATCGGCGCCTGGGCTTTCGCCTTCAAGTCGTCTTAGGGATTATATAAGAGACGCTGTGAATGTTTGTTTCTGATTTGTGGGGTTTCCCCCAAAGTTCAGGAACCCAAATCCAGGGCCCCGCAAGCTACCGCCATCTCTCTGGCCCGAGCGATCAGCTCTCGCTGTCGCTCAGGGCCCGAGCCGAGTAGGGTCCCAGGATAATGTAAATTCCATCTCCGAATGGAGTCGGACAGGCCCAGGCGCAGTGATAGAGTGGAGGTTCGGGGAATTGCAGCCCGGACATGTGCCTCGGTAACTGCCAAGAACGAAGAAATGAAGGTGGTGTAGGTTTCTGTGTTCAACGAACTGCTTGTCTGTATTAAATGTATAACACATCTGTAAATGTGAAATAAATGCTGTGCAAATGTGCGTGTAAGTAGCGTAGAGAAACAATCTATCCCGGCGTCAATACCTTTTTGCCAATTTTGAATCAAACGTTGACTAGCGCCACCTGGGTTTTGCGAGAGCTAGTGCCAGTTACTAGTTAAAGGCAGCAAAATATACTAGATTGGTTAGTAACCGTTACTAACTTCTTGACCTAGTAAGCGTCACTAGCTTGACCATTACCTCCCACGGTTGCTAACTACCTAGCGATCTATCTGACAAGCGGTTACTAGTGTTTACCTAGTAAATACTATTAGCTTTTATTTTAAGAGAGTAGCCGTTGGCACGTTCGCCTGAGTCCTGTCAAGCGACTTCAGTGAATCCGCCTGGATACTTCGGCGAAATCATAGCACTTGATATTTCACAGTCACCTCTTTCTGACAGATAGCGTCTGTGCTATCATCATTGCTAGCCTTTCACGTTGACTCAAGAAACAAACACCGAAGAGACCGGACATGCCTAAATGAAGGAATGTACATGTTTGAAATTCTACAACAGTTTACGGAGCCCAAACGAGCTGTCCAGGTTTTGGTCCTCATTTTCATCGCGTACTGCTGCTATCGTTTCATGCTCAGACTCCCTAGTCAGCGTTGTACAAAATACTCGATAAAAGTATTTAAGTTAAGTTACTAAATTCCTGCTTCATAAAGTATTTAAAATACGACCCAAGTTATTTTCACAGTGAAGTATCTTGAGTAGAGTAGAAATACTGGGAAATGTAATTCAATTACTTTTGAAGACACTTCGGCATTGCGTAATTTGCATCGCAGTCATTGACAAACACAATTATACGGTTGCGCAAATCTGGTTTACCAGAATTTTTTATTAGCACCCAACAACACAAAACGGAAACAAAAGAAAACATTGTAGGGTTATTTTATGGAGTCCAACCACCAAATATTTCTGGGGAAAAAAGAAAAAGAAGATGACGTTTTAGCTATTCGCAACTTTCACGACCCATAAAAAGCGCACTGGTGCCCAACAAAATGGCTGTTATCTGGATGACCGTCGTAGGACAGCAGTAAGAGGCGGAGTCTGCGACGCGTAATTAATTCTAGTTTTACTTTATACAAGCAGTATTAGAGCCTTACTTTATTTTTTTTTCCGCCAGGGAGGTGTGGGCAAGCACCTTTCTCGTGAAGCCGATCATCCAGGAGCCACGGAGCGCGATCTTCACACCGCGGTACCCATATCGCTGAAGGTTGCGGATACTGAGATCGCTGAATATCAGGTCCTGCGGCGAACCTCAGACGACGCATTGTTTAGCTACAATACATATTCCCTACATGGGGAGTACTCTATAAACTAACTTAAGATACGGAAATGAGTAAATGGATAACAAAGAGAGCCCACATAATAGCCACGGCACTCGTTGCACCTTGTTCAAGTAAGTGGTGTTCGAAAAGGCATTCAACGTTGTGAGACGTTTTCTTGGCATTTTGAGAGGTCATCATCCTACTTGTAGTTAGTTTCCAGTCCTATTCTATGCTTATCATTGTTCGCTTACCGACAGTGTTTCTCGACAGCAATAAGTACCGGACAGACGACAAAACGAAAAGAAACAAAAGAAGCCTCGACGTTTTGCCGCAACGAGGTCAAATATACAAGCAAGAAAGAGGTATCTTCTTTTTGTGTACTTTTCTCGTTTTCTACGATTTGTTATTTTCTTGACACTGAAGTCTGCATAGTGGTTGTGAGTCATTTCCCGTTCTGCGTTGCGCGTCATTATGGCAATCATTATTTCCGTAAAAGCACCCCTTTTGTTTCAGGATTTGGAGGGGGGGGGGGGGGGGGGGAACTTTTGGGGAAAAAAGGTGCTTATGGGAAGACGAAGGGGAAAAACCTTGATCGTACGACATTTGAAAGGAAATATAAGTCACAATCGGCACAAAACCGAGTGTCGCTTATGGGAGCGAGCAACAGGATTTGGTTGCTCGAAAGAATGTTCAAGTTTGCTTGTGCTACGCCCACGCCCCTTCATGCCAAAAAACTCGGAAAATGGTGGAATGTCAAAAATGTATTTGAGATGATGAATACAAGATAATCAGAAATGTAATTAAAATGAAATATGAAATACTCTCAATCAAAAGTATTTGCAAGATAGCAACATACTTCAAAAAATATTTGAGATACAGTATCTTGAGTACAGTATTTGAGATAGCCACAAGTTTGTGCCCAGTCGAGACTTTCTGGCAGGCTAAATAGTTCAGATATGTTTCACTGGATTCGCCGTTCCTATACATTCGACGGCGCTTGTTTTTCGATCGCGAACGGCTACCAGTACGTACGAATTGCACATGATCATTTCACACAGTGGGTCATACCTAATTCTAATTAGGTATGATCTTTAACCTTTGGCGCGTCATCAAGCTTCTAGCTTTCGCAGACACCCGACGCATATGCGTCTAGCTTGTTAGGCCTACGAAGTTTCTCGGGTGTAGCGCATTCTCAGAGCAGTCGACGTCCACGCGCACATTCGCCCAACTGAGCTCACGAAATTTGATATGCACACCGACACAAGAACACGAGAACAGTCCACGACCCACAACAAGAACAGCAGGTTCAGATCGCAGAAATGAGCGACGCACTCCTCCGACTGGCCCCAACGGCCCGGCATGTCGACTCCCGAATTCGGGGGAAGAATTCTGGGAAAGCCACCATCGATGGTCTGCGCTCGTCGACGACGAGAATAGGGCATCCTTTGTCTCCATCGTAAACTGCGCTGACGCGTGCTGTGCTACGCTGCACTACGTCGCCTTGCGCATAACGATAGACTATAGACCCATTTTCAAGGTAAACAACAAAAAACAAGATAGCGGCTTCCGGTTGTCATATCAATTTCTGGTTGCTTGGTGTTGTGCGCGTTTTCATGCAGGGCTCTGATCATTACGAGCGCGTATTATTAGTGTATGCCTCTGAATGATTGAGCTCGTTAAGAACAAATTAACATGTCTAAGAGGTCCTAAAGTAATCGGCCCTTTCTACCCTACACTCTCAGAAAAAAAGGTGTATTATTACACCCCTTGTCCGATATAATGCACCCCAAAACTTCAATTCGACCGTACAGAGCCCTATAGTCGAACAGACGGCCCCAAATTTTACGAGGGCTTAATAGCCTTGTGGTACAACTTATTAAAATAGCTAATGTACGGTTTACTGACTACAAAAAACATTATCGGAGTTTTCTTGGCCCTACTGCAAAAACTCAGTGTTTTCTTTATGTGGTCTTTGATACGTACTTTAGCTAATTAAAACGTTACATCACACCGTTATCAAGCCCCTTGTAAAATTCGGGGCCGTCTGTTCGACTATAGGACTCTGTACGTCGAAATGAAGTTTTGGGGTGTATTATATGGGACAAAGGGTGTAACGATACACCTTTTTATACCCTTTTTTCTTGAGAGTGTACAAGTGGAAAGACATTAATGAACGGCATATAGATTTATTAGGTTTTGCGGAGATTATCGTATTACGTTGAGGTACGAACGTTTACGCAGTTGTGCATGACTATGATATGCTGACTCAAGCCTGATTTACATGCTGAGAATTTTCTTGCGATTTCGCGGCTACGGTGTTGAGCACCGCAGCCTCCACCAAACTCTTTTTGCTGCACGAGCGACGTCACTACTTCGACATCGCAATTAAAATCGCGTCATGTGAATCAGGCTTTACGACCGAGAGTTGCCGGTACATGCGTGATTTGTATATATGTATATATCTCGTGCACGCGCTAGAATGGTTCCGCGGCCTCTCGATTCCTACTGGAGATCAAGCGGCCATGACGTTTCCAACTAAGCAGGCACTCATAACGTAGTTGGACGCTGCTAATCTATGTAAATGTTTGTTTATTCATGCTTCGTATGAAGCGCGGAGGCACGGCTATCAATCAATAAATTAACTTGACAGGCGGCATGGAAAGAACGAGTCCGGAAATTCCTAGTAGCAGATTAATATAATCAAACGTTGAAAAACGCTTCTGCGTCAATTTAGTTACGCCAGCAGGGAACCACTCCTAGCGTGTGAATGCTTCTAGAGACACTTAACTGCAGGAAAAAAATATAGCAACACGTGCGGTGTATAAAGCATCGCGGAACAGTCTTCCCCTGTTCTTTCCGGGCAAGTGCACTGTATCTGTGCTTTACAAGGTAAACCACTTTTAAACAGTTTATTTTTTTTTCATAATTTACAAAGGTCTATCATTGCGAAGCTCACATATTATCGCATTAATTGATCGCATAAAAAGCTTGTATCTAGGTGTTTTTAGTAACTTCAGGTTAATAAAATAATTTAATACGCCAATAAAAGTGTCTTGCCATGGCAGACTTGACGTCCCATTTCGACGATAAGTAGGAACATCAACACACGTTTTATACTTGATGTTCAGCGAAGTTTCAGTGACACGGCTGCATTTCGTCAAGAAAATGCATGACTGCATCGTCGTTCATGTGCGAAAGTGACGAAAGCAATTTTTATAACGCGGAAGACAAAATCAATTGTAAGAATTGGTTCACAGCTTGTCGCAATCGCGTAATTCATCGTTCCGGGCGTTTCGGCGGAATGTACTTTTGCACAACAACGCCAAAAACGTTTGACAAAGAGTAAAATTGTATAAAAACAACACGTTCGTTCTGAAACTGGAAATAGTTTTGGAAACGAAGTCCACGAATAAAAGCCAACCGGAAGTCATCAAACATGAGATTATACATGGTGTCTCCCCAAAATATTTATAGTTTCTTTTTTACCCCCAAAATAAACTATGCATCACCGAACGCTAATTCTCCGTCCAAATGTAGCTCTAGAGGTCCGAATATGCTACAGTTTCAGCATTAACCGTTATCTAATTCAAAAGTTATGAGTGATTTTCCTAAATTTTTGATGGTAAAATAGGGCCCTTTTTCGCCTGCACTCCAAGAAATGCCTGCGCGTCTACTTAGCTGCAAAACACTCGAAGAGCCAACCTCTGTGGTCTAGAAAACCAGCTCAGCGAATGTTGGGGCGGCACATCCGTTTAGGGAATGCGGTGTGGTATTACGCAATGCAAAGCGTCATGCTTGCATCGCGTAATGCCACAGCGCAGACCTAATTTTGAAGTCTAAACAGATGTTCCGCCTCATCATTCGCTGAGCTGGTTTCCTAGATGGCAGAGATTGACTCTTCGAGTGTTTTGCGGGTAAGTAGACGCGGAGGTATTTCTTAGAGTATGTTTTCGATAACTGGCGCCATTGAGCTTTAAGTTTTATTAGAGGTTCATGGGCCGCAATTAACCCATTCAAAATTTCAGAAAATCGCTTATAATTATTTTTAATAAGATAATGGTTGGTACTGAAAATTTGCCATCTGGTTTGGACCTATCTCTAGCACAACGTTTTGGCGGACAGTGAGCGTTCGGTAACGCATATTTTATTTTTTTGCCGTAATAAAAAAAAAAGAAGAAAATTTTTTAATTTTTTTGGGAGGACACCCTGTGGACCCTTTTGCAGCCAACGTCTGCTAACGCGATGGGGCGCGTGCGCACATCGACGTTACGACGGAGCATAAAGAGCCCTTAGAAGGACACCGCAATGAAAAATGCTTTTGTAAAGGTTATAGATGGGATACGTATTGAAAAATAAATTATCACTAAAATGAAACCTTTTTGAGCCATATTTACGCCGTCAGACGAAATTTAGGTGGCGAAGGGGGATGCTGCAGCCTTCTAAGCCCCACCCCGAGCTTACAAGGTGCTTACATATCTCATTGGCTGGAAAGATGATTGACGCGTGAAACGGTTGTTGTAAGATTGTGTCTCCGTGAAGTAGTAGTATTTTAATCGGAATTTAATTTATGACTGAGAAACAAATAATCTGGATGCAGTCACTGTTGTTTTCAAAAGAATGCCAAGATTGCCTTTTGCGCATTTTTGTGAAGCCATGATAAGCATAGCTGCCGGCCTCTGCGGAGTACCAGCTCAATCAGCGCAGCTCGTCATCTCGTTTATTTTTACAAGTTTGAGTCGGTTTGCGTTCACCGAAGCGATGAGAGGAAGATCTCCTCAACCGACACACTCTGCGACAAACAGCTATCGCAAATAAGCCTCCTCAGAAGAGCTCTTCGGGGCTTGTCTTCGTAGCGTGTCTCGTCGAAGCATAACGTGTCACGTCAACTATGTTGCTCGATCTTGCTTGAAATGTTGGCTTGCGCGTGTTGATGCTGAATAAAGATATTGGTTGCAGTAAAAGCGTCCCCGCTGCTCTGTTAATTGTGCAACCACCATGATTGTAACCTTGTTAATTGTTACAGAGAGAAAAATGTGTGAGCCATATTTGGCTGGAGGCACTCCGGTGTTCGGCTCACATCAAGCTAGTCCAGGTATGTTCCCGTCATTTTGTATCGCATGGGTGACATGAAAAAGTCAAGCGTATTTCCAGCCCCGTTTGTTGTAGTATTAAGCGGATAAAGCCCATTGAAGTTCACAAACTCCAGCGTTTCATCCGCCCTATCACGTGCCTCACTTGATGCAGCACTAATCGTGTTTGAATTCCAATCAACGCCAGGCACGCTAAAGTCACCAACGACCATTCCGTCATCGGTTGAAAAATCTACAGCACCGGAGATGTAATTCAAAGTGCCTATGAATGGAAGATGGAAACCCCCGTGACCAGCTGCATGGCCATGGCCGTCATGTGTCGTAAAGTTAGTGCCTCGCTACCGCAAAACATACAACTTGCATAGTCGCGAGAGCAGTTCCGATCAGTCAGGCAAGATGCTATGGCTGCTTTCCTACTTCGCTTCTTAGATACGAGGTGCGTACCGAATGTCCTTGGCTTGACAAAGAAAAAGGCAGCAGATGTGAATTTACGTATGTTACTTTTTGACATAGTCTCTTTTGAGGTATGCACACTTCGCACAAAAATGCTGCGATGCCTAAATCCCATTGAAAAGAAATGGTCTCCCGCAAAGCGGGTTAGCATCAATGACATCATCAATACCAGAAAAGGTTTTTCTTTCAGTTGGGGGAAGAGATGAAAGTCTGATGAGGCGAGATCTCGTGAATGCCATGCATGGTTCACCACAGCAAAGCCTCAGAAATGAATGGCAACCATCGCAACAGCTTGGGGGGGGGGGGGGGGGGGGGGCATTGTTTTAACAGGAAAGCTTCTCTTTTCAAAGAAAACCGCGACGTTTGGCTTTATAATGTCAGCCCGAAGGCGATGGCTAAGGGTTCCGTAGAAGTCGAAGTGAGTGATGCACTGCCCCTTCTGAAGAAAATCACTGAGCAACCCGCCTTCCGAGTCGCCAAATAACCGTGGCCATCATCTTGCCTACTGATAGAACAGACCGAGACTTCTTCGGTGGTGGAGAGGAGTGGTGTATACACTGTTTAGACTGGGCTTTGCTGTTGGGTTGAAAGTGATGAACCTAAGTTTCATCCACAATCACAAATCAGACACGGAAGCCTGCGGGGTCTGGCCTGAGCAGCTCGAGATAGTCCCTGGATGTGGTGTAGCGAGCGCAAATCTTGAAACTTATCGAGCGGGCACCATCTGTATGCTAAGATACTAGTTCAAAATGCACTGAAGCGTAGTTTTGGAGGTGCCTATGAGCTGTGCAATGGTGTGTATTTTAAGTCTGCGATCTCCCATTACCTCATCGCGCACACGGTAAATGTTTTCTTGCGCGGTCACTTCAGCAGGGCTGCCAAGGCAGGGGCCGTCTTTGAGGCTCTCGATTGAATTTCGCGACCCATTTTTTTATCGTGCTGTAAGATTAGACATCTCGTGACTACGCCGCCAGCTTGTCTTTATGAATACCTACCGGAGTTAGGCCTTTACGAGTCAAATATCCACTGACCGAAAGTGCCTTCACATTCTTCGTTTTATTTCGAATGCGAGGATTGCCACCTGTTGGCGGTCACCACAGGAAAACCGTATTGTGCGCTTGTGCCATCGCGATAATAAAGTTTCCTGTCTATGCTCGCAGTCCTCTTGTGTCAGCCCAATGACTTTTAGGACTCCCCTGGTGTTAAACATCTGTAGCACGTATTAATACACATTTCCGGCCGCGAGCTCGCCGTGATAAAAATGTGGTATTCACTAACCGAAGTGTTTGGATCGGAGGCTCAGAACAAGCCGCCACTTATCTTCAGAGATGAACTGCAATCGTGATGTTGTGCAATCCACATTACAGAAGGATTGTGGAAGCTTATCGTAAGCTCGCACAGAGCAGAAACGAACTCAACTATGGCCGCAAGTGAAGATTTAAGAGTCCACGGCCTCTCGATATCTCTTCGACGAATTGCGTCGACCCACACTTCCCTGAATTTCGAGTATTTGGGGAACATACAAAAACGCACGCAACCCGCAGCACAGCAAGACGTGCTCGGCATTGCACAACGGTTCCAGTCCCTTGGGCTCTTTGCACTTAGGCAACACGACAGGATTGAGCGAGCAGGGAGTCAATAATCTTTCTGCGCTATCGCTGGGGAGCACTTACAAAAGACGGTTGCTAAAACTTAACATAACAAGCAGAAATTGTCCTCTAAGGCGGCTGAAGACGAAGCAGAAAAACACGGCGAAAGAAGTGTCCGTATAGACCTTTTTTTGCATAACCTCATACCAGCGCATAACCGACATACCCCCGTCCCGGTGAATTTTCGGATAGCCCACTGACGCAGAATATGCAACCGCTAAGGGTATAGGAAAAGAGGCTTAAAAAAAGTGAAAGCCGTTTACAACTCCCTGTAACGCCGAATTGGAGCGCAGCTCTTGAGGAGGAGGAGTGAAGGGTACTGAGGGGAGGGTAGACCCCTCCTCCTTCTCCTCCTCCTCCCCTCATTCTTTAATATGCTCCGGGGGGGGGGGTCACGTGACCTCGGGGGGGGGGGGTGTCACGTGACTTCGGGGAGGGGGTCACGTGACCTCGGGGAGGCGTGACCTGGGGGTCACGTGACCTTGGGTGTCACATGGGGGTCACCTCAAGGTCACGGCACCCCCGTGACCCCCAAGTGACCTTGGGGGTCACGTGACCTCAGAGGGGTCACGTGACCTCGGAAGGGTCACGTGACCTGGGGTTCACGTGGGGGTCACCTTGGGGTCACGTGACCTTGAGATGACCTTGGGAGGGGTCACGTGACCTTGGGGAGGAGACCACGTGACCTCAGAGGGGTCACGTGACCTCGGAGGGGTCACGTGACCTCGGAGGGGTCACGTGACTTGGGGGTCACGTGATCTTGGGGGTCACGTGACCTTCAAAGGGTCACGTGGGGTCATCTTGGAGTCACGTGACCTTGAGATGACCTTGGGATGGGTCACGTGACCTCAGAGGGGTCACGTGACTTGGGGTTCACGTGACCTTGGGGGTCACGTGACCTTCAAAGGGTCACGTGGGGTCCTTGGAGTCACGTGACCTTGAGATGACCTTGGGATGGGTCACGTGACCTTGGGGGTCACGTGGGGTCACGTGACCTTGAGATGACCTTGGGAGGGATCACGTGACCTGGAGGGGTCACGTGACCTTGGGATGACCTTGGTTACGCCGACGCCGACGCCGACGCCGCTCAAGCCGGGAACGGGTCCCTAAGAGCTGCGCTCTAAAACGGACGTCGTGTGTGAGTTAGTTCAGAGTGTTGCCCCCCCCCCCCCCTCACTTTTTTTTCTGTTACAATTCCCGAAATCTACGGTTGCCTGCCTATTACTGCGTCGTAATTGTGTGCACAAAATTGGTTGATAAGAATAAGAGCAACCGCGGAAAATGTGCGCTGAGCACAAGAAGTATCAGCGCGAGTGTGGCTGCAATGTTGTTGAGCTTCACACGTTCCACAAGGATCCTTATTTATGATGTCTGTCGATCGCGAGCGTGAATCGCGAGGGCTTTGTATCAGACTCATTGTCACGTTTATGCTGACGACTACTTTGTCTACGGCAAGGAAACTGATTCCAACCCGGCGTAGGTGCTACAATTAAGTTGTCACATTAAAATATGATATTGCTTGATGGAATGCGGAGGGTATGAAATGTTTACGTGCCATTACTCAGGGTGCGGCTATTAAACGCCGAGAGAATACCTGTATAGACTACATTAAACTGCTAATATATACCTTTGTTACGGAAACTCAATTAAAGCACCCCACCGTCGTCGTCCTCGTTCTTTCGAGGCGGCATGATCATGGTCCGTCATTAGCCTCCCTCGATTTAACCGGCCAAGTTCCGGCCAAGCTATTGTAGCCAAGTCCAGCCAATTTCGCCCCATACGTGTAGATATGCCAGATTGAAGTTTAGAATAATACTTGAACACGAAGAACGAAAGGACATGAGACGACTAACAGCTGACTGCCAACGATGTTTTAGTGTAAACTTCTTCCCTGCGCGTTGGCATCTTCATTCATAGACCAAAGTAGAGCACATTAAAACTGGGAGTATGTGGTTCCAGAGAATGACTAAGAGTCTGTGGGTCCAGTCAGCTGTTTGTCCTCTCATGTCCTTTCTTTCTTAGTGTTCAAGTATTATTCTAAAGTTCGAGCTGATATATTTACAAGTATGTACCAACAATTATAATGCAATTAAATGCAAAGGTGCAAGCGAGCTGGACAAGAATGACGAAAATAATACCTGGAGAAGGGGAGCAAGAGGGACAAAGGACAAACACAAATCTCCAAACGTAGCTAGGTGACTGGTGCGCAACCGAACAAATCCGTCTGGTCCGGGTATCGAATCCGGGACCTCCCCTCCACCTGTAATGGAGAGGTCCCGGGTTCGATACCCGGATGAGGCGCAATTTTTCGGTTGCGCACCAGTCACCTAGCTAAGTTTGGAGATTTGTGTTTGTCCTTTGTCCCTCTTGCTCCCCTTATCCAGGGATTGTGTTCGCCATGTACCAACAAGCTCAACTTTTAACCGTTATTCCCCTCATACCCAAACCGTTACCTACCCGAGATAGCTGTGCTGCCGGAACAATCCGATATTTCAAGCTTTAAGCCGCTAGACGGTGTCGTCGGCGCTGAAATTCTCAAGATGGCGGCGCTCTTAAAAACGGGTCTATAAACGTAACTTCCTCGAGTACAGGCATGACGTCGAACACAAGGTTGCTTGACAAAGAGATAAACCGCTGAATGCCCGCTGAGAAGCTGGTGATCGAATTATTAATGTTGGTTTTAAAGTGGATCGCGGCTTTTCCCTAGTATAATATTTGGGCAATTCTAATATTTAGTCTCCGTGAAACAATATCAGAAATATATTTTGGTTCGACTGTTGACCGGATACTAAAGATGCATATATCTGCGAACCCATCCGCATGCTTAAAAAATAAACCTTTTGATTCATACCATTTTTGGATGATTCCAGAATCTCAAAACTTAGTTCTTTTCCAGTTTCCGCTGTAAACCTGAGCGGTATTGTGTCAACATGCCTAAAAGTTAAACATTATGCGTTTAGAAACAGGTATTGGTAAGATGCAAAGAAAGACAAACATTAAGCCTACCTTTTTCCGTCGTTCGTTTTATAATAAATCCAGACTTCAGCAAAACTATTTGCTTCTTCTTCCGAATATAAAAACTGAATTGTCAAGCAGGTTGCGGGTGAGTCAGTAAATATGACGCTTTCTGCACTCGTAAACTGGAAGTTGAACATCTTCCCGTGAACTGCAGCGAGTACCTGGAAATCAAAAAATAAAAAAGTGAAACTTTTTCAAATGTTTTACTTCCCCTAAATAAGTTTTAAAACATTATTAGGTGTGATTTTTTTTTGCAAATATTTTATCAGTCGTTTTGCATCTATTCTTTGAGTATTATATATGAATAGAATAAAGTACTCAGGAACCTCTCAAAATGAAAATACATAACAAACCTTCTGCGTAAAACTGAACTCGTGATTTTCATTTAAAACTACCGTCTGTTCTTAAAATCTTCTTTCTAAGGTTTGGGTGTTTGAACCTTAGCCGATCAATTCTCTTGAAAAGGAAAAAGGAAAATGACCCTCTAGGAGTGAAAGGATGTTTAAGAATTAGTGAACAGTGAACAAACCCTTTTTAGTTTGTGAAAAAGGAATGCTTTCTCTTAAAACACGGCAGTGTCCATTGACATAACCCGACGGTAAACGGCCGTATCGCTCCAAAGATTTTTTTTATGCGAAAGCATTAACTGGGGGTCGCATGGAGCGAACCAGCGTTATCAGCTTTTGAAGCCGTGCCAAACGGCACCTAAATTCCCCTGTCCTATGGAGCGAAGCCCGTAGTCTGTAGCAGCGGGCTGATGGAAAGCTCCCATTGGCTGGCGCGCGGCATAGCTCCAAGGAACGCCACTCCACAGAGAAGCCCTCTCCAAGGCGCAGCAGTCCGGCCGCCAGTAAGAGGGAGAGGGTGACCAGGCTCTGCAGAGCGGCCGGCCGCAGAGCCCGCCCAGGCAGCCTACGCAGAGGTCGCCTGGCCGGGCTCAGCACGGCGCGCAGTTTGAAAGAATGCGCAAAGTATTCCAATGCTTTTGCATTCCTACACGTTACAAGTGACTTTGTATGTTTTTTTTTTATTTTTAGAATTACAGTTTGTCAAGAGCATACAGCTGTTAATTGTTTTAGACTTATGCTAGAGTCCATCTGATCGAACAAGGCTAGAAGCTCTCTAGTCGGACAGCACATCTCCTACAAGTGTTCTACTGAATTCCAATGGGCTAAAGCAACTATCATCAAGCACGTTTACTAAAATCAAATTTTAAAGTTCCCGATTCACATCTTTGAAGAGAACAATAGCTGCCGCTGGCAATTGAAGCCCAATTTGTGTTGCCGCTTGCAATTTTTCTTTTTTTCAATTTTAATGAAGCTACGAGCCCGGACGGAAATCTTTTGTGTGATGCTTATAGCGGTCTTTGCAAAGAAACTAGATATGCCCAGACTTAATTTTAGAAAATTGACGAAAGTTCGAAGATCCTAAGTAACAAATATCGCGGCGAAATATTGCGTCCACATTTTATAAACTGTGCTTGAAAACCGTGTTTCTCGGGGTGCCTGAAACGACTATGGTACACTGTTGACCAGGGACCCTTCTCTGGGCACTTGGCGAAAAAGTCGGCGAGAAATCTGACGGCTCTGATTGGGCCGGCGGCAAGGTCAAGCGTGGCGTTGGCCAATCACGGCTGCCAGATTCCTCTCCGACCTTTTCGCAAAGTGTCAAGATTAGGGACCCAGCTTGAGCAACAAAACGTCACAAAAACACCTGTGCAAGGTTGAGGAGTTATGGAACTTTATGTTGTGTTCCTATAACAAAAAGTAAGTTATTAAAATAGTGAAGAATTTACTAGCGTTCTAAAACTAATCCGGTGGCGCTATAACACACTCTAAAAAATCACGTGAGTCTGCTTTCCCGCACAACACTCGGAAAGCCAATCACCGCAATTTACGAAGGCAGCTCGGCGAATGATGATGCGGAAACATATGTTTAGACCAAAAAACGCAGTCTGAGTTGTGACATTAAGCAATGCAAGCATGACGTTTTGCATTGCTTTATGTCACAACTCAGACTGCGTTTTTTGGTCTAAACAGATGTTTCCGCCTCGTCATTCGCTGAGCTGCCTCTGTAAGTTGCGATGATTGGCTCTCCGAGTGTTCTGCGTGAAAGTAGACGCACAAACATTTTTTAGAGTGCACGTGGTTGCTGGTAAGTGTCATTTTCACACACATTTGAGATTTCCGTCATTCGGCAACCAAAGCAACGTTGGCTCCTGTCGTCTGCTAGTCGCTGCGCATTTTCTGTGTGCGGAAGGTTTAGTTTGTGTGTGCTCGGCGTCGTTGGCATGTGTTATGTGCGCACTCCAGCACTCGCCATGCGGACCGCGTGCCTTGTGAGACGGCGCAGCAGAAAGTACGATAGAGCTAACGACATTCGGTTTCAAAAGTTGCCGGACGATCTACGGCGAAGAGCGGCCTGGCTTCGAGTCATTGACCCCGATGGCCCGGACGACATTGGCAGGAGCCAGGGTTACGTCTGTTCCGATCACCTTCCAACAAGAGACTACGACATGATCATCGAAGTGCGGCGAAGAATCGGCCTGGACACGAAACGTGGACTTCTTGTCGAACCTCGCTGTAGAGAGCTCGCCCCGTCTTCGCCGTCCGTGTCGCCGTCGGATGGCGACTGGTCTCGTACTCACCGGAGGGGAGTGTCCACATAAGACACAAAGCCGAAGTCGGCTGCGCCCGATTAAGCTACGCTGAAGCTCGGGGAAGTTCGACCGATCGGATATCTTGCATCCGAGGAAAGTATCTGCAGTGGAAGCTTTTGACTTGTACGCGTGACATCAGGAAACAAAATTTCCCGATTGACTTTCTTGATGTGACGTAGTCGTAGAACTGAGATGGAAGGTCTCCGGGAAACCGAAATTGTCGTTTTACGCTGATAGATATATTCGAACGATAACACGAATGCGCGTGGATGACATAATAGAGGATCGGTAATCCAAATAAGCACACAGCGCAGCATGTTCGAAAAAACGTTTCACGACCCTTTTAATTAAAAATATAATTCAAATCTCCACTTTTTATTGATTTCAGCCTTCTTAATATGAGCAGTGAGCCTCCAATCCATTATTTCAGAACGATATTGGCGATAATGCATTACGTACCACAGTTTAATTTATGATGGGTAATTTGAAGAAAAAAAACTAAACTACAAAAATATTTATAACCAAATACCGACGGGATGAAGCACGGACGTCACAAAATGTAGCCGCCTTTCTCCCTCCTTACGCGAATCTATAAAAAAAAAAGGAAATAACGCAATATTTAGGACGCAAGGACATGCATTTTAAGACCTGAGATCTGTGGTGCCACCTGTAGCCCACCGTTCGATAGTCCAAAAGATGATTAGGGTGTATCCCGAACCGCAGGATCCAAGTTCCAAAATATCTTTTTGCAGACGTACACTGGAAAGGTCTTCCTAACAAAACGATCTTAAAAAGCAGCTCGATGGGTTCTGCAGGAACCGCGTTACATGGGCAGCAACTTCAAAAGCACTCTACAAAAGCTACAAACGATGTACGTACACATCATCCATCAATAAAATGAAACAACATTAAAACAATATATCAAGACATTAATACAGAAATATACGTTCAAAATATTAACCAGCCAAGATGAACTTTCAGCGTGAATTGGGCTCGACATTATAAATGCATCCGCCTCTAAAAAAAAAAAAAAAAGACAAGCTATTTAAAGTACGACAGGAGGTTGAGTTGGTAGGGTTTTGGTCATTAATTCGTGCGGTATCGAGGAACCAGACATTTTCCCGGACGATGAGTATTCACGATGCTCTCGTATTTAATTGTCTCGGAAGTCGAATACAAGAAAACTATAAAAGCTGCATATGGAAAACGAATGGAATGAAGTAGACAAAATTGTTCAATTCTTTCGATCCGAATTACTTCCCATCTAGAGAATAAACATTTTGAACGAAAACCATATGCACTATAACGCAATATATATGTTTAAGTATATTACTTTTTTTTTAGTTTGTTCTTGTAGTCGTTGCCTAGTCCAGATGACAATAGTTTAAGTGAAAGTTAGACAGGGGATAAAAATATTCATTTGATTATTTAGTTGCAAGGAGTTGCGGCAACTCAAAACTACGCCAACTACATGAGAACTTTTAATAAAATACTAAATATATAAATTTTATGACATGTGCTAAGAATATGATATCTATATCCGTTTTATTTTAATGCACTCATAAAATTTGCGTCGTTTCGATTTTTATAGAACGTGAAAAATACGCCCCTTTTTTTAGTTGTCTCATTATACTTTGTTTATATTGATGGGGTAACTATTAGTCCGTTGGCTTCTGACCCCATCACAAATATATTTAAGACCATGTTTGCCATTCTAATGTGTAACTCAGCATCGCCGCCAGAGAAGCATAGGCTTGTCGCCTGCATAAATTATCAACTTACTATGACTATCAAGATTTACATTATCATAATATAAACAATAAATAAAAAGGCACATGAATACTGTCTTGTAGAAAACCTCATACAACATTAAAACGCGAAATATTGACCGTCAATATTTACACACTACTGGCAGTCATTTAAGTAAGTGTTCAAAAGGATGAGTTTTATGCCGCGAACACAATATTTTCTCAGCTCAAGAAGCAAGGTTTTGTGACTAATGTAAGGTAGCCAAGGGTTTTGCAAAAATATACCAAGCGTTAAAAGCGATTTTTAATATTTTGTAGTAATATTTTTTTTAGATTATAAAGTCGACACCATACATTTACCTCTTTCGAATTAAAAAGGATTTTATTAATACAGAATATGTAACAAAATATCTTCAAGGCGTTTAAAAATAAATTTCCACAAGGTTTAGAAGAAAAATTTGGAGAACAGATGTAGGTCTGGGCAAGTATTCAGCATGTTTTAAGGTCCCCTACAAAAAGAAACCAAATATTTTTCTCGACTTCGTTTCAGCTTAGATCCAGACGCACCCGAGGCTACGAGGGAAGGGGACGAATCTAAAGGCAGTCTTGGGTAAGTTACTTTTAAAAGTAATTCGTTAGAGTTATAGTTACTTTCATAAAAGAATAGTGAAGTTACAGTTACATTTACCCAGACTTGCACCGTACGCATTACAAGTAATCAAATTACTTGTAATCGATTACTTTTGGAGTAATTTTGTAATCAGTTGATTACTTTTATTAGGCAGTAATTAGAAGAGTAATCTGAATACTTTTTGAAGTAATGAAATTACTTGTAACCGTTACAATTTGTCCACGGGACCCCCCCCCCCCCCCCCCCCCCGGCACATGCCCTTTTTTTATGGAATGACAAAAATAAAATTTGCTTTTTTTTTTCGAACGAAAAAAACAAAGATTTTACCGAGCTGTAGGAAACATGGTCAATCTCTTTCTATGTACAGTTTCTGTGAAATGTTCGTTTTTTTTTCGTTTTTTTTTCGAGCTGGTACTGGGAGTGGGAAGCCCCAGGGAAGCCACCGTGCGTGACAAAGGCCATTAAGGGCGAAGTTTGAGGAAGCAGAATGTAGCTTTGTGAGCCCTTCGTTCAAACTAGCCCCCTCACGCACACACACACAGAAATAAAGAAAATAAAAAAATCCTGCTTAGGGTACCTACTCGCAGCCCGTAGGAGAACCAGAACCGAAGAATGCCTAAAGCGGATGCAAAATATAACAAAGGTAGTTGAAATATTTCCCCATTTCCCCTACGTGGTTTTTGTGTCAAGCGATGTTTCGAGTTGAGAAGTGGTCGGGGCGATCTCTTCCGCTAGTGGATACTACACATAATCCGCTTCAAATCCTGGAGCTGCTGCTCTTTTGTATAACATGCGAGCTCATCCACATGTGAATAAAAAATGAACGGCGCAAACCTTGAGCGACAACCCTTGCTCAAGCTTAACAAGATCTAGAACCACCTCTGCTCCCTCCCCCCCCCCCCCCCACAGACACACATACACACACTGCGGAAGCCCAAATCATTAAACGTCTTCAAACAAATTCTATACTTGTGTCCGCATTGTGAAGGTGCAACGACCACGAAATGGGAGCAAGTTTTTCTTCCTCAATACTTGTGCAAATGTGAAACATACGTTGGAAGTAGTTCATTGTTATGAGCGCTAAAGATGTGTCTTCACACAATAAAGTAATCGGAAAAGTAACGTTTACTTCTTTAAGTAATGCCCAATTACTTTTGCCGTCGAGTTATCAAGTAATCTAATTGAATACTTTTTTAGCCAAGAGTAATAGTAATTGTAATCGACTACTTTTTTTAGTAACGTGTACAGGACTGCAGTTACCGCAATAAAATAGTAACTCGTTAGAGTTACAGTTCTTTTTAAAAGTAACGATGTTACTTCTCAGTTTTCTATAACACAACAAATTAGGAAAAGCTAAAAAGCGCCCCTCACCAAGTTTTATTGCATAAAATCAGTGTCGGAGGTAACGCGTTACTAGTAACGACGTTACTGGTAACGCGTTACATTTTTCGCTAACGCAGTAACGTACTCGTTAGTATTCTGAATGACTAACGAGTAAAGTATTTCCGTTACTTTTTTACGGTATCGGCTGTCAAATTACGTTACTCGTTACTTTTGACCAAAACTGGTGAAATACATTAGGTATTTGGGAAAAGGTCACGACGCCTGGTCTAACGTTTAGAATAGCAATCTTGTTCATAAAACTGGAGACGTTAGGGGAACTAAATTTAGGTCCCTAAGCTGAATGGAGGATCTAGCTTCTCTGTTCGAGCGGAAACTACTCTCGCTCAAGCACGCAATGCCCAGGCAATGCCGTATCTTGCTGCTAAGACTTCTGAAACTTCGATTTCCTAAAACGGTGGTTTCCATTTATCAGTACACCAATTCACCCATCCATCTCAAAATCCCGCACCAGCAAATGGCTGAACGGAACCAGCATCCGTCACAGTAAACTTAAAAGAACAGCCTTTCTGACCAAAAAAGACATCCGCTAAAATGCGACATTATCTCGCGTCTCGAAGGCGAAGCAAACCTTCGGCTACCAGCTAATTACGTTCGTCCACCTTTCTTCTTCTTTTTTTTTTATAGCGTTACTATTTACAAGGTTTGAACAAACGTCTGCGTTACAGACCGCTCCCCTCCCCTCCCTCCCCTTCCCCGTCTGCTTTCTGCACCCTGCAGAGGTGAACTGCACGGGGGGGGGGGGGGGGGGGGGGGAGGAGGGACGTTATCTGTTTAAAACAGTGGACAACTAGTGGCAAAGCGATTTGCTAATTTCTCTAGTTACAAACAAGATAACGACAACAAATAAAGCATCCTTTCTGGAAGAATCTTTCGCTTGATTAGTCTTTACTCCCCTAAGGTCGTAATAAAAATATTAAAAACAAGTTTTAAACCTGTAAAGAGTGTGCTGGTGACCGGTGTCCTGTTCCACATAGTGAAGTAAATCAGACTGTTACTAAAACCGGCGTAAAAATGAGGGGTGTTAATTGGCTGGTTGTGTTCCAGCAGTCTCCGTTCGCATGCTGCCAAACATATGTACTAAAACACAAAAGTAACGTAAAAGTAACGTTCGTTATTTTTGAAAAGTAACGGTAACGGTATATCGTTACGTTTGTAAAAGAGTAACGTAGCTCAAGAACGCGTTAATGTTTACCAAACGAACGAGTAACGCTATTTTTTACTTTGCTCCGGTACCGGGCCACAACGCTGCATAAAATTAAAAAAGTGTGCTTTTTAGTTTATATTGTAACTTAGCACCAGTTGCTTCTAGAAAGTATAAACTGAAAGTTTCCATCGTTTGATGGCGAACACGTCCTTGCCCTTGCTGAACAGGCGCTTAACTGGCGCGCTGGAAGGAATTGTACGGGGGCAGACGCGGACCCAATACTAATGCCCTATATCTTTGGTAGCACTAGCACATTGCTGGCTCGTTGACGGTTGCGCTGTATTCATAGAGTTGCTGGACATATTTCAGTTTGTACCCGGCAAGCCAGAAACAAACATCCGCGCAAACAGCAGTAAATTTTGCCTCGACTGTTTACACCACGCCGGAGTAGTAGCACACATCAATATACGAAACATGCACATTAAGTACAGGGTGATCAAGGAGAGGCCAGGCTCTTGCAATCAACCGCAGAATTCGGTTTCTTAACCTATCGCGCTACGACTTCGAGCAGCGTTGTCCACAAATAATGCATCTTTTTTTTTTTTTTTTTTTTTTTTGTAAAATTTGCAAAGAGCGAACTTACCTGAGGAAAAAGTAAAGGAAGAAAAAGGCTTAGCTCCTATGGAAACGCAGCGACGCCACCGGTCTTCAAACAACACGGCGCCGTTTCGCACGGGAGACAAGAGATGGCGCAACGAACGCCGCCAACGAACGAGCATACGGCGCTGAGAGCCGGCGTCTTTAGCAGACGATCTTTTTCAATTCAATTCAATGTTTATTTACCATTTTTTTTTTTACAATGGCGGGGGCTGGGAAAAAAAGCTGCATAGACAGCTTGACGAGTTCCCACCCCCACAAAAGTTTCAGCAGCAGCGGCAATGCGAGTTCACACACAGGGTATCCATATTAAAAAAAAAGACAAAAAGTTTTACAATTTTAGCTAATGCAGAGAAAGTGGATTTAAAAACCAAAAACAAGCAACAAAGCAAGTACAATGCAAATTCAACTCAAGTGTAACTATATCACTCACAACACAAAAAATAAGGCAGTAATTCTTTGGGTGAAAGAGTAGTTATGTCTATGTGCTTTAGGGTTTGCATATATATATATATATATATATATATATATATATATATATATATATATGGGTGGTTTCATCTCAAATCGTGCAGGCAAAAAGGGTCGAATTTTTAATTTCGATGAAAAAAATATATGTTATGGCGCCGTTTCTAAAACCGCGGTCGCCACAAACCGCAGGTTCGTCGGATTTTTTGTTCGCGACTTAGGAATTTTTAAAAAGGCCGCGGCGAAAAACTGTTTTTCACACCCGTCGTGGGTTGGATGTTTCGCTTGATCTCCCGCCGTGGATTTTCAGTCCACATTATATTATCTTTTTTAAAGCACTCTGTGGACACATTTAAAAGGCTCCAATATTATAAAATAATTTTAGGCGTTTTGCTTTTTTTCTGTAAAAATGTCAAAAACGCCCCTTCGGTCAATTGTTGACGAACTTTGACAATTAATAACTCGCGATCTACTTGGGTTACATCAATACTTTTTATGTCCACGGAGAGCCCAAAACACGCTCTTTGTATTTATTATAAAATGACTCGGCTGTATAAAATATCCTTTGCGGTACGTTTACGTTAATTTTATGCAAAAACCAAAAAGTACCATTTTTGAAATTGATTTTCTCAAAAAACCCATTTTTTATTTTTTTTTATTTTTGGTTCAAATGTAGATATGAAAGTTGTCTACACGAAAATCAAGCCTAGAAAGTGTATATTTTGTTTGTATGTTTTATATTTAGGCCTCAATATCGGAAAAAGACGTCTTTGTTTTGCAAGACCTAAGTGAGACATAGCGATCCATGCGTCTCTATGAATTGTGAAAGAGTTTTCTTGAATTTTCTTCTGCATTTTGTAATCAATTATAAACGAATTTTGTGGTATTGAATATTTATGTATGTTTTGATAAGAGCGGGAACCACGAGATACATATCTAACCAAATCAGCAGGCTTAGTAGACTTTCAATAAGCAAAAGGCACAGACGTTGTATTGTTTCGATTTATAAACCATTCACAGTAAAATAGCACGACTAGCTATTAGCTGCCATATTACTAAGACAAAGAAAGTCACCACATCGTCGATATATTATATACAATTCTTTCCGAAACCAAACACTGGGGTTTGTTCACCGCACATCGCACAGGTCACCAGGGAATGTTCTTTCACTTCCGTAATACACAAAAGTGGTGACATGACACACAGAGAGTGTGTCATGGAGAGGGGTAGGAAATAAAAATAAATAAATAGGAAATAAATTGCCCAACTCCGATCTTAACGAAAATTGCGTTAAAAAAAATAAAGTATTTAGGTTCGAGCGGTGGCAAGGCGATAGGTCCACGCCTGGTGGAGAGTCAGACAAAGAAGTCGACGGCACGTAAAGGTAAAACAAAAAAAAAAAATCAATAATTTAATAAAGACGGGAAAACTCAGCCGCACATGGCAAGAACTAAAAACAACTCCTCCGGGCATTCCCTAAACGGGACGCAACCAAATGCGAGCGAACACGCTCTCTACATCACCGCCAGGCCGCTACGCCATGACGAAATAAACCCAACAACTGAACAGTGCTAACAAACAGTGAGTAAGAAAACATTGAAAAAAAAAACGTTCAGAAACAACCGCACCCGAGAGACAAAGTTCAGCGGGGCGAAGACACACACACGAGTCGGTCCCACGACACTGAAATCTGGCAGGATGGCGGCGTCCAGATGATGCTCGAATCTGTTCCTCCCTCTATTACGCACATCCACGACGGCTGTGCGGAACAGTGGCTGTGCGAAACAAAGTGAAGAATAGATTCGAGCAGGCGATGCGCGAGAAGGTAACCGAGACTATGCCTGAAGCTTCATATCGGGAGAGGAGCTTTCGAGGTAGTTTCTGCAGTTACTCAAACTTTCTCTTTCCCCTTCCCTTTTTCAAAAGAACACGTCAGCCGGCGCTGACTTTTCATCTCGGGAGAAGCCCACTCTTCACTAACGGTTATAGTTGACAAGGAGGCTGACTTCGACCCAACTAGTCTCCGGGCAAAATACAAACACAAGTACATTTACCAACACGCCCGTTTTAATGTCAGTCTCCGGGCTTTGCTGTTTCCAAAAGAGATAACACTTTATAAGGACAGAATGAGCGGGTTGGTGGGGATAATTAAACTTCAACACTCCCTTCTCGTTTTCTTCCTCAAGTTTAATAGATGACCCTTCGGTGCTATCGGATCTCTCCGGAGAGAGGGAGAGAGCACGGCCGTTTCAAGGTAAGGATAGGGCGCTCGAAGCTGGGGCAAACAGGCGGTATCATTTCACGCATGCATGGATGGCTGGTTTCAAATTTCCCCACATCCGTAACGAAACCGGCCCATCTTCGTGCGTGCGTCTGTGGGATTTTTGTCCCGCGCCGCCGGTTTTAGCGCGCACGCGGCGTTGTTTTGGCTGGCAGAACCGTTGTTGACCGTCGATATTGTAAGGCCGTGGTGTCCTCATCCTTTCAGGCAACGATTCCTTTGCTTTCCCTTGTGCAATACTCTGACTGACTAATCCTGGGTGGCTGTCACTGTTCGCCGCGTCAACGACACAATCGTACCATTTCACTCCTCGTGACACAGGGTGCGCTGCTCGCTTTACTGTCACGGGCCGTCCTATCTAACACAACGAGCGCGAAAGGTCGTGGTCATCTGCTGGCTCTGAAAGGGCGGGACGTTCATGCAGGCGAATGAGGACCCCGAATCAATACGACGTCTGCCGACTCCTACGCGTTAAAACTTTACGACACGTGCTGGTCTGTTAAGAAGTGTTGCTTTCTCTTTTTGGAACTCCTCCGATGTAGCTTGCCGCCTATAATAAAATTTAAATATTCAATAAATATAACAGGGTGGATATACTGTATTTCATTTTTATGTGGGAACGTTGAAAAAAAAAAAAAAACTATTTCCGAGCTTGTGAAGACGCGCAATTCCGTAAAAACACGTTTTTGTACGATATTGATGCTTAAATATAAAACATACAAACAAAATATACACTTTCTAGACTTTATTTTC
Source organism: Ixodes scapularis (assembly GCF_016920785.2). NCBI lineage: Eukaryota > Metazoa > Arthropoda > Arachnida > Ixodida > Ixodidae > Ixodes > Ixodes scapularis. The sequence goes on along the minus strand of NW_024609880.1, from coordinate 28,942,016 downwards.
GCGTAGAAAACTATCACATCTACATTTTAACAAAAAATAAAAAAAATAAAAAATCGGTTTTTTGAGAAAATCAATTTCAAAAATGGCACTTTTTGGTTTTCACATAACATTAACGTAAACGTACCGCAAAGAATATCTTATACAGACACGTCATTTTATAATACATATAAAGAACGTGTTTTGGGCTCTCCGTGGACATAAAAAGTATTGATGTAACCCAAGTAGATCGCCAGTAATTAATTGTCAAAGTTCGTCAACAATTGACCGAGGGGGCGTTTTTGACATTTTTACAGAAAAAAAGCAAAACGCCTAAAATTATTTTATGGTATTGGAGCCTTTTAAATGTGTCCACAGAGTGCTTTAAAAAAGATAATATAATGTGGACTGAAAATCCACGGCGGGAGATCAAGCGAAACATCCAACCCACGACGGGTGTGAAAAACACTGCTTTTCGCCGCGGCCTCTTTAAAAATTCCTAAGTCGCGAACAAAAAATCCGACGAACTTGCGGTCTGCGGCGACTGCGTTTTTAGAAACGGCGCCATAACATATATTTTTTTCATCGAAATCAAAAATTCGACCCTTTTTGCCTGCACGATTTGAGATATATCATATATATATCATACATATATCATATATATGTGTATCTTCGACTCAAAAGCGGCGCGCGTTCCGCAGGCGGCGACAGTCGCAAAAAAAAAAAAAAAACAGCCGCGGTAACAACAAGGAACTGCAGTTTCTTGTCTGCTAAAGACGCCGGCTCTCGGCGTCGTATGCTTGTTCGTTGGCGGCAGTTGGCGTCAGTTGGCGTCGCGACCGCTTGCGCCATCCCTTTGTCTCCCGTACGAAACGGCGCCGTGTTTGAAAACCGGTGGCTTCGCTGAGTTTCCATAGGCGCTAAGCCTTTTTCTTTCTTTGACTTTTTCCTCAGGTAAGTTCGCTCTTCGCAAATTTTACAAAAAAAATTAATCATCTGTGGGCAACGCTGCACAAAGTCGTAGCGCGATAGGTTAAGAAACCGAATTTTCCGGTCGATTTAAAGAGCCTGGCCTCTCCATGAATCACCCTGTAGTAGTGGCATCAATCAAAATACGAAACATGCGCAGTGCCCTCCACGTGTATTGTTGATTCACGGTTGATTCACCCGATTAAAAAGCGTATGCCCGGAAAAAAAGAAAAACCGCAACATAGGTAGCGCTTCAACATACTAAGATGTAAGTGTTCAGTCACAAAGTACACGCGCGTGCATAAAGATAACTAGATTTTATTTACATCATATCTACACGTGGCTATATTCGGGTCGTGAGTCGCGAGAAAGAACGTATTTACAAGTTTGTGCAAGGAAAACTTGACACTCGAAATGTCGGAAAAGGCAATTTGGAAAGTGCAAGGAATATCTAGATTGTACTCGTTCAATGATATATTTTTCATAAAACAATTGAAGAGTAACGACAAAAGTAACGCCGTTACTTTCATCGTTACTTCAGAAAAGGTAATAGAACTACAGTTTCAAGTTACATTTTTAAAAGGTAACTCGTTACAGTTACAAGTTACCAAAAAAGTAACGAAGCTACAGTAACGGGTTACTAGTAACGCGTTACTAGTAACGCGTTACTACTCAAGACTGTTTAAAAGCGTCAAAAGCACAAGTCACTGGGCCTTTTCTATTTCAGCGATGATAGAACATGTAAAAAAACAGGAGAACCACCATGACGGTGCGCTTCTGACAATGTCTGATTGGTCCCATCAGCCCATAGCGTCGGCTGCATCTGAACTTTAGTGGAAACGAAGTATATTTTGATATTATAGGAAAACAGGTCACCACTTAAGGATAAGTTGAGTGAGGTGAGGTGAGGTATACTTTATTGGGTCGAAGACTGTTAGATCCCCGCGTCAACCGAGTCTCTCTTAGGGAGAGACTCTTGACGAAGCGATCGCCTCGGTCGACAGACGAGACGCGATGTTCCCGGCGGCGTCCGAGGCCAGCTGGACTAGAACTTTCTGAGTCGTGGGGTCAGGATCCCGCAGGAAGGATTCCCAGGCGCCTGCTTGCCTGGCTTGCGTGATGAACTCCTTATTCTTCGAATGAAGAAGCAGCTCCGAACACCCCCAGAGTATATGGTGGAGTGTGGCGATCTCGCCACAGTTCCTGCAAGACGGGTCGTAGGTATCTGTGTACCGCGAGTGCAACTCGGCCGGGTTGAGGAACGTCTCCGTCTGGACTTGACGGAGGATGGTGGATTCTGCCTTGCTGAGAGTGCTGTGAGCCTCTGGGTAGGCTCGGCGTTCTAGTCGGTAGTGGTGCAGCACCCCCTTAAAGGTGTAGAGGTTGTCGCGGTTCCACGCGGCGAAGGTCGAGTGCTCACTTGGTGTGCTAGCCCGGTTGGTAAGAGCGCGTGCTGCACTGTGAGCACTCTCGTTGCCTGGGAGTGACGCATGGGCTGGAAACCACAGTATGCGGATTGGGTGGTCGATCAGACGATGGCCAGTGGCGATCTTGAGGGCTTTGTTAGAGACGTGACCACGCATGTACTGGCGGATGGCCATCTGGGAGTCACTGATGATGACTTTCGTGGTGCTGAGGGTGAGGGCCAAGGCGATGGCTGCTTCCTCTGCCTCTGCACTGTTGCTGGTATACATGCTCCCTGCCGTGAGGATTTGGCCGGAGCGATTCGTAAATGCAAGGATCATTCGACCCCTGTCAGCTGAGGCTGCGTCGACATAGGTCACCTCGGAGTCGTCGTAGGTTTGTTGTAGAGTGTTCTCCAGAGCCTTAACTCTGGCCATGCGTCTGCCTGCGTCGTGCACTGCATGCATGTGACGAGGTAGAGGCGAAATCTTTAGTTGCTCGCGTAGCTCCTTTGGAAGCCAGCCTCGCGTAGTGTGCCCTGTTGGGGGGTAGTTGATGCCCAAAGATGTCAGGATGATTCTTTCCGCTGTGGTCAGAGATAGCCTTTCGTAGTGGGCTATCCTCTGTGCCTCAATGATTTCCGAGAGGGTGTTGTGAAGCCCAAGCTTCTCGAGCGCTTGGTCTCTGTTGAAGGTGTTAGGTGAAGCGCTTTCTTGTATACGCAGCGGATGATGCGATCGATGGCATCCTTCTCCGTAAGTGTCAAGTCCAGGATGGGTGCAATGTAGGCAATCCGGCTAATCACGAAGGCTCTGATAAGCCGAATGACATTCCGTTCCTTCATCCCGTACCGTTTTCCGGCGATTCTTGCTATGAGTCTTCCTACTTGCTGTGCGTGGTTACGAAGGACTCCGATGCTGTGTGTGTTCTTGCCATCCTCCTGCAACCACAGACCGAGTATCCGAAGTCGCCGGACCCGAGGGACGTCCTTGCCTCCGACCTGCAGTATAATGCTTGAGGGAGTTTTTACCGTGGTGCCGGCCATGAGTAGCAACTCCGACTTTTCTTGAGAGCAGGCTAGTCTGCGCTCCTTAGCGTAGGCCTCCACGAAGGATATAGCTTCTTGCAGCGAGTCTTGGATGGCGCCATCACTTCCTCCTACCATCCACAGAGTGACATCGTCTGCGTATATGCTGTGGTGAAGGTTGGGGATACCTTGTAGTTTCGTCGGTAAATCTTTCATGGCGATATTGAAGGGAAACGGAGAGAGCACTGCTCCTTGCGGTGTTCCGACTCCGCCCAGAGTTTGCAGGTCAGATTGGAAACCGCCGATCGAGACCTGCACCTGCCTACTTGATAGGAAGTTCTGTATGTATTTGAAGATACGCTCGCCCACATCAATGGAGTTTAGCCCACAGAGGATGACTGCGTGGCTGACATTGTCGAATGCTTTCGAGATGTCCAGCCCGAGTATGGCTCTGGTGTCCCTTTTGGGTGCGTATTCCCGTTCCACAATCTGATGATACAGTCGGAGCATCACGTCCTGCGTCGAAAGTTTGGGTCTGAACCCGACCATCGTGTCCGCGAAGACTCTGTTGGCCTCTGCGTACCTGTTAAGGCGATTGAGTACGACATGCTCCAAGACCTTCCCGAGACGGGACGTGAGCGAAATGGGGCGCAGGGCTTCCAGATGAAGTTTTTTCCCAGGCTTGGGTATAAACACCATCTTCGCAGTCTTCCAGGACTCTGAGATTTCTCCTTTTTGCCAGCAGACGTTGAAGTATGATGTTAGCCGGTCAATCTCTCTGTCATCCAAGTGCCGCAGTAGCTTGTTGGAGACTTCATCAGGTCCTGGAGCGGAGCGGGTCTTGAGCTCTTGGATCGCAGCCATGACTTCGAAGGGTCGGCACTCTTCGTCTAGCGTAGGGTTTGGCTGGCCCGTGTTTTCCATCGCAGGTGTTGGCGGAGCTCGTCCGATATACTTGTTTTGTACTGCTTGGACAAGCTCGTTTCCATCTCCCTTGAATGAGTTCAGGATACACTCTATCTGATTTCGGACTGTGGTTCGGCTTTGTCCGGGGTCGAGGAGGTGTCGAAGGATGTTCCACGTCTTTGGAGTGTTGGGAGCTCCTTCAAACTCGTTGCAGGTGTCTTCCCATTGCTTAGTTGTGAGATAGGTGGCCTGACTCTCGATGGTCTCGTACAATGTTGCGATTCGCTTGCGTAGCCGACAATTTCCTTTCTTTCGCCTTAAGCGTGCCTCAAGGTTTGTCTTCATTTCCCATAGGTGCAGGAGCCGACTGTCCGCCGCGGTCAGATTTGCTTCCTCGGGAATGTTTCTTGTGGCTGAGGCTTCAACTTCTCTGATGCCTGCGGTCCACTGATCCAGGTCCTTGATCTCTCCGTCTCGGTCCACTTCGTCAAGCTCCTGCCTGAAAGTGTCCCACTCGACTACTCGCAGAGGCCTTCCCATGGGCTTCGTAGGGCCGCGTCTCAGGAGAATGTTGAGGATATAGTGGTCACTGCCCAGAGTTTCCAGGGTGTTGTGCCATTCTGCGTCCAAGCAGTGACCGAGTGTGAGGTCTGGTGATGGGTCTTTGCATCCGCCCGTGGCTTTCCGAGTTGGCTGCGTCAGGCCTGTGAGTAGGTCCAGTCCCAGGGTGGCAATGTCCTGCCAAAGCTGCCGACCCTTAGCGCTATCTTGCGGATAGCCCCATGACATGTGTGGTGCGTTAAAGTCACCAACGATGAGCACAGCTTTTCGCTTGGCCATGTCTATGGCGGCGCTCAGGAGCTGGTGAAACGAGTGTCGTGCCTTCGGAGGACTGTATACATTGAGGATGAACGTGCTGCGATGGCTCTTCTTCTCGCCCGCCAAGATTTCGATGAAGGTGTGCTCGATGTTTTCGATGCCGGTTGAATGAAGTTGTGCTGGTAGGTTGCGTCGCACTAGCGTGGTGACTCGCACGACCCCTGATGAGTTGGTGTGATTAAAGGCTTGGTATCCCGGAATGGTGATGACCTTCCACGTTTCTTGTATGGCCAAAACGTCTGGTCTGCGTTCTGGTGGTAGGGATTGTAGGTACTGGTGAAGGTGTCCCCTCTTCGGAGCCAAGCTTCGACAATTCCACTGCCACACAATGCAACCTTTACTTGTCTTGGCAATTGTTGGGTTGTGGGAGTCTGTCAAGGATGGTCTTCAAGTAGTGCTTTACTTCGCGCATCTCGCCTCCCAACTGGTCTATGCGTGTGTCTATGTCTTGTTCGGTCGTGTCCTGTTGCATGGCCACTCCTTCATCCTTGGTGGTTGTGCCCGAGGGGGTAGAAATGAGTGATGTCATGTTGCGGCGGACAGCCCTCCTTTTGGGAGTTGGTCCTGCTTCATTTCTCGGCAAGTCGAGTTGCTGCTGTACTGCGCTATACCGAACTTCGGCCTCCTTCCTTCGTCTTTCGGACTCTGCAGTTTGTGGCAGAAGTCGTGCTACTGTGTCTTGAAGGTTATCCACCATAGTCTTCAACTCTGAGAGCTTGGTGGAAGTCTTGTCTGCAGTGCGTGAGGTTGGCTTGGTCTTGGGGTGACCGGCTACCACCTCGCTCCACCCGATGTTGTGTCTGGCCTTTGATCTTGACCTCGACCTGCTGGGTTTGGCTAGTCGACGGGGAGTTCTGCTTTGTGACCTGGATCGGCCCCTCGATCTTGATCTCGCGCGAGGCGTCTCAAGTGGGGGGAACTCGGAGCTGCGCAGGGTTGGGCTCTCGACATTGGTGGTATCTGGTGGCGGGCGTCGGGGGAGAAGCATGGCTATGGGTCTACTTTGTGTCGAGGCCCCCGGAAATATTGCGATGCCGTTCGTGTGGTTCATCATTGCGTATCCAGTGTGGGGGCGTGGAGCCCTGAGATGGTGGTGATGATCATAGATTTGAGCTCAGCCACGATTCTTGAGACGAGAGCCGTCAGGGCTGCCCTGATTTCCGCCTGGATAGCTGCACGAAGCGTTTCATCCAGTTGTGTTGGGGACGGCGATGGTGGTGTATGCAGAGGTCGATCGCGGTTGATATTTCTCCGCACGGACGATACCAGGTCTTCGGTATCGGCGGTTGTAGACGTCTCCCACCAAGAAGGCAGGAGCGGGAACTCCTCTGTCCCTCGCAAATGTGGCTGTGATGATTAAGTGTCTGATAGTTGTCGGGCAGTACTAGTATTTTCCTGTGGGGTTCGGTTTTTGTCGGATGTTCCCTTCATTTGTGGATTAGCCTCGAGCAGATTTGAGAGCAGTTCTTTAACCAGTGGAGTAAAGGTGTGATGAAGAATCATTTCCGTCGCTGCACACTTTTGGTGGAAGTCATTCAGCACCTCCACGGAATTCCCCGAGTGACCGCTCATGCACCGCGCTGGTGCAACACCACCTAGACTAGGAGAAGGCCCCTGCACTCGTTATCCGCCGGCCTCTGACGTCATCACACTTTGCCCTAGCTATCCCGAGCCGCCGGCTTTGGGCGACCCACGATAGATGGCGCTAGCGGTACGTCACCCACCAGCCTCCCCTCCCTGGCCACCTCAAAGCGACGGCGTTGCACCGGCCAACAGCGTGGGTAGCGTTTGGTATTTTGCGGAAGAAACCGTTGCCATTAGACAGTTGGTTAATGTGGATGCTTTCTACGCAAGAGCATGGGCCGGTGCTGTGTACCTAACTGTAGAGGAAACTACGACAGCGGGCCAAAAGTTAGGCTGTTTGGGTTTCCGAGCGATCCTGAACGAAGAGCAAAATGGCAGCGTGCTGTGCGACGTGACGACGTCGACGTTGGAAAGCTGAAGGATCCACAGGTGAGCCTTATCTCCTTCCTGTTCTCCTGCCTTGTTACTACCTAAATACAGCATGCAATAAAAGTGTGCTGTTCTAAATTTCCATGCATTCAACTGTCATGACAGTTCTTTTGTGTACACGTGTAAACGTGGGTTCTTGTTAGCGTGTGTAATCGTGGCAATCAGTTCGTCGACGTGACGGTGGCAATCAGTTCGTCGAAGGACGTTTCATGGACAAATCGTTTCGTCGACACTGCGGTGTTTCACCGACAGGTTGTTTCATGGACAAATCGTTTCATCGACAGCTCAGATTGGCTTTTTTTCTGTAATAAGCTGCATGAGACTGTCGCCGCGAAGCGGCGTGTACCGATCGGTCAGGTGAGTTAACATATTTGTGATGAGCCGTCGCAGACTGTCGACGCGAAGCAGCGTGAACGCAGGTGGGGAGGGGTGGATTAACGCGCACCCCAATGATACACGCGTGACGAAATGTCCCTACAGCGTGCAATTCGCGTAACGAGTGTCGATGAAACGATCGTGTCGACGAAACGTGTGTCCATGAAATGTGTGTCCGCGAAAAGTAGTCCACGAAACGTAATTCCACGAAACTAGTTTCGACGAAATGATAGGGACCCTGTTTGAGAGTGGTTACTGTTGCTATAGGTCTTTGTGTACGCATAGACAAAGGTGGGCCCTGGTTTGCTCCTTAATACAATGTGCCGTGGTGGTTCTTATACGCAGGTTTGTGAGCGCCATTTCATGCCTGACCACCTCCGTACGACATCCAAGTACACGGATTCTGACGGACGGACCATCGAGGTCCAGATGAAACTTACGCGGCTTACGCCTGACGCTGTTCCAACTATTTTTCCTGACTGCCCACGCTACCTGTCGGAGGCTCGCCAGTCAAGAGAAGAGCCTGACGCCAAGAGAAAACGCAAAGAAGACGGACAGCTTCAGAAAGCCATCCAGGAGTCGGCGTTGGCCCACGAAAGGGAGGAACAAGAAAACAAAATACTTAGCCTCCAGGATGTTACTTCTCGTCTCCACCGATTACGGGAGAAAAAGTTCTGGGCAGCAATAACGTGTGACAGCTGTGTAATCTTCGCCCACATCGAGACGACAACAGATGCTCCAGAGCTTCTTGTTTCGGTGACAGTGTCGTCCAATTTGTCTGTCCGTGCGTTTTGGAAGGGCGCTCGTCTTACTTCTGACGAACAGCTGGACATTCCGGATGAAATCTACGACTTCCGTGTGTTGGTGCAACTCCTAGAAAATGTGGAAAACCACTGCACTACAACAGAACATCGACCAACGGATAAAGCGAACGCTGTGCTCAAGCTGGTGGCTTCTCTTCTTGATGACATTTCAAGTGGAGAGCTGCTGGAGGATGAGAAAGCAGACGCTGTGATGTTCCTTAAGGAGCAGTGTCACCTCCTGCTGAAGAGGAACAATGCTGTAAGGTATTCCCCTGAACTTTTGGTTCTGTGTAGCATTCTGTACACTATTTCGCCCCATGGGTATAGGTTTTTGCGAAGCAGTGGAAAGATTGTGTTGCCTCATCCTGCGACAATCAAGCGTGTTTGTGCCACACATGATGTTAGTCCCTTAAAGGAACAGAATGAGGAAGGTTTCCTGAGATACATGAAAAGAAGGGCAAGCCTGCTGAAACCTCACGAAAGAAATTTGACTCTAATGGTAGACGAAATACACCTGCAACAGTTCTTTCAGTACAAGGGAGGCAGTATAACAGGCGCTGCTAATAACTGCTCTGAACCAGCTAAAACAGCTCATGTCTTTATGGTACAGAGCCTCTTGTCACCATTTAAAGATGTCGCACATATTCTCCCTGTTTCAAGAATAACAGCTGAGGGACTACATGACATTGTAAAGAAGGTAATCATGAGCCTTGAAGATGCTAATCTTCATGTTGTTGCAGTAATAACCGACAATAACTCGATCAACCGGAAGGTAATGTCTATGTTTGGAAGAGCTCACAACCTGGGAATTGTTTATCCACATGCAGCAAATGCGCAGCAACCTCTTTTTCACATTGTCGACCCTGTGCATTTGCTGAAATGTGTTAGAAATAACTGGCTGAACCAGAAAAATTCTGACAAGTGTTTCTATTACCCTCCTTTTGACGGGGATGACACAGAAAATATAAATATGAAAGGGGCATCGTTCACGTCCTTGAGGAAACTTTATGAGGCTGAAGAAGATAATCCTGTGAAAGTTGCCTATGGGCTTACCTACAAAGCATTGAATCCAAGCAACCTGGAACGGCAAAATATGAAGCTAGCCCTGAGCATTTTTAACGCCTTCGTCTCATCTGCTCTAAGAATCAAGGGCAGAAGTTTGCAGTTGACACTTTCGGATGAAACGGCCAATTTCATTGACCTAATTGTCAGGTGGTGGAACATAGTTAATGTTAAGACGCCCCAAAAGGGACATAGACTGAGAGATGTCTGGCAGGAGCCAGTACAGGGAACCACCTGTGAGCAGCTTCAATACTTGGACAAGTTTGTCAGCTGGCTTGATGCCTGGAAGAGCAGGCGTGCACAGACAGGCACACTGACAAAAGAAACTCATTTGGCTCTCAGGCTAACTACCTATGCTTTGATTGAGGTGTCAAGGTACTGCTTGGAAGAGCTCGGCTTTAGATATGTTCTCCTGGGAAAGTTTCAGACGGACCCTCTTGAGGCTCGTTTCGGAAAGTATCGGCAGCTGTGTGGGTCGCACTATAACGTGTCAATCACAGAGGTGTTTGAGGCTGAAGCGAAGATCCGTCTTCAAAGCACATTAGTATTGACAGACATGCCAGAATCATCTAGCGCTTGCAGGACAGAGCCAAATGCCGAAATGCTAATTAGCAAATATAACATTCAGCTGACTAGCAGCGAACTGCAGAGGCCTCGGCAAGACATGCCGGCATTGGTATACATAGCCGGTTACTGCGCGTATGCAGCTCTAAAACGCCAGCCATGTGATGATTGCCGGGATTTGCTTACAATCGCAAGTAGAGAGCTTGAGCGGAGTGACCACGTGCTAATCGACAACATGAGCAGAGGTGGACTAAAATTTCCACAGCCGTCTGTAGTGCATGCAGTGCTGTGTACAAAGATTGTCTTGGAGCGTGTGACAGGCAAGCAGTGTGAGCATCAATTCCACACAGAAAGTAGCCAAAGGTCGACCCTTCTAAGTGTGATGATGCATTTGCTCAGTGACAACGAAGACCTTGACGCCTGTGCAACTGGCCACAGTCCAGACTCCATCTTAAAAAACATTCTGAACCCAGCTGTGAACACTTTGCTGAAGAATTATGCAGCTTGTAAGAATGATAGGATCACCAGAGAAAAGCTTAGTGGAAAGCAAAGAAAGCTGCATACCTTGATATGATGGGGATGTTTGCTTTCTTTTTTAGCTCCCATTTTTCTCTAATGTGCAATACCTTTTTCTGTTGTTACTTTGCTTAGGGAACTGCGGCTTGAAATGTGGGTTAAAAAAAATGTTAGTTGTGTAAAAGCTGAAAAATATTGCAACAGAACCAATTTGTCAAATCGCACTTCACTTGCGCACGTGACCGAAAAGCAGTTCGGAAGGTAAAATGGATTTGTTTGAGTTGGAAGCATTTTAACAATCTGTGATCATTGTAAAGAAAAATAAATGAAAATAACTTTGTGCCTTTCTGTCTGTTTCAATATGTCATATAAATAAAACAAAACAATAAAATTCATCGTGCAATGTCTTCTGAAATGCTGCGGCGATGTATTCTGTAACTATTCCGTTCAACGGAACCTACTTTCCGAGTCGGCGCATGCCGAGCGGCCGGAACGACTCTTGGCAGCCAGCCCGAATGGAGAGCGAACGGGCAGGGTGTGGTGACGTCACGGAGGAGTGCGGAGGCCTTGTCTAGTCTAGGTGGTGTTGGCTGGTATCGCATGCCCTCTCGAAAGAGTAGAGAAGAGAGGAGGAGGAGCAGCAGCGTGCGCCTCAGGCGAACTGGGAGGGGGACGACCGCGATCATTTGGGGAGACCGGGAGCCGAGGCTGGTTGGGGTCGGCTGCCAGAGAAGTATGCGGAGGGTTGGTGAGTCTTACTAGCTGTTTTGCAGGGGAGGCTGGTTGGTTCCGTGGGGTGCCTACTGCTGTTGTCATTCCCGCTCCGGCTTCTCTCAGACGCGTTGGAGGTGAACCCGTCTGTGTAAGGACGTTTGTCTTCCCTCTGGTGTTCTTCGCGGAGCAGCAAAACAAGCGGTGGCCAACTTACTGCCTACGTCCGTCGCATATCGATGTCACCAAAAGGAGGCTCGCTCCGTGCAGGCCAAAATGCACCGCGGGAGGATGATTCCGGCAAACCAAAGGGCTCGATATGCCGACCTCCAGTCATCGCTCTCCGCAATTGGGACCGCTCACTGGGTGACGGCATGGATCGGCAGCGCATCTCTCGTCTGGGCATCCTGCCATCTCCTCGGCTGCACCGCATGAGTTGACGATTGCGGCCGCAGTTTGACGATGATGGGGGCCCCCGAGTATCCATGTCTCCACGTACCCAGGTTCCCCCATGTCTCGAGGAGGATCTCTCTCCCCTGCGTTGCGACACAGCTGCACCGTGGCACCGAGGGGGGGTGGTGGGTTTGTGGCCCACAGAGAGCTCTGCTTTCCGGCTCGGTGTTTCCCGACCTGCATGGAGTACACGCGCAAAGGTAGGTCTGCCTCTCCATGGGTTGTTTTCTGCTTGTGGCGGTTCCGATATTGATGTTGATGTGAGCAGGGGCATTTCCATGGAGGTCTGCCGGTCGTGATGGCGATCCCTTTGAGTCGTTTTTTGTTCTTTAGCCGGATAAACCCTGCACCACCGCGGGCCCAGAGTCACGTGGTCAGGCATACTTGAGCCCTCAAAAAAGACGAAGATTGATGTGCCTTTTCCCTTACGGGCGATGTCCACGATAGTCCCTTTTGCCTCCACCATAGTCCGAATCACCTGTAGATGGTGTTCGCCGGCCATGTCATGCACTGTTCCCACGGAGGCGTTTGTCGGCGAAGATGGGAAAGAGCGCACCGGAATTTGGACCAGGTTGCGGACGAGCAGAAGCCTGTCTCTGGTTTCAATGTAGGGTGTGTCAAACGCTAGGATGTTTTTAGAAGGATTTAGTCGGATGTTTGTGACGGCCGTCTTGCTGAAAGCGCTTCTGATTTCTTTAGAAATTTTGCTCCGTTGTGTTGCTTCGAATGGGCGACTTTCTAGCGAGGGATGAAAAAGCACGGTGTAGAGTTTATCGATTTGTTCTGTTGGCTTTTTGAGTTTTCTCTCCGATCGGTATGTGACCAGCGTGTAGCCATCCCGGGTGAGGAATTCGGCTGGTGCCACCCCGCATGGACGGCGCTCACCTGGCGGATCATGACTGGTCGGTGCTGCTGTTCCGACGCTAGGCTCCCCTTCGGGATTGTCCCCCCCAAGGCACTCGAAGCTGTTCGATGTCGGCACGTTCACCCCCGTTGTTTCGCCGTTGTTGGTGCTTAACTCGGTTGTCTCGTTCATTACCCTCTCCACGGGCATGTGGATGGTGCGCGAGACGGAGGAAGCCTCTTGCTGAGTCGAGGACGCTCCCGGTGAGTCCGGGGCACGGCCGGGGTGTGAAGGAAGAACCACAAAAGGCGCATGTTCTCTCTCTCCGTCTTCCGAAATGGGTGACGTCGGCCGAGTTGGGGGCGCGTGGGCGTGGCCTCCCTCCAGGCACCCCGGGAGGCCGGCAATGGTCCCGGTTTGAATCTCGTCAACCGTTGGGGCCGTCCTGACCGCCGGCGCTCCCGAGTCAATGCTTTCAATGACGGATTGGTGGCCTTGAGCTCGGTAGCCTCCCCTGAACCATTCCGTTTTGTATCCATGGGAGTCGCTGGAGCGTGGGCGCCTCGAAGACACAGCGGTCGGGGGCGACGGCGTCTTGGGCTCCCGGAGCATCACGTCGATGGGGGGCCATGTTGGGTTTGGCCGGCGTCTTAAGTTTCCCTTCTAAACCATCTCCGGGTCCCTAATCTGCGACCGGGTCTTAAAATTTTTCTCGTGTTTTTTTTTTTCTACGCGTTTGCGCTTTGTTTTGTGCGGACTGATTGATATAAAACCTTCAGAGATTTTGTCAAAAGAAGTAAAAAGGCGGGAGCTCACGTGAAGGTACTCGAGCCAAGCTGGCCCCCTGGCGGGCCTTTTTCGATAAGTTGAGTACAGTGCGCCGGAATATGAAAAACCCACTGGGAGCACGTGACCGAAGTGGTGGGTGGCGGGAGCGCTGCGAGCGCTCCGGGCAATTCCATTCTGCTTCGAGGGGAGGACGCTAACTCGGGGCTCAGCACAAGCTGATAAGCGCGCGCTTCAACTGAGCCCCGAGTGAGCGTCCTCCCTTCGAAGCAGAACGGAACTGCCCGGAGCGCTCGCAGCGCCCCGTCAGCCACCACCTCAGCTACGCGCTCCCAGTGGGTCTTTCATATTGCAGCGCACTGTACATGTCCCAAGTATGGTGCAGTAACGTGTTTTAAAAACTTCGTGATTTTAATTTGCATGTAATTATTATCACAGCTATTGCTATCTTTAGCCTTATAAACATATTGAAAACAACTTCCGTGTTTGCTAGAAAAAATGCTGTCATCGATAAGGTGAGCATATGAGTACCGTATTTCCTCGAGTAATACCCGCCATATCTAAGAACAAGGCCCTTTCGTCTACTTTACCACAGAACACATATACAGCCAATCATCCCGTTGCGCATAAATGCCATAGCGAAAACTAAATCGAGAGCACGATTCTCCATACAAATGCAATCTTCACAGATTGTATCTTCGCGCGAAGACGTTATCTTTGTACTGTAAACCGCTGGAATCATGCTGTCGATCGCGGTGATTGGTTATCCGCGTGCTCCGCGGAAAAGCGAACCCTCAGGTTTTCTTCATAAGCAGTGACTCTATTGCTCGGGTAAACAGAGTAAAGGCTATAAATATGAGCCTGAGATAGACACTCACTTTACAAAACGGTTTTTGTGGTGTTTCGATAAACAGGCTACATGCAGTTTTCTTTGTTGTTTATACTTACCTCATATATTTTCTTTTAAAATAGTCAAGAAATTCATTAATATTTTCCACCTAAAATTGGAGCGTTTTTGATCGGCATGATAACTGTATTCTTCTTATAGATATAGCTTTTTTTTTTTAAACCGGCAGTTTATTTCGAATTTCCTTAAAGATAATCAGTTTAATTGGATCGCTTGAAGCCCAAAATTTCCTATATACGGGTGCTCTTGGCGTCTTTTCTGCATCATTTTAATATGTACTGCCCAAGGGTATAGAATTTTCTGGAAACAGCAACTTTAATGTTTCGGGACTGTCGTAGCGCGTTTTAGATACTTTTTTACTTGATTATGTGCATCTCATCACCATTTAACTGACAGTGTATTTCGACCCAAAAATAGTTCTCAACAGCATTTCGTGATGCATTATTGTTATAATTTGCACTATTTTGAAAGGTGAACGTTTTTATTAGCAGGTTTATTTGTGGCTGTAGGGTGTGTCGAAGACAGTTCGAGCAATGATGGTCAAGGTGATATTTTTAGTATTTACTAAAAATATATACATATTAATGACCTGCTCTTGGTAGGTACCCCAGCACTAGCTCGTTCGTTCCACACAGTAATGTGAGCGTTTGCTTTTTATATGTAACACTTTTATAAAATATGCATATTTCATCTTTTGTTGTCGTCGATTGTTTTGTAGCATATCTGTACGAACATGTTCGAGCCGGTTTGGACCTTTCTTTTTTCACTCCGGAGTTGAACCGGAGCTGAACCGTTTTTTTCTGAACCCGAACGAAAACCGGACTGAAAAACATCTAGGTTCGACACCTTGGTTTGTCGTGACATAGTGTTGAGCATCAAGATTGACTATCCAGATACTTCTTCCCTAGCCTTGCTCTCGTGGTGATAGACCTTCCTCGTGTGAGGGCTTTGGGCTTCACGGTAATGTGCTGTGCATACAGTCAGTCCTCCACTGCTGGAAGTAGTGACGTCCGCCTACATTCCTTCGTGGACAAACGGCCCGGGGAAAGGGGGGGGGGGAGGCTTATAGGCAAGGCAAGGAAGCACAAACATAAAACTAATCTGGGGAATGCATGACTTACTATACCCCTTAATAGAGAAGCACCGCCGTACAGCCTTTGTCAGTTGTAGAAAAATCTCTATTGGAGCCGACGTCGTACGGCAAAGCCCCTAAACGAAGACAATCTAGCTTAATTTGAGTGAAGATTTGTTGTCGTTTTTTTTTTTAAAGGTCATATTTCAGTGAGTGCTTTGCCTTCTCAAATTCAAGTACTATAAACGGTTAAGGAAAGTTTAAAGAAAATAAGTCTCTTTTTTTTTAAATACTCACGTGCAATTTGGCAACATTTCGAGAAATGAGCTGCATTTCTGCAATATTCTCAAAACTAAAATAATGGTTGCTTATTTTTGTTATATATTCAGACAATGCATTGAAAGAAAATATATGATGGGTCGTTTCATGAAGTAGTTTATTGGTAAAGAATGTGTGACTGTGTCTCTAAAACGTGTTAATTTGACATGTTTCTTCTTACCTTTTTGAATAGATGGTATATCTTTTATTGTACACTTTAATATTCTCTGTACATGTTGTAAACCTTTTAAAAAAATAAAATTAAAAGATTCCTACGTGCATGCTTCGGTGTGAAATTGGTGAAATTGACGGCTGCGAAAACTACCATAGCGAAACCTTGGCAATTTCCACAATGCTAAAGCTTCGAAGTTTTATACCTCTTGTAGAGGTCGCTTGAGTATTTGATCGTTTCCTGGAAAGTAAGGTGGTCGACCTTCAAAAAGTTCGGATGGGAGCACCCCGACGGCTCGCCCCGAGGATAGAGGGATGAGCAGCTTGAGCCCTTCTTAATCTTTGGCCCGGGAAGGACACAGACATTCTTGCCTGTCGCCGCAAGGTGGTGGCGCCCTTCCCGGCTTTGTCGTTACGGCGCGTTCCCAGTGACGGCTTGTCCAGTCAGGAGACTGCGACAATGGGGTTTTAGCGATGAGGGGCGCCGGCTTGGGTCAACTTGGACTCCATTCCGCTTTACTCGCTAACTTCGAAGGACACGGCGCTAATTTGTTTTGACACCGTGAAGGGGGGGGGGGGGGGTGTTTTCCCCGTAAAGTAGTAAAGTATCGCCCCGATTGCAGAGTTCCCCAAGGCGTTTAGCATTGTTTTTCTTCTTAGAAAAGGGAAAGAAAGAGTTCTGTGGCTTCCCTGTGATTGGGGGAGGACCCGCTGGCACGGGGGCCAATAGAATTGTATAATTGTCCTGATTGGACAGGCCCTGTGTCAGCGTGGAGTTTTCTCGACCGCGCTGGCGAGAAAACGTTGAGTTTGAACAAGCCCGTGCGCGGAGCAAGTTATCTCCGGGGTCGGCCGGTCCGCGTAGCTTTGTCGCGAGCGACGAGCAATTTCTTTGAGCCCCAACCGTGCGCGGTGGGCACTTTGCGCCGAGGCGCGTTTTTTGTATTTCTACTGCCGTGAGCCGTGAGTTTGCTGTCATCGTCTTAATGCATTAATTTTTATCAATCGTTCCTCTCGACCTTGAGAGTCTTTCCTCGAGGCTCCGCCCCCACCAACGAGCACCGAAGCGACCATCCAGCGCGGCAGTCCACGATCGCCCGGCCCCGACTTACAACTTCTAGGAAGGACCGGGACAAAACAACCTGACCCTCAGGGAGGGGCATTCTTTACTCCTCTGTAAGAAACTTATACGATGTCCGGATATAGCTTAATGCTCCTCCCAAGAACATGGCTTTGATATATATATATATATATATATATATATATATATATATATATATATATATATATATATATTACATTAATACAAAAAATATACCCCGACCATGATTCCAAAATGTCACGCGGAACACCTTTACTTTAAAAAAAAACAATATTGGACTGCGATCGCTAATTTCACACGTGACTGCTCCAGCATTATTAACCTCTGTGTTGTTATTTGTGATAAAGAGTGATGGTATTTTGTGTTTAATTTCTGAAAATTATTGAACTTAATTTCTGAGGAGTAATTAATTACCTAATTATGGTGAACGCTGATAACTTTAATTGTGAACCCTTTGGCGCAGACCACTATGGTATCAACCATCTTTGTTGCCGAAAGGGAATTGTTTTTCCAGGAGCGATTTGATCCGCGTTTCCAAATCACCCGGTATATAGTATATGTGTATATGGCATAATTTTGCTTATCTAATCAGGGATGGGCAAAATACATTCAAATATGTATCGAAATACAAATACAAAGTACTTCGTCAAATATCTATTTAATTACAAATCTAATTACATTTCCAAAAAAGCATTTAAGTACAAGATACAAGTACAACCAAATGTATTTGGTCTCCCTCCAAATACTTTTCCAAATACATTCCTCAAACTTTGCGTCAGCGACTTCAGGGCACCTGCAACGGGTTTCTGGGTATCTCATTTTAATTTTGCTTCGCACACTTGGGAGTTAGTGTGCAAGGCTCTAGTAACGTAATAGAAATATAATCACAAAAAATTAATCAGCTTGGACCTAATAGGTAAAAGAAGTACAGAGCTTGAAGCAGCTTCTTTTGTCAATTACATTTCGGTATAGACCAACCAAGAACCGGGACGATCAAGACGCGCAGCACTAGCTAGAGAATTTTTTATTGTGGGAACTTGCACTGGTTACGAAAATCTGGACGACTCGCGCATTTAGAATGTTCCAGGCAAAAATATGGATGGAAATCAGGCTGGAAAGCATGACAAGTTGTCACAGGCACTTATTTAGCCAGTCTGCCTGTGAACGTCGATTTCGTCACTATCCTTGCCCTGGACTAGCACCGTAATCACAAAGTCACTAAACGCTTGTGCTTGATTGAGAGACACTGCATTCGGTGCACAACGTAGTTTTCTTTCTGCTCTGGACAATGACAATAAATTTGAGGGATGCATTTTCGCCCACAAAATTGTATTTAATTACAATTGTATTTGAAATAATCACGTTTTAGTATTGAAATACAGACGTCAAATGCATTACCCAATCTGTAATTAAATACAAGTGCAAAATACACAAAGTATTTGAAATACGTATTTCAAATACTTGTATTTGAAATACTGCCCATATCTGTCTAAATTGTTATTATATTTTTTCCTAGATGAATCATTTATTTGACGTTAAGGTATCTAATTATTATTTCTTCACTCATATTAAATCGCAACAAGAGCCATATATCTAGCCATTTTGTAGACCGCTGGCCTATATCAGGAAGGTATTTCGGGTTCAAATAGATACAAAGGTGAACTACCTCTGATATATCTACAGGAGTTCCCTCCAGCGCTGTGCTTGCTGCAGTTGCAGTGATGGCTAGAAAGAGACCAAAGCAACTCAACAGAAGTGAGCGCGCTCCGCACTGTATACAAAGGGGCATCATTCTTGTTTTCACCGCGAGGCTTGTCCGTCCGAGGGTCTCGAATCTGTAGAACACAATTCAACGTAAACGAAATAATTTAAGGTGGAGACCGGAATATTGTTATATGGTCACTACTTTTAATTGGAAGAGAATAATTTTGAAAAAAAAAAAAAAGCAACACTGTCGATCACTTTGTGAACACAAAAAGTCAAGGTGTCAGTTATAAAAAAACAAATGCATTTTTTTTTAAATTATAATAATCTTCCTGGAATTTTGATACACTAATAGTAACCTTGTAAATTTGTCCCGAACGACGTGTCGTGTGTAAATAAGTTTGTTTGTTTTTTTCTCGAGGGGCACTGGTAATTTCTGTATAGTTTCCTATTATTGAAATTGGTAAGATAGTCTTGACACTGGCTTCTACAGTAACGACATATAACAAAAACGGTAATTTACTTCAGGTCGTTATCTTACAAAATTACTCGAAACCAGTTGCGATAATGAAATATGTTCCCGAAAATGATGATGATAAATGTAAGTTAAGTGACATGGGAAATAAAGCCCATAGTGTGTGAAACGCAATTTTCTCGAGAAGCCTTTACGGTTTTTAGAAGTAGTTCAACGTTACAGCTCCTGCAACGATTCAATTTGTTAGATAGTAATATTACATTGAAATTAGACATTAAAGTGATATTTACAAATACTGCTATAACAGGTATACAAATCGAAGGATACCTGAAGGGATCATGCGCGACGTTTTTATGTTTGAATACTCTAGCGTTTTACGTGATTTCGCTCGTATACATTCCCGTCTGTTGTATTGCTCAAAAGTGTGCTTGGTAGAAGAGCGTGTTGGTTTAAGTCATGGATGAAGAAAGAATAAACAATTAAAACAGGGATAACACAACCACATCTTTCACTGAAAGATGTGGTTGTGTTGTCCCTGTTTTAATTGTTTATTCTTTCTTCATCCATGTGAAAAGTGTGTTATCAATGAAATATATAGTCTTCTTGCATTTTATAATGTAATGATTTACACTACTGGTGGCCTCTTTAGGTTTATTTTTTTCCCCTTTAAGTTTTGTTATGCGTTGTGTTGTATCTTCCCTTGGTACACATACATACAACGTTACTAGAACACTCAGTTGGGAAACTCCCATAGAGACGCTTTGAAAAAACGGTAATTTACTTCAGGTCGTTATGGCCCCAATCTGTCTCCGAGCACCGAGCTAATGACTAACACAACGCCACCATATCTCCCGCAGCGGCCACTCGAGGAACTGCACGTGACTTCTATTTCGGCTTTAAAACAGATACAGGGGTAGAGGTTACAGGGGTGCCACCCCCGTCTCCCCGGCGGACGTGCCGCGTTCAACTACCGAAGGTAAAATGCACCTAGGGCGGGACGCGCTACCTGAAAGGCCGGCTGAGGCATGGTTGTATAAAAACAATATTAATTGTGCCGCAAAACCCTGCAAACTAGAGATTTTAGAAGCATAACGCGCCCCTCTTTTCGTACTAAACTCCAATAAGTTTCATACAAAAAGAGTCTTTTTTGTTTGTTTTTACGCAAAAACAGGCTTTCAAAAAGCTCAAGGTGACCACAGTACAGACAAATGATAAAGAGTGGCGCTGTTGTCGCATTTAGCTCGGTCTCGGTGGACCCGACTGAGTGTTTTAGTAACGTTGCATACATATTACGCGTGTTGACCTCGGCCTCAATAGACCCTTTCTGAAAGTCAGTCTACCCACCTTGTGCAGAGCCAGACCCGACGCTCTAATGGCGGAACTACACCGTTTCTCCACACCAGAAAAATTGAACGTCTTCGAAAGCATAGAGCAGCAAAAGGAAAAGATGTTGGCCGTTTCACGTCATCTTCGATACACGAAATCGAGGGTGCTTGATTTAGTCGCGCTTGATCTCCTATCACCGCCATTAGAGCGGCAATATTGGAGCTTTCTGGACTGCCACAAGAGGACTCTGACTTTTGAAAAGGGTCTATTGTTTTAGCTCCGTTTAATATTGTCGTTTAAACAGGCATGCGTATAGTGCTGTGCTGCTTTAAACTTAATGTGGCTTGTGCCTTCCTCCCCCACCAAAAAAAAAAAAAAAACGAAAACATTAGTCAGAAACTATGTAATATTTTTTTCCCTTTAATGCCTTAATCTATTACTCATTTCTTATCCGAGCAATCTGTCAAACGTCGACTCATCAATGGGTTTGGCATGGACATAAATTTTGTGGCTGTCAAACTCGACATAAATAATTTCATCACTAGCGAAACTTCAGCTTCCACAGAGTATCACGCTTTCTCGTTACACACGAGCGAACTTCGTTTTCACAGATGGATACAAATGTGCAAAACCTAGGTTCATGTAGCGTCAAAAAGCCGTTTCCTGATGCAGAATATTTTTTATTCGCTTTGCGTTTCGTTTGCCACGTCGATGCTGCTATTATATGAAAAAGTGAAAATCATTATGCACTGTGTTGCTTGTTGCTTATATTGACTAATATTGGAATTAAAAAAGCATTTCTAAGTAAATAACATACGCATCATACTTTTAAATGACTTAAGTTGTACTCAGCAGCTGGAGGCTTGTTACATTCCTTTTCTTCCTTACTTACTTCTGTATCCGCCAGGGGTATTGATGTGTGCCGAACCAATTTATGTGAAAAAAATTTACTTTTTTTAAATGTCTCTCAGCTTTATCGCTAAAGCTTTAAAACTTAGTGTTGGAAGTAGCGCGGTTCAAGTTACAAGGTTACTAGAAGCCCGTTACTCTTTAGTAACAGTCTAACGCCCCCAATCGATCTCTAATTTACTAACAAGTAAAGCGTTTTGTTACTATTGTGCGTTATTGCTTATAAATATATGTTACATGTTAATTTTGATTAATATTTGTCTTTGTAACAGCCGAAAAGCCAGTTAACTCGCATCTTGTAAAGTCATGTCATAAATGCACTGGCCTCTCACGGTAAGAGACGTCCTTCCGGAACACGACAATCCGTCACCGCTTGAAAGTTTTAACAGTGCCCCAGCTTAGCCTACACGAAGGATCCGTCGGGAAGCAAAAGCATCGGCCATCGGTTTGGAAGCCGAGTCTCTCAGTGAAGTTTTTACTGATTAGTCCTTTTCCGTCCTTACGGGCTTCTGATTTGACAAGGAACTGTGACAACTCGTGCGTTTTATTAAAACATAAAGTAAGCTTTTTAGTCCTATTGTCGCACGTATATGTCACTGAATTTTTTGCAATACAAAGCAAAACTGATCCAATCAGAATAGCAAGAAGACTATATACTACAAAGTTGATTATAAAACAACACACTACAAAACCACTTCGTAAAAGTTGAGCTGATGTCGAAGTTCATATCTATGGCTTATAACTGCAAAAAAATACTGAAACTTTAGGTATTGCAAAAGTAATGTCCGCTAGGTTTCGCAAGTAACGATAGCGGTTTTTGGTTACCTTTCCAGGGCAGTAACTTACGTAGCACAGTATTTGGGCCGCAATAGGGTTCTTGTCTGGGAATTTGGGACCCTATGAAACCAAAAACTACGGTACAGTAAAACTCTGACCTTTTTAACTCATATTCTGTGTACCTTGAGCCTAGTTTGCAAAAAAAAATACAAAAGTTGGCTTTACAGCTGGTACTTTGGCTGCATATGTCATATTTGTGTCTAAATTGCCAAACAAGTTCCAGAGTTAGCTAGGCTACACATCTTGTTCGGTTGTGGTGTGGCAAATTTGGGCATAAATGACCGAACACGTGCCAGATTTAGGCTTCGCTGCTGTTTTTGTTTTTGGCTCACACATGGCATCTTTTTATGGTTCAAGTCTGGCACTTGGGCAATTATGCGAGGAGCTAGAGAAAAGCCTTTAAACTCAAAAGAAAAGCACTTTGGCACTAACTAGTGATTTGAGGCAAAACTCTATTAGCCCAAGTCAGGCCCCTAGGATTGCCAAGCTTGTGTCAGTCTAGACGTTTCCCTGGCACGCTACCTGGGAATGAATTTCAGTAACGCGATATTTTTTTTACCAACTAATGAGTAGCGCAATTTAGTTACTAAATATTTTAGTGACTGGCACAACACTGTAAGAACCACATCAATTGCAATCATCAAAAGTGAAATGTTATTCCTATAATTTTGCAATGCTTTACCAATTCCATCACCTTCCACATTAGACAAATTAATTGATACGCTATCCGATTATAGGTCTCCGATTAACTGGTAAAAATGTTTTATGGACGAAAGGGTTACACAAATATTGTTTGTTACCGCTTCCTGTTCAATTTCGTTCTTATTGATTGTGTGCCGATTTTACATACTTTTAGGTGTAAGATTTCTTTACATTCGTATTTGACACGACCTGCCATAACTTGGAAAGTATGTTTAAACCCCGATAGCGTGGGCTTATCTGTGGTTCAGAAATATTTAACCAAAAAACTAGAACAATCACCTTTGGTTGAACTGTTGAAGGACAAGCACCAGCGATGGTAGGGAATCCGGCTCAGTATTCTTTCGTTGTATTTTGTTTTAAGTTTTCCTCTGGGTTTAAAAAAAAAGGAAGCGAGTATTAGGCGCACTTCTCTGGTGCGTACACGTTTTAACTATTCTTTTTTTTTTCTTTTTTTTTCACTCGCGCGTCGACGGCAGCGCCGCCCGCTCCACTCCAAATAGCCTTTCTATGTATACGGTTTCAACTTGAGTAATGGCGCAACCAAAGGCTAAACGTCACGCAAACACATACACAGAGACTAAAAGTACGATATTCCTGTGTAAGAAAAGAAAAAGTGAAATCCGTTTACCACTCCCTGTAACGCCGATTTGGAGCGCAGCTCTTGAGGAGGAGGAGGGAAGTGTACTGAGGGCCACGGTTTCTCGGGGGTCACGTGACATAGGGGAAAGGGTCACACATGACCCCCCCCCCCCGAGGGCACGTGACCTTGTTGGGGTCACGTGACCTCAGGGGAGGGGGTCCACGTGGAGGGGGAGTCACGTGCCCCCCGAGGTCACGTGACCTCGGAAGGGGGTCACGTTACCTCGGGGAGGAGTCACGTGACCCCCCAGGTCACGTGACCAATATTTCCTCGCTAGATTTAGCGGGGAAATTTTTTCCGCTACATTTAGCGGGGAAATTTTTTCCGCTATATTTACCTGGGAAAATTTTCCGCTAGATCTAGCGGGGAAGTTTTTCCGCTAGATTTAGCGGGGAAATTTTGTCGCTAGATTTAGCGGGGAAATTTACCCATAATGCACCGCGCGGTTACGCCGATGTCGACGGCGACGGCGACGGCGACGCCGCTCAAGCCGGGAACGGGCGCCTAAGAGCTGCACTCTAAAATGCGATGAAAGCCATGACCTTTCGCTTTCGGCGTTACTTGACTGGCGAGGTAGAGCCCTAACCTACACGGTGCGAGCAAGGCGGCAATATTCCGGTCCTTTACACCCACTTGGTCCCGCCGTGTAAATTAGGGCGCATGAGCCTCCATACTTTGTCTCACTTTAAGTCCAGACGCAGCAGACCGTAAGAGCTGATGGGACCAGTCAGACGGCGTAAAAATGGCACTATCATGCTGTTCTTTACGTCTCTGTACATGTTCTAACTTCTAATATCCCTAAAGCAAGAATAAACAAAGAATGTCCAGTGACTTGCGTTTTAGACCCCGCTTGACGGTAGCGCCACCTAGATTGCCTCAAGATAGCGTGCGGCATTTTGCGAATTATGTCGTTACTTTTTCGTATAGAAAGGCTTTATTTCTAATCTAATAGGTGCGCTAAGCCAACGGCAGCCGAAAACCTGCTGTATGATGTAGCGCTCAGTAGAACAGCCGGTGCAGGGAGGCCGCTTTCTCAAGGCCGAAATCGCGGCTGGACAGGGAAAAACTGAGCAGTTTTGCCTGGCGGGCGATATACGCTTCTTGCCACCTCCCCACATTACGGCACATAGGCGACAGGTACTTAAAAGGTTAATTAAGAGCATTGTACATAGGGTAATTACTAATTAGATTATAATAAAATTTCAACAAATGTAATGGAGGTGTAACGCAAAACTTTTACTCGAAATGTCCCTGGTGATATACTATAGGTAACTGGAACTATTTTGTAGTTACACCAATTCATTTTTTTTTGGCATGGAATGCTGGTTGGTGTCGTTTCATATTCAAACTTCAAGGAATAAGCAGCAATCTATATTTTCAACACCTTTTAGTAAATTGAATGAACACTTACTTGTAAAATGTTGATAACCTACTGTTTTCTCAGGCCCAGTGATAAACGACTGGAGAATTGCCTTCCCAAAACAGATATGAAGTGCTGCAATCCTGCGCTGGTCTCAAACTAATTCCTGATCAGGCTATGGTAGTCATCAGTACATCTAGAAATGTCAGAACCACCTGAAATCACTATAAAATGAAGAAATAATATTTGTGGAGAAATTAGAAGGCCTTAAAAACCGCGCCGGCTAACAAATGAACACTGCAGAGGATCCTAGCCAAAAGATAGAGAAGAGAACGTACCGACGTATTTATTAATGGAAGGCCACGATCCGGGTTATTCGCCAACGAACTGCGTTGACTCTTGACACCATGGGGCGTGAACACACCGAAGGCCATCATGCTTGAAGGAACGTTTCGTCTCTCGCTGGTTTCTGGAAACAATGATCGCAGATTCCTGTTTTTCTTGCGTTTCTTTTTTTTTTTTTTTGACGTGAGCTTGGTTGAGAACATCTGTATTGATTCCTGTTGATCCAGCTGAGCTTGAAGCTTTGTGTTGGGCTCGTCAGTTCTTTTTTTTTTTTTTTCACCCGGTGTTTGTTGTATGTTATTTTCAAACCAGCTGGCATGCATTCCTTCTTTCTACCAAGAGCCCTTCGGTACCGCATCTAGTAAGGACATGATTTTGCGATGATGTTATATAAAGAATAAATATCTTGTACTCGCTTCGAGTACGGGCGTAGTGTCTTCTTTTGCACTGGTACGACAAACGACACCTTTATATATTTATTTGTTTCGCATACTATCAACCCTGTTCAGGACTTTGATAGGAGTGGCCAGAAATAACGCTTTGAAAGCAATAACAAAAATAACACCAACATAGCAACACAGCACAACTCAAGCAATACCAAAAATAATGCAAATCAAGTACTATAAACGACTTATTTTTCGCGGTCTCAATATTTCGCAATTGAGGTCAAAGCTGAAATTTTGGAATAATTCGCGGGCTCTAATTTTCGCGACGCGGTGGGATCTCATTATAGGTCCCAATGTGCTTACATTTTACCGGAATTGTTTGCGGGACCTATTTTTGGCGAATTGTAGGCGAATAGCGAAATATGCGAAATTTAAGTCGTTTAAGTAAATTAAGTACATGGTTGCGTTCAACTGGGAAAGAAATAATTCAAGATCAGCCGAAGATATATGTTCTGGCAAAATATTCCAGCCTAGCAGTATCCGGGGGGGGGGGGCTATTAAAAACGATATTTATGGAAGGAAAATGCCTGTAAGTAGCGCGAATGTTTGTTACAAGTGATACGTGATTGATGAGGGGTAAAATAACGGGATGGGTCAATAAGCAGTGAACAAGGAAGTAGAATCATAATTCAGGGGACACCTAAGCACTTCTTGTGAGTTGTGGTTGTGAAAGCATCCCTGGCTCGCTGGTGACTGCTATGCCGCTGGGTGAGGCAGCGGCGGAGATGCGAAACTCGGCGCGGCGCGTGCTGAGATCACGTGTCCTCTCATCATCATCCTCGCCCTAGCTGCAGGTACCGGTTGACGACGTTTGACCTCAAAGTGTAACGTTAGGCATAACGTTAGGCCAAACGTCAGGCCAGCGCATACACGCGTCCCCCCCCCCCCCCCCTTCGGCCCTCCGCCCCCTCTCCCGCTGCGCCGCCAGCCGTTCGGCTAGCTCCTTAGAACGATGGCGCCGTTGTTAATGGAGCCGTTTATCGCTGTTACAGACAACGATAACGCCGGTTTCCAGCTCATACAACGCCGGATCACTCCATGAGCCCATTTAGTGCTTCCGCATTAAAATGGCAATTCGTCTTACAGTCTGGTCTGAATAATAGCCAGAAGAAATGGATTAGTTTGTTATCTAAGAAACATAAATCGCTACACGACTTGGTTAAAAAAGACACGAGATAATGAAAGACCATCCTTAATGACACGACGAAACAAACTATCGTGACATAGCCTTTCCCATTCAGACCGCAGATAAAAAGAGCGAAAACGCGATGAACCTTGTGTATATTGTCACGGGTAGTGACCAAAAATAACAAATAAACAGGAAGAAATAAACGTTTAATGTGGCGAACTTGTGCCAAAAATAAAAGAGTACAAAAGATGATAATAGAGCGTCGCGGGCGTCGAAGTCGGCGTGGCAGCAGAGTCGAACGCTGGGGCGAGACTGAATGCGCTCGCCTGGCGGAATCCCTTATGTACCCTCGTGGGTTTCTGGATCGTTCGGCGTAGAACATTCTAACCGCGAATCAACAAGACGGTTCTCGAATTCACCAGAACATCAAATTACACTGTCAACAAAAATGTGTAGCCGCTGCCAGGAATCGAAACCTGGCCTTCTGCGTGAGAGGCAAGCGCGATAACCGTTAGGCCACGCGCGCGCTGCCTACTTGGCCAGCTGCGCGCGCGGCATTACTCCCCCCTTTAAAAAGTGCATCGTCCCGATGCAACCCAAAAACAAAACAAAGCAAATAAAAGGAACGGTAAACTAAAGAGTATTTGGAATACGTAAGGTCCACTGTCCTATCGAGCGTAGTACGGCTTCATGCGCACGACGTGGACGACTTCTGGTCGTGGAGGGCGGCGTGATGAAGTCCGTGTTCCGTCGGGCATCACCTCGTAGTTCAGATCCCCGAGTCGACGAAGCACTTTGTAGGGTCCAAAGTAACGTTTCAGGAGCTTCTCGCTGAGACCGCGGCGGCGAATCGGTGTCCACACCCACACCCTGTCTCCGGGGTGGAAGTGGACGTCTTGACGACGAAGGTTGTAGCGGCCAGTGTCCACACGTTGTTGAGCCTGAATCCGCAGTCTGGCGAGCTGACGGACTTCTGCCCTTTGGGCAACCACCTGGGCGTCGTCGCTTGCGTCGAGAGCCGCTTCGTGGGGTAACATAGCGTCCAGCATTGTCGTTACCTTGCGCCCATGCACCAGCTGAAAGGGTGTCATTCCGGTGGTCTCTTGTACGGCCGTGTTGTAGGCAAATGTGACGTACGGCAGCACCTCGTCCCATGTCTTGTGCTCCACGTCGACGTACATGGAGATCATGTCGGCGATGGTCTTGTTGAGTCTCTCCGTTAGCCCGTTGGTCTGCGGGTGGTACGCCGTGGTGCGGCGATGGCTGGTGTGGCTGAGACAAAGGACTTCTTGCGTCAGCTGGGCCATGAATGATGATCCACGGTCTGAGATCAGGACTTCGGGAGCGCCGTGCCGGAGGACGATGGATTCAATGAAAAACTTGGCAACTTCCACAGCAGTTCCGGAAGGAAGGGCTTTCGTTTCGGCATACCGCGTGAGATAATCTGTGGCGACGATGATCCAGCGATTTCCCGACGTCGACGGCGGAAAAGGGCCAAGTAGATCCACTCCGATCTGCTGGAAGGGTGCTGTTGGCGGAGGAATTGACTGCAAGAGTCCGGCCGGCCTCGTCGGAGGTTTCTTTCGTCGCTGGCATTCATGACATGATCGTGTGTACAGGTGGACAGTTTTGGGGAGCTTGGGCCAGTAATACTTTTCACGAATACGGGCCAGGGTCCGGCTGTAACCAAGGTGTCCGGACGTCGGGTCGTCGTGACAGGCTTGAAAGATCTCCTCCCGAAGGTCGGTCGGGATTACCAGCAGCCATGGCGAGTTGTTGTTCCCGAAGTTCTCTTTGTAGAGTACACCTTGTTTAATGGCGAAGGTCGGCAGCGCTCGTGAAAAAACTCGTGGCATGGCACTCCCGCGCCCTTCCAGGTGCTCTATTAGTGCGCGCAGCTCAGGATCGTCTCGTTGACGCCGGGCCATGTCGTCGATGTTCACTGCGCCCAGAAAATACTCGTCGTCATCGTCGTCGCTGCTGCCGGAAGGTGTTGCGACGGGAGCTCTGTACAGGCAGTCGGCGTCGCTGTGCTTGCGGCCTGACTTGTAGACGACGGTCATGTTGAACTCTTGTAGTCGGAGACTCCACCGCGCGAGGCGTCCTGACGGGTCCTTGAGGTTCGCAAGAGAGCAGAGCGAGTGGTGGTCCGTGACTACCCGGAACGGGCTCCCGTATAAGTACGGACGAAACTTCGTGATTGCCCAGACGACCGCAAGGCATTCTTTCTCAGTCGTGGAGTAATTTCTCTCCGCCTTGGTCAATGTCCGACTTGCGTAGGCGATGACTCGCTCGGTGCCTTCTTGTACTTGAACCAAAACCGCGCCAAGCCCTGCGTTACTTGCGTCCGTGTGAATCTCGGTTTCCGCATCCTGGTCGAAATGTCCAAGAACAGGAGGAGTCTGCAGTCGTCGCTTCAGCTCGTCAAATGCCTGCTGCTGTTCATCGGCCCATTCGAACTTCTCGGCGTCCTTCGTGAGGTGTGTGAGCGGTGCGGAAATTCTTGCGAAATCTCGAACGAAGCGCCGATAGTAGGCACATAGCCCAAGGAACCTTCGGACGGCCTTCTTGTCTCTTGGCGCTGGAAATGCTGCGACGGCACGAGTCTTCTCGGGGTCTGGGCGGACACCTTCCTTACTAACCACGTGGCCGAGGAACTTCAGTTCGTCATAAGCGAACCGACACTTTGACGGCTTCAGGGTGAGTCCGGCGGTCCGTATGGCTTGGAGAACTGCTCGGAGTCGTCGCAAGTGCTCGTCGAAGTCGCTGGAAAACACGACGACGTCGTCGAGGTAGACGAGACAGCTCTGCCACTTCAGTCCTGCCAGTACGGTGTCCATGACACGTTGGAAAGTTGCTGGCGCCGTGCACAGTCCGAAGGGCATCACTTTGAACTCGTACAGTCCATCCGGCGTGACGAAGGCTGTCTTTTCTCGGTCCCTTTCGTCGACTTCGATCTGCCAGTAGCCGCTCTTCAGGTCCATCGATGAGAAATATCGAGAGTGGCGCAGCCGGTCTAGAGTGTCGTCGATGCGGGGGAGTGGGTAGACGTCTTTCTTCGTCACCGTGTTCAGCTGCCGGTAGTCTACACAGAACCTAAGCGTCCCGTCTTTCTTCTTAACCAGTACGACTGGAGAGGCCCAAGGACTGCTTGAAGGTTGAATTATGTCGTCGTTCAGCATTTCTTGAACTTGCTCCTGGATCGCCTGCCTTTCTTTAACGGAGACTCTGTATGGCGATCGATGCACAGGGCGCGCGTCGTCCTCGGTAACGATGCGATGCTTCGCAACGGTGGTTTGGCGCACCTTCGACGACGTGGCAAAGCAGTCGCGGTATTCGGCGAGAAGGTTGATCAACTGTCGTCGTTTCGGGCCCGGGAGTTTAGAGTCAATGTCGAGCTGCGCTGGCGACGCACTGTCTTGTTGAGGTGGCGAGAATTCGTCGGTAATGGCGGCGACTGCGGCGGAGTTTTGGAGTTCCTCGACCTGGCCCACGGCTGCACCTTTTGTGAGGTGTTGCTTTTCATTTCGGAAGTTCGTGACGAGGACCACAGTGCGGCCATCCTGAAGTTCAGCAACGCCTCTTGCGACGCCTATTCCTCTTCCCAGAAGCAACTGGAGGCTTCCTTCGAGCAGAACTTCGCCGCAGAAATCTTCGGCGATCCCGACGGGTACGAAAACACTCGACCGCGGCGGTAAGTTCACGTGGCTGGCAAGAACTCGGACCGCAGATGACGTCGCTTTGGGTTCCTCCGGTGGTGAAACAGGCTTTCGCAGCGTCAACCGGTTTGCTCCGAGGTCGATGACGGCGCCATACTCGCAGAGGAAGTCCATTCCGAGGATAACGTCCCTCGAACAGTCTTGCAGAACGACGAACTTTACAGGGCACGTCTCACCGTGGATCTCGACGCGAGCGGTGCATCGCCCGACTGGTGTGATGAGGTGCCCACCGGCGGTTCGTATTTGAGGGCCCTCCCACGGCGTTGTCACTTTTCGCAGGCGCCGGGAGAGCCTCCCACTCAAGACTGAGTAGTCTGCTCCGGTGTCCACGAGCGCTGATGCGTCGTGGCCGTCGATGATGACGTTTAGCTTATTGGACACCGTTGCAGGGGCGTGCTTTCGATCTCTGGTAGCGTTATAGTGGGGGCCCTCCGACGTTCGTGGAGGATCTTGGCGTCGGTCGTCTTCGGCAACTCCACCTCCAGGGGTTGCCGCGCCTAGTTTCCCCGGCGAGGAGCGAGGGGCGACAGGCTTTCACGTCGGGGTCGGTGCATCGGCGAAGCTGGACGTCGTGGCGACGGCGACCGGAACTCTCGGCGGGACGTAGGCTCGGGGGACTGAGGTCGTCGCAGGTACTCGTCGATCTCCCGAGGGCGTTCACCATACCGGGGTCGCGGGTCGTTCGGGTGGAACCCGCGCAGCCCGAGTCGACGGTATGGGCATCGGCGGTAGGTGTGGTCTGCTTCCCCGCAGTGGAAGCACAGAGGGCGTCGGTCGGGCGTTCGCCACACATCGGTCTTCCGGGGTGCACGGGGCTCCTGACTGGCGTACTGGAGCTGGTCGTCGCGGCGTCGGTCGTGCTGCGGCGCAGGAGAGTGACGTCGGGGGTACTGCGGCGTTGGGGCGTCTCTTCGGGGTGGCGCCGTAACTTGGCGGGAAGCTTGCGGCGGTCGTCGGGCCATGGCGGCGTAGCTCAACGTCGGTTCCTCCGGTGCCACCCTGGTGACGGGAACCTCTGGTTGGAGCGCTCGATGCACTTCTTCTCGGACAGCCTCGGCGATGGAAATGGTTGGCGGACGGCTGGTGGTTGGCAGCAACCTTCGCAGTTCCTCCCGGACAACCTCCCGGATAATTTCGCGGATGTCCGTACCAGGCACGTTTTCACCGCTAAGCGGCGCGGTTGCAGTGACGCTTGGCTGCCGCTGGTAGTGGGAAGCGCGCGCTTGGAGGGCGCGCTCGATGTTTGTCGCCTCGCTGACGAAGGCGTCGACCGTTGCCGGCGGGTTGCGGACGAGGCCTCCGAAGATGTCGTCCTTCACGCCCCGCATCAAAATGCGCAGCTTCTTTCCCTCGCTGGCCTGAGGATCGGCGCGGGAGCTCAGGCGGAGCACGTCTTCCACAAAGCTCGTGACGCTTTCATTGGGGCCCTGGGTCCTGGTTCGCAGTAGGTCCTCGGCTCTCTCTTGGCGGTGGTGGTTGACGAACGTAGCCTTCAGGTCGGTCTTGAAGATGTCCCACGACGTCAAAGAGGACTCATGGTTCTCGTACCAGTGCTTGGCGGTTCCCTCAAGCGAGAAGTAGACGTTGTGCAGGCGTTGCTCGTCGGTCCAGCCATTGTGGCGGGCAACGCGTTCATACTGGTCAATCCAGTCTTCGACGTCTTCGTAGAGTTCACCGTGAAAGGGGGCAGCCGTCCGCGGTGCGACGGGCATGTAGACGACGGGAGAAGCGGCGGGGGCTTGCGACTGGTTGGCCATCGTCGTCTTCTGCGGCTTGGGCTTGTCCAGGAGCAAACCGTACTCCGGATCCTCTCCCTTGGTGCGGCGGCTGGTCCGAATTTCAGGTTCAGCGGTGAGTGGTCTTCTCACCGAACCGGCAATCGGACTTGCACTGCGGTCCCTTGGAGGGGAACGCTGCACGGGCATGCGGTACCCAGCACCTCCACCAAGATGTCACGGGTAGTGACCAAAAATAACAAATAAACAGGAAGAAATAAACGTTTAATGTGGCGAACTTGTGCCAAAAATAAAAGAGTACAAAAGATGATAATAGAGCGTCGCGGGCGTCGAAGTCGGCGTGGCAGCAGAGTCGAACGCTGGGGCGAGACTGAATGCGCTCGCCTGGCGGAATCCCTTATGTACCCTCGTGGGTTTCTGGATCGTTCGGCGTAGAGCATTCTAACCGCAAATCAACAAGACGGTTCTTGAATTCACCAGAACATCAAATTACACTGTCAACAAAAATGTGTAGCCGCTGCCAGGAATCGAACCCTGGCCTTCTGCGTGAGAGGCAAGCGCGATAACCGTTAGGCCACGCGCGCGCTGCCTACTTGGCCAGCTGCGCGCGCGGCAATATGTACTCTAGCACACGCAAACACTTGAAGCACATACCAAAACTACGCGATAAAAAAATTACACATTCGCGCGTGTCAAAATGGACATGTCTCGCATCTTGAATCACTGTCGACAAGTACGTATTTGATTTCTTTTAATTCTGCATTGGGGCACCTAAATACTTTGGAGGTTTTGACATAAATTTTATATCCTGGGAGACGTGGGGTTTCGCGGCCCAACTACTATGCAACAATCTGCAATACTTCTGCCAGATGACTGCCGTACCGGTAAGGCGACAATATGCCTTCCCTTTACGTACTAATTCTACCATACTTCCCTTGTCCTTGCAAGAAATAGTTACGTCATCTGCACCGGCAATCATTTTTACCTCTATATTTTGGAATGAAAACCCACGATTATGTTATCTTGAAATACATTTCCACGAAAAGGCCCCCAAATAAATACTGAAGATTAACTGCGATAAGAGTCATCCTTGTTAGACGGTGACCCTACACTAACTCGCATTCTTGGCTTTCCCGAAATTATAAGTTGTTTTGTACACCCCGTGTAGGCCATTCATACAAAACTTCCAATAATTTCACTCACTCCTACGTGGTCTAATATCTTGTACAAAATGTCAAGCTGTACCCGGTCAAAAGCTTTCTTTAAATCTAATTGTAGCGTTATGATCTGGTCTAGCTCCTCGTCACATACCACTAGTATACATCAAGCGATATGAACATTTAATCACATAGGTCTTTCCTTAACCCAAAAGGTCTGGTGCTCGCCAGCAGTAACCACGTTTTGGAATCTATGGGCTAAAATTTTCATCAATATTTGATACTCTACATTGCAAAGTGCTATTGGTCTCTAGGTCTTAGCATTTTCTAACTTTTTTGATCATCGTCTTTGGGGATGGGTACAGCATGTAGGTTTAAAAACGGTAGCGGTAACCTCTTCCTCTCGTTTGCATCTATTGTCACAAAATGAAGCAGTCTAGCGATGGCGTCTTCGTATTTTTTTAACAGTGCAGCGGTCAGGCCATCGGGCCCCGGAGATATGTTTGCCTGCAGTTCATCTATCGCGCGCCCGATTTCTATCACGCTTATTGGCTCTTGCAGCCTCTCTTTTATCTGATTACCAGGCAACACCTCAAAATACTCTTGAAGGTGCCAGACACTGTCGTGTTCCTGCCGCAGGAACAAACTGCTATGATAACCAACAAATTTTTTATCCTCCGGCCTATTACTTGGCGGGCCTCCATCTTCGATTTCTGCGAGGTCTATTTTTCTCACATACGTAGCTTCTGTGCTGAGCGCCCTTTTAGCTGGGTGTTCACCTAGTGACGTTCTGTAATCTTCGGCTCTCAGCAAGGCTCCTAACACTGTGAGCCTATTACCCACGAACGGTGCCACGATTGATCAGCTTTAAAAGGACACTGACAAGGTATTTCTGCTCGCCGAGGATTTTAGTTGTACGTGACATATCAGAGTCCACCTACCCAGAACAGAATTTGCGGTTCGTAATTCGGTTTCTTTCCGCCTAAAAACCGCCGATCGAGAACTGACCGGTTTGAGTCACGCTCACTCTCCTTTCCGTGGTCGCGGGCCGTTTTCTAAGGTTTCCACGCGACCACCAAATGTAATCAAAGTCGTGGGTCATTGAAGGCACACAGTCAATACTAAGGATAGCAAAAAATATGAAACCCATTTTTGTGGCTTCCAAAAAGCTGCAAATACGTTGATTGAAAAAGAAAAAAAAAAGGTTGCACAGACAACCGGAGGCATTATATGCGTTCACTGCATAATTCTCAACATGGCGGCGTTTAGGGTTTCGTGGGACTCGCGGGTGGCAGGGAACGACGGGCGTGGGACCTCTACTTCAGAACTGTTGTTCACGGTACCAGCGAATTCTGTCTTTTTTCGAAAGAGAAATTTTGGGCCGATCAAAAAAACTGATATTCATCCTGTACGACACGCCCGACCAGCAAGCCGATTGCACGAAGACGTCGCCGACCCATCGTCCCTTCTCGTGGCTGAAGACATTGCTCGCTCAATCGTCAAGCACGAAGTGCGCGTACGTTGAGGTGAATACGCACGCGTACGGTTTCTTCACGAGGTGCGAATGGGGCCAATGCGTGGTGCTGCCGGACTTCTAACCGGGAGCGCATGTATCGGTAGCAAACGTTCCGACATATAGTCGGCAGGATGTATTACCATTACTACGAACAAAAGAGTTCGTTCAGTAGCTCAACAATGAAGAAAAAAAAAAGTTCAGTTGCTCAAAAGGAATGTTTGAAAAAAAAAAATGGTACGCCCTCACTAGGGATTGAACCCCTGCCCGCTGCGTGTGAAACGGAGGTCTCGTCCGTTTCACACGCAGCGGGCAGGGGTTCAATCCCTAGTGGGGGCGTACCATTTTTTTTTTCAAACATTTTGAAATGTTCACGTTTCTTTTTTCTTTTCTTTTTTTTTTTTTACAATTATTACTGAAAAAAAAATTGTTATGGACGATACGTCGCTGAACTAACTGGTATGGGATTCCATTTTTGACATCACTGCCGCACAATGCCACTTTCAGATGTGAGGAAGCTCTTCCCGCAACATCTTGGGAGTATTCTTTTCGGAGCTGATCACGGGAATTTCCCACGGGCACTCACTACTAATTGCCAACACTTAAATGAACAAAACAACTCATCTTGAAGTGCAGAGCAGCGAGCGGAACAAACATAACTGCAAAGGAATCGCACGGCGAACGAATCCCGAACGCATTTCCTCTGCTGCACCCGGAAAAAAATATATATATATTCGCGACTCCAGCGACCTATAGGGGGCGCCCCCACCAAACAAACATGGCGGCTGAGTCCAGGTCGCGGCGGCTCGGCCGGGCCGCCTGAACAGGTGGCGCGTTCAATTTAACAGATTTTCTTTAGTTTAATGCCCAATATTATAGGTATTTGAACTGAGACGGTTAAGTGTAGCCGGTGCAGATAAACTTGCAAAGCATAGTTTTGTTTTACCGGTGTTTTTTTGTTCTTTTGTGTCAAACTTTCGTTTCGGAGATTTCGTTCAAAACCGAAACTATGGGCTTTGGAGAGACGGTAATACACTAATCAGTTTTGACCATCTAAGGAAAGCGGCGATGACTATAGAATTGTTCCACAGAGAGTAACTTTTCAGCTAACTCGCATGCCTCGACCATGCGACTTATCTGTCCGCAAAATCGAGCTTTTGTGCGTATCCGCGTTTACGAAACAGCTCCAGTCGTCTGCTCGGCCAACAACACATGCTGCAGGAAAATTACGAAAATTAAGCAACCGCTTCTTGAGCCAAGGACCATGTTAAACCGCCGGCGCCCCACTAAGCAGCTGATACTCGTATTTCAATTCAGGTTTTAATAGCAATCGAGAAGTCATTTTGACGAGCGGGTTATGTATTATATTACGTACTATTGGGGGGGGGGGGGGGGGGTCCCACTAAAGCGATATTAGTATATCCTTCGGGTTGAAATATGAGCTTAGTTGACTAGCTATTAGGTGAGCTGCTGAATAAAAGTATATTTGACAGACGGAGACATACTACTTAAACTTAGCCAAATGGTTCTATAGCCGGCAGCACGGGGACAAACTGAAGAGAGTCTTCATTGAAGATCCGCGCAGAACCTCTCTGCATTGAACGGAGAAAATTAGTATTTTTTTGTGGCCGGTCAACCTGACCAATGTAGACGTATATTGCAGCTGGCTTCGACGTCCTCGTAACATAAATATTAGAGGCGCGATAGGTCAAAATGCCTTGACAGCATCTAACGTTGCGAGACTTGTCTCCCACCTTTTGAAAACAGATAATTTTCTACATTCATCATTTGCAGTGAGCAAGTTTTCCTGAATCAAGTAATTGCGAAATCAGCCCAACTCCTTCAGTGTGGTCCAGAGGCTTTTTCGGCGAAAAG
The DNA here is from genome assembly GCF_016920785.2 of Ixodes scapularis. NCBI lineage: Eukaryota > Metazoa > Arthropoda > Arachnida > Ixodida > Ixodidae > Ixodes > Ixodes scapularis. The sequence continues at coordinate 28,905,285 of NW_024609880.1, read as the reverse complement.
CAGCCAAGATGAATAGCCAACGCACCGACCTGCGTGGGTTGCTCAAACTTGAAGCTAACCGAACACAACGAAACTCAAGAAAAGCAGCTATCGAACCTTCCCATTCACTTGACTGCAACATTGATGTTCCCTCCAGTATCAATTACCAAGCAGTCGTCACTTTGAATGTGATTCGAGACAGACAAGAAATCAAAAAGTTTTTCCGTGATTCCTCTCCATCCAAGAAATCGAAAGCACGCGACCGTGTGCTGTGGAGTAAACGGGCTTTCAAACACGTAATAGAAGAAAAAAATCTACTGAGGCTTCACCACACTAATGATCACTCAGGCAAACTTAAGAAATATTCGGACCTTCGTCAAATTACATCGTTCGCCACCGCGCCGACAACACGTCTCCGCGAAAGCCACCAGAGACGCGGAGGGGCGCGGAGCGACCTGGACCGGCTGGTTCCCGGTTTTCCCGCTTGGCGGCGTCCGTTCTGCTGGAGTCGCGAATATTGCACGGTCGGGTGTAGCCACGTGACTTCCGACACTCACTCTCTCCTCTCCACATCTCCGCGCGGTGCGTGGGTTTCGGTTGTAGTTTAAAGCAGTTGCGTTTTTTGGCTTTATTAAGAAAATACGTGGCTCTGTAGCAAAATATTAATTGGTAGTATTCCGACACCATAATAAATCGCCTTACAAAAAAATGAAGAAAAAAAAACAAATTTGGGGGGGGGGGGGGGGTGTCAGTGTCCCTTTAATAAAAATAATAATACTTATTCCGGCTCGAGATAGCGGCGACGCCGCAGAAAGGCCGCTGACCCATACCGTAGAGGTCTGAGACGCGGCACAACACAAGGTTGAACAGAGTCATGAATTTGTACAGACGACAATAACGGGAGGGTGTGAAAATCTCTGAAGATGAATACAAACAGAAAAGGGGGGGGGGGGGGTGGATAGGAACCGTAGAGGGCTGTGGGAACACACTTGAGGCCTGCCGGAAGAGAGCCCTAATGTCCTCCGGGTAAGCGGGAATGTCTACAGTCAGCTTAGGGGGCAGAGAGTACCAGCTCCTGGCTGAGCGCATCAAACAGGACTCGAGGTGGCGTAACGTACACTGTTAGCAAAAATAACACGCCCAGACGTGTAAACCGTTGTCCCATAGCGGACACGTCAAAACGTGTTCGTTTTACACGCAGCTATCTGTGTTTTTCGTCTACACATGAGGTGCTGTGTAAACTTCACACGCTACACCGTGTCTGCCTTCAGCAAAACACGTTTCGAGCGTGTTCCTTATGAAACATGGCGGCCAGCGGCCGAGAACAGGCGAGAGACGAACCCAGCGAGCCGCGCGCCTTTCACCCGAATTGAAAGCACACAGGGCGCGTTAGTTCTCGTTCGATGTCTTTTATACACAGTGAAGTCTTCAAGCGGCGGACGTACCTACGTGCAAAGGTACGTACTGTACGTGCGTCGTCGGCGGTCGGCGGCGTCGGTAGCTTCAACGAGCCGCTGGACAAAAAAACGAATGCCGAACTCACATGGATAAATAACTTGAGCAAACTATTTAAAATCGGGCGGTAACTTGCGCCACCTATCGAGATTTCTAGCAGCCTGTATTTAAAAAAAAGACGGGTCTGTTAACACTGCGAACGACCACGACTAGAGAGCAACCCTACATACAACGCAGGCAAACCAGTACCACATCCTACACATCACCGACATGTACACAAACACAACAAAGACACTACGCCCGACACTTCCTACTCAGTATTCATTTCTCCCCGCGGCGCATATAAGCTTGACATGTGCGGGTGAGCTCTTTGGTCGCTGACCATTACAGATCTATAGAAGAATACACAAAACACGGCGCAATGGACAGCCGCGTGTTAGAACTGTTTGCATTTAAGAAGTATGGAGGCAAAATCTATAATGTTAGTCCGTTGCAATAAATAACGATACGTTAACAATAAATCTTAAACCGGTCATGAAAAAGTTCAAATTTTTGTTATTTTCTTGCTTGACCAGTGTTATGAGCATTCCGACTAGCTTGAATCAGATAGCAAAACAAATTATTGGGATTTTGTCATTATGTATACAATAATAAATGAAAATGATCCGTCCGCAAAGCATTTTTTTATTTATTTTTGAGAAGGACATCCGCCCAACACTTCACTTCCGCTAGTTGCAGTACGGGAGCAGACGCCTTCACTTTAGGGGCGTTTTGAGGCAGTTTGTTGTCGTATGTTGTGTCGGTGTCGAGTGGAGCGGTGGGGCTCGGGAGTTTGTGACCGGTGTTATTCGTAAACACTAGTGTGAGGCGCTGATGCGTCTTCTTTTTCATACTGAAACCACCCCGAACTTTGAAGATACACGGGCCCGTAGCACTGCATTATGCTGAATCGCGAGCTCCTTCTCTGTTGACGTCGCTTTCCTGGTACCACTCGTGGATACTGCAAGTGTTTAAACATTGTGCGCCGTCTCGCCTACATCTCCGGTGACGTACTCGACCTGTTGAAACTTATTGCTTCCGTCATTTTGGAGTACGTAAGGCAGTTATCTCGTTGGTGTGGTTTCGGTTATAAAAGCAAGGCAAAACGCTCGTAGTTCCCGCCCTCAGTACACGTTGGACATCTTCCACACTTTGACACCGGATAACTGGATGAACGAGGATTTACATTCACTTCCGAGGTTACTCTCGTTGCTTCCTCACCGTTGAGCGGTAGGATGAGCTGGCGACAAGCCGCGGATGAAAGGCTTGAGCATCGACAGCCCAAGCTCACTCGGTGCCGATGCGGGCGACGCGGGTTTCTGTCAACCGGGAGGCCAGCACAAACCGTTACCGTTCCAGCTCTTCGTCATGACACGGTGTTGCAGAGAGCAGGATAAAATACAGCTACAGGGATCACCGAAGCAAACGCACTGCTATCGTAAATCTTGGCTTCTGATTGCGCCTTTGTAGTACATCCTTTTATTCGTTTTGCTGGAGAGACGCAAACGACGGGCATAACAAAATCGCTTACATATTCGGCATACCTCACAAAAACATTTACCCCGTCACCTTGGGAAAAGCGCGAAACACGGCGTCCGCACCGTCCTAAGCTTCCCGTTTTTTAACTGCTTTAGAGCAGTTTGTACCTGCTAGTAGATATGCCTACTGAAACTGAAACAGGGCAGTAAAAGAGAGAAAGAGACAAAGTTGGGAAAGCTTGCTCGCTCTCCAATTTCTCAACTCTCAAGTGATTGTACCATAATAAATGCACCAACGCCTCTTCCCAAAATAAAGAAAAAGCACTACGTTCACTACGTAAAAAATTGTCTCAGTACATGCATCTGTGGGCAGGTAGGAAACCTTGCCCTAATTTATTCACGCCGCATGATTGGCGCAACAAACTCGTTGCAGGACCGAATCATCTACTCGAGCGGTGTACGTCGCAGTGCAAACGCAGTCCAACACGAAGCATAAAAACGGCAGATTTAAGACAACAATCTGGAGTCCATTATTCAATTAAAACGACGTAATTTTGTTGAAAACGCCCGCTGCTTCTTACTCACAGTATGTGTCGGGATATCTTCACAGTTTGAAACGGAACGAAGGAAGATTTACTTTTAAAACCGCTCGCTGCGTCCTCCCGGACCAGCTGGACCGGACCAGCTGACGACGACGGGACTGTACCCGTTGAACCTCCACCCCGCAACAAACAATTTGCGCTCCGTGCTAAAAGCGCGGTTCAAACAGACCCGGAATACAAAACACCGCACCACACACGACGAACGTTTGAGCTCTTTTTCGCATCGCCCTGTTGCACCAAACCAGAACGAGATCGCCGAAGTCAACGCCGCGCTGTCGTGAACCTTGGCTTGTGGTTGCGCAATCGTGGACCCTGTGACTCCCTTCGCTTTCAAAGCACACACGATGATTACGAATGGTACTTTCCGTCTTCCGGGAACATCACAGGGGCACTTCTCCGGTCACGTCTTCACTATGTGCTCGCAAACTGCTAAGCTCTATGCGAAGCTTCTCGCGTCCCGTCAAACCAAAACAATAGCGGCGCCATGCGTACTTGCCATACTTGCCAGATTTTCTCCGGTCTAACAAAAACAACGAAAGCCAATCGGCTCTTGCTTCCAGCGCACATCGGCGTTGCGCTTGCGCCGTGGCCAGATCGCTTGCAGTTGAAGCAAAAACGAAACCAAGTACAATGTCACGTGTTCACATCGAGGACACGCTTTTTATATTTATTTTAACTGTTTGGAACGAATAATTAGACCCATGACTTTATTTGTGGTGTGTAAGAAACTATTATTAAGACCAGTAAGCTAAATACCTCGTTTTTAAATACAAACATAGGCGACATGAGGGAAGCCGCATTGCCATCGACCAGAAAATGGCGGCGAGCACGGTAAGAAGCGCGGGTTACGCCAACGTCCTGCGACATGGCGCAATTGCTTTTGGTGCATATTTGTCTCCGAGACATGTTTCTTTCCGCGGCATTTGTCTCGACGGTCCTTTCTAGGTGTGTCCCCAAGCATTCCGGTGCTTCGACAGCCGGCAATGCCGCGGTCGTCGCCGGGGGCGATGCGTGTTATCGAGGTCGGCTACACGGTTATGCGTGTATGACCGAACCAAAACACGTTTTTTACAACCTCGCATGATTTCTGAACGAATTATCCGTTACTGATCGTGTAAAATTATGGTAATTTGTGTAAATAGCGTGTTTTTCACCCCAAATACTCGCCAAATACACGGGACTTGCTAACAGTGTACGTGCCAGGAGAGGCTGCATCCTTCCGGTGCGAGTATTGGAGCAAGGAGCGTCTGAGGTCTTCATTGAGGTGCCCATCGTTCACTTGCCCTGCCAGGTGACTATTGTTTGTTTATTTATTTATCTTTTATTTACATGAATACCCTCAGCGCCGTTAAGCATTATGCAGGGGGTACAGGAAACCTTATGCAATAACAATACATATTCATACGATGGATAAACGGAACAACAATAAAACATACAATATTAATCGTGGATATAGAATTGTAGTTTATCATAAAGGAGATCATTGTCAGTAATAGTGCATTCCACCCTCTAATGGTCTGAATAAAAAATGAAAATAAAAAACAGTCAGTATTGTAACGAAATTCCTCGGCTTTTTTAGAATGATCCCGTTTTGCAGATGCGTAGTGTGGTTCAAAAATGTAAAGACTTCTTTCAATACAAGTCCGTCTGTAATATATGCTGTGAAAGAATTTCAATCTCAAGCACTTTCTACGCTCTTTGAGTGAATCCCAACCTAAACAGTTTTTCATTTTTTTACAACTTGCATAAGGGTTGTAGTCACCTGGAATGTACCGTAATGCCTGGTTTTGAACCCGTCCCGTTTTTGTTCAAGGTAACTTTGTGGCGGATCCCAGATGACACAAACATATTCTAAAATTGGTCGAATGAAAAGAAATATAATGTTTGTTTGGCACTTCGAGGCGTATTTTTAAAATTCCTGCGAACAAAAAAACACTTTACTAGCCTTAGCGACAGTGTTATCCACGTGATCATTCCACTTCAAAATTGAAGACAAATAAGCTCCCAGGTACTTTTAATGTTTTACACGGTCAAGTATCACATTTTTCAGCTTGTATTCGGTCGGGGAAGATGTACTGAGATAAAAACACATGTGTTTACACTTGGAGATAGTTAAGCTCATTTCCCAACGGTCACACCCGCCTTCAAGCACATTGAAATAGTTTTGAAGCACACTGCCGTCCACGCCATTTTCAATAATCCTATATACTATGCAGTCGTCCGCGAATAACTTAATATGAGACTGTATGTTCTCCCAAATAATGTTAATGAATTTAAGAAGTAGCAAGGTCTCCAACACGCTTCCCTGTGGTACTCCGGAGGTCACAATTAATGGTGAAGATATTTTACCATTAAGTACCACACTTTGCTCGCGATCGGAAAGATCGCGAGCAAAGTGTGGTACTGACGAAATCGTCAGCACCGAGTGTGGTGCTGACGATTTTCTCGTTGATGCCCAGAGATAAAAGTTTGTTTAACAATAGATGATGTGGCACGGTGTCAAAACGCTTTGTGGAAGTCCAAGAATACACAATCAACACTCTCTATGTTGTCTATGATACTTGAAACGAAATGGGTAAAATCTGCAAGCTGTGTAGCACATGAATAACCTCGACGAAAGCCGTGCTGGCAGAAAGAAAAGAAGTGACCAGAGTATAGGAAACTATATATTGAACTATATAAAATGTGTTCAAATATCTTGGAAGCAATGCACGAGAGTGAAACCGGGCGGTAATTTTCAACTAGATTTTTCGACCCAGACCTAAAAATTGGAGTTACATTTGCTATTTTCCAGTCAGTCGGAACTAAACCAGTGTTTAATGAGTTTGTAGAACTTACTTGAAGGTACTGCGCTATTTCTTCTCTACAGTCGTGAAAATTACGGGTGAAATTTCGTCTGGTCAGTACGTTTTTGACGTGTCAATGTCTGGTAATAAGGCCTTAAAGGGGCCCTGCAATGACCTTTTTACTAATTTTTTATTTGCACCGAACCTGAGCGCACTGAACGTAGTAACTTACTGAAACTTTTCTTTTCTCGAAATTCCCTTTATTTTAGAAGTTATAGGCAAATTAAAATTACAAAAACAAGCAAAAAATAACCTCCCTCATGACGTCCTTGGTTGCTTGAGAGTGGCCGTGAACTAGAGGAAGGGTAGTGGGCTCATCGAGCGCTCACGGCTGCCGCACTCCGAGTCGACGGCGCGAGAGGGCGCCATTGAAGCGTGTTCGGGATAGGATGTATGCAGCGGGCAGCCAGAGCGGCTCTCATCGCATTTGCTGCGCGATTAAAGGCTAATTCGGCATGACACTTCATTGGCCAGAAACGACAGCAAACACGGGGTAAATATCAGTTTAGAATGGGAGTTACTTTGCGCTGCCACACCGCGAAATGGCCAAAACGCAACACAAAGCTTCCCGCCGAAGGCCTTCGGAACGCTCGGAGCCGGTCGGATGCTCCTGCCCAAAACGACCGCAGCGCCGTCGCGTACATCCGGGATCTTTCCGTGTCGGCGCCTGATCCCACTACTCTTTTCTAGTATGCGCCGCCTTTTCCACCGCTTGGTGGCGGGTATGTCGACGGGTCATTTCTTGTTTCCGTACTTTGTGAACTGCATTCGTTTCTTTTTTGATCAAAAATACTGAACAAAAACTACTTTTATAAATAATTGAAACGGTTCGCGCCACTTATATTGTGTATTTCGACTAAAAAAAAGCTTTTAGGGGCTCTGACCAGTAGTAAGCCGAGGACCAAAGACGTCAGATTTTGCGCGCTTTTGGTACCGTGGGTCGCCCTGGTCGGTGGAGGAGGTTCCCGCGTCGTCCGGTTAAAATATGACGCACTGATATTTAGTTACTCTCTCCGTGCCTGCTGGCTTGCCCGAACCCCAAGAGACGTGGAAACCGCAAAAAAGGTGGACGCTTAAATATGATTGCAGGGCCCCTTTAATACCATCTACTGCGATGTTCACTTCGGCCGTAACCCCCCCCCCCCCCCCTGTGGTCCGGTCTGACAAAGGACGGACATAGTTAGGTGCAGGAAGCGAAGAAAAGGACTTAAAATATTAATTGAAATATGCTGCCTTTGCCAAGTTACTGTCTATTAACTTGCTAATTTGCAACAAACCAGGAACAGAGGAATCTTTTTTTTCATTTACTTTCACAAACTTCCAGAACTCTTAAGGATCATTCTTGAGTTTATCTAAAAGAGAGTCATAAAAGGTCCTTTTGTTTTCTTTTATATTTCTTTTGAGGTCTCTGGATATTTCTTCGAGCTTTTGCCTAGCACTATCAGACGGATTTGTACGATACTTCTTAAAAGCTCGACGTTTGCGCTTTATTTGTTTTCGAATTGGAAGAGTAATCCATGGTTTATGTCTCTTATTTCCCTTATAAATTCTGAATGGTATGTAAGAGCTCACGAGTACCTGAATCTTTTCTTTGAGAACGTCCCACAAATGTTCAACATCACTCTTCACGCTCAAGTTTAAAAAGTGAGTAAAATAAACTGAAAGTTCATGAGAAATATTTTCGAAGCCACCTTTCTCGTACAGTATCATTTTTCCTGTCAGCATTGCCGTCTTATAACTCTTATTAATAAATCACAAATAACGGCACTGTGGTCGCCAATACCAGGGATTACAGTGACATTAGACATAAGGCTTGGGTTATTGGTCAATAACAAATTTAAAATTGAATTTTTTCTTGTTGGTGAGGGAGCAAATTGTTGTTAGGAGAAAACGAGATAATAAGGTCGTTAAAACCCTTATACAAACTAGAGTTATCGTTGCAAAAGAATGTACTCGTCCAATCGACGTTAGGAAGATTAAAGTCGCCTCTTATAATAACAGAGCTATCAGGAATCGAAGATAGTACATGGGTAAGCTTATCTATGTCGTTTATGGTTGGGGGACGATAGAAGGTGCCCAAGACTAGAGTGCCCCCTTTGGATAGTTGAACTCGACACTAAATGGACTCTGTGTTATTGTGAAGTAGAAGAAGCTGCCTGCTTGTCCATCCTGCGTCTATTAATAAAAACACCTCTCCGCGGTGTGCGTGTTGATCTTTACGGCAGAAAGGGAAGCCACCAGGAAATACTTCACTGTCCAGCACGGATTCATCGAGCCATGACTCAGTGCTCATGATAATACTTGGCTTTATTGATTCTACAAGGCAAAAGAAATCATCTACTTTATTTTGAAGGCTACGACAGTTTAGCAACAATACAGTGGAAAGAACGTCCGACGATGTTGATGGACTTTGAACATTTGTGGTCAAAGGGCTGCGTCATTGTTGTGGCCTTATACTTCTCTTTCTACAGACAGAGACTGCCCCCTTTCGCTCAGCGTCCCCGATAAGCACGTCACCGTTGACAACTAGCTTATCATATGAAAGATGCACTTTGTTGCTCTTATCTTGCCGTATTTGCTTAGAGTCGTTCCAGAGGTTACGTCTTTTTTCGCGAAGTGAATTACTGAAATCTTCGGATACACTAAAGTCGGTGTTCTTTAACTTAAATCCAGAGTGTAAAATATCTTCCTTTCTGTCCAAAGACATAAAGCTTCCTTTAACTGGTCTTTTGAAACCATCTTTAAAGTAACCAATTCTGTGCGCCCTCTGAATCGTAGTAGGATTGATTTTCATGCTTTCATTACAAACTTGTACCACATGGTTCTTTGATTTCTCCCAGGATTCATTGCGCTTTCCATCGGGTACGCCGTAAAACACATGATTACACCGGCGGCTGTGGTTTTCGAGGTCATCGATATGCTCCTCTATCCTTTTGTTTTGATCTTCAAAATCCCCAACACGCTTTTCAAAGTGGTCATTACATTTAATTAAGTTGTCAAGCTTTTATTTTCTGTTCAAATCCTTCTTGTTTACTCTCTATGTTAGAAAGTTTAATCATAACTAATTATAATCGAGAAACATACTCACCTTGATGTGCTTTTTCAAGTTGGAACTAGACGTCTTTGATGCGCGAAGCAGCTTAATTTTTGGCATGCACAGTAGGCATTGAAACTGTAAATTATCTGAATCCGTCTCCTTTAGCTGATACATCTCCTTCAGTCCTGGCCATGGCGACGGGGTCTCGTTATTCATGTCCATCTTGTAGGAAGCATTACGCATCAGCCAGCATGGAGATTCGAACGAATGATCTTTTATTGCGCGCGCTCCGCGCTCGTGCTCAAAACGCGGCACCGCTGGGAGACGTGGCGCCATCTATCGCTAGTTACTACATCTCTTTTCTTTGGAAAAGTCAGCGTAGAGCGTCACCATCAACATGGTTGGGGTATCGTTGTGGTGGCCTTCTTTTCCTTGTTCCTCTTCGCGGCCGCGGTCCCGGGTGAGGCTGACTCTGGTTAAAGTCACTGGGACTCTGTTCCGTGCAGGCTGTGTCTTTCCCCGTGGAGGTCAGCTCTCGTCGAGAATCCGTCGCCGTTCGTAAGTGTTCACGGGTTCTTCGGTGGACCCGACCCCCTGGGGTTAAAATGTCGTAGGACCTCGGCACTGGATGTCCCACGACTATGGCAGGTGACCATGTGCGCCGCAGGGTGTTGTAGACGGTGACTGTAGAACCCGTGTCAATGTCTGGCAGTGTTCTTGAGCTTCTATCGTAGTTCGCCTTCTGTTGCCGCCTTATTTCTGTGAGACGACGTGTGACAGCCTTGGGTGGCACAACAGCCGGCAGGTAATGTTCCGATCGCGCAGGTAACAGTGTTCTTGTGTGTCGGCTCATCAGTCTCTGTACTGGCGATTGGAGGACATCGTCTCATGGAGTGTTGCGCCACTCAAGGAGGGAGCGGTAAAACTCCTCAGTGTTGGCACTCTTTCGCAAGAGTTGTTTGGCCTGTCTCACGGCTCGTTCAGCCATGCCATTTGATCGAGCGTGGTAAGGGCTTGACGTAACTTGTTCTATCTTCAGGTTTTCCAAGAACTGCTTGAACTCCTGGCTGCCAAATGGTGGGCCATTGTCGCTTATAAGTTTCAACGGCAGTTCATGTGTTGCGAATACCTTAAGGCAGAACTCTTTGACTTTGGAAGCTGTGGTACTTTTCATTTCTTCTACCTCAAAATAAAATGAGTAAAAATCCACCAGGATTATGTAGTCTTTTCCTTCATGAGTGAAGAAATCGGTCCCGACCAACTGCCAAGGAAGCGTTGGCAGTGCGTGGCTGAGGAGTGGCATCTTGGCGTTTCTTGATTTGTACTTCTCGCATTTGCTGCATTTGTCATGTTCGCGGTCAATGTCAGCGTTGATTCCGGGCCAGAACAAAATTTCTCGGGCTCTTCTCTTCATTTTGTCTTTGCCCGCGTGTGCCGTGTGGAGCAAGTTGAGAATCTTGGATCTGATGGCCGTTGGAATTATTATCTTGTTTGACCGCAGCACAAGGCCGTCTTCCTCGTGGATCTCCTCTCTGTAGGACCAGAATGGCCTTCCGAGTTGAGGAACTTGCTCTTTCTGCTCGGGCCATGACGTCTGTGCATACTCGCGCAGTAGACGCATCTGGACATCGGCTGCAGTTGCGTCTCTTATTTCATTTAGCCGATCTTGTGTGACAGATATGTGCTCCAGTGAGTTGACTTGAAATTTCTCTTCTTCTTCTTGCATTGTTTCCTTCGTGGGAAACCGTGACAGTGCGTCCGCTAACTGCAAGTCTTTTCCAGGTATGAATTTTACTTCCAATGAGTATCTTTGGAGAGCCATCTTCATCCGCTGCAGTCTCATCGGGCACTGATGCAACGGTTTCATGAAAATAGCCTGTAACGGCCTGTGGTCGGATTCTACTGTAACGTTTGGTTGGCCGAATATGTAATGGTGGAACTTGCTGCAACCATGAACAATGGCCAGCATCTCTTTCTCAATCTGCGCATATTTCATTTGTGCGGCTGTCAAAGATCTCGATGAGTACGCTATTGGTCTTCTGTCCTGGGTGATAACGGCCCCTACTCCGTATTGGCTTGCGTCGACTGACAGCGTAATCGGCTTTTCTGCAGTGTAGTAAGCCAGCACTGGTGCCTTCGTCAAAGCGTCTCGCAGGTCTTCGAAACTTCTTTGTTGATCTACCGTCCATACCCATGCAATCTCTTTTTTCAGCAGTTCTCGTAGTGGTGCCGCACGCTCTGAAAGTCGTGGTATGAAGCTCGACAAGTAGGTGATCATTCCGAGAAATGTTCGAAGTTCCTTGCGATCTTTCGGTTCATTGACCTCCAGTATGGCTTTGATTCTCTCTTGGTCAACAGCAACTCCATCTCCAGTCAGCACTTGTCCGAGGTAGCGGACTTCTGTCTTTGCGAATTGGATCTTCTTTGGGTTAAGTCGTAGATTCACTTCACGGCAGCGTTGGAGCAAGTGTCGCAGATTCTCGTCATGTTCCTGGCGAGTCTTTCCCCACACCAATACGTCGTCCATCACGACTGCTGTTCCGGTGAGTCCATCTAGTACTTCGTTCATTACACGCTGAAAAACTTCAGGTGCTGTGCTTATTCCGAAGGGCATTCTCTTAAACCTGTACCTTCCATACGGAGTACTCATGGTGCACAACTTTGAACTCTCTTCATCAAGTTCGATCTGCCAGAATCCCGAGGATGCGTCTAGCGCAGAGAACACTTTCGCTCCCGCGATTCGAACGGCAATGTCGTCCATTGTCGTCATCGGGTAGTGTTCTCTCCTCAGGGCTCGATTCAAGTCAACTGGGTCCATGCAGATGCGCACTTTGTCCTTCTTTGCGACAACTACCATGAAACTGGCCCATTCTGTCGGTTCTTTTACTTTTGTCAGAACTTCCTGGTTCTCCATTCTTTGAAGTTCGCACTTGACCATTTCTTGCAGTGCCACAGGCACCTTCCTGGCTGGGCGAACGACGCCTTGTGAACCTGGCTTCACCTTCATGTTGTACACAAATCCCTTGACCTTTCCCAGTCCGCTGAAAACGTCTGCGTATGGTCCGGCAGGGTCACAAAGATTTGTATCTGCTGCATTTGTGTCTTCGTGTTCTCTTGACACAGAAGCCAGACGCTTGATCATTCCAAGTTTTTCACTCAGTTCTCCTCCCAACGTCACCGGTACCTCTTCCTTGACCACAAACAACTCCTCCTGGACAGCTCTGGCTCCATTCGACACTGTCAGTGTTGTTCTTCCACATGCTTTTTTCTTGTGGCCAAAAAACGATGATAGTGTGGTATCGCACTTCTGGACTTTTTTGTTTGATATTAGACGGATCAGTCTTTCTGGGATGACTGAGCAATTAGCCCCGGTGTCGAGCTTGCAGCGTACGCTATCTTTTTCTATTGTGACTGTCTCGCTCCATCGGTCTTCTTTCTCTATCTTATCTACGGTTAAATGGCACAGCAGATAATCTTCATCGCTGTCGTCCGTATCCTCGCGCTCTACTTGTCGTACTTTGGGATCAAATTTTCGTCCTTTTTTCGACTGGCGTTGGTGACGGCTGTCTGGTGTGTGGGTCTCGCTCTTGCAGCATTTTGCAAAGTGGCCTAGCTCGCCACAACTAAGGCACTGTTTTCCAGTAGCTGGGCACGTGCTTGCGCGATGAACAAAGCCGCAACGGTGGCACGTGGCTTGGTCTGATCTTCTAAGCACCTTTACTGTCAGTGGGTCCTCGTGTCGCTCGTCCTTTGCGTGGATTTCGTTGAACTGTTCTTCAGTTCGTTCCCTTGTTCGGCATATCTCCAGGACTTTGTCAAAGGTAGGATTGTCGTTAATCAGTTTCTGCTGCAACTGTCGGTCTTTAGTTCCGAGTATTATTCGGCTTCTTAGCATACGTTCTTCGACGTCGCCGTACTCGCAGTTGCGTACAAGCACCCTCAGTTCCGTCAACCACTCATCAAACTTCTCACCTTCCTTTTGGTCTCTTTTCCCAAAGATGAATTCGTGGTACGTGAGGTTGATCGCTGGCTTCATGTGCGCCGCGAACTTATTCTTCAGGACCTCGAGTTTCTCTCTGTCTTCCTCGTTATCGAATGTGAAGGTAGTGTAAATTCGCCTACCTTCTTCTCCGATGCAGACGAGAAGTGTTGCTGCTTGCACTTTGTCAGGTTGGTCCATCAGGTGCGTTGCTACCGCAAACAGCTCGAATTCCATTAGCCACTTCTTCCATGCGTTCCAGGGTTCGCTTGCCATGTCTAGCGGTTTCGGCGGCGGTAGTAGGCTTGTCATGGTGGTCGCCGTTCGCTCACTTTGGCGTTCTTCGCGGTCGCCACCTTCTCCGGGCCTACTGTCCAGCGTCGTTTCGTTTCTTTGAACCGCTACGAACTAATTTGGCTTAAATCGCTGCCACCATGTAGGAAGCATTACGCATCAGCCAGCATGGAGATTCGAACGAATGATCTTTTATTGCGCGCGCTCCGCGCTCGTGCTCAAAACGCGGCACCGCTGGGAGACGTGGCGCCATCTATCGCTAGTTACTACACATCTCACACGCAGAATGAGTTGGAGATGGTAGTCAATCAGCTTTTATAAACTACAGCATGCGAACGGGGGCTGCTGGAACACAACCAGCCAACCAACACCCATCACCTTTACGCCGGTTTTAGTAACAGTCCGGTTCATACTTTTACCAGACTCATTTTTGAAAACCGGAGACGACGGACGAAGAAGGGGACAACACACAAAACGTCTCAGGGACTGATTTACTTCAATATGTGGAACAGGACACCGGTTACCAGCACACTGGTTATAGACCCATCAGAGAAAAAAGCGCTACCTGTCGTACGCAACAGCAACTAGTGGCAGCCGCCATACTGCAGGATAGTGCGCGCCGCTGCATACGCTGCGTTGGCCGTAGACCAAGGCCGTAGACGCTAGTCAATTCCTGCCCACGATGCCAACGTACTGCTGCGTACCCCTCTGTAAGCAGAGTGGGTATCTGGACAAGTCTGGCATTAAGGTACGGATTCGTAAATGTACTCGTTATCAGTTGACGGCGGCGTAGCCGCGCAAACGTGTCCCTGCTGAAGTGCAAAAACGAAACACGAACCGTTCATACGCTACGCTCCTTGGGTGTTTGAGTCAGGTGTTTTTAATCTCACTTTGTTGCGTTTAAAGGTAGAGTTTTCAAGTTTCAGCTAGTTTGAAGAAATCAAAGCGTTGAAGAAATCAAAGCGTTGAAGATATCAGAGCGTCAAATACAAATATAATGTTGCTCGTGGTATCGCTTGTGGACGTGACAGCTTCGCAAGCGCCTAGCTTCAGGTATGCACGAGCTCGCGGTGCTTCAAACTTGCGCGTGTAAATTATACGCCTCGCAAGTGGGCTCATTTTCGTCTTCTGCGCATGAGAGAGGAAGTAGCGGTGACGTCAGAACGCCAAGCCCTGATTGGCTGATCGCGACCCCCTATCTCAGCGTCGTCTGCTCCTTTGCAACGTCGTCTGCTCGCAACATCGTCTGTGTCTGTCTTACCTTTCCTGCTACTTTACAAGCGAGCTCGACTTCGTCTTTCAGAGAGGGCAGACGAAATAACTCGAGCGGTACGTTGTTTTTGTCTAACAACTAGCAGACGCGCATCAAGGAGGGAACTCAAAGGTGGCGAGGTGTCCTGAGGCGCCGAGGTTTGTTTACTAAGAACCGAGAGGTGATCGCGTTAGTGTCCGCAAGTTCCCTCCCAAATACTTTTTCTCTCCTTTCGTGCGGCGAGACCCCTCATTCTTTAACGGCGTCGGCGAGTTGGCGCAGTCAACGTCGTCTGCTTTACGTCTGCTAGTCAAAGCGATGGCTGATTACCTTTCCTCCGTCTGTCGGAGATTCACCGCTTTTTCACCGGCGAGAGTCACCGTTGCCTCGGGAAACAAGGAGATAACAAGAGGAAGAAATTGACCTCTTAATCTAAAATTGAGGTCAGCGATCAAAGTATAATACGGGAAGGGTTCACAAGTGTCGCGCGGGCATGTTCCATTCAGCACACCAGCCGGTCGTGGGCAGACGGTCGCCGAGTCGCGGAGTGCCTGCTAGGCCTAACTGCCGAAGCTCGCTTGGTCGCGTTCGGTGGAATCGTGGCCGTTGGAGCTTTTCCTGGGCGTTTGTGGATCCAGCGTTCTTGTTCGTCGTGGTCTGTTTCAAGTACTTTTTTCTTGCTGCTTGAAGTCGGGACGCGTGAGAAGCACACGTAGAAAAATAAACATCCGTGGGTCGTCGCGACCGCCACGCTGTCGGCCACGCGAGCTTCGGAGCTGTCGTAGGATTTCGTCGTAACCTGCGCAAAACTTAGGAAAATTCCGTTTCGTGAATAGGAATTTGTTCTTAAGTTCTGTCTTACGCACATTTTTGGCGTAAGATCGTTTTGTGAATCTGGCCTTCCGAAAGTCGCAGGAAAGGTAAGACAGACGCGGACGACGTTGCGAGCAGACGACGTTGCAAAGGAGCAGACGACGCTCAGATAGGGGGTCGCGATCACCCAATCAGGGCTCGGCGTTCTGACGTCACCGCTACCCCCTGCGCAAGAAGCAGACGAACTTGCCCTCCGCATATGTTAGGTACGCATGAAGCCATACGACCTGACGCTTTAACCTGCCTGTAGCGCAGACATCTGTGCAGCGCGTGCTTTATGCAAAGCAACATGCACGCGCTTGCAACTTCTGCTTCACTGCAAAATTTGTTGCTCTACAATTCAACTCTAAAATCCCCCTCAAGAAAAAGGGACTCGACTTATCAAGTAGGAACTTGCGTCGAATACGTCCTTTACTGGTTGAATTTGCGCATTGAAATTTTAAGTCTTAATTCCAAGTAGAAAAGAATAAAAACAATATGCCCCCAAAAGGTCCGTTTTTTTTTTTTTTTTTTTAGTTTGTTTTGTACTTGAAGTGGAGGTTTAGATTTTTATTGAGTAAATGGCACAAGTAAAGTATGTATTTGAGACAACCTTCAACTTGATACTCAGTTGCTGATTTCTGACGGGCCATTAATTGTAGCTTTGTAGCTTTAATTTTTAGACATTCAAAAATAAGTGGCTCAATGTGTCAAGTTGAAACTTACCTCAAATACATATTTTACTAGTCCCATTGACACATTTCCACACCCTACCATGCGCAAGTAAAGATGGTGTTTCATGCTCGCGTGACCACTCTCTTTATTAAAGGCTGAATCGCATCTGAGCGATTTGACGAGTGACGAGTCGAGCGACGGCACAAGCGGCGAAAGTGGGCTACGAGCGACGAAAATGTTTCACTCTCACTTGTCGCGTTGCTTGGTTGGGGATTTCTAGAAAACGACGCACATCGCCTTGATCGCTCGCTCGTCGCTTTAATGCGGTGTGCTCCATCGCTCGACAGTCCGAGCGACAGCGAAGCGGGACCCCTGCGCCTGTTTCGTCGCACATCCGGAGAGTACTGGCGACCTCTAACTACAGCCCGTAAATTATAACCGGTTCCTATCATTTTCTGATGCATATTAACACATGTTTGATGTTGTAACTACAAAAATCTTAGTAATTACTTTTTTCTTGAGTAGTTGGTCTTTATGGAGGCGGCGACCACGAACCCCTCAACGAGGAAGTTGTGACTTCTGTCGAATTGTCGTTGCGAGTCCGATCGGTTCTTGAAGAAGCGATATACCTCATCACCTTTAACGGCTGGGAGCTGGGAAAGGTTGTTTATCCAACCCGTGATCGGGAAAACGCTATTTGCAGCCACACAGAGGCGAAGGGATCGACGAAACAAGAACGCTACAGTCAAAATAACTATGCCGGCCGCAACGGAGTCCTTCCCAATGGCGCCGGCCGCCCAATGTTGTTGGACTCGTTCAGCGGATTTTCGCTGTTGCCAGATTTTTTGAAAGGGGCCTATATTCACTTGTTGCTTCTTACCAGCAGTAACTCTTAGTTTTTCTGCGAGAAAAAAAAAAAAAAAGATTTTGTGTTTGTACGTTTTTTTTTTTTCAGGTTTAATACTTTTTAATTTTTTTATTATGACCTTAGGGAAGTAAAGACTAGTGTGCCTCCATGTGCGCTTCGCATAGGGTGATGCCAACTGCCTGTTTCCTTTCCCACACCCTCGTCCATCGCCATTTTGTTCCTCATTCTTTCCCCGTGCGCCGGAAAGTGGCCTTTGTGTCCATCGGCCCTCCCATCCGAAGGGGGAAATGCTAATCCTCCCTCCGTGGGTTCCACAACGCTGCTCCGAACTTGTGAGATAACGTGCTTGTTTCCGGGAGGGTTATAAGCCCACGGATTATCGCACATGAAGGCTCCCTAGTTCGTTCAAGCCTTGTAAGTGACGACACTGTGAAAAAAATAAAAAAAAAAATAAAAGGAGGACGAACGGACTTAGCTTGTAGCCGAAAGTTTTTTCCCCTTCAAGAAGCGAGACAGTGTCGCCTTTTAAGTCTCTTTTAGTCAAAAAGGTTCCTTTTTTTTAAGTCTACTGTGACGGATGCTGGTTTCGTTCAGCGATAAGCTGGTGCAGGATTTTGAGATGGATGGATAAGTGGAAACGACCGTTTTAGGAAATCGAAGTTTCAGAAATCTTAGCAGCAAGATACGGCATTCCCTGGGCATTGTGTGCTCGAGCAGAGAAGCCAAACCCTCCATTGAGCTTAGTGACTTAAATTTAGTTCCCCTAACGTCTCCAGTTTTATGCACAAGATTGCTATTCTAAACGTTAGATCACGCGTCGTGACCTTTTCCCAAATGCCTAATGTATTTCACCAGTTTTGGACAAAAGTAACGAGTAACGAAATTTGACAGCCGATACCGTAAAAAAGTAACGAAAATACTTTACTCGTTAGTAATTCAGAATACTAACGAGTACGTTACTGCGTTAGCGAAAAATGTAACGCGTTACCAGTAACGTCGTTACTAGTAACGCGTTACCTCCAACACTGCTCAGAAGCCAGAGACATCACGTACGCCTCCGAGGCCGGAGCCCGCGCGTAGTGAAACACACCAACGCACCAGCAACCGTGTGGGAAGACCACCTGAAAGATTAGGAGTCGCAACTAAGTGAGGGAAAAGTGTAATGTACCGGCCGGGTGGCCAGGATATAGCGTGAGCGGACTCACGCTCTTTCAAGAGCACGGGACTGGTGCACGGTTTTCGGGGCCACGAGACGGGCATTCCAGGCGCCATTAAAGTAACGTCCGGACTACAGTGTTGTCCGGACGCTTGTCTGCACCGAGCTTGAGTCCTTGCCTGGGATACATAACAGGAAGCTTACAGGAATGGCGAAAGACCAGAGTCCCTTTCAGGATATTCTCCAGTCCTTTTCTACTGAGTGGGACAATTCAAAACCACCTAAAAATGTGGGTGCTACAAAGAGCACTGCTGAAGATATGAGGAGCTCTTTTTGTGTCAATGAACATTTTGACGGGTTCTGATAAGGTTGAAGAAGCGATTAGGCAATACGAGACGTCTAACTCTATCATGAATGATGCGGACATGGACTTGACAAATCCTTCTTGTTTAATCTCTATGTTAGAAAGCTTAATCGTAGCATTGGCCATACTGACTGTTAACCCTTCGAGCATAGTTTCCATTTTGGTCATCTGTTCAGCTTTCGTCATGGGGCCTGGGTTCAGCTCGACGTCACCCGACAGTTGTAGCAACAAAACTCCAACCATCGAAAATGGTTTTAAGGGAATCGCACAATTTGTCCTCTCTATTGTTTTAAACGCTGCATGCGTAAAACCTTTTTATTTTTGGAATCCCAATTATTCGTAAATTACGCATAGGAACTTGTTCGTGGCCGCTAACTCTTGCAAATTCTAGAGACTTGAATTCTGGTCTCAAAACAAGAGAGGTATCCGCGTGCCTTTATTTTTTGCTAATTTTGTAATTCTCAAAATTTGGGGGCTCGCGAAGGGTTTTTTAGAAGGAGGTGCAGTCACTTCGGAAAAAGAATGGCTCGAGCTTCGTACGTAGCACCCAGAACCTTTAGTAAGCTCTTAAGCTCTTAACCTTAGATGCAGTCTTGTACACGTTACTAAAAAAAAGTAATCGATTACAATTACTATTACTCTTGGCTAAAAAGTATTCGATTAGATTACTTGATTACTCGACGGCAAAAGTAATTGGACATTACTTAAAAAAGTAATCGTTACTTTTCCGATTACTTTATTGTGTGAAGACACATCTTTAGCGCTCATAACAATGAACTACTTCCAACCTATATTTCACATTTGCACAAGTATTGAAGAAGAAAAACTGGCTCCCTCTTCGTGGTCGTTGCACCCTCACAATGCGGATACAAGCATAGAATTCGTTTGAAGACGTTTGATGATTTGGGCGTTCGCCAGTATGTGTGTGTGTGTGGGGGGGGGGGGGGGGGGAGCGGAGGGGATTCTAGATCTTGTTAAGCTTGAGCAAGTGTTGTCGCTCAAAGTTTGCGTCGCTCATTTTATTATTCACATGTGGATGAGCTCGCATGTTATACAAAGAGCAACAGCTCCAGGATTTGAAGCGGATCATGTGTAGTATCATTAGCGGAAGAAATCGCCCCGACCACTGCTCAACTCAAAACATTGCTTCTCACAAAGACCACGTAGGAGAAATGGGGAAATATTTCAACTGCCTTTGTTATATTTTGCATCCGCTTTAGGCATTCTTCGGTTCTGGTTCTCCTACGGGCCGCGAGTAGGTACCCTAAGCAGGATTTTTTATTTATTTTTTTTATTTCTGTGTGTGTGCGTGAGGGGGCTAGTTTGAACGAAGGACTCACAAAGCTACATTCTGCTTCCTCAAACTTTGCCCTGAATGGCCTTTGTCACTCACTGGTGCTTCCCACTCCCAGTCACAGCTCAAAAAAAAACAAACAAAAAAAACGGATATTCCACAGAAACTGTACATAGAAAGAGATTGACCTCGTTTCCTTCCGCAAAAATCTTTCGTCTTTCCGTTCGAAAAAAAGAAAAAAAGCAAATTTTATTTTTTTCGTTTCATAAAGAAAAAGGCGTGTGCCGAGGGGGGGGGGGGGGGGGGGGGCGTGGGCAACTTGTAACGGTTACAAGTAATTTTATTACTTCAAAAAGTAATCAGATTACTCTTCTGATTACTGCCTAATAAAAGTAATCAACTTATTACAAAATTACTCCAAAAAGTAATCGATTACAAGTAATTTGATTACTTGTAATGCGTACGGAACAAGTCTGCTTAGATGTAATCATGCAGTTTTCATGTAGCGTGATTTGCCGTTGAAAATTTGTTTTTCAAGCAAAGTGGCACGAAACCTTCGTCACGCGGAGGGTAAGCAAAATGCATGGAGTATAAACAAGCACTTGATTAGGATCGATACTCCCTGTTTCTACTTTGGTAGATTGACCAGTTGCCATCAGCACTATTTACCGCGTACTTCCGACCGAACTTCAGGTTCGTCCGACGCACACACGTGCAATGAACGAGTCACTTCCGCTGCAGCCAATGCCTCCCTTAATTTGTCGTAGTGTAGGGGGTCTCATAGGAGTGACAATCCTACAACGCTTCGAAAGTCAGACTCTTACGCAGTAATAAGTTCGTGGAAGTCGCATCCTCTCTAAAAACACCCAAGTCGGAGGACCAAGGCTAAGGACGATCACACTGCCCAGCAGCGAGCGAGTATCAACGAGCAGGCTTTGCGCGTACTCTACCTCGGGCCACTTGTTACACTTATGTAAACAGTTTTCCTTTTCCACTTACATTGGCTGTCATGCATCATAAGTTTGAAGTTTTCGGCGGGGAAATATTTAGAGCCAACCATCGCGTGAATCGAAGGTTTCAACGCAGATATTAACTTCGAGAGCTACTCCTTCTTCAGCACTACGGCCGCTGGATATCGGTGAAAACCGACCCTCACCTCAGTGCAATAGGTATTGCATGCACTGACGCAATGAACAGCGTCGTACGATTTTCCGTTAATATTGCTTTGACAATGATAGCCTACGAGGAAATAAACGCAATATTCTGCAGGAATTCTCGGCCATGACCGCAGGCAGCCCATGGGGCAGCCATCTTCCTATCTCCACATTGCTGACGATGGTTACAATGGTTACAATGTGCAGCGCATACATGGTTACAATGCAGCGCATTATCTTCTTGAGGGTAAACCATCTGAAACCTACACGCTCATAACAATATATTTAACCGGCAGCTGCTTCCTGCCGACCAGGTAAGTCTCGCTTGAGCTGGGTATTCGAAGGGAAAGACCCATGCCTCCACAGGGGGCATATCTGGTTCACGCAGACATACAGGGTGTTTTTGTTTTATTCTTTACAGAACTTTACATATTTTACAAAAGAGGGATGTGGCAGATTTGTGAATGCCGTATTTCGTTATATCTGTAGAGCTCGGTGGACAATAAATGGGTCAATAACCGTTGCAATGTTTAATAATTAACCAAAATCTGTTAGTTAACCTGTTTATTAACGGCTTAATTGGCCATGGAGCAATTGCAGTTCTAAAAGGAGTTGTTATTGAAAGGGCAATGCAACAATTTTTGTACTTTGCGCAAATACCACTCAGAACGGATCCCTGACGTTAATGACCGAAGAAACACGCGTTCGTTTTTCACCAGAGGCAATAGAAGTCCCAGAATAAAATTAAAGAAAAACGAGCAGCGTTCACCCCCTCAACTCGCAGCCAGAACAAGAGGCCACGTGATCTAGAGCCGATTATATGCCGCCAATGTTGATCATAGCCACGCACTGGGGTTGGCAAAGCACAGGACACGCGCTGAGTTCCAGACATTGTTATGGCTCGGCGGCTGTCGTCGTTGCAGCGATTGGACACGGGCCACTACCCGAATGCTTCTCGATCTAACAATTATCACGAGCACAAATCGAGTGCGCATGAAATTCTCGGGTCCGATCTATGAACCGCATTCAAATATCGTCATTGGGGTGTACTGCGATCCCCACGTTACGTCATCAAATTTCGCAAAGGAGAGATTGAATAAAAATGACCGCTTTTGTCCTTGAAATTACACCGCAACAAAGGAGTTTCTTGGCCAGTGGCGTTCCGTGTGAGTATCCTTGAGTCCCACTAGTGCGCTCGTGTAAAGTGAAAAGCATTCCAATTGAATATCGGTTCACCGCATCTTTAAAGGCAAACACAATTTTGTCAATTCGCGAAAAAGCAACGAGGTTCGCAAATTCTATCGTAAAAGTTTGCCTTTCTTCGCTTGATTCAGAAACCGCGTTATGAAAATAATATGTAGAATAGTGACATAGTCGTCTTGATGTGTGGCGCCGGCGAGTCCACCGAAGACACGCTGTCGAGTTAGTGACGAGGGGACAGAAACAACTGTGTCACTCTTCTACGCATCGATATCAGCACAACCTCATTCGCGCTTTCAGCGCGCGGTTTTTTATTTAAGCGAAGAAAGGCAAAATTTTAGCAATGAATATCTCAGGACAGAACGAGTGGGTTGGTTGAGATAATTAGGCTTCAGGAAGAAAACGAGAAGGGACGGACAAACACAACAAAAACGACCTATTTTCTGTGCATTGGTTGTCCTGTTATCCACCTCCTGCAATCTACATCAGCCGCAAGCATGCTGTCGAAGTATTGTGTGCCCGCCGGAAAGAATATCCAGTCTTCTCGGAAGCAAGGCTGCTACTAGCGCTGCTCGGATCGTGGCTTGGACGTCGTCGGCTCCCACGAACCGCGTCCGCGAGCCTCACGTCGTTTGCTTGGTTCCTTTACGTTTCCGGCGATGAATCCCCCAGCCTTGGCCTTGGCCTCATCCCTACAGGACCTAGCTGGTGAAAAACAATCTGCGACAACGCGGCGTCTTTGGAATGCGATTACTACGATCAGTGGCTCTTAAAACCTCAGTGGCCTCCCTTCGATTGTGAGCTCTGTGTGTGTGTGTAGGCGTTGTAAAGAGAGCTCTTCGGTGTGAACCCTCTTACCTTCACAGTGTGCAAACTCTTCGAATGGTTATTCAACAGGGGGCGCTGCGAGACGCGAGCCTTTGGCGTTGCTTCAACTCGTAGTGTGCTGGTGTGGTTCTCAAAATGGGCACTTATACTCCTTTTCATACATAGCGTGCAAAGCTGTCAAAGGTACTGAAGTGGTGCGCATGAAAATACAGAAAAAAAACGTGTTCCTCCGCGCGTTTCGTGGACGAGTGGTAGCGCTGCCCTGGCGATACCGACGTCTCGGCGCCAGTGGTTCAAACCCACTAGACACGCGCAGTTTTTTTTTTCTTTTTTAGACATTCTTTTTGTGCAATATTGTGCGCATTGCCGAACTGCATATCTCAATTCCTCCTTTCTTCTTACTTTTTATTTATAAGTCGCCGAGAGGCCACATTTCTACCATTTGCTCTGCCTCTTTGCAAGTGTTACTTGCCTCCATCAACGAGTTATATTTTTCTTTCGTGCAGCGTGTAATGAGGAATCTCACTGATAGCAGCCTTCTCCCAAAATTTATAATAGGACGTTAATCGGCAATAGTTGTGGCCTGAACAGTTTATTTTGAAATAGCTGTCAAGGGTAGGAGTCCCCCTCTCGGGGTACTTGCGATGCAGCTTCAGGCGAATGGCGTTGTGTGTGAATTCGGCATGCTTGACAGTCCCCGTGCTCGAAACTTCTACATGGCCAGGTCTTCGCTTCGGGGACGCCACCTTGCCAGATAGACACTGCGCCTTGTACTTCGCGACAGTACGGGCGTACACTCCGGTGTTGTTACTGACCGTCTCCAGGACTTCACGACCGACTTCTCCAGGAAACGCGTTCTTGTACTCGCATACACGTTGGCGATCACCTGCTTGCACCCTTTCAAGGTCTGCGCAAAACGAATCTTCAAAAACATCCGAGCAAAAGAGGTACTTGAGCTTGCTGCGTAAGACGCTATCTTTTCAAAACCAGCCAACGGCACACAACCCGAAAACCCGCAGCGGCTGCCGCACGGACGAAAACGAAAACAATTTAAGGTAGTTTACATTATCTTTTCCTTTTTATTGAAAAACATTTGTGCTCCGTCGAAATTTTAACGCCACCATCAGTTACTAGCTCCAAGGAGGCACATTTTTAAACTTTTTTATAAGTGTTTTTGCAGGGGACGCACTATTTTATGGGGTGCACGGTCGGCGATGAAAACCGGTGCGCTAGCTTTGACTGCGTTGCATGCTATGTATGAAACAGAGTATAGTCTTGAATAAGCTGCTGCACCTTCACTCACTCCCAGAGACGCACCCCACGACAGTTCTAGAAATATGTAAAATGCAGACGCAGGATTCGGTTTCTAATAATATGCACGACGCGAAACTTGTTGAATCTCGTATAAAACGAATTCTCAAAGCGAGTACTCGCAGGTGTAGCTATGTGGAAAGATGTCCGCTTCATACGGAGCGAACCCAGATTCGATGCAAAAAATAAACATACGTTTTTTTTTTTTTGTTTTTTTTTTTGTTTTTTTTTACAATTAGTTCCGAGAAAAATGAATGTCGACGAAACTTCGTGCATATTTTTTTTCCTTTCCATTTTAATTTTTTTTGCACGATTATTATTGAAAAAAAAATGTTGTCGACGAAGCTTTGAACTAAATGGTATGGGACTCCCTTTCTAGAGGTGCATAGGGAAACGGCAAGGCTTGGGCTGCCGGCTGAACGCCGCGAAGCAGCATTCATACTGTTTTTTTCGGTAGGGCAAATGCTGCTGACCTCTTACTCCCGTTGAGAAGGGGAAGAGTCAAAACAGAGTCACACGAATCATTCACTCTCTAAGAGAGCCGTGAACTGTCAAAGCGAGACATGGAGGCAGCGAAGAGAGTCATGGAAGCAGCGACTCCCTTTGGACTCCTTTTTTTAAGAGTGTGAGTGGTGGCGAAGGTTATTGATTTCACTGGTTTTGAACACACAGAAACAATCGTCACATACCTTAAGAACAAGTTAGGTTTCGGGGCGAATGTCTCTAAAGCATGCCGCTTGATCGCCTTCATCGTAAGATTAGCCACGGTGACGGAAATTGCTGCACCCATTGCCATTCCTCTAGTTTGTTTGTAGAATCGACCCTTGAAAGGTAAATAGGTGCTGGTTAAGCAGATGTCCAGAAGACGGCAAATCTCATCGATGGAGAGACAAGTATTGCTTCACAGAACTATACTCCTTCTGCTGTTTTGCCGTTGTGTATTTTTTCTATATGTTTTTTTTAAACCCACTCCCCTCTGTAACGCCTTTGGCCCTGAGGGTAAAATAAATTAATAAATGAAGTCTCAGACAAGTCGAGGCAGGAAGAGAGGCAAGCTCAACTCCGGTCTCGGACTGCTCCATGACAAAAGTCTCGTGTCCTTCGACGTGGTATCTCTATTTACAAGTGTGCCTGTGCCTCTTGCGGTGTCTGTAGCGAGAACGGCAATGTCGTCTGACACCAAACTCTCCAAGAGGATTTGCCTCTCCATCGATAAGATTTGCCGCCTTCTGAACCTCTGCTCAACCAGCAGCTATTTTTCCAATGGTCTATTCTACGAACAACCCGCACAAAAAACTTATACACTATAAAGCATAAGACACCCTCCTTCACCCAACCGCGTATGCGTCCCGTACAGCAAAAGCCCAAGCGAGACTCTCGCAAGCGTTTTACGAAATTACGGCGTCAGTGTGACACATAAACCGCGGTGTCCACCATTGGACGCTTTTTCTCGCTTCCAAAGGATCGTCCACCTAAAGAAAAAGCTCAGGGACTCGTCTGCAGGATCCCGTGTGGTGACTGCGCCGCCTCCTACGTTGGGGAAACTAAAAACTTTCGGGAACGTCTACGCCAGCATTAGTATGACGTCGAGAAGAAAAACTTGCAGGCTTGCGCGTTGGTAGAACACGTCCAGAAGGGGGGTCACACGATCGGATTCAACAACTGCTATATTCTTTGCACGGAAAGAAACTGGCGAAGACGCCCTTTATTAAAGTCCTGGTACATTCAGAACACCGAAAATATGTTAACCGGTCAGCTGGGACACTTCCAAGCGCTTACGTGTCCGGTTTGCGGTGCGTAACGCGAGGCGCTACGAACCATAAAACTAAAAACTTGCACTTTTTATGTTGTTATTGTACGTTAAGTTTTGAAAAATGCATATCACATTCTACACTAAAAAAGTTATGATGAATTGGCAATTTATTTGCCAAAATAACGAAATACGTGGCACGCGCACAGACACAACATTTGCACCGCAAGCAGGAGAGTTAGCACAGCTACTGCCGGTATTATGGTTCGGGCCGTGGGTCCGCCGCCTTAAAGAAGCCGACAACAAAGAGCAATTTGCAAGACGACGACAAGAACGAAAAAATTCACCCGTGAACAAGGGACCGAACTGGCCTTGAAACGTCCGAGTCCGTATTATTTTATGGTTAGAGTTTTCCTTTCATTCATGGATGATTTTGATCTGAATGGTTCACAGATGTCTGTTTATTTTGGTCTTGTTACTTCAATACTGTACGCTGCCTCTGTCCACCGCTATGTGGGGGCCACGTCAGAGGGCGTTCTGCTTTCTTTTGCTACAGCCCCCCGGAACATGTATGTCTGAAATCAACAAATCCATTCTATTATTTTCTATTGTAACCTACTTCTCACCCGCAAGGAGGTCAGGACGTGACCACGTGACATCCCGCCCCTTGGCACCGTGATGTCGCATTACATGACGACGACACATGAGGTCATGGTGTTACATGACTCTATGCTGCCGCGTAACGTCACAGTGTCACGTTACGTCACGGTGTAATAACATGACGTCTCGTGACATCATAGGTTCAAGTGATCTTTCCACGCTACACTCGAAATCAGATTTCGGCTTAGTTAGAATGCAATTCTAAACTAAAAGTGATCAAATACAAGTAATTTATCTACTCGTAATATGTACCGTACAAATCAGCTCACACAGCAAAAGGAAACAGCAAGAAATAGAGTGCGTCTTAAACATAACGCCGCCACTGGGTTCCCAAGCATTGAGCTCGTGTCGGCTACTTACTGTTAAATTTGTCACCGAAACGTTCAAGATGCCTTCTCAGGATGGGATAGAAATCGGCAACCCAAATATTCTTGAGATAGTTCACTGCGCCGCCGCAGGGACTATCAGAAACGGCAAATGCTGTGGTGGTGTGAGGTTTGAGGCGCACTGTACATTCAATCTCAGGCTCATGCTCCTAGCGTACAATTAATAACTTTTAAATGCGAGTCCTATCTTAAAATGCTGCATGCAAATTGTCGAGAAATCGAAAGCTCTAAAGTTAATATATTATTTTTCGCTACTAGTTGATGTTCACGAAATACCGAGTGAATTGAGCGACGAGGCAACAATAAAGAAGCACACCTTTCGGTGTGCTTCTGTACCTTTTGGGTGGGTCCAAGCTTCCAGTATAGGCCTCCTACGTTGCCCAAGAGGCCCTGCAAAACGTTACTTTTTAGGGCTTGTTTTGGGTAGTACAAACTTGAACGTCTTAAAGTGTCATGCATGTAGAAGCGGGCCGGCTCCAGGCGGAACGCGAGATCACGAGCAGCGTGCAAACAAACAACAAAATCCGAACGTTTTCGAAGAACAGGTCGAAGCAAAGACGCAAAGAGCTTGAACCAAGAGACGCCGCGTTTCACGCGTTCCAAAGTAGGAAAGAAAAATAAAGAGAAAAAGAAAAGTGTCGCGACGCCAGGTGTTCTGACGTCATCCCCAAGAGATAAAAGACGCATACCCTAACGGTGGTGCCATGAATCGGGCTCCAAGTTCAAGCTCTTACGGAGTATAATCTAGCCGATTTCGGACGTCGAAGGGTTTTTGCGTTATCAGCTGCCTACAGAAAAAAGAAACTCTCAACGAAGGTGCTATAACTAGTGCAATGCTCGGTTAGGTGAGCTACCGCTACCCAAAATGACAGCGCCACAGTTTGATCCAAGCTTCATCGCAGGAGGCCTAGTGTCGGTTTGTTGTTGGCGGCGAGTTGTTCCCACTGCGTCCTCTGGTATTTTTACAGTCCTTTGGCACGCCCATAGGCCCGTAGGTCTAAAGGTTTGAGCAGCGCTCCAGTCGAGAAAAATATAATATTTCTCGCGTTTCGAACATCCGTTACTATGCTTCCCCACTACATTTGTTTTATTCGCCGTTCCATTATAAGCGCCACCGGAGCAAAGGCCACAAGAATGAGCTCCGAGCTTTCAGTGTCCCTGGCAAGCAAGCGCGCTCGTGTAGTGCGAGCATCGTTCAGGAGAACATGCTCTTGAAAGTAGTTTAGGCTTTATTATCACGTAGAATGAAACGTACGTGCTCACATAGGCTATGAAAAACAGCAATATAAATAATAATGCTGAAATGTATGTTTGATAAGCACTGAGGACACAAACTGCAAATTATTTGATTTTTTTAATTTCATTTTTTTAGGCGCTTTGTTACCCCGCATGGGAAGACTCTGCCAGACGCTTGTATTCGAGCCTGGGTCGTGCATAATCGGACGTTGCAGTGCCGCTTTCAGGGTCGAATCGCGTGGATTTTGCAGCCAGCATTACATGTGATCGCGTTTTGCAGACGCGCTCTCGCCCTTTGCCCGAGAGCAACGGGCCTATGCGCAGGTAAACTCAGGGAGAGGAGAAGACGAGCGAGCGCGTGGACGTCAAAGCGCCCATTCCTGGTTCGAATGATCTCTGGATGGACTCAAAGCTAGCTGCATTTCTCTCTACTCAGACCTTGGCTTTCCAAGCGCCGTAAAGAGTCGGAAAGGAGAGGGAAAGGCATTCAGCTTTACGTCTACCCACTAGTCATTCCGACATGAGCTCGCCGTTCTGACGACCGCGCGCACTCTCGCCTCCTCCGCTCCCTTAGTTCATCTGCGCTTTGTTTCGCTCGAGTGTACAACGCTGGGTAAAAATCTGGAATGCAGCTAACAGATGTTTTATTTTATTTGTCAGCTTAAAAATTGCATTTTTACTGAAGGGTTATAGGAGTGCAGACTTTAGAACCCGCGTAAAGCGTTCAGTGCGCTTTACGTTACTGTTGAAATAAATAAAAATAAAGACTTTTCCTCACGTTGGGAGCACTGAAGTGTACCGTATATTTTGGATTAAAAAACGCAGACTTTTCAAGAATTTGTTTTTTAATATCGCTTAATATGACCAGATATAATGATTTCTGGCCAATCGCAAAATATGTTGATTATTCTTTATGTGTAAATCAAGCCAGTTTATGAGCTAACAAAGCCAGAGTTTGTCAAGGTTTGCTGTGTATACATTTTTCTTTCAGACTAGGCGCCAAGTGCGGACTATGCACCGGGTTCGGACTGTGCACGAGGTGCAGGTGATCTAAGGATTCTCTAGGGCCCTTTATAAAGATTTTTAGCAAACAGCTACCGTGTTCCGCGTACTGCATTCCTGGAGCCCTTAAAGCATGTTTTCAAGCGCGCCCCCACCGCTACCGTGACCCTGGAGCGCCCGCCTAAAAGCATGCTTCAAAGGCTCCGGTACAGCGGTACGTAAATACGTAAAACACTGTAACGGTTTGCTGAAAGTTCCTAATATTCGCGACCCCCGAACATTCGCGAATTGAGCGAAATGAAAAAAAGAAAAAAAAAAGAATGCGAACATAAAGGGCACGCAAATATTTTGGCCGAGAACTGACACTATGAAAATTATTCTCCAATCGTGAACTCCATTTTTGTAATTTGCTGTGCATTTTATGTTCAAAAGGGTGTGCATTTGTACTACACTAGTGCACAAACCTGTGCAATACTGCTTTTCTCAAATGCGCTACGGGCACTATCAGGCTTACCACGAAGCAAACGCCCCACCACACTTCATCGATGAAGTCGCCGAGCTCACTTAGGCATTTTCCTAGTTTTTCAGCTGACTAACGATGGTATTAACATATAAAAATCGTAACTTTCTATCTCCAACTTGAATATGCAAATTAAGTACCCACCGAGGGGCTGTAGGTACCTTGTGCATCTGACAGGTGTGAACACGTAAAGAATGCAGACTTGTACCGTACGCATTACAAGTAATCAAATTACTTGTAATCGATCACTTTTTGGAGTAATTTTGTAATCAGTTGATTACTTTTATTAGGCAGTAATCACGAGAGTAATCTGATTACTTTTTGAAGTAATAAAATTACTTGTAACCGTTACAATTTGTCCACGGGTTTGATGAACATACAGAAGGTTCTGAGTCCCCAAGCGATGCTCCTCAATTTCAAGGAATATGATCCTACATTAATGGCTCAAGGTCTAAAATGGCCATATGAAACTATGGTTGCTTTTGTGGAGCAGGGTGCAGAAATTTTTAACACTGCAATTGCTAAACACTTCCACAAAGGCGGGTTTGCACAGTAAGTTTTGTAGATACCTATACCTAGAAATGTTTTTTGCAGTATGCTGCCCGGAACATAGGAATGTTGCTGCACCAACTCTCTCGAATGTTCTGTTCATGGTATTAGTCCGCACAAAGCTAAGAGAGAAAAATTTATCATTTAAAAAACCTTGTACGACTCGCCATATACGCCATGCCATTCATCAATAAAAGAGCTTCGAGCCCGCCGGAAAGCGTGCGCTTTTTCGAAGCAACATAACTTATGGCACGGAGAACAGTCAGATGCTTGCAACTCTGTAGAATTTCTTAATTGCTGTAGTTAATTATGTGTGCATGCAATTTTGAGTTTGTATTGTTTGCTTTTGCAGTTCATATGTGATTTGATGTGCTCTATTTTTTATGCTTCTTGATGTCCTTGTGACCTGTCAAAATGTGTTGCACTAAGCTGTGTGTTCGATCATCGCGTTTCACACGTGCTCTAAACGCTGCCATCCACAATAGTCCGGTTATACCATAAAAGTAGTCCGAAAAAAAAAAAAAAAAGGTCGTCGACCCCGCTGCTTGCTTGTAAATCGACTGGCTTCCGTGCAACATTTGTTGTATGGCTGTATCATGTGCTACGTTTGTGTATTTTTAGAGCGCAGCCCTTGGAGCCCATTTCCGGCTTGAGCGGCGTCGGCGTTGCCGTCGTCATCGGCGTCGGCGTAACCGCGAGGTCACGGTTACGCCAAGGTCACGTGCCCCAAGGTCACGTGACCCCCCCAGGTCACGTGACCTTGGGGGTACTGAGGGATAGGTGACTTCCCCTCAAGGAGTCACCTATCCCTCAGTACCCTTCCATCGTCCTCCTCAAGAGCTGCGCTATAATCCGGCGTTACAGGGAATTGTAAACGCCTTTCAGTTTTTGGTTGAATTATACTATGCAGAGTTCCAATAAACAGTCCCCTATGTGAAACATGCTTTCTTGTATAAATGTGATCACCTGGAAACGGTGTCCTGTGTCGATCTTTCTAAATTAAAGCAATATGCAAAGCGAGAGCGCGAGGAACAAGGGAATCAAAATACCATAGCGGCCACCATCTCTGAAAGCAAAACATCAAACCGAAGCATAAAAAGTGGTTTAGTCTGAGATATGTGGGGAGGAGCGCTGCCTCCAATAATACTCTCAACACCATGTTTACCGATTACCACAGGCTTATTCTACACTGGGCAAACTGTATATGATAAGCTGTGGCTTACTCTTTCTATGCCAAGGTCTATCGGAAAATCAAAAGACCTCAAAAGTTGCCCTCTAATTTCACTTTACAGAGAGGCTTTAACGTCAGTAAACCTTTTATACGAAAAAGCACTTCCTCGCGCAGTTGCCTTTCTTGTGCGCCAGGGTGCAAGAGTGTAGAGACGAAACCCCCTAGGCGCCATGGGGCGATAGTGTAGTGTGCGCCAGGGAGCTCAGAGTTCTTGGGGCGTCAAAAAACCTTTTAAAGCGCAGCTCTTAGGTCCCGTTTCCGGCTTGAGCGGCGTCGGCGTCACCGTCGGCGTAACCACGCGTTGTATTATGGGACGTTTTTCATTATGACGTCAGAAGTGACATCACGTTTGAAGTCACGACGGTCCCGAGTGACGTCCCTAGTGACCATCGCGTTTCATTATGGGACGTTTCCCACCATGACATGACACGTGACGTCAAATGTGACATCACGAGGGTCACGAGTGACGTCGCGAGGGCCGCGAGGGTTACGAGTGTCGTCACGAGGGTCACTACTGACGTTATTATAGGAAACGCCCCATAATGCAGCGCGTAGGTAAGAAGTGACGTCACGAGGGCTTTGAGTTCCGTCACTCGTGAGCCGCGCACTGTGTTATGCGACGTTTCCCATGAAAACGTCACACGTGACCCGCATGTTGCATTATAGGTCGTTTTTCGTAATGACGTCAAGAGGATTACGAGTAACATCATTATCGGAAACGTCCCATAACGCAACGCACGGGTCACGAGTGACATCACATGCGACATCACAAGGGTACTGAGTGACGTCACTGGTGACCCGCGTGTTGCATTATGGTGATGATGTTTGGGGGGTTTTATGGCGCAACAGCTACGGAGGCCATACTGCGCCAAACAAAATTTAAGAAACCAGCTGTTTTTAACGAGCTAAAGAATAATAATTACCGATGTAGGGTTAGATCTTATTAATAAAACCTGCGCTTGCGATAAAAGACAACACACGGTCAAATGGGATGAGGGGGTATTCTCCCAGCAAAAGAGCAGGATGGAATGGGATTTGGAAGTGAAACAATTCAGGAAAGTGAATACGACGTTCCTTGTCCAAAGCTGAACACAGCCACAAGATATGCACGATGGTAAGCGTATCCCCACAATGTTGACACACCGGTGGGTCCTCTCCACTAAGAAGATATTTGTGCGTTACGTAAGAATGACCGATTCGAAGACGACACAATAGTACTTCATGAAATCGGTTCCTTTGAGAAGAGCTCTCCCAGAGCCCAAGAACCGGCTTTGTAATATGAAGTTTGTTATTGCACTCCATGTTCCATTCAGACTGCCAATAACGAAGAACGGATGACTTCGTTATAGGTTTAATGTCTTGGTGTGGCAAACAGGAGTGAGACGGGGGAAGATTACCTGAGGATGTAGCGAGTCTGTCTGCTTCTTCATTACCTTTTATTCCCATATGACTCGGCACCCAACAAAATTTTATATCAAGGCCTCCGTGTACCGCTTTATTAAGCTTATTTTGAAGTTGCTGCACCAGCGCATTCTTAGTAACTCTAAAGGAGCATATTGCGGTAACCGCACTCCGAGAGTCTACAAATAGGACAGCCTGTTTTATTATAGCCTGGAGAATATAATCTATGGCCATAGATATTGCATAAACTTCAGCTGTAAAAATGCTAGAGAAAGCATTTAGCCGTTTCACTTTAATAAAACAATCAGAATGCACGGCGCTGCCAACGTATGACGACGTCTTGGCGCCATCGGTGTAAAAATGAGTGTAACCTTCATACTTCTTCTCAACCTCAGAAAATTCCTGTTGCATGATAAGGGGAGAGACGCTATGTTTATTAAACCTTGCGAGAGACCAGTCACAAGCAACTGGCACTATGTCCCAGGGGGCAACACAGTCTACATTCTGCAAAAGATTAACCTCGTTCAAACACAGATCAAGTGAGAAACATAACTGCTCTACTCGGAAACTCAAGGGCCTCACAATGCTTGGCCTATTCTCAAAAAGGCGGCAAAATCTAGATTTTTGTAGGGAGTGGAAGGTTGGATTATTACGGTTAGCAAGCACCTTGTAGTAATAAGTTAAGCTTAGATGATGGCGTCTTTTCTCGAGTGACATCTCATTTGATTCAGCATACAGGCTGAGGACGGGCGACGTCCGAAAAGCACCTGTTGCGAGTCGCAGTCCAAGGTGATGGACTGGATCCAACATCTTGAGCGCGGACGGTCGTGCAGAACCGTAAACTGGAGCCCCATAGTCGAGACGGGATCGAACAAGAGCGTTGTACAGCTGTAGAAGGCATTTTCTGACGGATCCCCAAGTTTTATGGGATAAGACTTTCAGAATATTCACAGTTTTGAGACATTTTTCTTTGAGTGACTTGAGGTGAGCAATATAATTGAGCTTTTTGTCAAAGGTAACACCTAAGAACTTGTGCTCTTTCCTAACAGGGATGCAGGTTCTTTGCAGTTTTAGGGATGGATCCAGTGATAAACCACGGCGCAAAGAAAATGGGACACAAACACTTTTCCCGGGAGAAAACTTAAAACCATTTTCATCCGCCCACTTAGCAAGCTTATTTATGGCAAGCTGTAGCTGGCGCTCGCAGCTCGAGAGATTACACGATGATGCTGAGATTTGGATATCGTCAACATAAAGTGAGTATGTAATGGACGGTGGCAAAACCTGAGCGAGAGAATTCATTTTGATTACAAAGAGTGTAACACTCAGGATACCTCCCTGGGGAACCCCATTTTCTTGAACGAAAGGATCTGACAAAACAGTTCCTAATCTGACCTGAAACGTCCTGTCAGTCAAAAAATCTTTTATGCACTGCAGCATACGCCCACGAATTCCGTAGCCATAAAGGTCTTGGAGGATGCCATATCGCCATGCTGTATCATAGGCCTTTTCCAAGTCAAAAAAGACTGATACACAGTTCTGCCTATTCACGAATGCTTCACGTATGGCCGTTTTATAGGCGCACCAAATGATCCAAAGTGGATCGTCCTCGGCGGAACCCGCACTGATTGTTATCCAGAATGCTTTCCTTTTCTAGAATGTACACCAGCCGCTTGTTAATCAATCTTTCATATGTTTTCCCAAGGCAGCTGGTTAAAGCGATCGGACGGTAACTAGAGGGCAGAGATGGATCCTTACCCGGCTTCAGGAGAGGGATAATGTGTGCCCGTTTCCAAGCTGCTGCAAAGCTAGCCCTTTTCCACAATAAATTGAAGAAATTAAGAATGGATTCGAGAGATTCTGGAGAGAGATTACGCAGCATTTCGTAATGTAGTCCATCGGGTCCAGGAGCAGAGAGTTTTTTTATATCAAGGGCACTCTTTAGCTCGTACTGTGTGAAGGGCTGATTATAAGATGCAGCGTTTGATCCCGTTGTAACTATATTATGCTGCTCTGCTCGTCGTTTAAACAACTTGAAGGAATCAGAATAATTAGAGGAGCTGGACACAGAATAAAAGTACTCCCCAAGGACGTTAGCCGTATCTTTCAGTGAAGCCGATGGAGGATTGAAAACAGGAATCGTAAACCCTCTGTAGTCCCCTTGGATTCTCTTGAATCTATCCCAGACCTCCTTAGCAGTTACAAAACTGCTCAGAGACGACACATATTTCATCCAGGTTTTCCGTTTCGATCGCTTACGGGTCCAACGCGCTTTAGCTTTTCGTTTTCTAAACTCAACCAGGTTTCTTGAGGTGGGATACCGCCTGAACTTGCCCCATGCTTTATTTTGCTCTGTGCGCGTCATGGCACACTCCTTATTCCACCAAGGTTTGCACTTACGAGGCAGATTACCGGTAGTTTGGGGAATTGACTGCTGAGCGGCATTTATTATTTGCTCTGTCACATACAATGTGGCTTCATCCGCAGTCATAGAGGAAAACAAGGATGTATCCAGCGT
This sequence comes from Ixodes scapularis, assembly GCF_016920785.2. Classification (NCBI taxonomy): domain Eukaryota; kingdom Metazoa; phylum Arthropoda; class Arachnida; order Ixodida; family Ixodidae; genus Ixodes; species Ixodes scapularis. The sequence continues at coordinate 28,869,369 of NW_024609880.1, read as the reverse complement.
GGAGCTTAACTTAAAAAGAGACCAATCGGCTTTGTCTAACTTCCACCGAGGCATTCGTTTTAACAGAGTGGGAAGACAAATGTCGCTCTCTAAAGTAATAGGAAAGTGGTCACTCCCAAAAGGGTTATTAAGAACCTGCCAAGAAAAACAAGGCAGTAATGAAGGTGATGCAATAGATAAATCAATAGATGTAAATGAATTGTGAGCTGAACTAAAGAATGTAGGCTCCCTCTTATTAAAAAGACATATTTGAGATGATAGTAAAAACTGCTCAATTACTCTGCCCCGAGAATCGAGACGAGTACTGCCCCACATAGGATGATGGGCATTAAAATCACCTAAAATTAAAAAGGGTTGAGGAAGTTGTCCCACGAGTCCCTGGAGCTCAGAGAGATGCAGGGGAACATTCGGAGGCAAATAAATAGAGACAACCGTTATAAGGCGGTCTAAAAGAAGACGTACCGCTACGGCTTCCAGTGGGGTGCAGAGTGGTACCTCGGAACAGGCAACCCCACTCTGTACAATCACTGCCACGCCCCCAGAAGTGGAATTAACACGATCTTTACGAAAAACTTGATGACGCCTTAAAATCTGTGTATGACGAGCTTGGAGACGAGTTTCTTGTAACGCGAGGGCAATAGGCCGGAGATCGTCCATAAAATAGTTAACGTCATCAATATTAGGTAAAAGACCACGACAGTTCCACTGCATAAAATGCAAATTCTTCATTTATCTAAAAAGGTGAAGTGTAAAATTAAAAAGAGAGAGGAAATGAAAAAATTGAGAGTATGAAATTAATGGTTATTTGGGAGGGACCACTGGTTTTTTCCCTTTAGACTTCAAAGTCTGCCACTCCATGTCACCCTCGTCGGATGCAAGAGTGGGTGACTCAGCGGTATCATCCATCGCCTCCACTTCTGGAGGCGAGTCTTTACCTGAAGGTTTTGGCTGGTTCGTTGCACGGGGTGGCTTGCCCCGGCCACGACCAGCCGAAGAGGCACCGGAGGTGCTGGGCAGAGTGTCTTTCAACTCTGCCTCCTCCGGCCCCTTGGGTACTGGGGGAGCGGCACGAGGGTTGTGCCGCTCTTTCGAAGAGGAGGTCCTCTCTGAGGAGGTCGGGCGGGAGTTTCGCCCCCTCTCCCCGGGAGAAGACCGCGAAGTGCGGACAGGTGCGGCATTTGCCGGCCTGTCTAGAACCAGCGAAGCAGCACGTGCACTCCCTCCATAAAGAGGGGGGCACTGCTGCCCCGGCTGGGGGGTTGGGGCCCTGAGGGCTGCCTCCAGAACCTCAGATGAGACCTGGGTAGCCCTCGACTCCGAGCGTGGCACAAGACCCCTCCGTGCCACGTCGGCGTACGATCCCTTCGACATGAAGGAATACCTTTTCTTCGCTTCGCTATAGCTGATATTTGCTTTGGCTATAATGGCAATGATTTCCTTCTCTTGCTTCCATATGGGACAGCCACGATAGTAGGTAGGGTGTGGTCCATCGCAATTAACGCAGTGGGCCACATTCTCGCAATTGTCAGAGATGTGATCCTGACTGCCACACTTTGCACAAGTCGCCTTCCCTCGACAGCTGCGTGTTCCGTGACCAAAACGCTGGCAACGGAAACACCGCTGGGGGTTGGGGAAAAAAGGGCGGATGTGGCAGTTCAGGTATCCAGCCTTGATTGTTTGTGGCAGTGTGTGTCGTTCAAATGTAAGGATGACGTGTTTTGAAGGGATTTCTTCACCATCTTTTTTGAACATAACCCGTTTTATGGCGACAACGCCTGCACCTTGGAGTCCCTCGAGGAGTTCTTCCTCACTAGTGTGAAGGAAGTCGTCTTCAGAGAGGACTCCACGGATGGTGTTCAGTGTGCGGTGAGGGCTCACCGACACTTTCACATCAAGTATGGTGTTCAGCTTGAGAAGCGCTTCACTTTGCTTTTTATTATTTATCTCAACTAGGAGGTCTCCTGAGTGGAGTTTTTTAGCCTTGTAGGAAAACCCTACAAGGTGTTCAAGTACTTTGGCGACGACAAATGGTGAAAGCTTTGACACAGGCTTCTGTTCATCGAGAGAATGAACAACGAAAAACTTCGTGAAGTTTTCTACCTCTGGTTCTTTTTCAATAGTCTTGTGTTCGGGGCAGCGCCTTTTAACGGCTTGCCCCGAACGGGGTTTGGAAGAGAGGGGCGCCATAAGAGGGCAAGGAGTGTTCGGAATCTGTGGCGCGCCGCCCACCACGGAGCCCAACGAGGGAATAGGTAACACCCCATAACAAATATGGCTTTGCTGGAAGCATTACTCTATTAGCGCTACCCAGAAACTATGACCAAGTGTGGATCTGGACGAGAGTATGTCACCACCCAAGGTTAGCCCTTGCCGCCAAAGGAGTTGAAAAAGGAAAGAAGGGAAATGAGAAGAGTGAAAAGAAGAAGAAGACAAGGGTGAAAGAAAGGAGGGGATAGTAGAAGTGGCGACTAGGCTGAATCATCCTGGTCGGGCCAAGCCAGGACTCCCGTCTACGGGAAGCGGGGGCCGAAGTGGTGTATTGCCTCGCCCGGGGGGCCCCGAAGGGTCCAAACCTACCCCGGGCTCGGCTCAACCACCAGGATGCCCTTTTCCCCGGACACGGGAAAGCCACGCACAGCCAGACGTGGGCGGGCGAACCCGCATGGCTCGGGGTCCTTGGAGACGCCACTCTCCAAACACCTGCTTTCACAGGTGCCCCCTGCGGGGTGTTGCATTATGGCACGTTTCCCATAATGACGTCGCACGTGAGGTCACGAGGGTCATGAGTGACATCACGAGGGCCACAAGGGTTACGAGTGGCGTCACGAGGGTCGCGTATGACGTCACAAGGGCCTCGAGTGACTCATGAGGGTCACATGATGTCACGTGACGTCACGATGGTTACGAGTGACGTCACGTGACGTTATGTGACCCTCGTGGAGGAGGGGAGGGTACGTAGTAGGAGGAGAGGCTTGCCCTCCTCTCTGTATTCTCCACTCCTCCTCCCCAAGAGCAGGAAACTTACCGAAAATTTCCCGCTAAATGGCAGGGGAGCAGGAGAGGAGGGTATGCCCCTCCTCCTCCTCCGTACCCTTACCTCCTCCTCATCAAGAGCTGCGCTCTAATTCGGCATTACAGAGAATTGTAAACGTCTCTTTAAAAAATATATATACATATATATAAATACATATATATATATATTTTTTTTTTTTTTTTTCAGATTTAAAAAGACGGAGTTTTCTATAGCAGGGAACCCGGGACCCCAGTCATCTTCGTTTTGGCTGCTGTGTTGTCTTGCGTTATTGCAAGACGGGCGATCTGGACTCGCGTAGTCTCGTCGTACGTCCCGTGGGCTTTCCTTTGTTTGGGTGCATTTGCGTCTTGTTGAAGGCAGTCCGCAACAAGGCTGCTGGCGGTTGCGCAAGCTTCTTGGTCAGAAGGGTTCACATAAGACTGAGGTTGTGAAACGAAATTCCCAAATCACAGGCTTGAACCAGCGGTACAAGGTCATTTACGATTCTTGGCGATCTGTAGGCAGTTATACTCTGTTTCACAATAGCCTGGCCAGCTGTGGAGGCTTCGGCGCCAGCTGCCCAATAAGTGAGTCGCCGTGGGGCGCGTAACCCAACGTCATGGCAGGGTTTGTGTCACTGCGGAAATGCAAGGCACGGAGTGACCGGCTCTCGTCGGCTGGTGGAAAAGTTGCCTGCTGAGAAACCAACACAGTTCGGAAGTACGTCCACCGCCGGAACATTGCCGTCCGATAAAGGCGCAATCGCTCGAGTTCAATTGCCGCTAAAGGAACACAGAGGGGCTGTTTACGCTCTCCAAGGTTTTTATTTGTACATGACATAAGAGAGCCCAAAATACAATTTGCTGTTCAAAATTCGTTTCTTTTTCCTCCCGAAAACCGCGGATTAAGAACTGGCCGGTTTGAGTCGCGCTCACATTCTTCTCTGTGGTCACGTGCAGTTTAGCGAGTCACCAGCGGGCTCGACTCCCATGCCACTGGCTGGGGTTTGATCCCCGCCAGCACTTGTCCTTTTTATCTATACTTCGTTTGCTTCACTAAAATGTTCCAGATGACTCGAGACTCTTGTTGCTTGTTCAAGCTCGGAAACGCCTAGATACCCCGGCGCTTAGACGCAGATCTCCGCATGACTGCTTGAGTCAGTCGTCCTCCCGTCGCCGTCAAAGCATGTGCTGTCTTTGTTTCTTTATGATTCTTGTCACAAGTTCGCCGCATTAAACGTCCATTCTAAGCTTTATTAATCAAGTTTTTATTCGGTGCGAGCCGAGGTGTGGGGTAACGCAGTTTCTACCCACGATGCGTACCACCTGTGAACAGAATAACTCCAAATACGACTACCGTGAATTTGACGTATCCGAAAACATTCCAGAATGACTCCAACTGTAATATCAATGACGACTTCAACTATCGTCTTGAAAACGACCCGGACTATGAACTCAACAAAGCCCATGGTTACAACCTTGACGAAGACCTTGAGGAGGAACCCGATGACGATACCGACGACGAGTTTGGTGTGGACTGCGAAGACGAACAGGATGACGACGCTCGGTTCGTCACTAAATGAGCGGAGTCGCCACCATAGAGTTATTACAATAAACGCTAGAGGCTCAGCTGGCGCTAATGTCTACGGGACTTCCGGTTGCAAATTGAAGCAGACAGCATGCAGTCTACATATCCAGCCTCTCTGTGTATTCTTATGGGAAAACGCGCGTGAATTTTCTCTCTTTGGCGGAAAATAACATGAATAACTTTTGTCATTTCGGTTGTACCGGATAGCATGCACCTTTATTGGTATTGTGAGAGTGCAACTGCTTTAGTTACAGCATTTTTATTTATCACTGAACGATGTTAAACTGCGCTCTATTTCAGGCCCAGACCTCTGTTTCAAGGAACGTATGTGAAATCGAGCGTCGATATTAGGCAAACTAAAGATCGAAAGGAATGTGGAGTGTGTTCAAGGTTTGCTAGCATTTCGGTGGTGCTTATATATTGCTAATATGCCCGTCCTGTCATTGGATGAAAATGACTGTGCACCTTTGGAATCGCTTAAAGAAACATTCGAACGCAAAAAATAAAGCACGAGAGCTACGAAATGTGTGTCTTTTTATTATTTTTTATGTCGGGCAGTTTTTACCGGGAACCTGCTGCCTTCCCCTATTTGCAAAGATTTGGAGCGTGCCTGTGATGATTAAACCCAGAACAAGCATTTTCGCAGAAAGAATAACGCAGTACTTATTTATTGCGAATCTGACTATATTACGTGGCTTTCAATTTATTTTGATCGTTTGCGTGCACAAGGAGTTACTTATCCAGTGTTACGGTGTTACTGCGCACTTCTTGCCGTCTCTCTCGGTTTTCCACATGTCCTTCGATCGTTTGGCACGTATATCCCTCATGCTGGAACGTGTCGACGTCGTGTTCGCGCTAACAGTGTCCGACAGTGCACATAAATACATGTAGGAAGCGGTTTTAACACCGTTTTTCATGCCAGGATTTTCAACTAAAAATGCGGTAACTGACCAATTATTTCGTCTGCGTGACTGAGAAATGTTACAATGTGCCTAGTACGTACAAATTATTCGTGATATATGCTCTTATATTCGAGCGCAGAGAGAAAATGCACTCGCTTTTCCCATAGGAATGAATTACCGGAAGTCAATTTCTGACTGCTTGCTGTCTGCTTCAAAATGCAACAGCACACTAGCGCCAGCTGAGCCTCTAGCGTTTATTGTAATAACTCTATGGTCGCCACCTCGGCCGCATTTTGACCCAAGCCGCACAATTTGCTGACGATGGCCGGTACAATCTTTTGCGGAAAACACGCCCAGTTCCATCCCGGCTACCAAGTGTGGGTCTGAACACCGATTAATCGTCGCAGCGAAGAACTGTTGATTCGGCCGCAGGGTTATTCGCTACCTTAGGGAGATAAACTGCAATCCGTTGCCCGAAGGAACATGAACATGGCCACGCCACCCTCTGCGACCGGACGGTTATTCACGTCGACCGACTCGAACTGAACTATAATCAACGAGACTGTAGAAACCTCTTTTAGGTGGCTCTGTAGTTTGCCCTTCTCTGGCTTTGAGTCGTCAATTTCATTTTATGTTGCATCGGGACGACACGATTTCTTTTTCTCAAGAGGGGAAGTAATGCCGTGTGCGAATAGCTGAGTCACAAGCATGCTCGACTCCTGTGCCGCTGGCTGGGGTTTGATCCCCGCCAGCGCTTGTCCTTTTTATCTTTATTTCGTTTGCACGACTGGAATGTTCCAGATGACTCGAGACTCTTGTTGTTTGTTCGAACTCGAAAATGTCTCGATACCCACGCGCTCACAGAAAGTGCTTAGCATGGCTGCTTGAGTCAGACGCCCTTCCGTCGCCATCAAAGCATGTACGGTCTTTGTTACTTTGTTTCTCGGCAAAACTTAGCCTCATTAAACGTTCATTTTAAATTTTATTAATCAATTTACTGGTTTTCTTTGTGACAATATCATCGAAGCCGTGGGTCATCAAATCCGCACACTCAATATTAAAAATAGGGTAAAGTAAAAAATGCATGTCTGTGGAGTCTAAGAAACTGCAAACGTTGCGTGAAAAAAAAGGCGCAGAGTGCCGGAAGCACATGCACTGCGTAAATATCAACATGGCGCTGTATCGCGTTATCACGGGAACAGTTTGGGAGTTGCGGGCTCGACGGCCGGCTGGACAAAGTGGACTAAGCGATGACATCGGACGACGGGCGTGGGACCTCTACTTCAAAACATTCGTTCTCGGTACCCGCAAATTTGTCTAGCTTCGAAAAAGAGATGACTCACCTATCAACACTATTCGAATAATTTATTTCCTAAGACACGAACGACCGCCGAACTGATTCGCACGAAGAAGTCGCCGAGTCGTCGCCCCTTCTCTTGACTGAAGACATCGCTCGTTTTAAGAACATTAATTTGTAAGATCTTGAAACCCGTACAAACGTCAATCAAGAAGTGCATACGTGGTATTGAATATGCATGCCAGGGTTTTCCCCAGGAATTTCTGAGGGGTGGACATTACCGGGGGGGGGGGGGGGGGGGGGGGGGGGGGGAAGGGGGGCGTTCGTTTTCTTTTTTTTGGAGGGGTGGTTCGTCGCGCCATTTTATCGCCGCTAACACCTCCCCCCCCCCCTCCTCCTCCCCCCGGGCACTGCCGGCGGCGCGATAAAGAAAGACAAAAAAAAAAAAGAAAAAGAAAACGCGGAGCCTTGCGCCCTTTGATTGAAGCAGTATGGCAGTGGCGGCAGTCAGCGATGCGATAGCGAACGATAGCGTGACGGTGCGCGGACCTGCTGAGTACGACGGCCACAGTCTGCAGCCGTGTGCACAGGCAAAATCGCACTGTCCTCCCGCAACATAAAAACAAAATTGAGCGGTGGGCGGTCAGTTCGAGTGATGGGCGGCCAGTCGGAGTGGTGAGCGGCAAAGCCATTGCCGCCCACCGTGGGGAGAACCCTGATGCATGCGTATGATTTCTTTACTACAAGGTGCTAATGTGGCCATTGCGTGGTGCTGCCCCACTACGAGTCTGGGGAGTGCTTTTGCAGCAAGGAATATACCCTTTCCGAAATTGCCCTTGGCAAGAATGACACGCTGCCTTGACGGTATTTGAAAGTACAGCTGGCCACTGGGGTCGGGCGAGGCGGCGACATTGTGATGTAACCCGCTGCAGCTACTAGCTCCAGTGGTGCTGGTCGTCTTGATTCCTTATCGTGGAGTAAAAGTTTAGTCGTTATTCCTGGTCCGTTAACGGTCGAAAATGTAGACAGCTACTACTATGCACGCCAGACAAGCGACCGAAACAAATGGCGGAGTCAAAAGTTCGTAACAGAGAGTGACGTGGAGGGGTTCTCGCAGCAAAAGGCGACATTTCTTTGTGGGTAACGGTTGATTCCTCATTAACGATTACGGCCTGCCAAGCAATCTGTCGTCATTATTCTCAAAGCCTGCATGTTGTGTGTGCTGACCACCTACGTTTCTCGTGATGCACGGCCTCTGCTACCGGAGCCAAAAGAAGTCCGGCAGACCATATGGTATCATGGCGACATTTTCGGGAAACGGCAGCGTTTAGGCATCCAGCTGCGGGTGTGCCGCAAAGGAGGGGCTTTGCAACCATGCCTTGGAGCTACTGAGGCTCATCGTATTGCTAAAGAGGCAGGGCTACGAGGACACTCTCCCCGAGGCTGCTTGTGCCGAGCTTCCCCAGCAGTAGCGGCGTCCCGTGGCTCCCAAATCGCGGCCACCAGCGTTGCCAAGGTCGACTGGGGAGCTGTGCGGGAAGGGCGATTTTCAAAGCCGAGGGTGTGCGCCGCCAGAAAGCGCCCGAAGGACCTTTTAGAAATTCAGGATGCCACTCATCGTTTGGGCAGTCACCTATGTGCTTTGGGGGATCCGCCCTTTGCAAAGCGTCCCAGGACTCTCCAGATCCTGGGTACAGCGCCAACTTTTGGAAAGGTACCTGTTGAAGGAGTCGAAGAAAAAAACGAAGAAAGCACGAGGGGTCGAAGCACTGATCGAGACTTTCGAAAGAGGAAGATGAGGGTGTTGTTCTTTTACCATTAAAGCCAATGGTCGCATAGACCTTTTGATGCTAAAATCAACCGTTTCACTGATAGATCTTTAAGAATTCTACATGGTGCCGAAACCCGGGAGAGAACTTCAAGTCATCGTATCGTGCTTAACAAGACGCTGCGAAGGCAAGTGAAACGGAAATCTTATTGTCAGCGGAGCCTTGATCGCAGAGAGCCAGACGACGGAAGCATTACCACCGGGAGAAGTAACGCGAAGAGAAACTCTTCGGCTTAGAGATTTACAAGGTTAGAAACGGCATTAGCTGACCACTGACCTCACAAATATCCATGAATCGGTTGAAAGCCAAGCGTTCAGCCCGAAGAGCCCACAACACGCGACTGATTAACGACGCCGACACGATCCTGAACAATTTACAGACATACTTAGACAGGCTCCACGCGGTCAAGGATCGGCTGACTGTCAGCAACATCCAGCTAGACCGCATTAACGAAGAGCTGGAGCCACTATTGCCAACGACGGAGCTGTAAAATGAGTACGTTTCGGTAGCCGAATACCAAGATCACGACATAAGGGTTCTCGCAGAGCTGCGATACGAGATCAAACACCTGGAGGTCGCCAGACGTAACCCTGTTCCTCCTACAACGGCCCCACTACAGGGCGCTTATGAAAGTATCACCCGAGTGAGTGGTCCAAGATGGCTGAAACTGGACATATTCATTTTTTAAAGGCGGCATCAGCCGCTGGCGCACTTTCTGGGAGCAATTTGATGGAACAATCCACTCAAGTCGGGCATTGTCTACAACTGACAAGTTCCACTACTTACGACGCTACCTCGCAGACGATGCAGCATCAGCAATTGCCGGATTACCGACGACCGAGCGGTGCTACGCAGGTGCTATTGAACTCCTGAAACAGCGCTTCGAAGATTAAAAAAAAAAAATGGAGCAGGAGCACCTATCAGTAGATTAAAAGCTTTCTGGGATTCGATCTTCGGTTGACACCCGACGTCTTCGTAAGCTTTATGATTCAACGCAGCTGAACACACGTTGCTCAACGCCCTAGACGTTCCAACTGCACGTTTTGCGGCAATGCTCAGCGACATTCTGATAAAGACAATGCCATATGACATGACATCGTCGTGCAATATCATCGGAAACTCAGCTACAAGCTCTCAAGCAACGCATAATTGATGCAGGGCGACGGTTCCGCACCAGAGACATCTACTGCCGCTTCGAACCTAAATTAGATTCTCAGTTTCCTCCGCATCGAAGTAGAAAGCAGAGAGCGAAGCGGCCACTCCGAAGCTCCAGGCAAGGAGTGAACATTCGAAACGAAGGAACAGTCCCAGCCGTCGGCATCAGCGCTCCATAGCTCGGCACCTGCAGTGCCAGGGGAATGCCTTTTTTGTCACTCGAAGAAGCACGAGACATAATTTTGCGATGCTCAGGAGACGCTATACAACAAAAAGATGTTAGGAAGGGATGGGAGAGCTTCCGGTGTACTACAAAAGGGTATCGTGCTAGGGATTGCCGAAAAATATTGATCTGTTCGTCATGCGGTGGTCGACATGCCGTCACTATGCGTGACCCATCATACACACGAACAAAAGAAGGAGCAGTCGCCTGTGTGTCTTTGTCTAAGCCGTATGAAAAGAGAGATGACTTTTGCCAAGGGACAATTGGAAATCGAGTTCACCTACAGACATTTAAAGCATGGTTCATCAACAAGGACACCGGCCGATATATAAGGGGAATTCTAGACGGAGGCAGTCAGCAATCATTTATTCAAGAAGACTTGACGCAGCTTGGTGCGCAAGAAACGCGTCTATTACATGCCACATGAAGAAGTTGTCCGTGAAGAGTCTACAACCGCAAAGCTACTGGTATTCTTCGACGCTTCATCACATGCTAAATGATGCAAGTCTCTCAACGGCTGCCCTGAAAAGGGACGAAACCTGAATCCAGACATCCTCCAAATCCTTCTTCGGTTCAGATGGTATGCGATCGCCTTGACAGCTGATATTGAAAAAAAACTGTCCTTCAGATAAAACTCAGCCCAAAAGACCGTGATACGGTCAAATTTCTGTGGTTTGCCAAAGAGCCAACCGGGCCATTTGGTTTAGGAAGCTTACAGGAATGGCGAATGACCAGAGTCCCATTCAGGATATCCTCCAGTCTTTTTCTACTAAGTGGGACAATTCAACACCACCTAAAAACTGCGGCTGCTACCAAGAACATTGCTGAAAATATCAGGAGCTCTTCTTATGTCGATGACATTTGAATGGGTGCCGACACGGTTGAAGAAGCGATTACCCTATACGAGATGTCTAACTCCATCATGAATGATGCGGGCATGAGCTTGAGAAAATGGGCCTCAAACGACAAGCACGTGCAGCACATAATGAACGAAGTGGAAGCAGATGCAGTACCGGCAGACAGGAACCTTAAGCTGTCCAGAGCTTCCAAGGTGCTGGAAATGATTTGGCACAAGGACCGTGACAGTTTCAGGTTTTCGATGGACTCTCGTACATCGTTCCTTCAGACAAAAGTGGACACCAAGCGTTTCATTCTGCAAGCTGCGTCAAGAATATTTGATCACATGAGATTCATTGCTCCTTTCGCTATACGAGCTAAGCTTCTCTTTCAGAAACTATGAAAAATGGGAGTGAACTGGGATGAAAAACTACCTGAGGGACTGTATGTAGAATGGTCCAACTGGTGCAGAGACATCCCTAATATGTACGCAGTACACCCGCAGCCGGTATGAAGGTGAACGCCGAACCGTCGACCGGTTCGTGCTATCAGCGCCATCACGCGGCTGCCGTGGCGGCTCGCTTCCTTATCGCGCGCTTCACCGAGAGTAAGTGCCTGGATCGAGCGCTGTTCTCAGCTCTGCTGCTACTCCCTGCTGAAAGCGTGGAAGTGGGTTTTGATTTCAGCATCGCTTTTTGTGGTCACCGTGCCCACGTCATTGCCGGCAAATGATTTGCACATTGCACGTGAGCTAGAGCGGACGTTGTTTGGCATAGTTTATACGTGACTCAACCGCTTTCTTCATTCATGAGCGATCGCTAATAACGGCAACGAATGTGGAATTGGCTGTGATTGAGCAATAAATATTGCCGCCCGCATAGCCGAGCAAGCAACGCTCGGTCACGGGCTTCTAGAAGATTCGCGTCCATTTTCGCACCAGACGCAACATTCCCACTGCTTTCTTTTTCTCGGAAGTGCCAGATCATCCTCGCCCCGAGCGCGCGACGCTCGAACTTTCTTTGCCGAACTTTGGAGATAGTGACGCACTGTAAATAAGCAGCTGCCTGCGACCTTGTCGAGTAAGTCTCGCTCTCGCTCTCTGTTACGCCGCCAAATCGCCGCCTGCTTCTCTGCTGCCTCAACGCTCTTTCTTTACTTATTTTGTTTGGCACAAGTTCGCGTATTAAACCTTCATTTTTCAGTTCACTGTTCGTCTTCGAGCGCTTCAGCAGAAATGCCGCCTCGAGTTCCAAGGGATGAACGCGTCCAGATCGTTGTCCTTGCTCAGGAAGGACTTTCACGGCGTGAATATCGCGCAGAGTTGGAAGGCCCGTCAAAGCCGTCCAAAGGATTATTGCAGCATTTCGGGATGACAATGTGACAATGGGCGCTTGGACAATGCCCCCCCCCCTCCCCCCCCCCCCTCCCCCCCCCCCCCCCCTCGGGGCTCAGCTAAAGCGCAACGCGCTTATCAGTTTGTGCTGAGCCCCGAGTGAGCGTCCTCCCCTCGAAGCAGAATGAAATTGCCCAGAGCGCTCCCAGCGCCCCCGCCAGCCACCGCCTCTACCACGCGCTCCTAGTGGGTCTTTCATATTGCGGCGCACTGTACATGTGCCAAGGCGCATTAAGATCGGATTAACGAAACCGTTTAAAGAAGTCAGTTGCACATATAGTTGGACACCAGCTCGCAGGTATATGGAGCATGCGCCTATCTCAGAATCGAAGATAACAGTGGTCACGTTACGGAGGTTAAAAGACATACACCACGTGGACTGACCCGACAGTTGTGATAAGTTGGATAAGAGTTCCGGCGACCAGGGGGAAGCCATTTGTCAAACACCGCGTCCTAGAAATTCAAACCCAGATCGTGCCAGAGAAATGGAGACACAACCCGGGAGAGACTAACCCAGCGGACCCACGGACAAGAGGAGAATCTCCATCGATTCTTCGCGATAGCTGTCTGTGATGGGAAGGGCCGAAGTGGCTTATTTCTAGAGCAGATGACTGGCCGGAAACCCCGCATAAATTAGGGGAACTCAATGAGCTCGAAAGAAATGTGTTGAAACGTACCCAGGTGAGCCTGCAAACAGAAGGTCAAGAAACGGTCTCACTTTTTGATTTAAAGAAGTACAACGGGGATCAGATGGTACTTATAATAACAACCTGGGTGATGAGGTTTGCGCCTAACAGCAGTTATAAAGGAAATAGAGAAGTCGGCCAATTGGAAGCCGTAGAATATGCTGCAGCAGAAGGATATTGGATAAAGCAGGCTCAAGGACAAGCCTTCTCAAGGGAGATTCAGTTGCTTCTAGCAATCAGGACATTGAGCTGGCATCTCCTCTTTCAGATATGCACCCATTTCTGTACCACGATAATGCACTCATGGTAACAGGACGGCTGCAACAAATCCACGCCCCTTGCTCCGTGACACAGCCGATCATATTACCGAACGATCATCGCCTGACTGAGCTGAATATTACGGATGCTCATTATCAAGGCGCTTTAGCTTCCAGTGGAACGAGTGAATGTTACAAAGCCGTTTGAGACCTCATGCATTGACTACGCAGGAGCTTCATATATGAACGAAGCGAGGGCAGGAACTAACAGATCTAAGGCGTATATTGTCTTGTTTACGTGCGCGACAACAAGAGCTGTCCATCTGAAGCTTACGAGCGACCTCTCCACGGAAGCGTTTCTTCTCGCACTTCGAAGGCTCATTTCCCGAAGAGGAATACCAAGTACAATATACTCTGACAATGCTGCTTCATTCAAGAGGGCGTCGCTGACCTAAGGGTAATTTGGAATTCTCCGAGTCTTCCGGACTTATCCTCATACCTCGCTCAACGGAAGATTATATGGAATGATGATGATGATGATTATGATCTTGCAGCAGTTCCCTTTGTATCGGGCGGTACCGAACCACGTTCGTACCTAGCTGAAAAAAAAATATTTTAAACGAAAAAAGAAACACTTATTTCTTTTACTTTCTCCTTGTCCGTCGCGTTCAATTTGCTTGTCCTTCGCCACCAGTCCTCCAGTCTGCTTTTCGTTCTTCCGATTACTTTCCAGCTCCGTCCAATCGGCTTCGTGGACGCTGCGGCGCGCGTTTCAACCTCACTTCGAGGGAGAGCAGCAGCATCTTTATCTAGAAAAGCGTTCAGCGCTGGCCCCATCGCAGGTGATTGGAAGCCGAGTGCTTCCGCCAGCAATTGGGCTTGTGGAAGGGGCTGGCCAGGTGTCTGTACGTTTTCAGGAGCGTAATACCACTGCACCGGATGGCTTGATTGCAGGCTTGTGCATGAGAGGACGATGTGTTCGATAGTTTCATCCGCTACTCCACAAGCCCGGCATGTTGTTGTTTCCACCATCCGATTATATTTCTGTTGGTACACTAGTGTTTTCAGCCCTCCTGCACGTGCCTCAAAAAGCAAGCGGCTGCCCAGGCTGTTATCGTATGACTGAGCCTCCGCTGATATTGTACTTTTGCTGAGGTTGTACACCCGTAGCGTTGACTTGCTCTTGGCCACCTTTGCCCACTGAAGGGCCTCCTCCTCACGCACTGTCTTCCGCACCTCCGTTTTCCACTTTGTGTCTTGTTTGGCACTCACGGGCACTGTGAAGAAACCAAATTTTTTTTTGCAGTTGATATAGCCGCTTCCTCCCTCTTGTCTGTATACTTATAAGGTGGATGTATACGAAGAGTCGCTTTGCCCACCGATTTCGGTCCATAAATCGCAGCCGCCCGTTGTAACCAATCTTGCTCGTCGCTTCTCTGGCTTCGAAGGATGATTACCCGAGGTCTCCATAAACAGCCTCGTTGGCCACCATACCATGGCATCCTACGGCCTGCCTCCCGACGTCTCGCTGACGGCGCTCCAAGATCCGTTCCAGCCTGGTGACGACCCACCAAGAGCATGGGAGGAGTGGAAATCATCGTACCTTATCTTCGAGGCAGCCTGTGAATTTGCATCCAAGCCTATCGCAACTCGGAAAGCGTTTCTGCTCCACTGCCTTGGACCTCAGGCAAGACGAATTATGCAAACCTTTCCCTGCAACCAACGGGAGATGGTCAAAGCGTGCAAAGAGAAAATGCAGTTGATTACATACTGCACGAATTTGATAAACAGTATGAACCTTACAAAAGCGTCTCACAAGCGACAGCCATTTTTAACACAATAAGCCAAAAGCCAGAACAAACCATCGACGAATTCGTAACTGAGCTAATACTGCAGGCTCAAAAATGCGACTACGGAGCTCAAGAAAACAGGCTCATTGGTGATCGTATCATTATTGGGATACGAGACGTGGCTTTACGCGAACGATTGTTTCGTGAACCGAGTCTAACACTAGACAAAATCATTGCAAGCTGTAAAGCAGCTGAAATCTAAAAAAAAAAAAAAAACGTGAATGATATTCAGAAAACTGGAGACGAAGTTAGAGTTGATGGACTCTATCGTCAGCCATCTAACTTCAGAGCAGCGCAACCAAGGTACCAACCCTCCGAGCCACAAAGAGACCAATCCAGCAACCGACAGCAAAGTTCATGTTCGAGATGTGGTACTTCTCATCAACCCCGAAACTGACCAGCTTACGGAAAGCACTGCCTTCCCTGTGGGATTTTTGACATTTTTTCCCGAATGTGCAATCGGATATCGACGTGTTTCTGCTGTAGAAGAAACTTCCAACTCATCCATGAAAAATGACTCCAATGAAACGATCCATTTGGGAGGCATAACAATTGGGCTTCTTCCATCAACCAAAGCAACCAAGCTTGCGCAAACTGGGATAGAGCTGGAGAGGTGATTAAAGAAAAAAAAGGGCAGGCTGGCATCTCGCACCGAAGAGGGACAAGGCCTAATTTCAGAGTTAGTGTTGGCAAAGGCAGAAATGCAGCGAATGTCTTTGGAGCACGAGAGAAATATCGAAGCGAGCTTTGGCCGTAAAGGCAGCTTCGGCTCTCCTGGGGAAGATGCAAGCGCAGCAAGCAGAATTTTCTCATGCCAATTATTAGGAGTCCGAAGCATTGAAAGTCCAGCTGGTTTCTCTAAGCGGGGATTTGGCAAAGCAGCTGGAGCTTGTAGATGCCAAGGTGGAGGAAGTGGACACCCTGAAGGAGAAGTTTGAAGCACCTCAGCTTGAACTCGGAAGGTTTTCTGCCGAGTATTGCATCTTGCAGGATGTCCTTCTTCAAGAATATGGCGAGGACTTGCCGGTAGTTGAGAATGATTCCGAACAACGAGAGTTCAGTGCCTTTCAGTACATCAAGAAGCTGCTGGACATCGCAAAACGCAAAAGAGAGGCCCTGGAAAACCAGCTTGCTAAAAAAGAAGAGCAGTTCAATCTACTTCAGCAAAACTATCAGTACTTAGAGGACCGGTACCAGTGGCCGTTACAAGATCTCGCGGCGTTTGTCCGGAGCATCATCGGGGCATTTGTCCAGAGGATCATCGAGCACACCAACCAGTCGTCAGAAGCTGCAGTGTCTCTTGAAGCAAGTCAGCTGGAAGACTTGAACTGTCTGTTGGCAGTGCTTCAGGAACGGGTCAAATCCTTGACAGTTAGGAACGAGCCCCTCGCTCAAGAAAGTCAGCAGCGGAAATCATTTTGTGAAGATGCGAGTGAAAAAATTAGATGCGTGTCTTATGAAAGCCGCCTCTGGCAGCAGAGACACGGAAAGGTGGCCGAGACTTTGAGAGAGAGAGAGAATGTTGTTAAGCGTCACAATTCGTCGCAAACAGAAGCAGACGGAAGCTCCATTACCGAGAAGGCAGAAACAGAGTGCGACAGAGTGGACGAGAAAGTCAGTAGCCTCCTAAAACGCAACGGAAAGCTAGAAATCGATGCCGACGTTTTGCGGTCAGAACTTTCCAGCCCGGAGGAGCAAGGCGAGATGCTCGTCAGCGACAACAAACATTTTCAACAGCTAGCAGAGAACTTAGAACAGGCACGACATTGCCTCGAGGAGGAGCTGAAGACTCTGTGCAAGCAGCACGTCAGGGCCACCAAGGAGATGGAGAACGAGCACAGCACTGCGCTGGACGTAGCGGCCAAGTGTGAGGCAGCACTGTCAGCGCTGAAGACTCCCAGCTGTTGGACAAGTATACCCACATTGTATACAGACGCAGGAACCAGCAGGAAGAGTTTCACGCGGCAGCCCGAGAGAAACACAGCTTGGAGGACAGGTGCGCACAGCTCACAGAAGAGTGGGCAACAGCCAGACGAGCTCTCGCAGTCTTCGAGGAGAAGCAGGGCGCAGTGGGACAAAAGACCCGGCAGGAGCTGCAAGAGCTGTGGCAAGCAAACCAGCAGTTGCAAGAGCGCTTTCGCTGCCTCAAGGACAAGCATCTCAAGGCTGAAGAACGGTTGGTACAGGCGCCAAACCAAAAACTGGGAGCCTCGATGGAACATGTCACCGAGGACACTGGGGGTACAGCGAGAACTTCGGAGGCACCAGCAAGCCGAGTCGCGATAGCGGAACTCTCCTGGCGGTATGAGTCCCTGGTGGAGCAGTCTTGAGCCGAGGAGAGCAAGTGGAACGAGGAGAAGAAGCAGCTGAAACACATCGAGGACTTACAGGCGCAACCGTTACCACATCAAAGAAGCACATGGAACAGCAGAAACAAATACAGCTGCTGAAAACTATTTCCCTACAGCCTCAAACGAAGCTGCTGAAGACTATGTCCCTACAGAATCAAACGACGAATCACTTGAAAACATTTCCACGTCTACAAGGTCAACAGAATGGCCAAAAAACAACAAGAAGCGGACGCGTCGTGGTGAAGCCGCTACGATACAGGGACTGACAACTGCCGCACTCGCACTGCGTTATCTTCAAAATAAAAGAAGAAGAAGGGGGCATTTTATGATGTTATGAGGCTCTCTGATCTTATAAGAAGAGGACATCCAGTAAGCACGCTCGCAGGGGTTGGCACGCGCTGTTGCGTTTGGAACTGACGAGCAATCGCCATAGCTGCGGCTTTGATCCCGTATTCTACTTATTAAACAGCTTGCTTAAACCATTCTCCTGAGCTTAACTAGCAACATAACATGGTGTCAGAATTGGGATTTATTGTTGAAAGCGCTCTCAGGTGGGGAGGATGGTGGGAGAGGTTAGTTCGCTCAGTAAAGGTAGTTTTAAGGAAAGTTTTGGGAAGAAGCAGTCTGAAGTTTGAAGAGCTAGCAACTGTGATTTTGGAAGCAGAAGCCATCATTAATTCCCGACCATTAACATACGTTTACTCCGACCTCAAGGAGCCGACACCTGTCAGTCCAGCTCATTTTCTGATTGGACAAAGCGTCATTGTTCTTCCGGAAGTCGGTTCAGACTCTCAACTTCCCATGTCCATGACTCATATGGAATCAACTCGAAGGCTGAGGTATAGAGAACTGGTTATGGACCACTTTTTGGAATCGGTGGAGTAAAGAGTATATTGTGATACTGCGATCGGCTCATCAGTACCCAAACGCCAAGGCTGTTTCGTTGAAGGTTAATGACGTAGTCCTGTTAGTGGACAAAAAAAGTCCAGACTATTTTTGGAACCTCGCCCGAGTTACAGAAGAACAGATGGGTGCGCAAGAGCATGTCACGTCAGAGACAAAAATGGAAACGTATATGTAAGACCAGTTTAAAAGCTGCATCAACTTGAAATCTATTCAGCAATGCTTGCTCGGGAGGATGTTGAGGAAGTCGAAGAGAAGAACGAAGAAAGCACGAGGAATTGAAGTACTGATCGAGAATTTAAGAGGAGGAAGTTGAGTGTGTCGTTCTTTTACCATTAAAACCAAGCGGTTACATAGACCTTTTTATGCTAATGTCCACCGTCTCACTTATAGATATTTAAGAATTCTACAGTACCTGAGGGCAACCCTCTCTCCTATCAACAACCCACAAGACCCCACGGCTTTGCGACTCACATATGCCCGAGCATTACACTTTGCACGAAATAAAACCTGAGTGATGCTGTGACATCCCTTCTTAGGGCATCGTTACTACTCGAAATCCTTGTTCTGCATATTTCTGGAGCTACTCTTCATCTCACTAGTTGTGAGCAATGTAGGCGAAGGCAACACTGCACAAGGAGAGAAAGGGCAAGCACTTGCAAAGCTGGGAAAAAGAGAAGCCTCCACTGTTCTCCATCCCATCATAGTGCTCGCCATTTCTCCTCTCTCCCGTCGTGCCTCCCGCTTTTTTAGTGCTCGCCTTTTTACCCTAGTTCGGCGTTGTCTTTACTTACACCGCACGTAATTAGTTAGACGGAGCTTTAGTGCCTTACTGCTATCATTCGCATTTCATGTTCATCTTATCGTTGATGATTGTCATTTCTCGTCAAGTGAATCACTCATCAGATAAATCACTTGCTGCTTCAAGGTAACCTCGTTCGTATAAAAACAAGGTTTGTGAAGTAGAAACATTCAGAAGTACAGGCTCGTATTTTTTATTCGTCCTTCTAAAGCTTAGATTGTTTCACCATTTACAACGTTCTTCTGCCAGGGAACAATTCGTATAAGTTGGTATTTTTCACGAATTGCTGCTGAAAATCATTCTCCACGTTTTTTTAAGCGTAAATTTAAATTGGAACCTTCCCGTCTAAACTTTTCTTACTTGTCGGAAACTATAAGTATCTGCCTTCAGAGGCCTGCATCGAGCTTGTGTAAAAAAGAAAAAACAAAACAAAAAAACATTGAATTAGTTTAGCATTATGCAATACGTGCTTAGATTTTTGTTATTTCGTATGCACCTCATCTCAAAATTTTTGCAAACATTTCCGTTCCTTACTTCTTACACTTTTCTACACAGAAACTGGATCTAAAGCCTTGTGGTCGCCCCTAATTGATCCCGACCCCGAAAACTTGCTTTCTTGTTGGTCAACATCTGGGATGAAAGACCCTTTCCCGGTCCCTTCTGCCTCAATTTCGGGGCCATATTGTTGTCGCTTGGGCCCACGGCGTACGTCTATCCGCCATGGGGTCAAACAACGCGACCACTTCACGACGTCAAAACCGTTTGGCGACCTCTTGGCACCCCGGCTGGGGATGTGGGCTTCCATGAATTGATGGGACGCTACAGTGGACACGTTTCTTAGACCTCCTACCCGTTTTGTTGTTAGCCACCTCTTATGCAATGTTCCGAAGGGGTCGTTAAAGTATTTAAATAAATGTGTTTATTATAAATAATTTAAAACATGATCAACAGCACATCATACTTTATGTTGCCTGTCTAAGAACTTGCTCTTACACCAGCTGGCGCACATCGACTAGAAAAAACCGGTTGCCAGCAGACCATCAGCTCAACGTAGAGGGATGCATGAAAGGACCGCCTCACTGCATCGTCCTTCCGGGTCGTCCTGACGAGGGAGTCATGGACCGCCATTGGGCTGAGCAATCTGGTGCAAGTTCGTGATCTATCACGGGTCAGAAGTAAGTTCCAAATGTTTTTTGACTAAGTATATTGTTTACTTTCATGGCCAACATGTTGGACTTACTTTATTGCTTTTTTTTTCTGGAGATTGGACAGGCTGTGTTAGAACAAACTGCGTTTTTGATTTCAGCCCAGGTTAACCTTTGATAAAAGAGGCTCATAAATGTCAACTCTTAGTATTTACTAAATAACTACGAAGCACTTAGCAGACTGATCGCACCAAGCAATGTGTGTGTGCGCCATATTCCCGACGTTCCATTGTAACCCGATGCTTCGAAACCAGTTCGGCACCTCGTTCACGTGGAGAAACAGTCAATATCAGCCACTCCAGCGAGGCTCTTTCCTTTTGGTCCCACGGTTTTGCGGCGACTCGCAAGCCTGTGCTAACAATCGGCTTCGCCCCCCCCCCCCCCCCCCTTAAAGAAAAGGCCCAAGGTTTAGTCTAGCGCACACCATGTATAGATTGCCCGGCCTCACACATTGGCGAAAGTAGAACTTCACAGAGACGTTTAAGCGCGATACACATTCGCGGCAAAGCTATCCGGTCCGACGTGCGAACTGCAGGAAAGATGGCTGCTTCGACTTGTCGCGCACGAGTTCCGTTCAGCTCCGCCCAGTATCGGATATCCCTGTACCGAATGAATGGATCGATGCTAATGACAGTATGTATAACGGGCGGTAGCTTGCGCTACGTAGCCAAGAATCCTAAACTATTCCCCTGGCCCTTCGTGGTTTCTCTGACTTTGAAGCACACAAAATAGCTTTATTTATTCCATATAGTGTGCATGTCTCAAGATTTTAGGTGAGAATACTGTTTTGTTCAAAATGACTTAACCACGATAGACCATAGCGGACGTTAGGAACCATCCCAGCTAAGGGAGTACGCACCCCGCGCATTACTGCACTGTTGCGCCCCTCCCGAAGTTCACGTGACACTCGCACGACATTGGAATGGCCCGAGACTTACGCTGCTGGCAATCGCAAGGTGAAACGGAGTATATTCGGGTCTCGACGCTCTCGATGAGTCCTAAAAGGCCGACTTGCTAAGGACACGCAAAAGCAGCAGGTCGGTTTGTGCACGACGGAAGACTCCACGGCGTCCGTTGCCTTTACTTCGCGAGGACGAGTTGCGTGACGCAACGCTTCCATCCCCTTGCCCGGTCCTCCTCTCCCGATCGGGGCTATCTTTACGTCACAGCATGACGTTCGCGCCATCCGTGAGAACACGTCCTGAAGGGGGGTAACACGATCGGATTCAACGACTGCTATATTCTTTGCACGGAAAGAAACTGGCGAAGACGCCTTTTATTAAAGTCCTGGTACATTCAGAACGCCGAAAAAAACGTCAACCGGTCAGCTGGGACACTTCCAAACCTGTCCGGTTTGCGGTGCGTAACGCGAGGCACTATGAACCATAAAACGTAATATTTGCACTTTTTATGTTTCTATTGTACGTTAAGTTTTGAAAAATGCATATCACATTCTACACTAAAAGAGTTATGATGAATTGGCAATTTATTTGCAAAAAGAACGAAATACGTGGCACGCGCACAGACACAACATTTGCACCGCAAGCAGGAGAGTTAGCACAGCTACTGCCGGTATTATGGTTCGGGCCGTGGGTCCGCCGCCTTAAAGAAGCCAACAACAAAGAGCAATTTGCAAGGCGACGACAAGATCGAAAACAGTCACCCGTGAACAAGGGGCCGAACTGGCCTTGAAACGTCGGGGTCCGTATTATTTTATGGTTAGAGTTTTCCTTTCGTTCATGGATGATTTTGATCTGAATAGTTCACAGATGTCTGTTTATTTTGGTCTTGTTACTTCAATATTGTACGCTGCCTCTGTCCACCGCTATTTGGGGGCCACGTCAGAGGGCATTCTGCTTTCTTTTGCTACAGCCCCCCGGAACATGTATGTCTGAAATCAACAAATCCATTCTATTATTTTCTATTCTAACCTACTTCTCACCCGCAAGAAGGACAGGACGTGACCACGTGACATCAAGCCCCTTGGCACCGTGACGCCGCATTACATGACGACGACACATGAGGTCATGGTGTTACATGACTCTATGCTGTCGCGTAACGTCACAGTGTCACGCAATAACATGACGTCTCGTGACGTCATAGGTTCACGTGACCTTTCCACGCTACACTCAAAATCAGATTTGGCCTTAGTTAGATTGCAATTCTAGACTAAAAGTGATCAAATACAAGCAATTTATCTACTTGTAATAGGTACCGTACAAATCAGGTCACACAGCAAAAGGAAGCAGCAAGAAATAGAGTGCGTCCCAAACATAACGCCGCCACTGGGTTCCCAAGCATTGAGCTCGTGTCGGCTACTTACTGTTAAATTTGTCACCAAAACGTTCGAGATGCCTTCTCAGGATAGGATAGAAATCGGGAACCCAAATATTCTTGAGATAGTTCACTGCGCCGCCGCAGGGACTATCAGAAACGGGAAACAAAATATTTGGGGGTTTTACGTGCCAATCCAACGACGGGCATCTGGCACGCCCCAGCGGAGGACTGAGGATTAATTTGGACCACCGATTTCGGACATCGAAGGGTTTTTGCGTTATCAGCTGCATACAGAAAAAAAGAAACACTCAACGAAGGTGCTATAACTAGCGCAATGCTCGGTTAGGTGAGCTACGGCTACCCAAAATGACAGCGCCACAGTTTGATCCAAGCTTCAGCGCAGGAGGCCTAGTGTCGGTTTGTCATTGGCGGCGAGTTGTTCCCACTCCGTCCTCTGGTATTTTTACAGTCCTTTGGCACGCCCATAGGCCCGTAGCTCTAAAGGTTTGAGCAGCGCTCCAGTCGAGAAAAATATAATATTTCTCGCGTTTCGAACATCCGTTACTATGCTTCCCCACTACATTTGTTTTATTCGCCGTTCCATTATAAGCGTCACCGTAGCGAAGGCCACAAGAACGAGCTCCGAGCTTTCAGTGTCCCTGGCAAGCAAGCGCGCTCGTGTAGTGCGAGCATCGTTCAGGAGAACATGCTTTTGAAAGTAGTTTAGGCTTTGTTATCACGTAGAATGAAACGTACGTGCTCACATAGGCTATGAAAAACAGCAATATAAATAATAATGCTGAAATGTATGTTTGATAAGCACTGAGGACACAAACTGCAAATTATTTGTTTTTTTTTAATTTCATTTTTTTAGGCGCTTTGTTACCCCGCATGGGAAGACTCTGCCAGACGCTTGTATTCGAGCCTGGGTCGTGCATAATCGGACGTTGCAGTGCCGCTTTCAGGGTCGAATCGCGTGGATTTTGCAGCCAGCATTACATGTGATCGAGTTTTGCAGACGCGCTCTCGCCCTTTGCCCGAGAGCAACGGGCCTATGCGCAGGTAAACTCAGGGAGAGGAGAAGACGAGCGAGCGCGTGGACGTCAAAGCGCCCATTCCTGGTTCGAATGATCTCTGGATGGACTCAAAGCTAGCTGCATTTCTCTCTACTCAGACCTTGGCTTGCCAAGCGCCGTAAAGAGTCGGAAAGGAGAGGGAAAGGCATTCAGCTTTACGTCTACCCACTAGTCATTCCGACATGAGCTCGCCGTTCTGACGACCGCGCGCACTCTCGCCTCCTCCGCTCCCTTAGTTCATCTGCGCTTTGTTTCGCTCGAGTGTACAACGCTGGGTAAAAATCTGGAATGCAGCTAACAGACGTTTTATTTTATTTGTCGGCTTAGAAATTACATTTTTATAGAAGGGTTATAGGAGTGAAAAGTTCAGAGCCTCTTTAAAGCGCTCAATGCACTATTCGTTACTCTTGAAATAAATAAAAATAATGACTTTTCCTCAGGTTGGGAGCACTGAAGTGTACCGTATATTTTGGATTCAAAAACGCAGACTTTTCAAGAATTTGTTTTTCAATATCGATTAATATCACCAGATATAATGATTTCTGGCCGATTGCAAAATATGTTGATTATTCTTTATGTGTAAATCAAGCCAGTTTATGAGCTAACAAAGGCGGAATTCGTCAAGGTTTGCTGTGTATACATTTTTCTTTCAAACTAGGCGCCAAGTGCGGACTATGCACCGGGTTCGGACTGTGCACGAGGTGCAGGTGATCTAAGGATTCTCTAGAGCCCTTTATAAAGATTTTTAGCAAACAGCTACCGTGTTCCGCGTACTGTGCACTCCTGGAGCCCTTGAAGCATGTTTCTAAGCCCGCACCCACCGCTACCGTGACCCTAGAGCGCCCGCCTAAAAGCATGCTTCAAAGGCTCCAGTACAGCGGTGCGTAAATACGTAAAACACTGTAACGGTTTGCTGAAAGTTCCTAATATTCGGGACCCCCGAACGTTCGTAAATTGAGCGAAATGAAAAAAAAAAAAGAATGCGAGCATAAAGGGCACGCAAATGTTTTGGCCGAGAACTGACACTATGAAAATTATTCTCCAATCGTGAACTCTATTTTTGTAATTTGCTGTGCATTTTATGTTCAAAAGGGTGTGCATTTGAACTACATTACAGCACAAACCTGTGCCATACCGCTTTTCTCAAATGCACTACGGGCACTATCAGGCTTACCACGAAGCAAACGCCACACCTCACTCAGCTACACTGTATGCGGTGACTTCATCGATGAAGTCGTCAAGCTCAATTAGGCATTTTCCTAGTTTTTCAGCTCACTAACGATGGTATTAACATATAAAAATTGCAACTTTCTATCTCCGACTTCAATATGCAAATTAAGTACCCACCGAGGCGATGGAGGTACCTTGTGCATCTGAAAGGTGTGAACACGTAAATAATGTTATCTTTTCTAAGCTTTTAGAGCATTCTCCGTTCTGTGAGCCGCGAACGTCGAACATACACAGAGCCCTGGCATCAGGGATTAGTTCAAGAGCATTTCGTTGCTGGTCCATAGAGGTTATGATTATGGTGTCGATGTACCACGGCATCAGGTCGGTCATGCTTGAGTGGTTTGGGAGAGGCCAAATGTCGCAGGGGCTTGAAAAATCTATCGTCACATTGCATCTTGTTTTTTCTGTTTTTTTTTTGTTTTTTTAATGCGTATAAGCTGCAGGACGGCTCCTGCCAGGGAAAGTGCTGTGATGACAGTAATTTCTATCATGTCGTCAAGCCCCGCCACAGTGATCTGCTGAGATTCCCGTTGTTCAAATGTCCAGTCGCGGACCGGCTCTAGCATGGAGTTGGTATGGTCACAGTTAACGATCATATCATCCGGAATTTTATTTTCACG
Source organism: Ixodes scapularis (assembly GCF_016920785.2). Taxonomy (NCBI): domain Eukaryota; kingdom Metazoa; phylum Arthropoda; class Arachnida; order Ixodida; family Ixodidae; genus Ixodes; species Ixodes scapularis. The sequence goes on along the minus strand of NW_024609880.1, from coordinate 28,843,876 downwards.
CACCACATTCTCGTTCTTGCAAGAAACTCGCACTTGATGTCTTCAAGATCGGTTGATGCTTCCTGGATGTCCGCGTTGCCTTCACAAAAACAAGATGTCAAGGTGTCAACAAGTGCCAACGAGTTACCATATCAGGAAGCTTTCTTGGCTCTTCATCTTTATGATTCACCAAACAGCGGCAATGAAGATCATCTGATTAACGATTTCTCCCTTCTCTCCAAGCTTCCGAATGTAATCTTGCAAGTCACGATCCAAATTACGCAACTTTAGTTTACTTCCGTTGGTTACATGTGGCAGCACTTCAAGGGATGATATGCTGAGTCTGATTTTACGTAGATATGAATCTCTGAGTCCTAAAAAAAGTCTGGTGATTAAAAATTTGTGAGGGATTCTTCGGTTTGTCCAGTAGTTTCTCGTTGTGCAACTTGCCATCAGATGTGATTATCGAGGAGGGCTCAGGGGAGGGTGCAGAACAGGGCCAGTTGGATGACCCTGTAGATGCTGCTGAAGGCATGGGGAATTTTTTCTTTTTTAATGCCGTAGCCTCTCTATCAGGGAGTGTGTAAATAGCGCAGTAACCAAAGTTGAACAGTGCTTGCAGTGCGTCGGTTTGATGAACATACAGAAGGTTTTGAGTCCCCAATCGATGCTCCTCTATTTCAAGAAATAGGATCCTACATTGATGGCTCAAGGTCTAAAATGGCCATATGAAACTGTGGTTGCTTTTGTGGAGCAGGGCGCAGAAATTTTGGCACATTGATACTTTAGACCCATGTTGTTGTAAAAAACACTATCTCCAAACTCCGGTCTAAAAACATGCTTTTCGTGCAAGGCTCGTTAAATTATGAGGCGCTGGAGAAATGCAGCGTTAAGTCCTTATTTTGAACTCTTTTTGTTCGCCTTCTGCCCATTGAAAAGCATGCGGGAAGGGCCTTAGAACGCACCTGGTATCGCTGCGCCGCAGCGTTCTTCTGCAACATAAAGTTCGTCTGCTTTCCTCGCCGTCACCATGGCAACGAACGCCGAATGAATAGAAGCACGCGCGGTACCGCCGCGTGAAGCCAGCAACAGCTGACGCCATTTTACGAACGCCGTCTGCTAGCCAAAGCCGAACGCGGTGTGTCAGATCAACCACCTCCGCCGGTACGGCGCTAGCAAAGACGACGCTGAGACACGCCGACGGCGATCGAGCAAGCAACAACACCGCGGGACGACTGCAACGGCGGCATTTATTCGGATCAAAAGCCGCCTTCGCCGGTGCGCCGCTAGCAAAGACGACGAAGCTGAGCCACGCCGACGGCGAATGGGCAAGCAACATCACCGCGGGACGACTGCAACTGCGGCATTTATTGGGATCAAAGGCGCGATATAAGAAAGAACAATTTTTATTTGAATCATAACACGCCATATCCAAGTTGGGGACCACCATACCTTTGCTGGGTCTTTCCTGTGAACTTTTTACAGAGACACGGGGTGCCGCATTCAAAACACAGCTCCGTTTGCAAAATATGGGGGCCCTGAAAAGGGCCGTTTAGACCGCTACCAGAACCTATAACTGACGTAACGAGCACTTGACGAGCGGTTGGCGCATAAGTCTTCTTTATGCACGCAGGCGGGCGACGGGCTCAGCGCGCAGCGGATCACTTGAAACACCGGGGCCCTCAGAATCCTCGTCCTCAGCACTATAAGGAAGGTCCCTGTCTGCGTCGGGGCCGTAGATTTTGGCGACCGCGGTGACGAACGACTGGAATCTATCAGTGTTTCCGCGCGCCTTCTCTCTCCTCCAAAACATGAACTTTGCAAGGTGACCAGTGAAATGGTGGCTCTCGCGCCGTCCAGATGGAAGAGAGTTTTTGACGTGGGCCCAGGTGCCCTCCACCGTATTGGTGTGCGCACCGGTGTTCGGGTCGACAAAGTGTAGCTTGTGGTTAACGGTGAGGTGCGTGTAGCCTGTGGTTAACGGTGAGGTGCGTGAAGCGAGCGTCATCTGCAAGGTTGCGATAGCCAGCCCAACAATCAGCGATTATTCTTGTTCCAGGGTGGACCCACCTGGCTATTAGCCCTAGCAGGGTTTTGGGAGGCACTCATTTGATCGAGTGACGTTTTAGCGAACGCCCACGTTTCATCGAAGGACACTTTAGCGAATTGTCGGACGCCGCGAAGCGGCGTTTTCGGGTGGACCAAATAGGTTCACATTTTTTGTAATGAGTCGCCGCAGGCTGTCGCCGCGAAGCGGCGTAAAGCGCAGCGCGGCGGATGGGTTAACGCGCGCCCCCGTTATTCGCTTAAACGTCGATTCGCCCAAATGTCGCTGTTCGCTAAAATGTCATTCGCTCATGTGATGTGGACCCCAGGGTTTTAGCGTCAAGGGTCTCCACGGTAACAAGAAAGCAGCACCCGCTGCCTCGCTCCACACCGCCGAAAACCCACTGGCCAGGCCTTAAATACCCGCGATGGTACTTTCCCCGCCCGAACATACTCTCGTCTAGTTATACAGTCACGCCTTCGCCGCCAATCATCTCTGAATGCGTAAAGACAGCATTTACCACAACCTTCCGACAAAGGCTCGTCCAATCAGTTATTGCCTTACTTGCGACATCAGTCTCCCGCTGAATGACGGCGCACGGTAGGTTCTGGCACCAGAGGTAGATGATCTTCATGAGTTGGGGAAGCGTCAGGTGCGATGCCTCGAAAAAGGAACCGCTCCGTACCGAGACCTCCCCCGGCACTGAACCTTGACCGGCTTCCTCTTGGGCACCTAACGAGTCATGCACACACCGAACCTTCACGAATAACCATCCGCAGATTTAGCGCGGACTCGTACACACTAAACGAAAATATACCCAGATGGGAGTACATCTCTTGTCCTCTAGCGCATTCCCTTATGGGGTTTTTTTATACTCTGCAGGATGGGAGTTCAGAATGAACTCCCACGCAGGCCAGAGTTTTTGGGGGGGTGCAAGGGAGTATGTACAGAACTCCCAGCAGTACGGGAGTCTGTTCATGGATCAATGGGAGTATTTATTTACTTCCATCAGAGTGTTCCTATGTGGAACCAAGGGAATATTCTTTCACATCCTTATGCGAGTTTTTACGTGGACTCACGGGAATGTTCCTTTACATCCACCTGGGAGTTCTTACGTGGATCCACGGGAGTATTCTTTCACATCCATAAGGGAGTTTTTACGTGCACTTATGGGACTATTTTTTCACATCCATATGGGAGTTTTTACGTGCATTTATGGGACTATTTTTTCACATCCATATGGGAGTTTTTACGTGCACTTATGGGACTATTTTTTCACATCCATATGGGGGTTTTTACGTGCATTTATGGGACTATTTTTTCACATCCATATGGGAGTTTTTACGTGCATTTATGGGACTATTTTTTCACATCCATATGGGAGTTTTTACGTGCATTTATGGGGCTATTTTTTCACATCCATATGGGAGTTTTTACGTGCACTTATGGGACTATTTTCTCACATCCACCTGGGAGTTACTGCCGGGACCTAAGGGAGTATTCTTTCACATTCATTTGGGAGTTAGTACGTGGACCCACGGGAGTCTTCTTTCACATCCTCCTAGGAGTTGTATACCTACGGGGGTATTCCTTCGCATCCATCTAGGAGTTTCTTCAAAGCCAGGAAGTGTGGAAGGAAAGTCATAAGCAGGTAGCATCATGCACGAAATAAATTTATTGCACTATGAATATTTTTTGCACATGTCGTGTAACAAGAGCTCATTTTGCCTTGGGCGCAAACTGGCTTATACCCCGTTAGACGGCCATTTAAATGGCCTTCAGAGCAAACTCCTCAAAAAATGTCTGCGAACACCAAAGGGCACAGGCAGAGCCGAGATTGTGAACTGATTCACCGATTCTTTGAAGGAATTCATTCCGAAAGCCATTTAAATGCCCGACTGACAGGGGTATTTATTACAATGTAGGGTACGCTAGGCTAACTGTGGTACACAAGCCACGATTGCTCTGTAGAAATTTATCAATTCCAGTGCCTTCACCCGTGGCTTCATGTAGCAGTCGGCAAAACCAAGTTCAATGAAAGTCAGCATCTTATGTGCCTTTTTACATAGTGGATGTGGAAAATCCAGTAGACGGCAATGAGGTACGCCACATCCTGATGGAGCCATACCATAAGTACAAAGTTCTTCCTTAATCAGTCCTAAAATATTGAAATAAATTACCTCAAACTTGACAGAATTCGATAAAACATAATATGAGAGTCACAGATTTTTCACCTCAGCTTATTTATGTTAAACACTCTGACTGCTCCCTCTTAGACGTCGCAGCTTGCTCGTTAGATGTAGTAGCGGCAGATGCAATTACTCTTCCTGCAATCAGACCGCTGTTGGCCATTCTCTTTCCTGCGTAGTGCTGGAAGGGACCTGTAACCAAAAAAAGCACAAGCATTTAAGTTAAAATGTACTCACAATCAACACAACAGATGTTTCCGACGTTATCGTATGAACCTTGCAAACCAGGTGGGGAGTGGACTTCTCTCAAAAAGTAAATTGAAGACAGTTTCTTCAAAGCAATATCAATACTACTGATATTGAAAATATGGTAAAAGGGCAGAATGGTTTTAAAGTGATATAGCAACGAAATTGTAGTGCCTATTTTATTGTCTAAATGTCAACCATGTTTTTCCATACAGTGGAGACACCAATTTTTTGCTCAAAAAGACAAAAAACATTTAAAACTAGTGTCTCAGAAGATCTCCCGATATGCATCACGTTCGTGACGTCTGGTTCTCCTTCAGTCAAGGCTATATGGGAGCTGGCGTGGCTGTGAGCTTCGCCACTTGATGACGTCAATGCACTACAAGCTGGTCGTTCGAGTTGTCCCTCCTCGCTCTCCGCAGGAGTTGAATAGGCACGGGAGAAAAAAGAAAACCGGTTCAGCCAAGTTAGACAGGGCTCAGGCGCACACAGCCTGCCACCATGCTCCCGTGTAGTGGTGCTGCTTCTATGTGGTGTGACGTGACAGTATTTGGTTTATTTAAATAATGTTTTGGAGTCTTTTTTAGCAGAAAAAAAAATTGGTGTCTCCATGGTGTGGGCAGAACATGGTTAACATTTAGACAATACAATTAGTGCTAAAATTTTGTTGTAATAACCTTTAAAAAAAAAATAAAGAACAAGGTACGCCCTTATTTTCAACAGTTCACATCAAACACGTTTATAACTATCTACCTTTCTGTGCTAGTTTCCTTTTCCATCGTTTCATAGTCTCAGTAACTTTAAGAGTGAGTGACAGTCCTGCAAAAATGTCATCAAGCATGTAAAAATTTTCAAAGCCGGAAAAATTGACAGCTTATTGCAAGCTTTTAAAAAGTCAAACCAAACAAAACAACCTATTGCAAAAACTGTAGGATACCTGTCTTGCTGCATGTAAGCTTAAGAAATTGAAATTAGTATACATTTCTAGCGATTTACTCCTACAAACTATAATTTTCTTCTCTCACACAATCTCTAGGCAAAAGAAGCAAAAGCCCTCCCATTATCATAATCGTGTGCACTGCAAACATGCAAGAGTTATCAACTTTTTGAAAAACGACTATAAGGGATAGCTCACATATACGGCACAGAGCTAAATCAACAGTAAAACAGTGCCGACTTGAACTTAACTTAGTACTGATACAGCAGTATATGAGCATCAGATCATTAACAAAGAGCAAAGTCAGCACTATTCCCAGCACTTACTAATAGTACTGCACTATTGTAACGCCCCGAATCTGGGTGAACCCTTTCAAATCACCGCATAAATTGGCTTCACAATGTATCGCACTACGATTTACCAGAGAGGTGCTTGAAGGTGGTGAAAGCATCGCAGAAGAAATTTCAAAGAATGAACTTACCCGAGTAAAAAGTAAAAAAACTGGTTTGGCTACCTATGGCACCAGTGTGCTAGTATATGCGCACCCTCCGACTGGCACAACAACCGACAGATGGCGGCAACGGCACCGACGCCTTATGGCAGCTCGGTAGCTCCACGGTCACGCCAAAAGCACACCACATGTAGCTGAAATTACTCAACAAACCATCGGTTTAATTATTTTTGTGTCCATTTAATGTGATTTATTGGGGGTGAAAATAAAATAATGTTCTGACAATTATAGCACCGAAAAAGTGTGTACCATTTATGACTCAAAAAGGTTGTCTGATTTTGGTGTGACTGGGCGGCTGCTGAGCAGCTACAAGCCGCTAGGGTTGATGTCGCCATCTGTCAGTTATTGAGCCAGTCAAAGGGTGCACAGTTAGCAGACGGGTGCCAAAGGCAGAAAAAAATAGTCATTTTTTTACCTTTTACTCAGGTAAGTTTGTTCTTTGAGCTTTTGATGCAGTGATTCCATTACCTTCGGGCACCTCTGTCGTAAATCGTAGCGTGATGCATCCCCAAACCGACTTAATGCAGTACTTTAAAAGCTTCACCAAGATTAAGAACTTGGCAGCACAGGTGTAGTGTATATGTGAACAGGTCTTTAAGGAAAGGAACAGAAATTTAGATTTCACAAAATAAGGTAGCAGGAGTGTTCAACGGGGCGCCACCAACCCCTAAACACCACTCATAAAGCAATATCCCGAACGGATATCCATATTTTTGTAAAATAAGGATGCGATGAGTGAGAATCGCGACATCGTGTTTCCTGCAGAATAGTTGAGGAGGGGGGGAAACGGCCTTGCTTCTTTCCCTTTTCGCGTCCTTGCGGAGTCAAAGTGAGAAGAGGAGGAAACCAGAATCGCGACGTCACGGGCCTTTTTGGCCATTGTTCAAGCATGCTCTTCTTTCACAAAAATGCAACCATCCGTTAGAAATATCGCTTTATGCGTGATGCTTTCGGGTTTGTAGCGTCCCGCAATAACGCTTCTGCGTTGTTTTCCGAAATCAAAATTTCGCTTCAGCATTCCTTTAAAGGATGTACACCTATTATATTTGGCAAATATATAACAAGGACTTACCTAACTTATACAAATAAGTTCAATTTTTTTAGTTGTAATAGACTGATTTCACAGGCCAGTTTGGCTAAGCCACTGCTGCTGCAATGCATCAAGGGAACTTTCGTCTCTCTGCATGTGCCCCAACCTCGCTGGAGCTCTGCGCGTGCAAAGCGCGAGACGGCACGAGGTGTCTCAAGCACTGCCACCTGCCTCTTGTGAACTAAAGTTATGGCGGCTTCACAGATGCACTGAACGCTAGGTGAGATCGATCTATTCCACTAAAGAGTAAAATAACCACACCAACAGGCTCTTATCAATCTTTCATGAGTCTTGATTGTTTCAAAAATCAACATGTCCCCTATACCCTGTTTAATTATAGTAAGTTACAGCTCAAGAAGATGGGGCGAGGGAAAGGAAGGCCGGGGAGGAGGAAGCAGACGGAATGCTAGATAGAAGAGGGAAAAACTTTCTCCTCTCCTCTCCAGCAATTCGTCTGCTTCCTCCTCCCCGGCCTTCCTTTCCCTTTCCTTACATTCTTGAGTTGTAACAGACTATAATTACGTGAACGACAGACGAAGGCAACGCCAGACGAGGGGAGAAAGGCCAAGCACTAGAAAGGTTGGGGAGGGGAGAAACCTACCCTCCTCTCTAACGTTCCTAGTGCTCTCTCTTTCTCGCCTCGCCCTCTTCTTCTGTCCAGCCTTCCTAGTGCTTGCCCTTTTTTTTTGCCTGGCGTTGCTTCGCTTGCACTGCACACAACTAGTGACGCAGACTATTAGCAATGTGCACGACAAAAAGCGTCGCTGTAGTTGAGGTTTGCGATCCGCCGAACCATAGCTTCCTGTATACTGATAATGCTTACCCAAATGCCGGCTAACGGGGAGGGAAATCCTGCCAATTACAGGAAGGTAGAGGCAAATATTGCCAATCAGGACAAGGGAAATTCTGTTTGTGACGTCACGGACGGAAACCATTAGAGGGTGCCAACGAAACATCTTGGAGCTAATGGAAGTGGAACATAAATAGCTCTGATGACTGCCCGGTCCGGTTTTCGAGCTGCGCAAGGGCCACTGGTCCTCTCACTCGAACAGTGCTTTCAGCTCTTCATTCTGGTACCTGGGCCACAAGTTGTGCCAGCAGGCTTGCAGCACCAGCTGAAGGAGTTGTAGGCCCACCTCTGAAAATACAAAGCATAAAAGAAGCCATCACTTAGAACAACAAAAATAATAAAATCACACAAATAATTAGAGTCGAGCTTTGAAGATTTATATCAACCACCTAGGTATTGTTAAGATAGATGGACCTTGCAGCACAGTAAGCCTGTCAAATTGCAGGCACCTCGGTCTCGTTTACAACCTGATAACTCGGAATCAGAGGACAAAAAATTGTAACAAAGCCAAGTTACAATTAGTGGCCAATCAGACAATAACCTCTCAATATTTAGAAAGCATTGACAAAGAGGATGAGCACAGCCATGACAATCTGCTTGACTCACAATACCAAGTGTCAGTCAACCAAATAATGCTCTTATGCCCTTGAAAACTGTGGCACGGATAAAGACTACCACCAAAAAGATACCCTGTCACCATGCTAAACCTTGCTCTACAAACGGACGTGTGAAGAGCAACCCACAAGGGCCACAAGAAAGCGCCTGCCTCACAAGAACCTTAGCTTCACCACAGAAGATGGTCTACTTTGATAAAAAGGACATAGCCTTGCAGCTATTTCAACTATCCGCTCACGTGATGGGGATAGTATATCAAACATCTATATCAGATCGAAGATATAGTTTGACGGTCAAGTTGACCGACTGATTACGAAGCAAATTGCACGGAACAGAGGAGCCTGCTTTAATCTGTTGGTTAGCAATTGTCTGCTAAACAAATTAAAGAAGCACTTAACCAATTTAAGTAGCTATTGCTACTTAAATCGGCATCAGAAATTGATTTCTCGAGAACTATTGCAGACACATCCACATTTATGACCGTAAATAGACTTTCGCAGACATTGGTTTAGTGCCCCTTTAGGAAAAAAGGAAGACAAGTCATTGGAATACAATGCCTGTATGGGTAGTGAGCTTCAAAGAAACTGCTCGTGCAGCTAAAAGTCTTTTGATCGCCTTGTAAATCTGCATAATGGTGACGGGGTATCTCATGAGAGATCATTAACGCTGGAGAAAATTGAGTATGTCGTAGAGCTGCGAGAAGGAAAAAACGAGAAGGAGGAGGCAGTGCAGAAATATCAAGCGAGCATTCGCACAACCGAGTCGGAGTTGCCGGAGTCTTTCCTTTTTCGAATGTGCTGGCGAACTTCGGAAACTCGTCAAACAAAAAGCATATTAATTTTTTTTTAAAAGGCGCCCACCTAATTGCTGTTAACTGCGGTACCTTCCTAAAAGCAGGGGGACAAAGGGGAGGCCTGGTCGCTCTGACAAAACAACAGATATTCTGTCGGCCGGTCACAAATTCCCCTCGGCTCCCCACGAGCTGGGGGGATTTGAGAACATTCGTGATGCGGAGCTAGTGAGTTTAGAGCTCGATGACGTTTAATCCTGTGCTCAGGGAGAAACCTAGTCGTGCGAATACTCTATTAAGAACTCACAAAAGGATGTTGGTCTGAACTCGAAGTTTCGATTGATCCTGCTTTGACTGCTCAAAACTGATATTGTTTTAGCGGTATAAATTAACTGAAATGAAATGTTTGTCATGGCTGTTTCACAAACTTGTGACTGCTTGTGACCGGAGGGTGAAAAAACAGATTTTAATCTCTTGCGACTGCTTAGAATTGGTAATATCGCTGCACAGTTAGTAAGAAGTGGAACAAGGCTTAAAATCCGGTTTTTACCCTCACTCTGGAAAGGAGAGGATGTAGTTGTGCACGCCCTGGTGAGCGAGATTGTTTCTAACTGCTCACAGGACACTGCTGCATCTCGCCGCGCGAGACCGCGCCAACCAGGCACGTAGCCAGGATTTTGTTTCGGGCAAAAGGGGGGGGGGGGGGGGGGGCCGGGGCCGCCTATGACAAAATGCTGTATGAGGGGGAGGGGGGGACAGGAGGTCCCAGCAAAATGGAAGATTTCGGGGGGGGGGGGGGGCCAAGCCCCATGGGCCCCCCCACTTGCTACAAGCCTGGCGCCAACCACGGCCGAACCCCGAGGCTGAGAGTTTCCGGCATAAGCATGGAGAGGTAGGTACTGCTTGATCTGTGGTACCAGTGCTTGCAGAGTTCCTGCATAGGCTCCCTATGGGAGCCAGAGTTGCGTGCTCATCCCCGTAGCGCCGTCTTTCCTGCATGGCACGTTGATCCCTCATCTGACTGAATTCGGCGAATATCGGCGCCGCGCGTTCGAGGCTCGCCCGAAAGCAGGGGAATGTATGCCGGGGCGCACGCAACGTCTACTTTCCTGCATGGCATTTGAGTCTGCTCCTCACGTGATCGGATCTCGGCGATTAGCGGTGCGGCAGCACGTGGAAAACAGATGCGCAACTCTGGCTCCCGTAGGGAGCTTATAGACCATTTCATATAGCTCTCTCAGGGCGGCGCCATTTCGTTAGACCACAGCACCCTCTCCACACATCCGGGAAGTTCAGCAGGGTCGGCAGGGTAAAACGAGAGAGGGCACGCGCCCGGCTCTGCTAGCAGACGAAAAACAGGGAGGTTGCCGTTCTCCATCTACCAAACATTGAACTCTCGCTCGTGGCTGCCGTTATGAAGTGGTTCGCATTCTTAGAATATTTATGGCTACTCCAAAATCAGCCTTTAGCGCTCTGTTGTTTTATCTCAGTAAATGATCAACTAGCGTATCTTTGCCCTGTTACTTCAATAGCAGTGGAGTCAGCTGGCAACTCAACCACTGCGTCTATTGCGCCAGGAGAGCACGTTTTTATTTATTATTCCAGACTTCCACTCATCGTCGCTAAAGGCCCACACCAGCACCAACTTCGTATAGTAAAATAGCTACAGCGACCGGATTTAGCATTAAAAACGAGCGTGTTCGTAATTATACTTAGGGCATCTTAGATTTCTTGTGTACCTCTTTTAATTCATTTAAAAAAGGATGATTTTTATTAAGAGTTACCACACTTTTTATCACTTAGAAAATTCCAAAAAGGGGGATCGCTATACCATGAAAACTAAACTATCGGAAAGAATAAACAAAATTTGGGACGAAAGCAGACGCTTACAACTCTTTCAACTCTCACCAACATTTATTTCGTCTCCGTTCAAACGACGGCCATCGAGCAGGTTCAGGGGAGGGAGCAGAGAAGGAAAAAGGAGGGGGGGGGTTGAAAGACGAGGAGGGGGGAAAATGAGTTATTTGCGGCCTTCCCTCAAGGCCTCAGGTCCCTTCCGCCCAGTTCGGGACGGAGAAATTTTATCTGCCTGTCGGAAAGGGCTAGATAGAGAAGCCGAAGCGACGTTAGTGACCAAGCTCTTAATGGCGTACCATTTGGCGACTTCCCTGCCAAATCCCTGCCTGTGTCCTCCCAATATGCGCGTACCTTCGCATCTGGGCGAACAACCGTCGCACGTCATACGGTGTACGACTATTGGATGCATGGAGTCGTCGGGGGGTTTGCTCAGTGATAGGCGAGTCCCTTAAGGCGATGTGCGGTGTTATGCAAGTAGGGGATAACTGTAAAACGCTTTTTGCGAGTAACAGGAGCGGCTGGCGGTGCCCGGGAGGCGGTGATCAGCCTCTTTAGTGTATTTGCCACTAAGTCTTCAGGATACCCTGCCCTCTTTAGCCTCTCTGTTTGTAGAAGCATGCTGTGCACGCTGTGCATAGGAGCTGAATGGAGGAGACCGCGCCGGAGAGCTGGGTGTTCCGGTATGTAGACGATTATCTGATCGTGCACCCAAAGCAGACCCCTCCAGAGTCTGTCATTCAGGCCTTCGCTTCGAGACCCACCGGACTCTCCTTCAAGAGAGAAGACCCGTCTGAAGACGGTCTTCAATACTTGGACCTGCACCTGAAGATGCACCCCGATGGGATATGCTGGGAGTTCAGATAGCGCACACAAAAGCCGGTCCGCCCTTCACGAGTGCCCACTCCAAAGCAGTAAAACGGGGTCTCGTGAACTCACTCCTAAAATCCTCTGGAACCAGGTCGTGCCCCAATCTCACCACGCACAGCGTGCTCTACAGACAGAGAGGCTAAAGAGGGCAGGGTACCCTGAAGACTTAGTGGCAAAGACACTAAAGAGGCTGATCACTGCCTCCCGGGCACCGCCAGCCGCTCCTGTTCCTCGTAAAAAACATTTTGCAGTTATCCCCTACTCGCACAATACCGCACATCGCCTTAAGGGACTTGCCTATCACTTCGAGATAGGGGTAGTGTTTAGCTGCAAGCAAAAGCTTCAACAGATGTGCAGAATGGTGAATACCCCACCCTCCGTGACCCAATGCAACAAAAAGCACGGACAGCAATTTGTTAAGTGCAGGAAGGAGGTGGTTTATACCATCCTTTTTTCGTGGGGGGGGGGGGGGGGGGGGGGGTATATAGGGGCAGACCGGCAGGCACCTAAATGAGCGCCTGAAGGAACACTCGCGAGAGGTGAGCAAACCCCCCCCCCCCCCCCCCCCCCCCGACTCCATGCAGCCAATAGTCGTACACCGTATGAAGTGTGACGGTTGTTCGCCCAGATACGAAGGTACGCACGTATTGGGAGGACACCGGCAGAGATTTGGCAGGGAAGTCACCGAATCGTACGCCATTAAGAGCTCGGTCACTAACGTTGCTTCGGCTTCTCTAGCCCTTTCAGACAGGGAGATGAGATTCCTCCATCCTGAACTGGGCGGAAGGGACCAGGGGCCTTGAGGGAAGGCCGCGAATAACCTGTTTTTCCCCCTCCTCTTCTTTCAACCCCCCCCCCCCCTTTTTTTCCTTCTCTGCTCCCTCCCCTGAACCTGCTCGATGGCCGTCGTTTGAACGGAGACGAAATCAATCTCGTTGAGAGTCGAAAAAGTTGTATGCGTCTGTTTTCGTCCCGAATTTGTGTTTATTCTACCGGATTTACTTTTCGCCGGAGCGACCGAGCCCATGCTAGCGCTAAATTTAGCGCATGAGTTAGCGCACGCTGTGCCAGGGTGTTTTAGAATAACGTTTCTACACCGCAACAGAAAGTCCTAAGCACCTCGTGCTTGCAACGCCACAAAGATACAGTAACACTTTTTATTTTGCACACAAAATACTGTAACTTGAGAATAAAAAAAGTTTCTTGGTTCACAGTAACATTTTAGATTTGTTTAAATATGAGAATGCAACGGAAGCAGTCGACTGGTAATGTCCACTTGCGTCGCCTAAGCAAGAGAGGTCTCGTGTACTGACCTTCGCACTCCATAATTTCGCTGAGAAACGTTTGCGCGTCGCAAGTTGCCGGCAATTGTTGCCCACCTTGTTGGGTCCTATTAAACGTTTCTGATGCGCACCTCCAATAGCAGTGGTCTCAAACTCATTTGAGTCTGAGGGCCAGATATCCCATACCGGAAAGGTCGAGGGCCAACGCAACGGGGGGGGGGGGGGGGGGGGGGGAGTCAGACGATTTTAAAAATGAAGACCTCGTCCTCTATGCTTTTTGTAACTCACAGTTTTGCCAGTGACATGTTTAGATTTGATTGGTTTATATGACTACTTTGGGGCCTCACGTCGTGTGATATCAATAATTAAAATGACACCACCCCACCAGCATGCTAGCATTTTTAATGGAACAAGAGAGAAATTGCACTGTCGTTTTCCTTGCTTAATTTGCTCGGAAATTCACCAAGCCCAACATGTCTCTAAAAAATCAATCAGTTAATTTGACAGTTCTTGCTTTCCTGACGATTTTTATTACAACACACTGAGAAAATACTGTGATGGATCTAGTCCCGACCTCGTAGCTTTATCTTTGGCAGCTACTCCTGCTGATCGAGAGTTCGCGCAGCTGAGATGTATCCTGAAACGAAAAGTTTGCGCTTGCAGCAGTAGCGTAATTGTTGTACATTACAAAAAGCTGGGAAGCAAAAAAATAAAGCGAAACAAAGGGCAAATGAGCACAGATAAGTATAAACTATGTGAATACGTTAAAATAGCAGAGCTACTTTTCGAGCGGAAATGAATCGGCGTGATGAGATCACTATGGCGCATGCCATTTCCAGCGCACAGGAACCGGAACGCGTAGCCGCTTGCCTGCGGCCGCGTCCCAGCGAGTCGCTGGCAGCGTGCTTGAGACCCCTGTCCTATAGGAATGCAATGTCGTCCTGCGTTGTAGATCGCAGCTGAGATGATGTGGTGTGGGTCTAGGACAAATCGCCGACGGTCAACTCGTCGGCGGTTCATTCGTCGAATGGG